>NC_052405.1:15857655-16543815 GCF_009389715.1 Phoenix dactylifera
CAATAAACTAAGTTTCATATCAGTTACCAGGTAGAGGCCCCAATTATTGAATATTCTCTTGACAGAGAATTGGTCTTTGGTCCTGTCACTGAAAGAAACTTTCAATAAATACAAGCTTATAGATAAAAAGGGAACTTGTACACATATAATGTAGTTTGTCCATAATCTCCTTGATCATGGACATGGTCAATAAATGGATGTCAAGAGGAAGAAGAAGTAATATAGTACTGTAGAGAATGGATAAACAAAGAAGGGTCAAAAAGGCAAGGTCCTAGCATACAGGAAATTAACCAAGATACTTTGGTTTACTCATTTTCCTTTATTTAATAACATGGTGACCACTAAGCCACAACCATTTCATTGAGAAAAAAACAAAGTACTTGGATTTATCGTGGTTCGACGATGATTCAAAGTCGTGTTCAACTATTCGAGAGAGATCATTTCTTTTCAATAGGTATTTGTCTTCTAACTCCTCATGTCTTGGGATACATGGAGACTGAGGGTTCACAGTGTGAGACTTCAACACATTATAGCTAAAGATGCTGGCAGTTTCTAAGATGCAAGCACATTATAATTGGGAACATGTCAATTTTTTTCTTTGCTAAACCTGCATAACTCCTAAAGCAATAAGTTATTATTTCAAAATTCTATTTAGTGAAGCTAAGGAAGCAATTTGATGGCTTAGAAATTTTTTTTTTCTATTTGTAATTTACATGAAACCTAATGGAGTATTAACATGATAACCTGATGCCACACCTTACCAATTCATGCATAGACTCATAAAAAGTAGGCAGAAAGCAATTTGGCATGAACATCTGAATCACTACTCTTTTCTATATACTTTTAGAAGAAATCTGGATCTCATTTGACTCATTGAGTTAAATCGATCAGCTCGAGCTTAGCAATCAATTAATCCCAACCTAAGATGCTGAATAGGAGAATAGCATAGGGGCTGAATCCTTTCCTCAGAATGGAATGATCTGTTTTTTAAAATTAAGTGGTGTTTCTTGGATTATATGAAACTTTTTTACCAAAAAAAAAAGAGAAAAAAGAAATCTATTTGATGTTGGATAATTCCAACGGTCACTAGGTGTGCCTTTCCTCCCTTGTCTGCTGACCAGGAAAAAAAGTTATGGAAACGTTTGTCTTGAGTTCGTAAGCCATGTATGGTTGGACCACTTAGGCAAGTTTAAATCCCACTTGATCTGACATCACCTACGGTTGGACCCTCCCTCTATAGGCAAATGGTCCTTGTGGGGGTTGATAGATTCCTAAGGGAAGGATTATCAAAGTTACAAAAGAAATGATCTTCTTTGTTAGAACTAGGGCTGCAAATAAATGTAGCTAGCTATTGATGAATAACTTTGAATTTCTTCATTAAACAGCTCCATCAAGTATGTTTGATTTATAAATGATGTGGCCCAAATCTAACCTACCAGACTAATCATGGGTTGACATATGAGATCAAAAGAAATATGTTTTAGTTGGACTTGTATTTCTTGTTGAAAATATTTTGCCTATAAACTTCTATATCTTTATTTTATAGAAGTATTGTAAGAGAATAATCTATTAGAATAAAATCAGAAGATTGAAAAGAGCTTGCTTGGATCGAGGCGTGTGGTATATACTGGCCTAAAAACGTGATTTGCCCCTTACGTACAGGTCTACGGCGATCTCATTCTCAAGGTACAATAACTCAGCTTAGTCCGATCTTTTTCTAACGAGCACGATCACTGTGGACGTTTGACCCGATCGACTCCTTCAAATGCTCAGAAAAAATAAAAAGATAGAAAGTAGAAAGTTGAAGAGTGAAAGAACTCTATGTTTGTGAAAGAAACTCTTGATAAATAGAGTACCAGTAAGGAAGAAATTAGATTTCTTTTTATTAATTCCGAGAAGTCTATTTATAGACTATATCGGAAAGACTAAAGAGATGAGATAGTTCCGAAGATACGCAATGTTTTGGAAACACTGTATCATTTCGGAAACCAACGTTCTCTTTCGAAAAGTTACAACTAGAGGTGACTCACAAAAAAGTATTTTAAAGCATTTAAAACGACTAAAGATTAGGAGATAAGAAAAGTTATTTTTTTTTAATTAAAACTCTAACATTTCTGGACTGACTCGGATTAGACTCTTTTTATATGCTTTTAGATGAAAGCTGGATCTCATTTTACTCGTTGAGTTGAATTGATCGGCTCGAGCTTTGAATAAGAGATTTAATAATAACAATCAATTAATCCCAATCTAAGATGCTAAATAGGAGAATAGCATAGGGGCTGAATTCTTTCCTCAGAATGGAATGATCTGTTTTTTAAAATTAAGTGGTGTTTCTTGGATTATATGAAACTTTTTTACCAAAAGAAAAAAAGAAAAAAGAAATCTATTTGATGTTGGATAATTTTCAACGGTCACTAGGTGTACCTTTCCTCCCTCTCCCGCTGACCAGAAAAAATTGTTATGGAAACGTTTGTCTTAAGTTCATGAGCCACGTATAGTTGGACCACTTGACAATTATAAATCCCACCTGGCCTGACATCACCTACGTTTGGACATTCCCTCGATGGGCAAATGGTCCTTGTGGGGGTTGGTAGACATACTTGGAGCCTGACTCCCATTTTTATGATAGATTCCTAAGGGAAGGCTTATCAAAGTTACAAATGAAATGATCACCTTTGTTCGAACTAGGGCTAAAATAAATGTAGCTAACCATTCATTAATAGCTTTGAATTTCTTCATTAATAGCTTTGAATTTCTTCATTAAACACGTCCATCAAGTATGTTTGATTTGTAAATGATGTGGTCCAAATCTGACCTACCAACCCAATCATAGGCTGACATATGAGACCCTGGGCAATCTGTTTTAGTTGGATTTGTATTCCTAAACTAATTTAGAGAAGAAAAGATGAGAATTAACTCTTCACTTAACTCTAGACGCCATAATCCAACTCCAGCGGAACCAAACTCCTCATCTATAAAAAAAAGAACTCGATGTACCAGGTACACGTACAATACATGACCATACCATACTCTTTATCTCTACTCTTTATTTCAAGTCTTATTGCCAGTTCTTTAGCTAATTTAAGTATCAGAGGGCCCTCAACTGGATTAGCTCTAACAATCTCCTATCTTTTGCCTTCCAAGCAGATTGATCGGCGCTTTCCAAATCATCAGATTGGATATTTCTTGATAAAAGTAAACTAACCAAGTTTGATCATAAATTAAAGCCCAAAACATAAATGAGCCTGAAACTTTAATTATGTAAATAAATAAAATCTTGGCTAGATTCAATAACAATCTTAGTTCCTTTGAGACATGAACTCAGCTCATCTACACCCTCATTAAGATTATCATTATCTTATTATTTTATGGAAGAAGTAGCGCTACCTTAGCATTTCTCTTCCTCATTGAAAAGTGACTCACGCAATGAAAAATCTTCTATCCTTTCTCGTAATTAAAATTTAAAATATAGTTAATTTTTTCTAAAAAAAATTAAAGATCGTTATCAATTGTGCGCCATCACCGTCACAAAATATACCATCCTTCGCATTCTTCTACGGCATCCTGTCCATCAATAACGTTAATGCTATATACAAAAAAATATATCTCATCAACTTGAAGTTTTCAATGATAGATAAATACTTTGTCTCATCTAAAACTATCATATTCTATTGTTGAAATAAAATGTAATCTGCCTATCCTAAAATAACAAATGATAACAATAAAATAATTGGATGATCCGAATGCATAGTTCTTCATGATTAAAATGTTGGAAATCAATATAAATATTAAACTTTAAAATATATTTTAATTTAAGAAAGTCCAAATAATAGCTATTAAAGCATGAAATAATAACTACCCATTATATATATCTTATCACCTGCCAAAATGTTGTAACTGCTCCCTGTCTGATCTGGTTGCTGTGAGAAATATATACTTGTTCGCTTCTCTTTTCGCTTTGGACTTGGCATCTCTCTTATCGTCTTCTCCCTTCGTTTCACATAGCGGTTCCCCTGGTGCATTTGGAGTGCGTTGGTGGGAAAGGAAGACTTTGAAACACACGACTCTGTGGCGCTCGTCAACGGTATTTTTTTCTTCTCCCCTCTCTCGAGTTAGCTCTCCTCACCATTCTGGTCTCTCTCTTCGTTTGGGTCTGCGAAGAGGTGGTCTCCAATCGCGAGTCCAAGGAGGAGACTTTGAATCTATTCTCTTTTGTTTATATCTTGGAAAGGAGAGACAGAGGAAGGGGCGTCGGAGGAAAGAAGGCACCTTTCACGCTTTCGGGACTTTTTTCTTTGTTCTGGACTCGAAAGCATCGAATGGCGGTGAGTTCTTTTACATTCTGGGTGTGGGGTGTTAGTTTTCTTGGGAAAGGTGGAATCTTGGCATGTGAGTCCTGTTCATTTTCTGATTGCTTAGCCTTTTAGTTCAAGAATTAGCGGAATTTTATTGCCTTTTTTTGGTTAATTATTTGATTAATTTGATCTTTTCAATGATTTGGTGTTAAGAGTTGGTTGTAGGGAGAGCTTGATGGGTTTGTAAATGGGGTTTTCTGCTGATCTTCCTGTTTCTGTTTCTTTTAGTGTTTGTTATAGAGGAAACTTTTGTTCTAAAATGATGCTTTAGTAGCAATTAGATGGTATCATTTGTGAGGACCCGTGCGCCCATGTGTTTAGTCCCACATCGGCTATACAATGATAAATCCTAGGTAGGCCGAGGAACTCAAATAATATCTTCCAGCTAGTCTTTTAATATTTGGGTAGAAAAAGATACTAGAATTGAGGATATTGTGTTGGAAGTGAGATTTCCAAGGATGAGGGACATGGTACTGGGATGTGCTTATTGTCCACTTTCTTCCCCTTTTCTCCTTGTGTGCAATCTCTGAAGTTCTCTTGTTGCTTAGATTTTAGTTTAATTTGGTTGAAATGAGATTCATGAGAAGGAATTGCAAGCTTGTGCATATTTGGAATGATCTCAGGATTATTATATTTTAGATGGTACTAATTTATCATTTTTATGATTTTAATGAGAAAAATCTAACAGAATTGAGGATAGTTTGTTTGGAGTGAGTAGTCTGGCTCTTAAGTTGGTAACTTGGATTTTCAAGGATGAGAGACATCATAGGGGGACAAATGGGTTTCTGGGCATCTGACTTACTTGCGCCAATTACCTCCTTCTTTTCTCCTTCTTCCCTCTGTATGAACGCTGATGTTCTGTTGTTGCTTTGATTTAACTTTAATCTGGATGAGATGAGATTGATGAATAAAAATTGCAAGCTCTTGCATATTCAGAATGATCTCAAGGTCCAAGAGGCTCTTTTAGGAAATTAAAATTTTCAGGTTTAATTTGAGAATGTGGATGTCAGAATTTTAGTAGATAGATTTTTTGAATCTTTGATGATTTGTCGTGGATAAATTTTGCCTAGATTTATTCTCATTTTGCTTTTGTTAAGGGAGGTACTTTGGAAGCATACTTTTTGGACTTACTATTTATCAGGCTTGCTAAAAGTTTAGAGGAATTTGATTTAAGAATTGGGTTGCTTTAATTAATACCATGGGTTTTGGAAGGGATCATTGGATTTCTACCATCAAGTATGAAGGAGAGAAACGTGGGTTTGGAGCAGATAGAGCCAAGCTATTTGTTTGAACTTGAAATGATCATGGTGGAATCAGGCTTTCAGACCATAGGAAAATAGTGTATTATATTCTTAAGGTGTTTTGGCAACTATTATTCTAGTCTTTCTTTTGGTTCAGAGAGTGGTGTTATGCATGGACTATTTGATTGTTGGTTTGAGAAGGAAGAATAAAAATTAGGGAATTTGACCTTGTATTGATGGTCTTGTCCGTGCTACCGCAAAATGAGATCATTTTAGTCATCAATTTCGTGGGCAGGAAAAATATGTATGAGAAGATCTGGAGTTCTAGTGACCTTGTTTTGGCTTCAATGGCAAATCTTTGTTTTCATGCACCAAATGGTATAGTTTTTCATTGTTGTTTCTGATAATCAATCACCATGAGTTTCTATTTTTGTAAGTATTTTTTTGGTTTGAATGCAAATATGGTGAGTACCATTTGACTAGCAAGATCAATGGTTATATTTCCTTAAAAAAGTAGAAATAGTTGTATTGTATCTCTGGCTTCCAAGTATGTGATATTGGTGCTTAAATTTGTCATAGATTCACCATTTATATGAAATCTTGCAACATGTCCTTCTTAATGCAATTATTTTGAGGTTCTTTTTCTGTGTCATTTTCCTCTTATAATGCTTTAGACACTGCTGTCATAAAACACCTGCAAAAGTTGTCCATTGAGGCATGCTTGTCATTTTCTTATCCCTTCATCATTTTAAGTTGGTAGTGTATGTTATGTCTATGTACGATATCCTGAGTTCTATGAAGTTTAAACATGATGATGTAGAGAAACATTTTATGACAGTTTCAAGACTAGCTTTTATTGTCTGCATGAGTATATTGGTATGAGTAGAAAATCCTGTTTAACAGGAATGAGGATACTGAGGCAATTCCTCAGATAAAGTTTAGAAGCTTGGAGATAGGAATTGATATATAAACAGAAGCTCACAAATGACACCTTTAGTGTTTATTGAGAAAAAACACTTGAAATGGTTTGTCCATCTATAGCTAGTTCCGAAGATGGTACCTTGAGGAGGGGGATGTGGAATCTTTAACAGTAAATGCAAAAAGAAGAGAAAAAAAATTGGATGGAGCTAGCCGTATAGATCTGAAGACATCTCATGACTTGTCAATTTGATAGGAAACAAGGACAGAGTAGGATCTTTACACGAATCCAGCTATATGAAATAAGCTTGTTGTTTATGCATAATATCTCCATTATGTTCAAATTTCAGTCATGATGAGCTGACATTTCAACTTTTCATGATGATAAGTACATTACCCTTGAAAGAGTTCAACTTATAACTAGATAGATTTTTGTTTACATTATAAAACACATAATAGTAAATTGCATTATCTAAACAATAACTATATAAACTTAATAATAATGTTGGATTATAAGTTGGATGTTAAGTGCTAGGATTGCTTGCTTCTGAGTAGAAATAGAGATGCCTGCATATATGCTTAAGGATTGCGTAAGCACCAAGGTTGCCAATCTTGATATTTGCTTGACATTTTTAGTGCATTTTCCTTCTAAGATTTTGGACATGAAGTACTAGGCTTGTATGCTTCCGACTAGAAATCAAGATGCCCTCCAAACTTGCACTTGATGTAGTTTCTTTGCCTTCTGTGGCTATCACCAGTTCTTGGTTCAGTGTGTTTCACTACCTAGAGTCAAATTTCAATATGAGAGGATAACCAAACTAAAGATTCTGTAGAGGAATCACCCGTCTCTAATCCCCAATTATTTGATGTGAACCAGGCATTTCTGCCTCTCTTTCACGTTGCATACACTGACTTTGAATCAAAGGAGCCTTCTTTATATTGGTGCACATCAATTTCCAATGTGTTAACTCATAGATCACCACTACCTCTGGCCTGTTTCAGTTACCACATTGATGTACATTGATTTCCTTGCATCACATTTTTTTGATGGATGAGCTTACTTGCCCAAGCAGCTTAGTTAATGTTAGATGGAGATCACTTTTCCTACTAATTTTGGTGTTCACCGTGAATTGAACTTACTCTTTGGATGCATTTTTGTTTGGCATCCAGCTCTCAGAAAATTATCCCTAGTCAACTTTTTACTTACAAGCAGCCATCTAATTGTTGGACTGCATCCTTGCTCATACGAAACTCTTGCACCTCGTTTTTTCCTTGTCACTTTCTCTCTGTATAATTTGCTCTCAAGTTCAATTTTAGTTTCAGAATCCGTCATTAATACATTTGGAAATGAGGAAAGTTGTCTTTGTCAGGCCTGCTTTATATTAACCTTCCAATCTAGTAAATGACCTTACTTGTCAGGCCTTGTTCAGTCCAATTGTGCTTAATCACGTCGCTTATTTTTGGTCAATTCATCAGGTATTCCCCTATGCAATTCCCCAAAAAGAATTCATATCACTTTTGTTGAAGTTGCTAGAGAAGACTTTTAGTTGAAGTTGCTAGAGAAGACTTTTAGGCAGCAAGATCTTTTTTTTTAAATTTTTTTGTACATGATAAAGGCTGAACTGCTGAAGCACAAGGACCTATTCATGTGAGTATTTTAAGGATCTGATAGAAGAGTTTTCAGTTCTCTGATTTCCATTAATGAAGAGAATGATGGAGAAACAATTGTAGAGTGTCAGTAGCTTGAAAGCAGGAAAATGGATAGACTTGCTCCCTTGTTCCCATTGATGGCACCAAGCAGAAACTGCAGTGAACTTGTAAAAGACATCTTACAAGACAACATAGGATATAGCAGAATTGGCCATGAGAGGGAATATTTATCAAATATTCTATGGTGGAAAATCAGGCGTTTGGGTTATGGGGAAAAAGTAGTGATAATAAAAATGTTTAAGCAAAATAAATTACAATTGAATTCTTGGCAATGTCTTTAGGTGCTTGTGGATTGAAGCTATGAAGGACAGAGTTGTTGATGAATACATAAGAAGGTTAATGTTAAGAGGCCTATCGCATACCAAGAGGAATGATCCTTTGGCATGTTTTGGGGATGTGCAATTAGATTTCCTTGCAAAGGAGGGTTCTCATGTTAAAGTAGAAGAGTTGGAAGAGACAAGGAAGAGGCCAAAAATGACCTGGATGGAAGTTGTGAGAACCTGTGCGGGCGTGTGTTTAGTCCCACATCGGTTATTCGCCAGGAAGATCTTGGGTACTTATATAGGACTAAGGAACCCAAATAATACATTCCGGCTAGCCTTTTTGGGTAAAATCCTAAGTAGTTATAAATGGTATCAGAGCGGACCCGGCTCATAACCTATATAGACTAGGAGACACTGCAGCACAGATCCATTAAAACTAACCACGAGTTAGTCTGACAAGAACGTCAGGGTTTGAGCAGAGGGAGTATGTGAGGACCTGTGCGGGCGTGTGTTTAGTCCCACATCAGTTATTCGCTAGAAAGATCTTGGGTACTTATACAGAACTAAGAAATCCAAATAATATCTTTTGGTTAGTCTTTTTGGGTGAGGTCTTGGGTTGTTACAGAAGTAGTAAGATATGATACATACAACACTAAAGGAACTAATATAGGATCAATTTACTCAGGATATGTTGAATAGAAATGAATGAGAATAGAAATCTAATATAGATCATGATCGGTCTATTTTTTGACAAAAAGTCTACTTACAAAAACTTGGGATGCTTCTAGGAAAAATCCCTGGGTTGTTCTTCACCTAAACAAGGACACTTGCTATCGAACTGAAAGACATTGCTGATTGTTATGTATCAAGCAGACAAGCAAATTATGAGAGCAGGCAACATTCAACTCTGATTTATTATTATGACTTCAATTTTAGTCTTCCGTGCAGGAACATGTTGTCTAGTAGATTGATACTCGATTACATTTTTATTGTTCAGTAAATAAGAAAAGCTGTTTTTTTTCTTTGGCTGCAGCAGCAAGCTCATGTTCCTAAATTTGGCAACTGGGAAACTGCTAGCACTGTCCCTTATACACAATATTTTGAAAACGCTAGAAAGAATAAAGGTGGAGCCAAGATGATCAATCCAAATGATCCTGATCAAAACCCAGAAGCTTATGCTGATGATGTATCACCAGTACAAGCACCTCCAGTTAGAGCTGGGACTAATCCTGGGGCTCCAGGATTGAAGGATGGACGATCCACAAGGAGAGAAGATGGTGATTTTCGACGAACTACTGAACTTCCTCTCCGTAACGAAGCCATGGGAAGAAAACCTCCAGCAGATCCACCTCATCGGCGGCATGGAGACCGAGGAAGCCATGGTCGTTTGCATGAGAGGCCAGGCAAAATAAATGCTGGAGATCCATCTTCCCTTCATCCCTCCTATCAGGCAAGATCTGGAAGCAGAGGTGGAGCACATGCTTCTTCATTGGAAAGAAAGGTTTCATCAGAAGGGCATGGACCTTTTCCCACCACTCCAGGAAGATCCAGAAAGAAGTCTGGTGGGCAAGGCTATGAAACAGTAAGCACGGAACTTCTTAATCAATTTTGCATGCATGCACACAATCAGATGCACGTAGAAATTTTTGTGGAATTTTTTTTTTTGGAATTAGCTTCTGAGCATTAAGATAATGTTGCGAACAGCCTGAGAAAGATTTGACAGTTCCAAGGTTTGGTGCATGGGATGAAAGCAATCCTTCATCAGGAGATAATTATACCGGCATCTTTAACAAACTGAGGGAGATTCGAGCATCTCCAACTTCAAATGCTACTGATGTGCCATCATATTCCAATGGTCGCCAGAGAGACAGAAGTCCTGAAAACAAGGTAAATGATCAGGCCACTCTTCTTTGTGTACATAGTAGATTTTTTCGTAGTAGATTTCTTACTAACGACTCAACTAGTAACTAGCTTTTGAGTAACTACTAGACACTGAGTTTTCTACGGTGGAATTCATTTGCATGTTTAGGCCACACCTTAAAGCTTCTAGTTACATGTGGGGAAAAAAGAAAGAAAGAAAGAATGAGATGCTTGTTTTCACTTTCGTCTGAAAATTTAGTCCTATGCTCACGCTCGTAGATCTAATCAAATTTCTAGTGGGCCATCATAGATGTTTCAATATAGATTTCATATCTGGTTTGGCATTACAGTGAGTTTCGTGGGTTTTCTCTTCTCGGCTGTATTCAAGACTTCATTTTTTGCCTACAGAATATAATCAACCTTCTTGTCAAAAATACAGCCTTAAAACAGTTTTTCTCAGAAAATCATATGTACTTCTTATTATTTGCTAAATTGTGCTCCCTTGTTTTTCTTGTTTTTTTTTCTTCTTCTTTTTTCTTTTTGGTTACAGAAATGTTCGTGCTTGAGCTGGTTAGGAAAGTAAGAACAGAGCTACCATCGAGTCTATGAAGGTCCGTGCCTGTAAATCATCTCCAAAGAAGGCTGGTTTTATGGAGATCTTTTTCTTAGAAATGTATTATTTTTCTGCTTGTGTGTCTTCCTTATCCTTATGAGTATTTATATGCGAACGGATGGACCCTTTTCCTTGGACACATTAATATTTTTCCAATTATATTTGAATCATGATGCGAGGTACTAAGTTGCTCATTCTTTTATTCTTTTCTTGGATGTGGTGTCCTTACGATTTCAAAGGCCTTTGTCTCTTCTTAGGAGCTTGGAAGCTCTCTTATGAGGAAAACCACATATTTGCAAAATATTAATAAACCAAAAGAAATAAATCCAAAAGTCAGCAATGCTTGACATCATGGATGAGAATACTGGATTTGTTGTTGCTCATATGAATGAAATTGCTCTAAGAAAGCTTTCTCTATTAATAAATGATTGCAGATCATCCATGGTATCTTTCAAACCCAAGATCATTCAACCTCATGTCAGGTGTTCTATAATTCTCCCAAGCATCATTCAGATGCTATGCATGAACAAATCAAATCCTACCAATGGTCACATCATAATCTTGCTAATTCTAGATCCTGTCAATCATGCCAAGGGCAACTCAATCTCAGCTTTTATTGCCAATCATATCAGGGACACTCAAAACAGGGTTTTGATGAGACATCTTCCTCTGTCTGCTTACAAGCATAGGCTCCAAACAAGGCACAATCTTTAGGGGGCAATCCTTCCAATTCTTCCCTCTCTTTCCAGCTTGTTAGGAGATAACCTCTAAAATCCAAAAACATTAAAAATCTCAAAACTATTTGCTACTAGTTTTTATTTAGAACAACTTGGGCTGCAAATAGGTCGGGTTGATCCGTGACCTGACCCGACTTGCTTAGACCCAACCCGACTCGTTTTGGAGGATCCGTCGGGCCGAGTTGGTCCTAAAATTAGACTCGTTCCATTTTTCCAGTCGGGTCTGGGCTTACTGAATTTAGACCCGACTCATTTGAAATTTGGATAATTTTGGATTTTCAATCCTACGATCCGACCTGATCCGACCCAAATTTGTAAAATTAATTTGGGCCCGCAGGCCGCAACTCGTGAGGGTGCAAACAAGTTCTGAAGCCATAGATGGATTGACTCGAGCCGGACCCGACTCAGACCCGAACGGATCCGACTCGGACCCGAACTAGACTTGAATTTTTTGGGTTGGGTCAAGGTTATATATAGATCTGATCCGATCTGAATGATCTTTAGGTCAAAAATTGTAGCGGTGGATCCGACTCGACCTGACCCAATTTTTTATTGGGTTGGATCTGGGTCCAAATTAGAATGCGAATAAGGAACTGGGTTGGGTCAGGGTTACTTATGACCCGACCCATTTGCACCTCTAAAAACAATGTTCTCCACCTTCCAACTAGTTCTTTAGATCCAACATGTTCTTCACAATTTTGAAGTTTCCTGCACAAATCTGCATTTCTATGATAGTGTGGTATGAAGAACAAAAGCTTGGCCAACCACCTCAATATACTGGATTCATCAATGAGCATAATGAGAATCTATGTTAGCACCCCCCCCCCCCCCCCCAGGAGGCAAACTTGGTAAGGAATGGAAGGTCTTTTCTGGGCATTTTTGATAAGCTAGGCATGAGTTGAAATTTCATTTTCTCCAAACTTTGCCAACCAATTAGAAGTGTTCTCAAGATAGGAAGGTGATGGAGCTTGAAGTTAAAGCTTGATTTAACTAGGATTCTCCACACAATTAAAGCACCATCCTCATATGCTCATAATTTACTATTTTGATCAAGTATATATTCCAATCCTTCACCACCATCACACTTACCACAACACTTATCACAATTAGGTGCTCAGCTTGGCTTGCACATTTTGTTTGCCATCAATAAAAGACTCTTTTCCTTCAATAAAACCGCAGCCACCATGTGGTTCTTTCAATATCACCATTGGTTGGCCATCTATAAAGGGCCGGTTTTTATTTTCTCCAAATCTTAATTCATTAACATAATTTCATTTGCATATAGACTAGGATCCTCCCCTCGCATGATCTGTAATTTCAAAATCATATATATGATTTTGAAATTACCAATTAAAAAAAAATAATTTTAGGAACACCTTTTTCTATTTTCCTGTATATCTGGTGGGTTTTCTTAGTTTCTATTTGGGATCATGGGGGTTAAAATAAAGAAGAAACATGGTAAGGATTGAAAAAAAATAATCAAGAATAGTCAAAATACCTGGAAATCTAAAAATAAAAATATATCTAAAAAATGGCATAAAAATCCAAAAGTCGGAATTCCAAAAAAAAATTAAAATAATTGAAAAGAAAGCACGCCAAACCCCTGTACCTACACCCATTGAAATGTTTGTTTATTGTAAGATAATCTCCGACGCGACGCACAATGCCCCATGCAAATCCGATCGATGCGCACAAAAGAAGAGATTGTCCATCGCCAAAAAAAAGAGCAAGTCCGTGATTGGGCAGAACATTTTGCAAATAACATCCCAAGGGGCAAGAGGAGTTGTACGCCTTGTACGTAATTTTGTCTCCATGAATTAATTACCTACCAATTCACTAACCCTATTTTGATTGGGGTTATGAAAGAGAAGATGGATGGAGTTGAAAATGTGGATGGCCCTCATCCATCGTTTGATTAAAAAAATCTTAGAAAGGATGGATAAAAAGAAGGAATTGGCCAGCCCACCAATTTGCATCCTTCCAAATTGGAAGAATGTGAGGGGAGCACGTGAGATGTAGACTTCTACATTAGCAAAAATATTCCTCATTTTTGATAAAACCCTAAGACTTCTATGTTTCTATTTATATTCATTTTTTTAGTTAACCATTTATATATAATTAATTAACTATTTAAATTAAATTATAAATTAATTTGTTATTTATATAATTAATGTATAAATAGATTAATTCATATATAATTAATTTATAAAATCATTTGTTTAATCAAATTAAGTAAAAATTAAGTATTTATATAATTTTGGATATATTTTTAAATTATAAAGATTATAAATTTATATATTGCTCAGCTTCTTTAGTATAAAGAAGCACTATAAATTGATAAAAATAATATTTTTTTAATCAAATGATAGTTTAGTAAAAATGCCATACGGATATTATCCATCCTTTTATATTTCACCAAACATATGGGAAGATGGATGGAAGACCTATCCATCCATCCTTCCTCCAATCCATCCTTCATATATCATATAGAAAAAGACTAATAGGGACAAAGTTCGCCGTCTCCGTACTAGATCCTGTACCAGTACCATATTAATTTTAATATCAGGATGGTACGGTATGGAGTGCTTTTGGCATACCGAATGTCTTTCGTACTATGTACTGGTACTGAACCGAACCGAACTGGTACGATATGATATGCTATGTACCGTCTGGTTCGAACTATTAGAGATATTATAATTGGTCCTCGGAGAACTACATATGTTCAAAGGCACTTTATGTTGGGCCAAACTCAAGCCATCGACCCTCTCCTCTTAAAGGGAATCAAATTAGCAAGCTGACAATACTTTAATTTAGAAACTGTAGCCCAGAAGCTAGGTTCCGCACAAGCATAGTCACTTTAGAAGGCTTGAGGAAAGTCAAGGAACCCTAATTGCCAAAGCAAATGATTCTGAAGTGGATCAAGGGGTGAACCTACAAAAGTTCAAGATCAAAAGAGCCCCTTTGAAAAATGTAGGGAACTTTAGAAGGATGCTGCTCCCATGGATCTGGATGTAACCACTCCTCTGGACTCCCGTTGGGCATGAACTCATAAGCTAAAGCTTCTGAGGCATTGCCTTCAGAATCCACGCTCAAACAAGTAGTTAAGATATTGATTAGTTTGCAATGCCTGATATGACTTGAAGCCTCACACTTAGCCACGAAGATGTTGGAAGCTCCATGGCTAGAAGTTTGAGGACCTCTACAGTGACCATGGATCCACTATCGTCCAAAGTTCCTTCAGACAAGACCAAACCTTCCTTCGCTGATCGATTTCTTTTAGCAAAATCTATCAGTGGCTTTATGTAGGTCTTTGTATGAGATCTTCATGTGGGGTTCCACCAAGAAAGAAGGGGTGGATGGGGGAGTCTTTTTGGACCTTCTCAAACAATAAAATATAGAACATGGACATGATAGCAAAGCTAGAATTGCTGCTGTACAAGCAATTGGGATCACTATTCTGGCTACCCGGCTGCCTGCCTTTGTCTTAGAGGTCATAACATGGCATTCAAGCAGCCGTACTAGCAAATAAAGGGCAAGAACCCAAAATTGGCACAAAACTATGACTCTTTGGAATTTGGTCATCATCATCTTCACCAGGGGCACCGAGCTCATAATTCAAATTAATAAGGTTAAAAGTATTGCCCGCTGTATTGCCCCATACCGCCCATCATAATCCAAATCAATAAAGTTAAAACTATTGTCTGCCGTATTGCCCCGTACCGCTTAGTACGGGGTATACCATACCGTATCGGAAAGAAACCGGTACGAAACTTAATTTCAAATCGGTATAAATCTCGCACCACCTCTACCGAAGCGTACCCACCTGTATTGAGGCATACTGAGATGCGTACCATCCTGTATCGAGATAAAAATTGAAAAAAATTATGAGAGAACTATTTTGATATAGGAGTATACTGCATAGTACCATATCAAACCAATAAGATTTCGATATGGTAGCCGATACCGAGATTGTGAATCTTGGTTAAAGTTCTATCAAGAGATATCACTCAGCAAGTAAGTTACTGTGAGGGATCGACATTGATCGGTGGAAAGCTTTGATCATTTAAATATAAGGAGGTGGATCACGCATGCCAGTAAAAGGTCAAGGGTAGCCTGCATCAGCTAAAAGGAACCAGGAAACCTAGCCCAAGTTGGGCTCATGTAAGTCAAGTTACACTTTTGACATGCCCATGATGATGTTAGTGGGCCAACCTTAAGCCCAACAGTCTTTTTGGATAGCTAGTGAGAGACATGATCCAAGAAGGAAGCCCAGTGACAAGAAGGTAACTTGGCAAAACAGCAACCTAATTCTCGGGCTTCCTCTCTTCAGCAATTAATGATGTGGCATGTATTTCCCTTTCCCTTACTTTTCTTTTATTCTTTAGAAAATAAGAAATAAAAAAAAGAAGAAATCCAACTACTTAGGCCCTATTTGAGGAGTTGTTGGCAGTAAAGCTTTTGGAAATAGAGTTTTCTGAAGTAGAGCTTTTATAAAAAGCTATTTGTTGTTTGGTAACTACATTTCTAAAGTGCTGCGGCACTTTAACATGTGTTTGATAAACAAGCTGAGAAAGTACTTTTGTATGACAAAATTACTATAGAGGACATTGCATAGTCTTATACAACAGAGCATAATAAAATATAACATATATTAATATATAAATGTATGATATAGTATAATATTACTGTAATGTAATATAATATTATTATAATATAGTAATATAACATTCTATACTATAGCATAATAATTTAATATTATATTAAATTATTTAACATAATATATCAATGTATTATGATATTTTGTAATATAATATTATATTTATAGTATAATACAATAATAAAGATACAAAATATTATAATTATTAGCCTAAAATATTATATTTATTCATTTATTTAGATCAGATTATTTGCCACTCACTCATTATTTTATTTATTTTATTTATTTTATTTAGTTATTTATTTAGTTATTTTTTCATTGAAATATATTTATTTATTATCTTATTTATTTATTTATTCATTCATTCATTTATATACATATTTATTTATGCATTTATTTATTTATTTATTTTCTTTTTCTTTCCTTTTATTTTTTTCTTCTCTTCTTTTTCTTTCATTTTCTTCTTTTTCCTTCCTTTTCTTCTTTTTTTTTTCTTTTTTTTTCTTTTCTTTTTTCTTTTCTTTTTTCTTTTCTTCTTCTCCTTCCTTCCTCTCTCCCTTTCTTCTCCTTTCTTCTCCTTCCACGAAGCCGGCGGCGGCGGCACCGGAAGGGAGTCGAGCCGCAGCGGCCGCGGGAGGGGCCCCGGGAGGGGGCCGTCATGGGGGCTTTGCTGTGGCTCGCCTCCCCGATCCCGCGGCTAGGACACCGCGGTCTCGCAGCTAACGGTTGCTCGGCCACCCCACGGCCGAGCCCGGCCGCTCCATGGGCCGGTTGCGCGCCACGGGTGGCATCATGACGACCTGCGGAAGGGTCACCGGCCATGGGTGATGGCCAGCGTGATGGCTGCCACCGTGGGCAACCACGAGTTGCCTCCCAACAAAAAAAAGAAAAAAAAAAGAAACGGGCGGCAGCGTTGAGAGGAAGAAGAAGATAGAGAGGGAGAGGGAGGGGGATGGGTGAGAGAGGAAGAGGCGGATAGAAGGTTTTGGGAGAAAAAAGAGACTTTTAAATAGGGGTATTTTGGTCAAAAAATAGTTTTCCCGTATAGCTCCAAACAACTTTTTGGAAAAGCTCCAAAATGGAGCTTCTCCCAAAAAGCTATTTTTAGTTTTCTGAAAAAGCTAAAATAGCTTTGCAAAATTTTTACCAAACATCCTTTTTTATCCAAAAGTACTTTTGAAGGGCCAGAAAGTACTTTTTGGCTCTTCAAAAGCTTCCCCAAACGGGGCTTTAGCCCTAGAAAATTAATTGTTTATGGTGGAACACTCACTAAAACACACGGGAGCTTTTAATAGTTGGGCTAAAAAATTAATTTTTTATGGTGGAATACTAATGCAAGGGGAACCCAGTTGCATCCAAGAGTTGGTCAATTGTTGGCAACTCGCTGGCATGTTGAGGCAAATCATCTAATGTTAAAGTTGGTTTATTATTGAAAAATATTTTACTTTTTGTCAAAAAAAATAAAAGTAAAAATATGGAAGCTCCTGTAGCATACTGGTACTCTTGCATCAATGGCTACTATGGCCTCCTCAAAGAAACAAAAATTAGCAAAAGCTCAAGAAAAGAAAAAGAGGCCAAGAAGTTTTGAATAAGTGTTCCCTTTAATCAACTCTTCTATTATCAGCCTCTCCTATCTCTCAAAATTAATTATAAGGGATAGTTACTTTCTGTCGGTACTCTTAGTCCTGGAGGTTACCATCAAGCCCACCAATCAACATTCGTATTTTGCCTAGAGGAAAAAGAGAAAAAAAAATATAGAGAAGGAGAAAAAGGAACTAAAAAGGAGAAAAGAAAAACCAAAAGAACTAGAGAGAGAGAGCGAGGAATAAAAGAACAAAGAAAAAAAAAGAAAAAAAATATATTTCATTTCTAAATTTTTAAGAAATTTCGGTTTGACCCTATAACTTATTTTTTTCATTGCAATGCAACCCAGCCATCTATCTCCATTAGGAATCGTTATTATGTAATTACCACATGATAATAAAATAGGCCAATAATTCCATAAATGCCATTTTTATTAAATTAGCAATGGGTCTTTAGTTTTGGTGGAAAGTGAAGGAGAGGGGAAAGAGATCACGTAGTATTCATGTGACTTTCTTCTCTCTTCCCACTTTCTTTTTCAACTAGGATTTTATAGCCCAATTTGGTTGAGTCGGGTGAAGACAAAAAAGGACAAGAGAGCGAAGAGAAAGAGAGAGGAACTTGAAACTCGATGGCTTCAAGTATAGACTTCGAACAAAGTTTCATCTCTATAATTAGAGCCATCATCCAAACCGCTCCAAACTTATTGCCTAAAATAGGATGACCAAAATACTTGCTTGATATAAACCAAAGAGAGAGAAAAGTTATAGGTGAGAGAGGCAAGATCCTTAGTGACGACACTTATCTAGAGGTACAAGTAGGGGGTGATGGTGACCAGGGCATAGATAATTACATGGGTTAAATAGATGTAGCAGATGATGATGATGTGGTACTAGCAGAAGAGGATGAGCGTCATGAGGTTGACAACAGCCTTGTCATCGGTGCAGATAGCCTCACGGAAGTTCTTGATGGACTAGACAATGGAGAAGAGGATAGTGCAGCATGAGACGATCTTGACAAGGAGGAAGACCTACTTCTTTAAGTAACCCAGTCACGAGCATAGGGGTTGGACTCCTCGAGGAGGAAAACCTGCTTTCTCGACCTCACAAAGGAGGTTGATGGCCTTGAGGACGAGGATAACGGGCATAAAGTAGCGCATGTAGAAAGGCAGCCGACGCTTGCAGAGGAGGATGGCGACCCAAGCAATGGAAAGGGCCATGTAAGCAAGGAAGAGAGAAAGTAGATGAGGGAGAGGGTGGATGCATTGATGGAGAGGTAGGTGTGGTGGATAGTGCAGAGGTTGAGGTTGTACATAGTAGAGTTGACGAACATGGAGACATGGAGGTAGGGAGGCAATTGGCGAAGACGAGAGTGTACTGGCAAGGGTCAAACTGGTTAAGATGGTATTGAAGGCAGAGGAGTGGAGGATAGAGATGCCTCTAGGGTTAGGGATGGCGAGGCCACAAGGGGGGAGAATAGGGGATAGAGAGGCCACCAGCCATAAGTCGTCCACTCATCCTCGAACTCGCACGCACAGCCGGTCACCACAATGATGGTGGGCCTCATGATGGCGACCACCAAGTCTTATCACCACATGTCACAGGGGTCCAACTTGTGCCATGTGGAGTCAAAGGACTCAACAGAAAGGGAGAGGCAGGAGATGGAGATGGCATGGAGGAGGAAAAAAGAGGATGGGGATGGAGACACGAAAGGGGAGGCGGGGCACATGCAGGAGGGGGGCATAGGAGTGGGGGTTGTAGGCATGGATGGAGACCTTGGAGGGTTATGATGGTTCTAGAGGTAAGGCAGCTCGGGGGGACAACAAGGGGAGCAATAGTGGGACACTTAGTTGATCAATTATGCTCAAGTACTGTGGCCGAAAATGGAAGGGCAAAGAGGGATTAATCGGGAGCCTAGGTAAAATATCTTCCAAAATGGTTCGTTTCGATTGGTAACCCCCAACTGATGAAGGGTAATTTAGATATATTATATAGGTGATTAACGATGTTAAGGCACGGATAGAAGATTAGGCCACATTGCAAAAAAAAAATAAGTTATGGGGTATAATTGAAACTTTTTAAAAAATTAGGGTCAAAGTATTTCATGCCCAAACTTGAAGGAGTGTCTCTATAATATTTCTAAAAAAGAAAAGAGAGAGAGAGAGAGGAAGAGAGGGGGTAGGAGAGAGAAATCATTACCTTTTCTGAAAACCTCCTTAGAAGCAGTAAGGAAACAAGAAGATTCCCCTTACTAGAGAACAAGGATGGGACTTTACCTTCCCCTAGGATTGATAACTATCTTCAAAGCTGATTATTTTCAAAAGTTGCAATTCGATATTCATGATTTCCAAAAAAAAAATTAACTATTTATGGTTAGACTTATGCATCATGCATATTGACTATTTTTAAAGTTTAGCATGTTACATGGCTAAAAAAGATTTGCTTTCTCGGATGACTAAAGACTGTACCTATGACACCTCTATGGTCAAAATCTCGAAAAATATTTTTTTCAAATAGCATTTAGTTATTTTGAATTAGTTTTGCAAAATCCTTCACCATTTATTTTCATACTTTTTCCTTTTCATTTGACCCTGGACTAGTAGTGAACAAATCTCGTTGATAGTTAACATACGATGTGGCCCAGGGCGCTCTGCTAAAGGCAATCAACTCTTAGTTAGCAAAATCCCCCATATGCACATCCATTAACTAAATAGTTTTGTAAATACCTTTTCAAAATATGATCATAAATAAATTTTGAAAATGACTTTCCTTTGCACAGGATGTCACTTTCTAACTCCCTAAGATGCTTTGACAAAGCCAAGTGAAGGGTATTTTTTGGCCACACTTTATCTTAAAATACTATTCAAGGAGAGGTAACCGTAGCTACCTTATTTTTGTCACACCATTAAGAAAAAGAGTGCCTATCTATGTGACGCCTTTATATCCAATGTTAGGAACCTTCAAAAGCCAATTGCATCATTCGTACATGCATGCATACAAGGGTGGCAATCAGGTTTGATCAAGTTGGATATGAACTAGCCTGAATGCAGGTTGAGTCAAAAATTTGTCAACTTGAACCTTATTTATTTATTAACTAAGTTAAAAATCTCGATTCGAACTCGACCCTTTTATCAAACAGGTAATCCAACCGAACCCGCATAACCCATATGTAAACAGGTCGAATCACGTTAAACAAGTTAACTGGGTCTTAAATAGAAATATGTTTAAAATAGGTTAAGTGGGTTTTAAATTGGTTAAATGGGTCTTAAATAGGTTAACTATGTTTTAATATAGGTTTAACTATTAGAAGGCTAAAAAGGTTAAATAAGTCAAAGATCTATACTATTTAATAGATGACTCTAAGTGAGTTGATCTATAGGTTGGTTTAACAGGTCAGGTCGTATTGCCATCCCTACATTGCATAGCTCACATGCATTGAATAAGATAATTATATGATTTTTCAAAACTTTTTATATCCTTTTCAAGGAACTTATACATGATCAAGATTATGCTTTCTAGAAAGATTATCAAGTCACAAATCCAATGCAACTTACAGAACTCAATTTGGAGTCCACGATAGAAAGCTCATGCATTCAAAATAATAAGTGCTATGCTAAAGCCCTCACTAAAATAACCTCGCTTGACACATGGTCACAATTCCAAATCCTTAATAATTATTTTACATATCCAAATTTAATCAACATTATACTTATTGGTAGGGGCATCAAGTAAGGAATCTAACATATTTTACAAAACTCATTCCATATGTTTGCAAGTTATATAATCATTTTTCTAAAAGCTACACAAAGTGGAATGCTTCTTCTCGACCATTTTGATGGCAAATCTTTCCCATTAGAGTGTCTTAATAAGAACAATATGTTGTTAGAACATCTTTGATTTGAGTATTTGGATGGCGAGAACTTACTGTTGGATTGTTTAGAAATTTGCCCTTAGATTAAAATTTTGAAAAATACCATTCTCAAGTCAAGGATGAAGGGTCTTGAGTCAAAAAGAATCACAAATTGCAAACTATCACATATTGGTTATGAGTTCGGCCAAATGAAATGGAGCAAATGTTGGGGCCAAAACTGAGATATTGCGGAATAAACTAAGCCAAAACCAAAGCCAACTAGAAGCAATATTCACATAGGTAATATATCAAACATTTGAAGAACAGAAAGAAAATACACCAAATTTACGTGGAAAAACCCTCCAGTGTAGAAGAAAAAAACTACGAGGCAAATCCGATCAATCCACTATAATAAATATAGAGTTTACAATACTCAAGTTTATGTCCAAAACTTGAGTTCTCAACAAATTGGAAAACTCCAATATCACCTTCCTATGAGTAACAATGATCTCACCCAAACTACCACAATGTGATGAACCCAAGAATGCAATGAGAAGGCTAAAATAGTTAAATAAGTCAAAGATCTATACCTGTACCAGATCTATTTAATGGATGACTCTAAGTGAGTTGATCTATAGGTTGGTTTAGCGGGTTAGGTCATGTTGCCATCCCGACATTATATAGCTCACGTGCATTGAATAAAGATAATTATATGACTTTTCGAAATTTTTTATCTTTTTCAAGGAACTTATATATGATCAAGATTATGCTTTCTAGAAAGGAACTTATAAATCCAATGCAACTTACAGAACTTAATTTGGAGTCCAGGATAGAAAGCTAATGCATTCAAAATAATAAGTGCTATGCTAAAGCCCTCACTAAAACAACCTCGCTCGCTTGACACATGGTCACAATTCCAAATCTTTAATAATTATTTTATATATTCAAATATAATCAACATTATACTTATTGGTAGGGGCATCAAGTAAGGAATCTAACATATTTTACAAAACTCCATTCCACATGTTTGCAAGTTATATAGTCATTTTTCTAAAAGCTACACAAAGTAGAATGCTCCTTCTCGACCATTTTGATGGCAAATCTTTCCCATTAGAGTGTCTTGATAAGATAATGTTGTTAGAATATCTTTGATTTGAGTATTTGGACGGCGAGAACTTAGTGTTGGATTGTTTAGAAATTTGCCCTTAGATTAAAATTTTGAAAAATACCATAGACGTGTCATTCTCAAGTCGAGGATGAAGGGGTCTTGAGTCAAAAAGAATCACAAATTGCAAACTATCGCATATTTGTTATGAGTTCGGCCAAGTGAAATAGAGGAAAAAGGAGAAAGCAAGCAACCTCAGCCAACATTTTCCTTCCAACCAATCCATATGACAAATTCAACACTTGTTTGTTTAGAAAAAATATAAATAGTGTGGAAGTTGCAACCGAAAAGTTTGTGTTAAACATTAATGTGGTAATATCCTAGTGCTTTACAAAGGTCTAAGAGGTTTTATATTGATTCCTTTGAGCATGTCAGCAAGTGTGTAATTGACCATCTATGCTTAAGCCAACTGGCTTTTTGTCAATTAGTTTGGCATAAAAAAAAATCAGAACACTTTTTTTGGGTACCCCAACAAATGTTGTTCTTTTTAACCAATGTTGTTCTTTTAACCAGTAAATAACTATAAACAGAGTGACCACAAAACCTTAAGTACTAGAACTATAAAAGTACTAGTGAACATTAAAACAGTCATAGGAGAGCATATGCAAAGAGTTAAAATCTATCTTAAAGCAATTTTAGATAGAAAACATGAGAGATTATCAGCCACATTACACTCAAATATCAGAAGATGGATCACAAAGCTTTAAATCTCAATGACCCAAGCATGAAGAACTGTATTAAAGCTTAAACATAAGAAAAAAGCATATATGAATAAATGCATGCATATTAAACATAAACTCTAGGTTATAGTTTATACTGGTCAAACAAGTCCAAAAAAATTCAAGACAACAAAACAACACTAAATATAATCTAAAATTCATTTTTTTAAGGAGAAATTTAGAAATAGATTGCTTACTATTCAAATTAAGAAGGGATATGCGCTCTTCATGGCTCGAAGAAGGGGCCAGATGATCTCTCAGGATGCTAGTTGGGAGATAAGTAGGATGGCCAAAGTGTTGCTAGATTAGGGATACAATCGAGCCAAGCCAAGTCAAGCATTTAGAGGCTCGAGCTTGACTTAATTCAAAATACGCGAGCTCGAAACTTAACTTAAGATTGATCGAGCCTTAATATTCAACCAAAAACTCGAATCGATTGAAAAAAAAAATACTCGAGATCGACTCAACTCGACTTGAATATCAACTGAGCCATACTCGAGCTTGAGTTTGAGCCTTGATCATAATTAAAAAAAATGGTCAAAACAAAATATAACATAATATTATATTTTAAAAT
Source organism: Phoenix dactylifera (assembly GCF_009389715.1). Lineage (NCBI taxonomy): Eukaryota > Viridiplantae > Streptophyta > Magnoliopsida > Arecales > Arecaceae > Phoenix > Phoenix dactylifera. The sequence goes on from NC_052405.1 coordinate 15,881,898, forward strand.
ATCATATTAAATAAATAAAATATTATATATGTATATATACTCGACTAAGCTCGTGAGCTTTTGAGTCGAGTATTTTGCTACTTGAGCTTGACTCAAAAAACTGTTGAGCTTAACTTGAGCTCAGTAATAGCCGAGCAAAGCTTGTGCAACTCGCGAGCCGCTCGACTTATTTGCCACCCAACATCGAATAAGAATGGAGAGGAAGAGGGTATTTCTGTCTTCTGCAACAACGTGCCGTGTTTCCCAAGACTACGTTCGATCAGTTTGGTAATTCAATCCCGTTGAAACTTTTTAGGGCTCGTTTGGTTCGCGGGAAGTATTTTTCCTCCTAGGAATATAATTCCTGGGAATCAGATTCCTAGGAAGAGGATACCTAGGAAAGTACTTTTGGCATGTTTGGTTAACCATGGGAAAGTGACAAATTTCCAAAGTGCTTATGTTTGGTTGACTATCCACTTTCCTAGGAAAGTTATGTATAATTCCTATTATGCCCTTAATAAAAATTAGGTCTTTAATGCCTCTTTAATGCTTCTTTAATGCTGAAGGGTCTTTTTGGGAAAAAATAAAAAAGGAGTGATTCCCACCTCATGGGAAAGTAACTTTCCCATGTTTCTCATGGGAAAGACTTTCCCATGAAATGTGGGAATCATATTCCCATGGGAATACAACTTTCCCATCTCTCTCCTTTGAAAACTCCAACCAAACAAGAGGCATTTCATTACTTTCCCGTTGACCATACTTTCCCCCCTCCTTTTCCTGCGAACCAAACGAGCCCTTAAAGGAAAGAGGATGATCGAAAATCGCTCAAACTAGGGAACGGTGAAATTGTAATTTTCTATCAACCCATCGCGTGACTCTCACGTGAGCACTCCCCCGCACGGGCCGCACCGCTCCGGCGCAGCTTTGCTCTGCCAGCCTATCGTTCCCTCTTATAAATAATTTCTCTATTGGCTTCTTTCGTGCCGTTCCTTATTCAACTCTGCCTCTCTCTCTCTCTCTCTCTCTCTCTGGCTTGCTCGCTCTCTCTACTCTTCCGCTCATCGTCCGTGGTCCGTCGGATGCGTATGCGTCGTCGCCTCAGCTACTTCCTCTCCGCCGCAGCCGCCGCCGCTGCCTCCTCCTCCCGAGAACCCTCCTCCCTCTCCAATCGCAGGTTCGTCTTCTTCTTCTCGGTTATGTTTTCCCTTTTTTTTTCCGTTTTACTTATTTCATCCCTCGTTCCCTTGGTAGACGGATGGCTGTTTCGATCTCTCTCGCCGTTTTTTCTGCTGTTTTTGAGGGTTTTTTGCTGATTTTTGGTGCCTCCTCTTTATATGTGTAGATTGTGGATATAGAAGGGCTTGAAGAGAGGGTTTCGCGATGGCGGGACACTGGTCGAGCTTTCCTCTGCGGCTTCAGCAGATCTTATCGGGCGGGAGGCCGGTCTCCCCCGCCCTAAAATTGGAGTCCGAGCCGGTGAGTTTTAATCGCCTATCTTGATCCAGATGCTAGTTTTATTCCTTTTTCTGTTGCTTTTGTGCATTTTGTTTTTGGTGCTTAGATTGGAAATTTTCTGTCTGATTGGTTTCTGTGCAATGGTGCTGGACTTTGTTAGTTTACTTGGCTGCGTGATTTTTTTTTAGTGTTTTGTTGGATGGGAGTTGGTCTTTTTGATGGATTAATTTTGGGGGGTTATTGTTATTTGGGCTGATTGTTGAAAATAAACGTTTTGATTAGTTGTACATGCATGTTCTGTGCTTTTGGGAGTTTGGGATCTTCTTTTGGGATTAGGTTTTGATTCTCATTGTGGGGGATGGGAGCAAAATCTTGCTGAATGTAAAAGAACAGAACATGGTTTGCTGGTCGGTGGGTTGGGATGACTGGTCATGATACCGTCCCCTTTTTGATCGATTCAGAGCTTTATGACCATTACTCTTTTGTGACTGTGATTTTAAAGGAATGCCAGTATATAAATTCCAGACTATGTGTTTTCTATATGGTGTTTTTGTTCAAGTATTCTGTCGAATATTGGCAGCATATAGAGCACTCATTCATAAATTGTTTCCCTTAGGTCTAGATCATTTATTTATTCAAGCCCATTTAACAGAAAAAAAAGGAAGCATCCAATTACATTACCGGTCTGGAAGGGAAAGATTTTTTTTCTTTCCGTTTCCTAATATTATTGCTGTGCTTGCTAGTAGGTTGGTATCACGACCCAGGATCTTATCCAAAAAGGCTAGCTGGAATGTATTATTTGGGTTCATTGATTTTGTATAAGTACCTAAGATCTATCCAGCGAATAACTGATGTGGGACTAATCACACACCTGCATGGGTGCTCATATACTCTCCTTGTTTAAGCCCTGATATCTTCGTTATGCTAAAGATCCAATCTATTTAAATCTAATTACAAGTACTACGATCGGTTTGTATTTAGTCACAATAAATCCATACTGCAGCGTTTCCTAGTCCACATGAGTCATAGGCCGGGTCCGCTTTGATACAATTTATAACAACCCAAGACCTCACCTAAAGTGGTTAGTCAAAAGGTATTTTTTTGGATTCTTTAGTTCTGTATAATTACCTAAGATTTACTCAGTGAATAACTGATGTGGTACTAAACACACGCCTGCACAAGTTATCACAGTTGGTTACTGATAAGATTGTTTGGTTTTGCATTTACAATCCCTTTTCTCTGGCTATCCCCAACTTTCAGATACTGGTGACTATCCCTTGGACAGTTATCAAAATAAATGGTAGCTCTGATAGGAGTGAAAGATCATTTTGGCACTTTAATACTTGGGAACATATATCAAGCACACATTTAAACATATAGAAAGCTTAGAATCGACCCGAACCGGCCGGTTCTGCCTGTTTCGAACCGTACTCGTGACACCGGTACGGTTCCGGCTTAGAAATCGGGACGCGTTCCGAAGCCGGAGAAGGAGAAGAAAAGAGAGAGTGAGAGAGAGAGGATGCCGGCGGAGGCCGCAAAGGGGCCGGCGCCAGGGAAGAAGGGCCGCTTAAGCGGCCAACCCCTGGGAGAGGCAGAACGAGAGAGAAAAGAAAGAGAGAGAGCGGGAGAGGGAGGAAGGGACACCAGTAGAGAGCCAACGGAGCCCGCAAAGGGGCTGGCGCCGTGGAAGAAGGCCGCTTAAGCGACCGACCCCTATTTCGTTCCTCCTTCAGCGTCCTCTCCCTCCCTCCCCCGCTCTCTCTCTTTTCCTCTCTTGTTTTGCCTCTCTTCCGTTTGTTCACTGTGTCGGTATGGGCCCAGCCCGGCACGACGCGGGCCTGTACCGAGCCGTCCCACCGGGAAACTGGTACTGGTTCCTTCGACCTTGATATAAAGAAAGGGTAAACTTTCAATTTGTTTATATTGACATAAAGATAAAAATACGCAGTCATTGTGAGGAAAGGTGGTCTCCCCATCAACGGCCATGGAGAAGGGTTTCAAGCTGCATGCATACATTCAAAGGAGAGTGCTGGTTTCTTGTGAGGAGACAAATGTGGATCTTATTCTATGACTAATAATATGATCTTGACAATTAACTACAACATATTGAAAGGCTTCTTGTCCATGTCCTGTCATTCTACTGAATTGTTGGATATTATTGTCGACTGAGATTTTTATTTGAACCTCAAATTAAATTTTTCTGAAAGCTGTGTTATTAGTGAAATCTTCATATCTCATCGGAAAGATGCTTGCCAAGTCATATATTTGAATAGGTAAATAAATGAAGACATCTGATCTGGTTTGTTATGGTACTAAAGGGCATGTGGAATTCCGCATTTCTTTTACTTGAACTATTATGGTCTAGGTGCTTTAGTTAATATATTATAAGATGTAATTATCTGTGTACTGGTGATTTAATTATGAAGCTAATATGTCTATGCTGCAGAACTCTAAGTCAGCTTGGGCTTGTTTTGCTAAGTAATCTAGATTCAAGTTTTGATATTGGCTTTTGGGCCATAATTCACACTTCAATTTTGCCATGTACTCGAGTTTTTGACATTCCTTTTGGCTGATATTTCACTCCATTTCTTGCATAGAACCTGAATGAGTAATGCTACTTTAATGTTGTCAAGTTGACAAAGGAGTTTGTATTTTCTTTCTTAATGCGTTAATTTCCAATTAGTTAGTGTACTTAAATTATTTGTTACATATTTGCTCTCATATTCTTTTCTTTCACTCTGTTCCATCATCATCTAATTTGAAGGATTAAAAATGGGTGGGGTGTTTGTTCAATAAACTAGGAAAATTTTTGATGCTGAAAAATATATGAAAGTGTTGATCGTAATTATCTGCTTGGTATATAAAATTTGAAAAACTCATTGTCGGACACTTTATGTTGTTTAGTCATTACTTCAATTCTTGTCCGCTTTTTTGAATCTGTCCACCCCATGGATATAATCGTGACACTATAGCTAAACAAATCTTATAAGGGGTTGGAATTGGTCTAGGCTAGGTCTGATATTGCCCTGGCTGGAGAGGATGTTTTGGGCTTTAGGTTAGACCTGAGTCTGAAATATTTTTTTAGCCTATGGCTCGAACATGACCCGAGCCCTAACTTGAGCCTAGCCTGAAGCCTGGATGGGCCCAATCTAACCAAGCTGGTCCCAAATCTTAATCTAGCTTAGAAAGGAAGCATCATTGCCTTTACTTGCCTTTCACCTCCTTCCCATTAGGGGGGGTGCAAAGTGAGAGAGAGTGGAGAGGAAAGAGATGGGGACAGAGAGGAGACAAAGAGCAAGCGTAGGGGAGAGAGAAATTGAGAGAGACAAGTGACCTAAGATAGAGAGTAAGCGGAGGAGGAGAGAGATCGAGTGAAAGTCCGGGAGAGAAGAGAGCGAGAGGAGTGTGAGATGGAGAGATTTAGAGCGAGAGGAGAGTGAGATGGAGAGATTGAGAGAGAGAAGGGGAGGGAGAGAGGGGGAGGGAGAGAGAGAGGGGTGTTAGAAGGGGTTTTGAAGAGAGAGATCAAGAGGGAGAGATGGGGGAGGGGTGGAAGTGGGGGTAGGGGATTGGGAGCTGGTTGGGGTTTAATGAATATTATTATTCTTGGGATTGGGCCCGGACCGGAGCATGCTTTGGGTCAAACTTCAGGACGGGCTTGGGATAGGCTGAAGTATATTTTGGGCTTTAATATCTCAGCCTAAATTCGCGCCTAAACCCTTTCGGGTTTGATCCAATGAGCCTTGTGCGTGCGCGGCCCAATTCCAACCTTACTCACAATTAGTAGCTCTGATGTTATACGGAACCATGGTTTTTTTAAAGTGAGCAATCTAGCTGCAACTTGTAACTACATTAATATTTGATAGCCGAAATCTTATATTGATGGCATGCTAGAATTTTGCTTCTGCACATGCACTTCTTTCTTCTTGTTGGTATTTTGATTAAAACATGATTTTCTTTCTTCCTCCTTCCCCTACCCTTTTCTCCCTTGCCCTGCTCTCAAATCCCTCCTCATCGCCATCATCAATGCTGCCAGCATCTCTCACCATCTCAAGGAGACCATGGCCGCCTTTTCCTCAAATTTTACTATAGCAGGCTTCTCCTCCCCCTGCTCCTTCCCTTCCCATCTCCTTTCCCTACCCTGCTCTCAAGTCCCTCATCATCATCCTCGATGCCGTTGTCAACACTTGTCACCTTCGAGAGGTCTATGGCTGCTTGCTCTGCCTCGTATTTCACCGCATCACCCTCCTCCTCCACTCCACCTCCTCCTCCTTTGCTGCCAACCCCTCAGCCCCCTCTTTTTCACCTTCTCTGCTCGTCTCAAGGCTTGCGTAGCTGCCTGCTCCCTTGCCCATGGGCACCCAGGTCTAGGCCCTTGCCACCAGCAGCTTCGATGCTGACCTCTTCATCCAGAAACCCTCATCTGCATGTATGTCGAGTGCTCACTGGTATCCATTTGCAAAGTATTCGAGCGAACGTTTGTCAAAAACACCCCTCTTTTCCCTAAAATCCCTCCAAAACACAAGGGAACTTTCTTTTAAGTCAACTACTGCCACTTTAGTTGTGATGTGATGTGAGTGTAGTATAGCTTCAACTACAAGGCTCCAAACAGTCCCTTTATGTCTGTGAGAAATAAGAGGTTGAAAGATGGCTTCCCTTTCCCTCTCCAATTGGAGCCACTGTATATTAATGTAGATGAGTTGTATGCTGACATGTTATTTGTGGAGCTAAATAACTTAGATAGAATCACAGCTAGGTTGAATATCAGCTATCTGATAAACAAAGAAATGACTTATTAGGTTCAAATCAACTAGGTAAGGATGAGGAGGCAGAGAAATAATGAAAAATAATGAGCTATGACAATAAAATTAAAACAGAAAGAAATCATAGCAAAGGAATAATCTGATCAACTACAATAAGCATTTTGGCAGCATAATCTGATCAACTACAATAAGCATTTTAGCGAGTTCACTTTTCTGGAAAATATGCTAATAAGGAGCATATCTTTGTCTTTGCTCCCTTTTTCCTTTTTTTTTTTTTTGAAAAAGTCTTACAATACAGAGAAGACCTAATCCTAACAATTAGTTAATTATTTTTAGTAGAATAAAAAATAATGTAACTGGCTACTTGATAGGATAATTGGTTTTTGATCTAAGTATTTTGGTTGTTTTTGCCTATGTTCATTGGCCTGTCCTATTCATTTGATTGCATGTTATTCCTCAATGATCTAATTTTTGTTCATTGATGGGTATAATAAAATAATCATACTAGTTTTATATTTAATACATTATTTTACAATTTAATTAATGAGATTAAAGGTATCCAAGATCCAGTTCTTGTAAGATTCTGATCTCCCCCTCTGCCTTTCTACACAGTTTGTCTGAACCTTCAATTTAGTGCCACAACAGGGGAATCCTCTTTCTTTTTTTGTTGTTTTTTCCCTGGGGGCAGCAGGGGTTGTCTAGAATTCATGAAATGGAACCTGATTCCCAACCAAAGCGGTTGTCTTATGAACAAAAATAGGTTCAACTACTTGAGAAATGTTGTCTGGCATTCACAGAGTGGAACCTGATTGATTAGATAGCACCAGACTCTACAAATGACAGTAGGGGTAACTATTTCAGAATCTAACTCCCACATTTCCGGATGTACTCTAGTTCGAGGGCTACCCAAGCTTTCTGTTTAATACTTCTGTGGGTCTGATCACCATGCAAGTGTTTTTTGTATTAAGGAAGACTTGGAAGTGGAGGTTCTGTTAGTTAAGAGGAGGTATTGGTTGGGGTTTTGTTGCTTACAAAGGATTCTGATTTAAGTAGATGCTGGCTGTATTAGAGCTATGTCCTTGAGTAGATTTTGATTGTTGACATTTCATAACTAAATAGTGAGGATTTGGAATTTTATGTACTGCTTATGATTATGGGCCATTCTCTGAGGACCTTAAGTTCTCATTTTTTCTGCATTTTCTTTTATAAGCTGATTAACCTAAATATTATATATGTTTGGAGTTTGAGGGGGGACTCGAGGTATTGCTAATTTACTTAAATCATCCATGGAGAGTATTTTATATATAAATACATGATGTATCTTGATTTTGCTCATATTTTATTGGTTGAGCTTTGATATATAATTATAGAGCAAAGTCTAATTAATTCCTTGCCCTTATTTGCTAGTATTGCAAAAATCCATTAAAACTCAAATTTTAAATTGCAAATATTGCCTTGATGATTAAAATTTAGGTTGATTTACTATTATAAATCCATCTTCTTGTATGTTAGACTTTATTCGCAGTGCATGATCAAGTTTTAGCGAGCACTCTTCTTTTCTTTTAAGAACCCTTGTGTTAATTTGAATAAAGTACTATGTTTTCTTGTATTTGAAGAAGTTACTGAGTGTTGGTGGCAGATGTATCTGATTTTAAATGTAAGGCTTCACATGTAAGTGACTTACATTGATAATTTCATATAGACATTTTATTATTGATGATTGGCTGGCCCTGTCACATGCCATAGCTACATCTTTTATCTTCTTTATCATTGTTTATATGTTATTCTGAGTGGACTTGCCTATAAAAAAATTAGATGGAATTTCGGAAACGATGGTCAGTTGGAAGTTGTAATTTTTGATCTTCATCTGTATGATATTAAGTGTCATTCAATTGCTGAATCTTTGGGAACTACTTTGTGTTTCCTGTGTTTTATGACAATTTTTGCAATTAACCAGAAATATAAATTATTTTTGTTATTTCTTTTTTCCCATGGCATTATATTTATGCATCTTGAGTTGTTGGGAATTGGAATAAGTTCCTGTAAGTGTTTTCTTTTCAAATGAATTGATCCCAACAATTTGTTAATGTACTCTTATGTTGTTTTGATATTTGCAGCCACCAGAAGTTAAAGCATTTATTGATAGGGTGATTAAGACTCCTTTACATGATATTGCTATACCTCTTTCGGGCTTCCATTGGGAGTACAATAAGGTGCAGCACAATTTTATTTTTCACTGAACCTGCCTTGTTTGGTTTACTTTTGCTCTCTTGATCTCATCTTGTGGATTTGATTTTAGGGTAATTTTCATCACTGGAGGCCGCTTTTTATGCATTTTGATACATACTTCAAGACATATCTCTCTTGTAGGAAAGATCTTCTTTTATCTGATAATATTTCAGAGGAAGATCCATTTCCCAAGCATTCTGTTATGCAAATTTTAAGAGTTATGCAAGTTATTTTGGAAAATTGTCACAACAAGAGTTCATTTGGCGGTCTAGAGGTAAGCTGGAGATCCATATAGTGCACCATCTTGCTGTTTTGTTAATTCGTAATCAAAGTTCGAGTAAAATTATACACAATGTGCTTACCCATACTCTTGTAGTGGAATTACATACTACTTGGATTGAGCATTGGTTTTTGGTCTGACACTTCCAAGTTCTTTGTGAATCAGCATTTCAGGCTTCTGCTTGCCTCTACAGATCCAGAGATTCTAATTGCTGCATTGGAGACTCTTTCTGCGTTGGTGAAGATAAATCCCTCCAAGATACATGTGAGCGGGAAACTGATTGCTTGTGGCTCTGTTAACAGCTGTTGTCTGTCTTTGGCCCAGGGCTGGGGAAGCAAAGAAGAAGGTTTGGGTTTACATTCATGTGTTGTGGCAAATGAGAGGAACCAGCATGACGGATTGTGCCTGTTCCCATCTGATGTGGAAAATAAGTGTCCTGGGGCTCAATACCATTTGGGGTCAACCCTCCATTTTGAGTATAATATGGTTGCTTCCCAGGACACTGAGCAAACCAGCAGAAGCAAGTCATCCAACATGTGTGTCATACATATCCCAGATCTTCATCTCCGGAAGGAGGATGATCTAATCATTTTGAAGCAGTGTACTGACCAATTCAATGTACCTCCAGAACACAGGTTCTCATTGCTTACAAGAATTAGATATGCTCATGCCCTCCATTCCCTTAGAACATGTAGGTTGTACAGCAGAATCATGGTACTTGCTTTCATTGTTCTGGTACAATCCAATGATGCTCAAGATGAACTTGTGTCTTTCTTTGCAAATGAGCCCGAGTATGCAAATGAGCTGATGAGGCTTGTTCGTTCTGAAGACTCTGTCCCTGGAACTATAAGAGCACTTGCCATGGTTGCATTGGGAGCACAATTAGCCGCATATGCATCATCTCATGAACGTGCCAGAATATTGAGCAGCTCAACTATTATTTCTGCTGGTGGAAATCGTATGGTGCTTCTAAGTATACTTCAAAAAGCTGTCTTGTCACTTAGTAACCCTGGTGATCCTTCGACTCCATTATTTGTTGATGCTCTTCTACAGTTTTTCCTGCTTCATGTTCTATCATCTTCAAGTTCTGGGAATGCTATAAGGGGGTCGGGAATGGTTCCCCCTCTTTTGCCCCTTTTACAGGACTCTGATCCTGCCCATACTCATCTTGTCTGCTCAGCAGTGAAGACCCTTCAAAAGTTGATGGAGTACAGTAGTCCAGCTGTATCCTTGTTCAAAGACTTAGGTGGGGTGGAGCTTTTGGCTCAAAGGCTGCAGATTGAAGTTCATAGAGTTATTGGTACAGTTGGTGAGAATAGCAACACAATGATCAGTGGTGATTTAAAATCTGATGAAGATCATGTTTATTCTCAGAAGCGGCTTATCAAAGCTTTGCTCAAGGCACTTGGTTCTGCTACATATTCCCCAGCAAATTCTACAAGGTTGCAGAGCTCCCATGATAATTCATTGCCTGCTTCTTTATCTTTGATATTTCACAATGTGAATAAGTTTGGAGGAGATATTTATTTTTCGGCTGTAACTGTTATGAGTGAAATTATTCACAAGGACCCAACGTGCTTTCCTGTTTTGAATGAATCTGGTCTTCCAGATTCATTTCTGTCGTCAGTGATTTCTGGGATACTTCCTTCTTCCAAAGCACTCATATGTGTCCCTAATGGTCTTGGTGCCATTTGCCTCAATGCTAAAGGATTGGAGGCAGTTAGGGAAACTACTGCATTGCAGTTTCTTGTAGACACTTTCACAACCAGGAAATATTTGGTGGCAATGAATGAAGGTGTTGTTCTTTTAGCAAATGCTGTGGAGGAGCTTCTTCGTCATGTTTCTTCACTAAGAAGCACTGGTGTTGATATAATCATTGAAATCATCAACAAACTTGCTTCTATGGGAAAAGACAAATGCAAGGACCCTTCTGGTAGTTTGGATGAGAACACTGTCATGGAAACAGATCTTGACAATAAGTTAAACAAGGGACATGATTTGGTGGGTGCCATGGACTCAGCTGCTGATGGCATCAGCAATGAGCAGTTTGTGCAGTTATGCATCTTTCATGTTATGGTCCTTGTTCAACGGACTACGGAAAACTCTGAAACTTGTAGATTATTTGTGGAGAAGGGAGGTATAGAAAAATTGTTGAAACTGTTACTGCAGCCCAGCATCACACAGTCGTCTGAAGGGATGCCAATTGCTTTGCATAGCAGCATTGTGTTTAAGGGCTTTACTCTGCATCATTCTGCACCTTTGGCACATGCATTCTCCTCTTCTCTGAGGGAGCATTTGAAGAAAGCTCTGAGTGGATTCAGTTCAGTTGCTGGATCATTTTTATTGGCTCCCAAGTCTACACCAGATAATGGAATCTTTTCTTCACTTTTTGTTGTTGAATTTATTCTGTTCCTTGCTGCATCAAAAGATAACCGCTGGATAAGTGCATTACTTACAGAATTTGGAGATGCTAGTAGGGATGTTTTAGAAGATCTTGGACGGGTTCATCAGGAAGTATTGTGGCAAGTTGCCCTTTACGAAGATTCAAAGATTGATGCAGATGCTGAGTCTTCGAATTCTGTAAACGAGGCGAAAAGGTCGGAAGCAGAAGCAAGTGAATCTGATGAGCAAAGGTTCAGTTCTTTTAGGCAGTATCTTGATCCATTACTGAGACGAAGAGTGTCTGGGTGGAGTATAGAGTCACAAGTTTCTGACCTTATTAGCATATATCGTGATCTTGGCCGTGCTGCTAGTGGTTTGCAAAGACTTGGTATGGATGGCCATTCAACTTTACGACTTGCATCTGGTTCCCACTCACAGTCTTCCAATTCTGTAGATGCCAATGCTACAATGGAAGCAGAAGAAGACAAGCAGAGATCATATTATTCTTCCTGCCGTGAGATGATGAGATCGCTTTCTTATCATATCAGCCATCTGTTTATGGAGCTGGGAAAGGCAATGCTTCTTGCTTCTCGTCGTGAGAACAATCCTATAAATGTGTCCACAACTGGCGTATCTGTTGTTGGTACAGTTGCTGCAATTGTGCTGGAGCACTTGAATTTTGGAGGGCATGCAAGTCCGAACATGGAAATCTCCATATCCACAAAATGTCGTTACCTTGGCAAGGTCATTGCCTTTATTGATGGGATTCTATCAGACAGGCCAGAGTCATGTAATCCAATCATGCTAAATTGCTTTTATGGTCGTGGGGTCATCCATGCCATCTTAACAACTTTTGAAGCTACCAGTCAGTTGCTCTTTGCAGTTAACCGGGTGCCAGCTTCTCCTATGGAAACTGATGATAAAAGCCTTAAAGAAGAGAAGGGGGACGTGGATAATTCTTGGCTATATGGTCCCTTGGCCAACTATGGTACTCTTATGGACCACCTTGTGACCTCATCTTTCATCTTATCTTCCTCCACAAAACAGTTGCTTGAGCAACCTATTGCAAATGGAGATGTTCCATTTCCTCAAGATGCTGAGGCATTTGTGAAGGTTCTTCAGTTGAAGGTATTGAAGACTGTACTTCCTATCTGGACTCACCCTCACTTTGCTGAATGCGATACGGAGTTCATTAGTACAATGATCTCCATTATGAGGCATGTTTATTCTGGGGTTGAAGTTAGGAACGTCAGTGGCATTGCTGGAGCTCGTTTAAGTGGTCCTCCTCCTGATGAATCAGCAATATCGATGATTGTTGAGATGGGCTTTTCTCGGGCTAGGGCTGAAGAGGCATTGAGGCAGGTGGGAACAAATAGTGTTGAGATTGCGACTGATTGGTTATTTTCACATCCGGAAGAACCACAAGAAGATGCTGAACTTGCTCGAGCTCTTGCCATGTCCCTAGGGAACTCTGATGCATCCTCAAAGGAAGATGAAGCTGCAATTTCTAATAGTTTTGACCAAGAAGAGGAGTCAGTCCAATTGCCTCCTGTCGATGAAATTTTATCTGCTTGCATTAGACTTCTGCAGGTGAAGGAGCCTATAGCTTTCCCTGTTCGGGATCTCCTTGTGATGATTTCCTCACAAAATGATGGCCAATACCGGTCAAAGGTTCTCAATTTCATCATTGATCATGTAAAACATTGTCCTATGGCATCTGATCCATTCAACAGCAGCACATTGTCTGCACTTTTTCATGTCTTATCATTAATTCTTCATGAAGATGTGGTAGCACGAGAACTTGCCTCTCAGGCAGGCCTGGTAAAGATTGCTTTGAATCTGCTTTCAGAGTGGAACCTGGGCTTGCAGGTTGGTGAGAAGTCCCAGGTTCCAAAGTGGGTGACTGTATGTTTTCTTTCTATTGATCGCATGTTGCGGGTGGATCCAAAATTGACTTCAGAATTTACAAATTTGGAGCAGCTGAAAAAGGATGATCCGAATACCCAGACTCCTGTGGTGATTGGTGAGAGCAAGGGAAAGGATTCACAGTCCACTCTGGGATCAATCACTGGGCTTTTGGATATGCAGGATCAGAAGAGGCTATTAGAGATATGTTGTAGATGCATACAGAATCAACTACCTTCTTATACCATGCATGTGGTGCTTCGATTGTGTGCAACGCTGACTAAAGTTCATTCAGTTGCTGTTGGTTTCCTTGATGCTGGAGGTTTGCATGCATTGCTTAATTTGCCAACTAGTAGCTTATTCTCTGGATTCAACAATGTGGCATCTGCAATAGTCCGTCACATTTTAGAAGATCCCCACACTCTTCAGCTGGCTATGGAGTCAGAGATACGTCACACTCTTCATTCAAGTGCCAGAGTTGCACCACGTAATTTTGTCCAAAATTTGGCCTTTGTTATTTCTAGGGACCCAGTAGTATTTATGAAAGCTGCTCATGCTGTATGCCAGATTGAGATGGTGGGTGACAGGCCATATGTTGTGCTGTTGAAAGATCGTGAGAAAGAGAAAGAGAAGTCCAAGGAGAAAGAGAAAGACAAGGCAATAGAGAAAGACAAGTCCCCAGCTGCTGATGGAAAATTTACTGCAGGGGACGTGAATCCAATGGCTCCAGGTAGTGGACATGGTAAGCTACCAGATTCAAATGCGAAGAACACAAAACCCCACCGGAAATCTCCTCAGAGCTTTACAATGGCAATAGAGCATCTCTTGAATTTGATTGTAACTTTTGTTCCGTCATTGAAGGTCGAGGACCAGTTTGATGGTGTTCCTGGTACCCCATCGGTAGCAGACATGGATGTTGACTGCACTTCAGCCAAAGGGAAAGGAAAAGCTATTGCTGTTTCATCTGAAGACAGCAAAATTGCTAGCCAGGAGGCCTCAGCTTCTCTTGCTAAGACTGCCTTCATCTTGAAGTTATTGACAGAAATACTTTTGACTTACACTTCATCAATTCATGTCTTGCTTCGTAGGGATGTTGAAGTTAGTAGTTTCCATCGTCCTGTACGTGGCTCATCTGCCGACAGCTCCGGTGGAATACTTCAACATATTCTTCACAAGTTTCTGCCATACCCAGGGATCCACAAGAAGGATAAAAAAGCAGATGGAGACTGGAGGCATAAGTTAGCTACCAGGGCTAACCAGTTTCTGGTGGCCTCGTCCATCCGTTCTACAGAAGGGCGTAAAAGGATCTTTTCTGAAATCAGTAATGTGTTTAATAACTTTATTGACTCATCAAGTGGTTGCAGTTATCCAGACTCTAGTATGCATGCATTTGTTGACCTGCTTAATGATATCCTTGCTGCCCGTTCACCTACTGGCACATTTATTTCAGCGGAAGCTTCAGCGACCTTCATAGATGTTGGGTTGGTTCAGTCACTGACACGAACTCTCCAAATTTTGGACTTGGATCATGCTGACTCACCAAAGATTGTTACAGGAATTGTGAAAGCTCTGGAAACTGTTTCTAGGGAATATGTTCATTCTGCTGATCTTAATGCTGCAAAGGGAGACACCTCTCTGAAGCTTGCTTCTGATCAGAATCATGTAGACTCATCTTATACTTATAGTAGTGGCGGTGGATTCCAATTGCTGGAAACAACATCCCAGCATGATCATACTGAAGGGGTGTCTGGCCATGTGGAATCTTTTAATGCTGCTCAAAATTCAGGCAGTTCAGATTCTATTACAGATGATATGGATCATGATCGGGATTTGGATGGGGGGTTTGCTCGTGAATCTGAAGATGATTTTATGCATGAAGCTTCTGAAGATGGTGCAGGCAATGAAAATGGTATGTCACCTATGGAGATCAGATTTGATATCCCACGCAATGCAGAGGATGAAATGGGCGATGAAGATGATGATATGTCGGGGGATGATGGGGATGAAGTTGATGAGGATGATGAGGACAATATTGATTTGGAGGAAGATGATCTCCATCAGATGTCGCATCCTGATACAGATCAGGATGAACATGAGGTTGATGATGAAGAGTTCGATGAGGATGGGTTGGAGGAAGAGGACGATGATGATGATGAGGATGATGATGAAGTTATACTACGACTAGAAGAGGGATTTAATGGTATCAATGTTTTTGATCACATTGAAGTTTTTGGTGGGAACAACTTTTCTAGAGAAACACTAGGTGTGATGCCTCTTGACATATTTGGCTCAAGACGACAAGGTCGTACCACATCTATATACAATCTTCTCGGAAGAGCAGGTGATCATGGTATTCATCTTGAACATCCACTCTTGGAGGATCCGTCTTCATTCAGGCACTTCGTTCATCAAAGACAAACAGGTGAGTTATTTTGGACTACGCTGGCATTGTTGCTTGATTATAGGCTCAACTTTTTAATCTCTATGTGGTTTTTTCAATTTATTCCTTTTATCTATCACTGCATAGAACTAAGGAACTTAAAAAGTTTCATGGAGCTAAATAATAGAGACATAGTTTTATGATATATCTACTTGATGATTGCCTTGTACCAACATTTTTTCTTCAGAGAATGCAGTTGATATGGCTTTCTCAGATATAAATCATGAGAGTACTTCTCGGTCGGATGCAATTTTCCGATCATTGAGAAGTGGACATCATGGGCGGCATCGATTCAATATGTGGTTAGATGATAGCCAGCAACATGGTGGGTTAAGTGCACCTGCAGTGCCTCCAGTCATTGAGGAGTTGCTTGTTTCCCAGTTGAGGCGGCCTACACCTGTCCAACCTTCTGATCAGAATGTGTCTACAGACAACCCTCAAGAAAAAGATGAGCCCAACCAGTTACAGAGATTGGATGCTGGATTAAGAGAAGAAACAATCACAGGAGGCGGTGAAAATAATGAAAATATGATTATCCCTTCTCCTAGTTCTGTGGTAGATGGCACTGGAAATGGTGGAGTTGGACCTGCTGATGTTGCTGCACTTCAAGAAAGAGAAACATCGAATGCAAACGAGCAAGTTGATGACATGCAGTATGAACGCAGTGATGCAGCTATACGAGATGTGGAAGCAGTGAGCCAGGCAAGCAGTGGAAGTGGTGCAACTTTAGGGGAAAGCCTTCGTAGCTTGGAAGTGGAAATAGGAAGTGCTGATGGGCATGATGATGGAGAAAGGCAAGGCCCTGCAGATAGGCTCCCTTTGGGTGACTTGCAGCCATCCACTCGGGTGAGAAGGTCTTTAGGAAGTACAATGCCAATAGGTAGCAGGGATACATCTCTGGAAAGTGTCAGCGAGCTTCCACAACATCCTCCAAGTCAAGAAGCTGGTCAAAGTGGTCCACATGAAGAGCAGCAACCCAATAGAAATGTTGATACGGATGCAATTGATCCTACATTTTTAGAGGCTCTTCCTGAGGATTTGCGAGCGGAAGTACTTTCTTCACAACAGAATCAAGTGACACAAACTTCCAGTGAGCATTCTCAAACTGTTGGAGAGATTGATCCTGAATTTCTTGCTGCACTTCCTCCTGATATTCGAGAAGAGGTCCTAGCACAACAACGTGCTCAAAGGCTACAACAATCACAAGAACTGGAGGGGCAACCTGTTGAAATGGATGCTGTTTCAATAATTGCTACATTTCCTTCAGAAATACGAGAAGAGGTGGGCATGGTGTGATGTTAATGTAATTATGTGACGATCCGCTTTGAATGGTGCTTGCGGTTTAGTGGCTTTGAATTTAATTTATTGCTTTAATGACATACATAAGTCATGTCCAATGACATGTCTTCATGCTCTTATGGTTCCATCATATGCTTTCAGGTGCTTTTAACGTCCCCAGATACTCTACTGGCTACTTTGACACCTGCACTTGTTGCTGAAGCAAATATGTTGCGGGAAAGATTTGCTCATCGGCGTTATAGTGGCACCCTTTTTGGCATGAACTCGAGAAATCGTCGGGGTGAGTCTTCTAGGCATGGTGATACTATTGGGTCAAGTCTAGGCAGAATTACTGGTGATGTTGCCCGCAAGTCTGCAGCTGGCAAGTTGATCGAAGCTGATGGGGCCCCTCTGGTGGATACAGATGCTCTAAAAACTTTGATCAGGTTGCTTCGTGTTGTTCAGGTAACGACTTGGTTCTTGTTACTCGAGCTCCACTCAAACTCTAATGTGAATGACAGTTTGTCATTTGATTTCACAGCCTCTATATAAAGGTCAATTACAAAGGCTTCTCTTGAATCTTTGTGCTCATCATGAAACTAGAATGTCTTTAGTGAAAATTTTAATGGACATGCTTATGCTTGATCTGCGGGGCGCCACTGATAATTCAGTTGATGCTGCTGAACCACTCTATCGATTGTATGGTTGTCAGAGTTACATTGCTTACTCCCGTCCTCAATTCTCAAATGGTATGTTGCTTTTGCATTTGAATTATTTTAACAATTTTCATAAACTGCTTCATGGCTGTCTCTGTTATATTCTGTCCAGTTTAGGTTTCAAATTGTTTTATTTGATCTTAACTCCGAGTTTGATTAGTAAAAGCTTGTTATGATCTGTTATGTTTCTATCTTGTTAAGATCTCTTGATAAATGAGAGTCAGAAGAAAAGGTATCAGTTTGTACTCATGAGTAAGCTAATGTGCTCTTTGTTCACCCTCTGTTTGGTTAAATGTATAGGAGTGCCTCCTATAGTGTCCCGTCGTATCCTAGAAACTTTGACATACTTGGCCCGACATCATCTGAATGTGGCGAAGCTCTTGCTTCATCTTGAGTTGGCACAGCCACCTCTGCATAAAGCAGATGCTTCTGATCAAGGACATGGTAAGGCTGTTATTATGGAAGAAGATAAACCTGAAGATAAAAAAGGGGATTTTGCTATTGCCCTGCTTTTGAGTCTCTTGAATCAGCCATTGTACATGAGGAGCGTAGCTCATCTTGAACAGGTAACTGAATACTATTTGCTGTAATTTTTCTGAAAATTTCTGGTTCTTATCTTTTGAACCTTCTTTCTTTCAGTTGTTAAATCTTCTTGAAGTTATCATGGTTAATGCTGAAAATGACTCTGGTGTATCTAATAAATCCGGAGAGTCTCCTGATCAACCATCTTCTGATAGCACCATGCAAGATGAACTGATGAATACTGATGCTGTTGGATTGTCTGCTGGTGGGAATGGAAAATCATTCAAGGCAGAGGATTCCAACAGAAACTCTGTGTCTGCTGTAAACAATAAATGCAGCATACGAGTTGTTCTACTGAGCCTACCACAAGCAGAATTGCGACTTCTTTGCTCATTGCTTGCACATGAAGGGTATGATGAACAATCTCTAGTCTAAGTTGTTTTAGTGATGTGCATGAAGGATGCAAGGATGCAATGTCATAGATCATTATAATCTAGGATGTGAATGTGATGAAGGGAACTGCTTGTGCATGCATTTCCCAGTCACTGAGTAGGAATTTTAATCAGCAGTTCTAGTTGCATGACTGATTTATTATAATATTCACTAGTTTTATATATTGTCTCTTTTTGGTCTCCAAAAGTCCGATATTTTTAATAAGCATGGCTTTAAGATATTTCTTGGGTCTTGTAGCTTCACATTTCATTTTCTTTGTCATGACTGAGATGATTGTGGTCTTTTGCAGTTTGTCTGATAACGCATATGTTCTTGTGGCTGAGGTGTTGAAAAAGATAGTGATTGTTGCTCCTAGCTATTGCAGTTTATTCATTACGGAACTTGCAATTTCATTGCAAAATTTGACTTTATGTGCACTGAATGAATTACGCTTGTATGTGGATGCTGAAAAGGCTGTTCTTAGCACATCTTCTACCAACGGGACTGCAATCTTGAGAGTTTTGCAGGCATTGAGCTCTCTTGTTGCTGCATTACATGAGAAGAAGGATCCTGGGCTTCTCCCTGACAGAGAATATGCAAGTGCTTTGTCTCAGATATGGGATATAAATGCAGCATTGGAATCCTTGTGGGTAGAGTTGAGCAACTGCATAAGCAAAATTGAAAGCTCTTCAGAATCCCAGTCAGATTTGGCTGCTGTTTCTGGGAATTTGGCATCCACAGCTGCAGGTGTAGCCCCTCCACTACCAGCAGGTACACAGAACATCTTGCCATATATAGAATCATTCTTTGTGACATGTGAAAAGTTATTCCCTGGACAATCAGAAGCAGTTCAAGAATTTGCTGCCACAGCTTCTCCTGATATTGAAGATTCCACAACTTCGACTAGTGGAAAGAAATCATCAGGAACCTATCAAAATGTTGATGAGAAACATGTTGCTTTTGTTAAATTCTCCGAGAAACACAGAAAGTTGTTAAATGCATTCGTTCGGCAGAACCCTGGATTGCTCGAAAAGTCATTCTCTCTTATGCTAAAAGTTCCACGTTTCATAGATTTTGACAATAAACGTGCTTATTTCCGATCAAAAATTAAACATCAACATGACCATCATCACAATCCAGTGAGGATTTCAGTGAGAAGAGCCTACATACTTGAAGACTCCTATAACCAACTGCGAATGAGATCACCTCAAGATCTGAAGGGGAGGCTGACTGTTCATTTCCAAAGAGAAGAAGGTATTGATGCTGGCGGGCTTACCAGGGAATGGTATCAGTTATTATCTCGTGTAATATTTGACAAGGGTGCCCTGCTTTTCACAACGGTGGGCAATGAGTCAACATTTCAACCAAATCCCAACTCTGTCTACCAAACAGAACATCTCTCATATTTCAAGTTTGTAGGAAGAGTGGTGGGTGCTGTTGCTTATAAAAAGAATTTATTTGCAAACTATCCTTCACTTATGTTTAAGCCTAATGATGTCTGATTTCCTGCAGGTTGGTAAAGCACTCTTTGATGGTCAGCTTCTAGACGTTCATTTTACTCGATCTTTCTACAAGCACATTCTTGGGGTGAAGGTTACTTATCATGACATTGAGGCTGTTGATCCTGATTACTATAAGAGCCTAAAGTGGATACTTGAGGTATGCTGTCTTCCATTTCTGTTTTTGGGGTTTGTAAATTAATGTTGCTTCTCACCCTTTTTCAACTTTTATTTTGAATTTGGTTATTTCATCTTTGAATTAGGGGTAATCTGTCGTCTTGTAATTGCAGAATGATAAAAGTGATGTTTTGGACCTTACTTTCAGCATAGATGCTGATGAGGAGAAGCTGATATTGTATGAGAAGTCTGAGGTAGTTGTTCCTGCATATTTGTCTTTTTTTCACGTAATGATATTGCTAGGAGGCTAGCACAGGAGATAGTGAAGATACCCACTATATATATTGTGTTCATCTGTCAATCTATTTGCATATAATGAAAAACAATGCATGAAGTACAGAATTAATTATGGCTACATGTAGAATTTTAAGATGGTGTTCTAGATGTGTAATGAAAACATAAGTACTTGCAGGAGCCCTGCTGGATAAAATCTTCATTGTTGATTTAAAGATGATCAAAATGTTTACCCATATTTATTGATTTCTTCTTGTTTCCTCTGTTCTATACTGCTCCTTTCTTCTATATCTGCATATAAAATATGTCTGCCTGCACCAGTACCAAACTTGGGAATTTCTCCAGAAGCCATATGAAAGAACCCTGCCAACCTGTTTGTGGTCTATTGGTCTTTGCACATGCAAAGAACCTAAATCTTTTCGTGCACGCTTATAAAACCATTTATTATTATTTGCATAAAACCATTTATTATTAAATGATGTGATATTTGCTGTAATACTCCGTGTTGATATGACATCTTCAATTCCACCTTAATTTGCATTTGTTATAGTATTCAACTTGTAACATGCAGTTCTGACATATCATATTTTACACGTATAATATGCCTTGCTAATTTCCATTTGTTTTGTTTCTTGGCTGATCATATGCTATTGTGCAGGTAACTGATTGTGAGTTGATTCCTGGTGGGCGTAATATCAGGGTTACTGAAGAAAATAAGCATGAATATGTAGATCGGTTAGCAGAACATCGGCTAACAACTGCCATTAGGCCCCAAATAAATGCATTTATGGAAGGCTTCACTGAGTTGATCCCTCGGGATTTGATATCCATTTTCAATGACAAAGAGCTAGAATTATTGATCAGTGGACTTCCGGATATTGATTGTGAGTTGCTAATTGGATCATATTTTGAAGCTTATAGTATCACAGATGATATGGATTAATGCTATTATTTATTTTGAGTTTTTCTTATCGTGGGTCTGATTCCACTCCTTTCAGTGGATGATTTGAGAGCGAATACCGAGTACTTTGGCTACAGCAATGCATCACCTGTCATTCAGTGGTTCTGGGAAGTGCTTCAGGGATTCAGCAAGGAGGATAAAGCTCGATTCCTGCAGTTTGTCACTGGCACCTCCAAGGTACCTTCCCTCTGTAATAGCCTTTGTCTTGAGTAGCATATGTTGTCATTGGAGGCTCCATTCTGACAGCTAATAAATATACAGAATGATTTGTTTGTAAATATGCTTATATTGCTAATGAGCATTGGAAGATATTTTATATGCACAAATGTTAGATGCCTGTTGGACAGCAACTTGTGCTTCCTTCTTTGTCAAGTCATGCATGCCATTCTCTGAAGCACTTGTGGTGCATCTATTTCAGACATTAAACAGGTGCATCCTAAAAAAATATTTTAGGTTCTTAATATATATTTTTCCTTTCTGCTGTTATGCCAACAAGGCAATCTTGATTGTCATCAACTTTATTATCAACTATCAGATATGTTGACTGTGAAGTTCTAATCCATCATCATTGTTAACTAGTATATGGCTTTTGTAGTGTGTTTAGGTGGTTTAATACAAATGTTTGATGTATGGGTATGATGTCTTGTTGTTATTGACTTGAATTCATATGTACATCTCTTTTTGGGTATTTGTGCACCTTCTATTTCTGTTGCTCCTAAACATTTTCTTTGGAGATAAAATCAAGAGGATGTGTGTATTAGTAGAGGCTTCACAACAGTAGGAAGCTTTCACTGAAGGCCCTAATGTCATATGTAGTCTAAATACCTATGATTATTGAACTGTATAAATTTATGTTTTCATGTAGGCGGAATACACATGTTGGAGCATGCTTTTGGTCTGCATTTTCTTGATGTGCTGAAGATATTGTCATAGGCTTGCTAACATTTTTACTTGAACTGCAGGTCCCATTGGAAGGTTTCAGTGCCCTCCAAGGAATCTCAGGCGCACAAAAGTTTCAGATACACAAGGCATATGGAAGCCCCCACCATCTGCCTTCAGCTCACACCTGGTATGCTTTTCTTCTTACTGGCCTCTTAGTTTTGTGTAGCTGTGAACCATCCCAGCAGGAGTATCTTGAATTCTACCTCAGGATTTAGTTAAACATTGGTATTGTTAGATTTGGGGTTTTCTCAACCTCAAGGACTATGAATAGCAGGAGATAAATGCTGAAAGACATTGACAGTAACATGGTTTGTTGACATAAAAAACAAAGGCCTGCCATATCATTACCATTCTCGTTTATTATGGGAAGTTGTTTTTCTTATTCCAGCTGCCAACATGCTATGTCAACTACCATGTTATAACAGCGGCAATCTTAAATCAGAAAGTCAGGGGTCACTCTGCGCTCTTCTATGATGTACTTGGTTTCATGGTTTATTGAATCATTTTTCTCATACAATTGAACCCAATAATAATTAGTTGTTTAGCTGCTCCTTTTCTACTGTCATGGACCGTGGTGTTCACTTTTTGGACCTTAAAGTAGTCCTAATTTAAAGTCAGTCGTCAGATTTAAAGCTTCTACTTAAAGATGGAACTGGCAAGGTACGCGGTACCGATTGTACCGATGTACCGGTGGGCATCAGTACCGGTACGGTACCGAACCAAACCGAGCCGAACCGGTACTGCACCGATGGAGCTAAAAGCAAAAAAAAAATTGAAGCCGGTACGGACTGGTCGGTATGGGTCGGCACCAGGTCGGCACGGGCACGTACCGGGTCGGTACGTGCCGGTATGCACCGGTACCGGTCGGTACATGCCGGTATGCGCCGGTACGGTTCGGTACCGAAATATGTAGCTGTATCCTACCGGTAGGATCCGGTACCGGTATGTACCGGCCGGTACCGACCCGTACCGACCGGTACGGCAGACCATGGGAACTGGTGAGGTCTATGTTTATGCTAACTTCCCCTGGCATGGCTACTGCTGGTCTCTCAGCCGTCATTCTGCAATGACTCTCTTAAGCATGCATCATGGTTGTTGGAGCATGTAGTTGTGGTTCTATTTTTGTGTTAACAGAGTTTATTTTTGTCTGTCTTGCTTATCTTTGTTCTGCTTTTCTTGGTGCAGCTTCAACCAATTAGACCTGCCCGAGTACACCTCCAAGGAACAGCTACAGGAGAGGTTGCTTCTAGCTGTCCATGAAGCTAATGAAGGGTTTGGGTTTGGTTGACAGGGTCACAAGCATGTGTGTCGTGAAATTGTACAGATACTGTATTGAAAAGAGATAAGCATGCCACTGCTGACCTGGCCCAGCCCTTGGTAATAGAGCTCTATCATTTTTCGGTCATTCTCCATTAGCATCAGATAATCTGGTACAGTCTCCTGGAGTTTTTTCCCCAGAACTAGAAGCTGCAGATGTGGGTTGAAGCATATGCTGATTTACGTGATGGAAGCTCCAATCTGTTTCCAAAACTTCTGCGAGTTTTTAAATTGCAGGTCAAGGGGATAGGTTGCCTGGGCTGCTGGTGACCCATATCTGAGACAGGACAGCTTTGAGTCTAATGTCCTTAAGTCGGTACTTTTAACAGTAGCTGTTACTGTGCACCATAGGTTTGGTATACTCCCTTTTTTTTCAGATAGCTTATATAAGTTGTTATCTTTGAATTATTAATTTATACAACGTTTTAATCTTTGTGAATTTTACAATTCTATTGTTAAGAATTGACAAATATATATTCCTTTATTATAATACACTTGGTGCAATATATATGGTATATTACAAGAAATGGGTGTGTTTATCAGATTTCAGTTTTTTGACGTGGTGTTTACTTTTGGAATTAGCAATGCTAAAATGTGGATATGGGCATGTACTCTATCTGCAGTACAGGTCAATGGTTTAATGGCTACGATGGAATTCTGGTATGGTTTTGATGTTGTGGTTTTGGATCTTCTGTTACCTATGGATGTTGGTCATCTGTCTCAATTGGCTTTCAGCTTGTAATATTTCCTGGATTTGTTTCAGCTTGGAATGGGTGGGTATGAAAACCTACATTCAGGATCTGTCTCCAGTTCATTTGCAAACTGGAGAGGGCCGCCGACAGCCATCCATTATTGATGCGAATGTTATGTTTGGATGGATTTTACTTGTATGTTGCTCTAGCTCTGGTGGCGTCTCCTGAATTCAGTTCGCCGGCAAACGGGGATATTTTAATTCAGGAAACTTTTGCCATTGGACCTGTTGTTGGGTGAGCTCCTCTCACCTCTTGTGTATCCGGGTGTCCAAAAAAAGTTGGCTGTATTGATGAACAGACGAGCTTCAGCGATCTCCTGATGAATCTTTTGTTTTCTGAGAAAGCTGTCTTAGCGGCCTGAGCATTCATTCTGGATTCTCAGTTTGGTTTGCTAAGAGGTGGGAGATGGATGAAACTTTGCGGAGTGAGGGCGGTATCCTCACAGAGAAAAGAAAATGAAGAGAAGAAAACTTTGCCTGAAGCACGAAATCAACATAAAACTAGGGTTGGCAACTTGGCACACCAGCATAGGCTCTAGCTACCTCAAGCTCGGCTTAAATTAGATAGATATATAATTATATAAATAATTTATACATTATATTATTTCAACTTATTATCTAAAAAATATTATTTTGTAATTTTTATGAGGTTAAATATATAATCAGATTATTATTCTGAACTATATAAATAATAAAATATGCTAATCTAGCTTGGCTCGGAACTAAATAAGCAATCTCGTGCTTAGCTCGATCATAAAACAACTAAACAAGCTGAGCTTGATTGTGTTAGGCTTGTTTCCACCCCTAGAGACTGAAGCATGAAAACCCTAGGCAGAAACTCTGACGTGTGCGCACGGACAAGGGAATTTGGCTCTCGCTGCAAAACAATCAAGCTTCAGAAGAGGGCTTCTGTTTTGATTCACCTACTTTCAGTGGTGGCATACAATGGAGTATTCTTGAGACTTCTACACCATCCTGTCCTCTTTGAAAGCTAGGGACTCAAGGCTCAAGGAGCAAGATGTGTGGACCAGTCTAGGAAGAGGAGAGATTAATGGCTAGCCACATTTAGGTTAGGTTAGGTTGGCTTTTAAGGCTATCTGTCTGTGTATTTGAATGTTCAAGAATCATGATCGAGCATACTCTTATCGACATCATTATTAACAAAATTCCATATCGATAACTTTTTTAGTCGTTATCACTTCTTATCCATGCCATTGTTAATTTCTAAGTATTGACATCATTGCAGAAAAATAACCAACAAAATTATGCATTGTAAAATTGAGGCCAGTTTGTCCCCCCGGCTTGATAGCCTAGATTGACACGGTCGAGTAACTTAGGTTGGACATTGGCTTGCTAAGCCAGATTGAGAGAAGGTTGACCGATTCTTCCTCTCTCCAACTTTTCCATTTGGGTGGCCAGGTTCGTTGACCTGTCATAAGAACAACCCGTTCTTGCGGTCAAGTACACTCTACCTAGTTCCAGAAGATCCAAACCTGATAGCTCGGAAAATCTCAGGCGGATATTGTCTCCTAGCTCGCTGTCATTTTCACATTAATCTTGAGATAGCTAGAACATGATCAATCAGGTACCCAGATCTGCCAGGTTTCTTGTTAATAAAGACACCAAGTACACGTTAACCGCAGAAAATAGCTATAGTTGCATGTGTCATTCGATACTTTAGCTTGACATTAGCTGACAGTACGAAGAATTGCCACTTATTATGAATCCTTTTCGACCACGGATTGTCATGGCTACATTACAGTGATCTTAACAATCTCCTAGTGAAAGACATGCATGTACGTTCTAGGAGCAATATTGGAGAAACATGTTTCAAGTCAATATACATACAGGATGAATTAGAGATGAGAATATCCCACACTGATTCAGATATTTCCATCAAACAGACCAGGCAGTGAATCTGTAATCCAATGATATCACAAATGCACAACCTTCCTCATCGACCTCCATTTCTGGTACTCCTTTTACTACCAAGACCCCAGAAGCATTTTGTTATCAGTCACTGATGCGCATTCTGCTTCAACTGCTAAAGTTTTGACCGTGCGTCGACATGGGTCCCCAAAGATTGTGTTCGAAACATTGATAGTGCAATTATTTTTCCCTTGACATGCCTGAGAAGAAAATGAAAAAAGGGGAAAAATCACTACAGCAACTGCCACAGCTGTTAATATATGTATACAAAAGCTTTGACTTGCAGCACCCTACCTTCATCACCAAAGACAATGAAGTTGATGCATGACATTTGCCCAGAGAGTAGTTTTGGCAGCTACCATGTGGAGTTCCATAGCTTGCAAATTTTACTGCAGAGATCATATGTCCATCATCACATTGTAGGTGCATTTGTGGTGCAACCTCGTTGATTGAGATCTTTCCATTGATAAAATCTGGATGGTACCAGGTGGAGAGAGGTGGATAATGAGTCTCTGACACTTTCCCACAGATTGTTTTGGTAGAGTGCACGCTCAGTGATATATTCAATGGGTTCCCACCGGTCTCCTCAAAGATCACGAGCAGATTGTTGGAAGGCTGAAGCCATGCTCTTGGGATATGGTACCTGTTAAAATTTAACATACAACATTTAACTGGAAACATGAAACCTTGAAAGCAGCCAAAATTTCAGAGGATTAAGTCACAAAATATAGAAGGATTGACAAATAAACAGAATATCAAAGTTAAATATCTTGTCTGACAAGGTTGATTGATTTTGCTACACTAAAGTATCAGATAATAATTGGCTGATTGTTTGCTGATTTAACCTCTAACTTCTCAGCAAATTTTACTAGTTATGTATGTCGAACATTTTTCTTTGAAGCTTTAGTTAGAAAATGAAGGCTAGCAGGCAAAAACTTTAGCACCAAGTCATTGATTCCACATGTTTGGTCTGGGGGAAAGGGGGTAAAAGACTTCAGTTTCCCGATTAGTGTCAAACTAACATTTGGGGGGAATCTAAGGTCAGTAAAATTTTGGCAATCTAATTTTTGATCTAAAATACCTTCAAAATAATAAAATAATGAAATTTTTGTTCATACTTTCCCATTTTTAAAAAAGCTCTAAATCTTGACAATTGTTCAATGCTTGCTTAAAAACTACCAGTAGGCTGATTTCTCTGTCCAAATGTCTAGATGATTTAATAGCGCCTACTGAACTAAATATTTCCTTGCAATGACAATTTCTTCACAAAGAGAGTCCCAAAGATAATGTAAGATAAAAACAACTTGCAGAATAAGGATAGGAATATGTAAATACATCCTGATGATATTTTCTCCCATATTAAGATCAGAAAGCAAAAAGAAAAAAAATATAAATAACAAAAATTTATTAACATTCGGTAAGGAGATAATACTGAGAGTTCATATCAAACTCTCTTTGTAGGAAGCAGTAATTTTACCAGCTCTGAGTAGGTAGCCCGCAGTTCGTTGTGCACTTCTTTTCATTATAAGCTCCACGATAGTTACAAGATTTAGAACATCCAGTTTCTGGGGCAATTAGCGACCAGTACCGTCCAATGCTATGACCATTAACCCAAGCCTGGCCCTTCCCCATGCTCCCCAGATCAAGAGCAACAGGATCATCACCTTCTGGGGCATCAAATGTATTCTGCATCATCCAGATATAGATACAGAATAAGCTAACTCATTTACAACTCAATACCAAAGTTCTGATGAGAAGTTTAGAAAATTTGAAGATATTAATGATGACAGAGTAGTATTGAATGCATTGTAGAAATTTGCAAGTAACATTAAGACAACCAGATTCCACTGCTACCCTACTTCTCACTCATGCTCGTTGCCTTGAAATTTGCATTTTATCGGTATATAAGAGAAAAGGCAATCATCTCTTTACTGTTGCCTCGGGCTTTACATTTAAATGATCATAAGAGAAAAAGGAAATTATTTATTTCCATAATTCTACATCAATCAGACAATTTATTAACAGTAAGTCATATGGAGAGTTATCTTTGTTGTAACACAAGAAATGGTGTAAAGGACGCCATCCTATGACATAAGTCAGCAATCACGTGAATCAAATCAATGTTTTCATTCTCCTGAAAAGACCCAATTGTTTTCCATTGGAGTATGATCGCACTCATGCATGTGCATGCTTGAGAGCATTTCCATGTGAGAATGTCTACGTATGCTTGAGAACAAGTGTGCGCTTGTAAGCTCCTTAAGAGCAAATGACTCGTTCAAACAAATGGTTGCATTAAGACATTAGATTCAAATGACATGAGATACTATAGTTACATCTCAGACACTGAACACTGAAATTGCTTAGGCAATTCAGGGACTTGGAAATTCATTAACTTCATGTACATTGATCCTACATCTGAAACATATGGAAACTCAAGCAGAAGTAGAGAACATCTAGCTTTATGAAGCACAGAGGCATATGAAATACTTCTAACTACCACAGATGTTATTAAAAATGGAACCAATTTCACTTGAAATTGCATATAAAAACATGTTGCTTCAGTTCATACTGGAAATATCTGTTGTCATCATATGGCCCTCATAATAAGGGAGAGATCTTGTTTGAAACCTCTCTTTAGCAGCTAAGACTTTTTGGAAATCAGATTTGTCTGCATTTCTTAGAAGCCATATATTCAGCTTACCTTGTACCATGTAAAAGCAGATGGTAGAGAAGCAAGCTTCAAGTCAGTCCAATCTGCATTTTTCTGTTTATCTGGAGCATATAGTTCTGCAAACTCCCCTTTTAACCCTACCTGTATCATTTAGAAAACAAAGTATTTAACATTATCTCTTTAAATAAATAATTACTGCACTGCCAAGTTGAATGAATTTATAAAAATAGACCAATCCTCATCAAAATCAATTGCTGTGGTGACTTCAATATCATCTGCAAATTTATGGACGAACCTACATTAAGGGATCACCTTCTCACATCAAACTACATCCAGGTTTCTCAACAAACCTACATTGCCTATACCCCTTTTCATCAACTAACATGTGGATAAACTGGATATAACCCATGTACTTCCTTAATATGCTAGTTTGACAAAGTTTATGCTTTATAGCAAACATAATCCTATTAGAAGAAAAGCACATTAAAATAAGCTGATGGCTGCACATTGAACTTGTCGACTTCTAAGCAAGGTCACATGTATCGCAAAACACCCGTAGTATGGGGCCTTATTCATTTGTTTTTCATAACTGAATATAGAGGATTCATTCCCTAAATAATGTAATGGATATTCCCACTCATCAACTTCGACATAAAATGAACAACGTGATTTAAAATTATTTTTACATAGGTTCTCCATATGATGGTAATAGCAACGAAGCTTACAAAAAATGCATTCAAAAAAACAATGGCATACCAAACTATATCTTGAGAGCAAGTAGGCTATATCTTTTAGATATCTCGACGTCCAAAAAATATTACAAGTATCAATTCCTCCACTAGCAATAATTGTTGCACATACCTCAGTGTATACAATATCTTCCCTTGTTAGTCACTTCAAAACTTTGAAGCAAGAGTCTTACTTTAAGCAAATTACATCCACCCTTGTGTTCATTGAAGTCTAGCTTCAGTAAATAAATGAGAACTTTGATCTAGTCATGTTCTTAGAAGTGTCTAATATCAACAGTCAGTTGCTTTCTGAATAGCTGACCTTCCCTTTAGAACTTAAGAGTATTTGTGTAACAACTTATCTTAAGGTTTATCGATAAAAACTTGACATTGAATAAGGATTGGATGACTGTTAAATGTGAAAGAGTTGGTCATATACGAAACCAGTTTTTGAGCAAACTATTTCGTTTCTTAGGGGACTCTTCATCAGGTTTATCATGAATTTGGATTTAGATTGTTTTAAGTAAACAAGAACACATAAATTTGTCTTGTCATGTCTACACATTGGATACTTCCAGAGATTGTGTTTGTTTTTATGTTTTCCTGATCCCTCAAATCTAGAACAAGCACCATTATTTCATCAAACAATCATCCACTTACCACTTAAGTCCACCTGATAACACCTTATGCATGCCTTACATGACAAGCTCTTCTACAGCTGGATAATAAATTAGATCCTCAACATGCCACTGTACTTTATATCAGAAAACAAAGAAGCTGCTGTCTTACACCTGAGGAGTACTATGACAAGGCTTCACCCTCGAAGTTGAAGCTTCTTGCTGTCAAGTCCTCCTGATCCTCTCATTGTCAATCCCTTAACTTTGTACAGCATTCAAGTGTTCTTTTGCAACTTATATATGTTGATTTGTGACATAACTAAACTTGGAGACTATCATTTAAGAAGCCTACAAGGCTAGAATACAAGCATGCAGGAGCATGCACACCACCAGCACACGTGCACACACATGCATGCATGCGTGCGTGCCCCAGCACTCAGAGACATGCAAGCATATGCACATGCACGTGCCTGCTCCCATGCCCACAAGTGTGCATGCATGTATATTCATACATGTACACAAACACACAATACACGCGCGCGCACATACATAAACACACACACACACACACACACACATATATATACATACAAATATATATATATATATATATAGGGTTTTTTGCATGGATACCCTTCTAAATATCGAATTTTGCGTGAATACCCTTTCAAAATTGATATTTGCATGTATACCCTCGTAAAACTCTGTTATTGTACAAATACCCCTAATATAACGGTTGTTCTAACGGTGTTAAAAACATCATATATATATTCATTACAAATAAAATAAAAATTTGAAATGACAATATTATCCTTACTATCCCCCCCCCGGTGCCTTACTCTTCCCTCCCCTCCCCTCCCCACACCCGCAACCACACCCCCCCTCCCCTCCCGGTGCCTTACTCTTCCCTCCCCTCCCCACCCCCGCAACCCGCAACCCGCAACCCGCACACCCCACCCCACCCACCCCCCCGCGTGCCTTACTCTTCCCTCCCATCCCCTTCCCTCCTCACACCCGCAACCACACCCCCCCTCCCGTCTCGGTGCCTTACTCTTCCCTCCCCTCCCCACCCCACACCCGCAACCCCCACCCCCCTGGTGCCTTACTCTTCCCTCCCCTCCCCACACCCGCAACCACACCCCCCCCCCTCCCCTCCTGGTGTCTTACTCTTCCCTCCCCTCCCCTCCCCACCCCACACCCGCAACCCACCCACCCCTCCCCTTCCGATGCCTTACTCTTCCCTCCCCTCCCCACCCCACACCCGCAACCCACCCCGCCCCACCCCCCACCACCCCCCCGGTGCCCGGCTTCCTCCCTGCCCCCTGCGTATCAGGATCCCAAGAAGAAGAAGAAGACAAGAGCTCCACACAACTGTGCTCTGCTTTAGAATCTCTTGGGCCCAGAAGAGAGAGAGAGAGGACTGCTGGTTCACAGAATCCAAAGGAACCTCAGCCCGTCAGGGTTCTCTCTCGATCTATTACACTGTTGACACCTCTGGCGTCTCGATAGCTGGCTTTTTTTTTTCCTCCTGTTTTTTTGGTTTTTGTTTCTTTTAACTTTTGAAGGGAGAAAGTGAGGGAACACTCAACTAAATATGGGTCATGTGCCAGTTTTCTGCAATGGAATTGGATTTTGGAAGAAGGTCGGGCTTGTAGACGGACTCAGTTAGTAGGTCATAAGTCACCTATTCTGACTGGAGGTCAATTGCAAGTCTTTCAAGTCATGGGTTGCCCAACACCTCATAATTATGATTCTGACTAATTAGAATTGCCTAAATTCTTATCCAAAAGTGTGGTAAAGTTTCTATTTACTTGTATATCCTTATAAAAATTTCTATTTGCACGCCTACCCATTAAGAATATTTTAGTCATTTTAATTAAAACCGTTAATTTTTTAACGGCGTTAGATGCATGGGTACAAATGCAAAAATAAGAATAAAAAAGGGTAGAATAGCAAAATAAATATTTTACGATGGTATACATGCAAATATCAATTTTGGAAGGGTATTCACGCAAAATCCTATATTTAGAAGGGTATCCATGCAAAAAACCCATATATATAATGTACGTATATATGTAAACAGATATGTATGCTCTTATGCTTTGATCTTGATGAGATGATAAGAGTATAACAAATCTCAACACATTCCTGGAAAAACATTTCTGATCCTTCTGTTTTAAGTTGTCTCATTGATTAAATTTACTTTGCATTAGCATAAAGATCAGTTCAACAAGAAGGGCCACTGAACATATTCAGGAATTCTAATTAATAATTAGCAATAGTCTTAATTTAGCCAAGATACCTAAAATGAAAAACATTAGATACAATGTTGAATAATATGTTATATTTTGTGCAATGGGGAGAAAAGGCAACAAATATGCTAAATATGTAGGCATGGAAGCTATAAAACAACTAAAAAAAATAGAGATGAGGCAAAAAATTGAAACTGAAAATAATATTATATACCCGATATGTCCAGAGAGAATTGGAAAGATCAATATCCCCATTTTTGAAGCCAGACAGTTTTATTTGGCCCCTAAATCCTGCTCCATCTTTCTCAAGGAAAGCACCATAATTCTACAATATAAAACAATTCACCATAAGTAAAATAATATTATTTTAACATCTACATGAAATTATATTGTATATACGGATTCTGACAGCAAGCACCCACAAATATTGTCTTGTTGGCAAACATATAATATTTTGATGTAGGAAAAATAAGGGCTAGAATTGAAATTTGCTTGAATAGTACATCACTGAAATCTGGAAAAAATGTTTAAAACATAGCTGTCATTATATCTCTTTATCAGACATGGTGAAGCATTTGCTAAACATTTACTATATCACATTATTTAATAACAACTTGCTAAATGATCAACATGAACTAAAAGCACCACTAGTGTCTCTAATGATCATATTACTGATCTAGTATTAGTCTGATATGACTTTAAACTGGCTAGCAG
Organism: Phoenix dactylifera; assembly: GCF_009389715.1. Lineage (NCBI taxonomy): Eukaryota > Viridiplantae > Streptophyta > Magnoliopsida > Arecales > Arecaceae > Phoenix > Phoenix dactylifera. The sequence goes on from NC_052405.1 coordinate 15,915,071, forward strand.
AGACGATGCTGGTCTAGTGCCGGTACTCCTAAATCTTTATTGATGGTGGTCGAGAGGGTCACCAAAGAAGGCAAATGAGGAGAGGAAAGGTTCCAGGCGATTGGACGGGTTGGCATCTTGTGGGTCACTTAATGAATAGAGAGAAGTGACGAGATAAAAGGAGGGATCTTTTGACCTTTGGCCTACCCATAAGTCCATGAATATGCATTTACAGCACAAGGTGTGCTCAGAGAACATGCTAGCAACGTGCATCAGATGACAAATGGTTCTTGCTGAGATGGATGCAAAAGCGAGGAAAATTCTGTATCTTTTCATTGGAATCACTATGAAGGCTCTTTTAATATCTTCTGCATTGTCCAGAGTTTTGCCTAGAAACTCTAACTTGTTAGTGGAATTCTTCCGCTTCCTTGCACTAGCATAGGCATGGAAGAATTTTGTGTTGCAGTCGCCATATTTCAGTACTATGTAGAGTCCAGCCTTTCCCTTTTCCAAGTTGCTATCAAATTGATGAGTTAGAAATATCCCCCATTCTATACCTCATGCTCACGCAACCACAACCTTGTAAATATTTCTAACTCATCATAGTGTAGGGTGATCAAATTGGGAGGGAAAAGGGGGTTTGGGTTGGGGTTAGTTGGGGCGAAGTGGCAAAAGAGGTCAATAGCGCTGAAACAAGGCAGAGCCAGTTGGGTCAGCCCAGCTTGGCACAGCTCAACCCCATTCACTGCTTAACCTGTTTCAAAAGCATGAACTGTCCAGTTTTGCACTGTAATCTGAACATTGGATACTGCAATTATATGTATGCTAATTGTAATAAAGCATTATTCTTGGTTCTATAGAGAATAGCATGATAGCAGATCGGACCATAATTTAATTTAAATACACACTACCTGCAAGCCAACAGTCTCTGATAATAAAACTAATTCATTGCATCCCTGAACCAAATGAAGAGGCTGCTTCAGTGGAACCCAATTGCCAAATTTACTGCCTTCAATTCCACAGATATGTTAGATGAATATATAGCCAGCCCAAATCAATACATGAAGACATGAATGAAACTAGAAACAATTAAGTGCATATGCAATTGTGCCTCATAGCGATGCCAATGAAAAGATACATGCATACATTGGTGATCATTGTGTAGAAAAATGGCATATTGCATGCATCAGTAGGATCACATGCATTGGTAGGATATATTGGCACATTCATCATGCTAATTAATATATTTAAAAATCGATGCCACAAAAAAATGAAATTAGTACCTGAGAGGTGACCATTTACAAATACTCGAACCACGTCGCGTGTTTTATTAATCGTAAGTGATGGAAGAAAGTCCATTTCCTCCCAAAATGCAATATCCTCATCAGAAACATTTATTCTGAATTGCAGTAAAGATTAAGTGACCACCAAATGATGCAAAATGACTACAGAGAGCTGTAGGAGTAAATAGATATACTGAAAAGCCAACAAAATATTATAGTGAAAGCAATCATCATAGTAGAATCAATTCTTATATCTTTGTTTTATTTTCTGATAGCACCAAATCCAACTACCCTAGGCAGAGGTACCCATTGTACACAAGTTTTTATGCCCCTCAGGGAGCTTGAACGACAATGTTGAATATTATCAGTGAGTCCTGATGAGTATGCTTCATATATATACCGAAAAATGAATCTTTAAGACCAAATTGTCTGACAACGAGTCATATAAAGACCTTAATAGAACGATTCTACAAATTTTGTAATTCAGTCAACAATTTAATAAAAAAGAAACTGATTGCTACTGATTTTCCATACCAGCATTTAAAACCTTGCTAAGCAGTCTCCATGTTTACCTTCTTATGAAAATGTTAGTAAATTATCATCTTGTATTAGTCAGTCATATATTTTGTTATATCCCTTATGTTAGCTAATTCATGCTCTTCAAATAAGTCCAAATTATAATTCTTTTCACTAAATAACATTAAGCCAACTTCATTGTGATTGAATTTGATTAATAATGACCAGTTTTGAGGAACAACACATTGTCTAAAAGCCAGCACTTGGGACCTTCATGAGCGGGAGAGTTTTTTGGTTGGAATTTGAGTTTCGGGCACAAGATCAATGCCCATTAAAGCTGAAAATTTCATCCAATGGCCTATAATATCATTGGTTCAAAAGATCCCAACAGTCCATGTTCTAACAATGGCCCATAACATCACTGGTTCAAGATCCCAGCAGACCATGTTCTAACAAAGAGATTCTAGTAAAGTTTAACAAGACCTTCATTGTCAAGTTACTGTAGCATCATTGTAGCAGGCATTGTTCACAAACACTGTTTGCAGCATTGTAGCAGAACCATTATGTGGTACTATTTCGGTAACTTATTAGAGACCTTTTAGGTTTTCTCTTATCATGTTTTAATTGATGGCTACGCTTTGTTTTTGATTCAAGGATCAAAATCTAATGTGGTTAGAATCTTAAGCAAGGTTGGCGGAACCGTCCTGAACCTGGCAATTCGGAGAGAACCAGGTGGTTCAAGGAGTACCGGGCGGCGGATCGGGATGGTTCTGGCAACCGAAACGAAAATCATCCGATGGAGAAGAAGAAGGAAAAAGAGAAAAAAAGAGCGAGTGGGGGGAGGGAGAGGGAGAGGGAGAGGGAGAGCGGAGGCGCGCAGAGAGGGAGAAGGAGAAGGAAAGAGAGAAAATGAGAGAGAGAGAGAAAGTGAGTAGGAGAAGGAGGGAGAGAGAGAGGAAGGAAGAGCAGAGGCTGACGAGCATGCGGAGGGTTGCGGAGGGCACGAGATTTGCCGACTTTACTTAAAAATTGCAAATTTAAAAAGGGGCCCCCTACAGGGACCATGTTTGGAACGAAATAGAGGGCCGAAGGCGAAGCTCCTCCCTCCGCAGCCCTCTGCGCGCTCGCCGGCCCTCTGCCGGCCACCCAAATCAACGCTTTCTTTGTCATCTTCAGAATCATGGGTTCTCTTCAAAAACTCCCATTGGCAACGCCACCCTCTTTCTCTCTCCTCCTCTCTCTCTTTTTCTCTCTCCCATTCTTCCTCTCTCCGGCCTCCTCTACTATGTTAGTACGGGCCCGGCACGAAACGATACGACCCTGTACCGACCCGTGCTACTAGGCAACCGGTCTGAACCCCGGTTCCGGTACAACAAATCTTGATCTTAAGTCTATATAAAGATTGTAATCCTCCCTTTTGAGAGATTCTTTGAGTTTATTTGATTAAAAGAAAGTCAAGATTTGGTTTTCCTTCCTTCCCCTTCTCTTGTTCTTTCTCCTTATTTCTCATTCTTCCATCTGATTCTTTTCCCTTTATTCTATATTCTATTCTTCATCCTTATATTCTATTCTTCTTCCTCTTATACTATATTTATACTATTTTCTGCAGTTATCAATTGAGCTTTAATCTGATCTTACACTACGTTGATCCCTTAACACCACCAGAAGCATTGCCATCCATTATTAACCTAGAAAACACTTCAAAAAGCCTGGTCCCTATCCACAAACCTTCAAATACTTTCTTCTAAAACCCTAATCCATCACTTCAATGTCCATGATAGCACATAAAAAGTCTTATCCCCTCCTATCCTAGATAACTTCAGGTAAAGGACAAAGCCTCTAATACAGAAAAGAGAGAGAGAGGGAGGGAGGGAGGGAGGGAGCAACAAAGAAAATTTTGTCACTTTATGTCCAGGATGGGTAGGTCTAGAGTCTAGACAATACGAAAAAATTGCATCTTATACTGTGACTAAGAACATTTTCCGTCATTCACAAAAGCCTCAAGGATGCAGTAATATGGAACAAGTTGGAGAAAAGGACTGCCTAGCTCTAGTGAATTCAATGTCTTCTCAATTGTTAAACAAAAGTGTACACATACATTTTACAGAATGATTTTTGTTTATGATATTTAAGTAAGCTGGTTCAAGTAGAGTGTAAAAAATTGAGATTATGACTTACCTGGTAATATACCATAAGTAATCGGAGGTATCCTTTGTCACATTTAAATGTTCTAATATGCCATGAGCTGTGAAGCTGTTATTGCCCGATGCACCAATTGATTCTTTCAAAGTCATCCAGGTGCTTGAAATAAAGAAACCTTCATTGTGAAGTAGTAACTCTCCAGGTTCTGTTTTGTTTGAACGACTAGGAGAGCCAGATTCAACTGTTTTGATTGAAACCTGAGACCCTACCTGTCGTGCAGGGTATATTAGATTATACAAATGAACACAAAAACAAGTGGCTAGTGCTTGTTCAAAAAACAGTTGTCTGCTGAATTCTATATTATAAATATTATTCATGTAAGCATGGTGTTTTGTCATATAGTGTTGCAGACCATGCACAGGGATCACATCTTATGCAATTGTATATATAGGAATACCTCCCAATAAAGGATTACTGCAGATTGAAACTAGTTCTACTCTTGGTTTAATCCAAAGAGGCTTTCACTGTGCCACCAACTTTAAGGGCATCCTATGTAAGGCTCATTAATCTGTCGAAATGTTTGGCCATTGGGTGTTTGTGATATGATTCGCATTTGACTAGAGAAATTTTGTTATAATAGGGGAGAAGGTGGTAGCTAATAGTAATTTCCCAAGATTGGTAATAATAACTCATTTAATTTAAGAGTAAGAAACTTCAACTGTAAGATTAGAAAATAAATTTGTCTCTTCCTAATCATAATATATTGCAGAATATAAATTAATAATAACAAAGTCAATTTAAGTGTTCTTTAACTTCTCAATTCTTCTTGTCAATTTCTTCTCAGGTATTCAAGTGAATTTAGCCAACCTGCGCAAGCTGGCTTACAAGATGTGATAACTAAAAGAATTTGCAAAAATACCATGAGTGACGTCAGGCTGTTGATTTCTTCTAGATGTCACACAATATTTATGTTTGGAAACCACAAGCAAATTATGAAAACATCAATGGTGCATGCTTTTACTGTTGCCCAAGTCTATTTTGGTCTTTACATTCTCCACTTCTAATGTTGCTTAAGTCTATTTTGGTCTTTATATGCTCCACCCAGAGAACTGCAATTTACATTTTTCTTGGTATTTTTTTCATTCTTAACCATTTTGCCTCCTTTTGCAGTTTCGATAGTGCTAGATTTCAATCATTTTCACTTTGAATCTTTGTTACTTACATGTTATCTAAGCTTTGTTCACTCTTGTCCATCCTTCTTTTATGGATGAAGCGTGAACCTGTGTTACTTAAACTCCATTTTCAAGTTTTTGGAAGTGTCAACACTTTTGGATGCTTGAACTTGGCAAGACGTAAAATGAAATGGCTGGGCACTCTCTTTCAAGTGTCCTTCTGAAGTTAGCAAAAAGAGTTAACACTTGGCAATTTTTCTACAGTTCATGCAAGGGAATTCTAGTTTCAAGCGCCAGATACTTTAAGCAGAGTATCACAATGGGTTTAAGTCAAGTTATTAAGGTGACATTGAAGCCTTAAGTGAAATGTTATCATGTTTTTTGGTATAAAGTTAACAAAATCATTTATGATCTTAATACATCTTAAGTAACCTTGAATAAACCTAACAAGTAACATAAATTACTAGCAAACTCGTTGCCATTATATTATCTGTTTCTTAGACAGCATAAAATCTCTCTTTCTCTCCTCTTTTTCAAGTTTCTCTTTTTTGGATAAGCATCAAAATTTAAAATGAGAGCTTACACACGCATGTGCGCGGGCATGATGTGCACACACACACACACACATATATATATATATGCATGTATGTATATATGTAAATATACCCACATACATACACAAACATATATGAATACATACCTGCACACATAATTACATATAGACAGGGAGACATACAAATGTATGTAGGTATATAAACATCATGCCCCATGACTAAATTTTTGGAGGCTACCATGTCCAAAACTTAATAGGACAGTGTACATCTCTCTCTCTTTCTCCTTCCTTCGAATTTCTCTTTTTTGGATAAGAATCAAAACAGTAGCTTGTGTACACATGCTCGCACACATATACACACGCATACAAATATACAAACACATATATAGATTTATACTTACATATAAAATATGTGTGTGCATGTATACATATGTACTGTCATGCCCCTGTGCCTCAATTTTTGGAAAATCCATGTCCAACACAATGACATTTCACACCATGCCAATTGTCCATATAACACTGTCTTATTTATCTATAATAATTCTTTTCCAGATTGTGAAATTTTCTTAAACTTTCTGTTGTGATAGAAATCCTCCACTTGTGAACTCGGTGCTTTATTGCTCCAGCAAAGAGAATTTTATTTTTCTTCCTTTCTTCCATCCATCCATTTTGATAATAGTTTTTTCTTGAAAATTGATGTCTTGAATATGTTTTGATGTATTATCACGTGTCATCTTCATTTTCCCCTTCAAAACTTAGAAACCACCCTTAAGCATAATATTGACAAGCTTACATGATAAACTCTGTCCAATTTTAACCTGTCTGCACTAGTAGGCTATGCATATGACTAAATATCTATAAATAAATAATTACTTCCTTGTGTTCATGGATCCACAAGATATTAACTGGTGCATGTATTTTTGCAGATATTAATTTCATTTTTCAAGCCTACTCCAAACAAAAGAGGGTTGTCTTCAAAGCATAACTCTTAACTCCAGAAAGGCTCCACCGAAGGTTTACATAGCTTTTTATATCATCTGTCAACCGGAGGTCAAACTTCTGAGGATCGGTGTTGTATACATGAAGATAAAAGAAAAATGACTAGAGTGGTTACATGGATTTCATATCCCCAAATAGTTACATAAATACTAAACAAGATGGAATGAAACATGCACATATCCAATGTAAACAATAAGAGCCATGAAATACAAGTTGTTTTTCTTTCGCCCCTTTCCATTACTAATCAATGAAAAAAGAAACTATGTATCAGCTAGCAGATATGATTTAAAATGTTCATACTTGGCTTTATGACTACTAGCTTTTCCCTGGATTCACCAACTAGAAAATGATAGAAAGTTATTGACATTTATTTTCCTTGGAAAACGAATGTCCCGATTGTATTTGTGGATTCTGAATTACGTATTTGTTTATTCAGCATTTTTGATAATACCGTCTCTTGATTTAATTTGCTTTTACTTTCCCCATTCCTTCTAATTTGACTGATCTTCCTAAGATTGGCCTCCAGATGTGATGTGGCTGTAGATTATTAATTAACTGGATAATATGAATTAAAATCTAATTCAACAACAAATAGTGCATTAAATGAAATGCCAATCGGCAGTTCTAGATAAGAACCTCACCTTGGCAGTGTTGAAAGCCACATTTTTACAATTTGGTAATATGCTCACAGACCAGGGTGGTAGCGAATAAACTTCACCAAAGATTTTCACAGTAACTGATTTGTGTTCATCAATATTTGCAAGGAATGCTGAGCAAATGCTTGTGCTTTCTGAGAGACTTCTATTTGTATCCACGCGTTCACTGGAATATATATGTGCCTGAATGGACCAATACCAACAGATTCCAACGTAAGCAACAGGTTTTTTTTTGCCTCCAATGGGAAGAAACAATTTCATTGGGAACTGCTATTAAATTTTTCTTATTGATAAAATAAAATTCTGCAAACAGTTCTCTTTCTCTTGTCACTTCCATTATTGCAAATAGAAGTCTGCTGGTATTTTATTAAGGTTAGGAAGAAAGAATAATTGTTCTTGGTCAAGATTGTGATGTTGTGAAGATTTAAAGGTCACAATATGAATGCGACTGCTATAATGTATAAAGGGAATTAAAAAGATCAAGATGAAAGTGACAATGGATTTGGATAAAGATTTATTTGACCGGTAAATCAACTTTTAAGAAAAATACAGTAGGATGTACGTGGTTACGGTCCTGAGGCAGCAAAAACTAATGTGAAATAGGTAACTTTTAAGGGCATATAGAAAAGTGAAAACTGATGTTTACATAAGTCAAGAGAATTGGTAGGGGTCTATAAAAGATACTTTGGTCATTTGAATGCAAGGAATTTAATTGTTTGATCCAGTTTTCCTCACTGACTGTAAATTTTAGGCAATAGGATAGCAAGGATCACAATCGTAATTGAAGCAAACTTGCCAAACAAGGATCTTAATTAAACCTCTAGGAATTAGCAGCAGAGAATAAAGCTAAACATAAATTTAGTTCTCAAACCAATGGAGATAAAGTTGATAGCCCAAGAAAATTTCAAATTTTCAATTTTCAGGCATACAGAAGTAACCAAAATCCAAACTGCAAAGAATAATTTAATAAAAGTAATTAGTAACAATATCACTCCTTGTAAACAATATGTAGAAATGGCTATGCGAACCTCTTGCATCGGTCCTAGTTTTACATATTGGGGTGAGTCATTAACAACAACAAGAGCTGGTTCACAAAGCTTTATAGCAGCATGCAGATCCTTTAAATGTCCCCACTTGGGTTGGGTTAGCAGACCTGAAAACATCGGTGCCATTCGATGCATCTCAGCGTATTATCAAAAATTGCTACATGAATATTAAGCAAGTCTCAGATTAATAAAATTCCAATACAAAATTAATGAGAACTGAATTTTGATCAGTTGGTAATTAGTAAATCCACAAAATTGTCTAAAGCATGAATTTCACATACCATATTCATCAATTGGAGCATCATAATCATAGCTAGTTATTTGGAAGGGACCTCCGGCTGTCCGTCCAAAATTTGTTCCACCAAAAAACTGCAACCATTACAAGATGGATTTAGGTTACACCTCTTATTCGATTGCTCATGACAGTTTTGATTTTTTTGTTTAAGTTGCTTAACAAAAAGATCCAAGAGACATGACCAGCTAAACATTTTCAACAAAGAAATTAAAATATATATTGCTAAGGTTCAATTGATACAGGGTTTCAAGTGTCAGCTGGCGCATACCATTTCAGTCCAGTACCACAATCCTGAACAGGTTAGCATCTAGCAGCTATTGAATTTTTTCCAGATATTTTTAGTTAAAAAAGGTCTATTGTTTTAGGACTGCACAGCATGCCCTGTTCCTCTTAACACTAACATTTTAAGTCATCACTGAGACACTGACTACTTACACAGACACCAGAGGAGATAAGCAAGTGAATGTTTTACCTAGCAAGATGAGAAACAGGTGTTTCTGGGTTGCTTAAGTGTTGAGTTATAGTTTAGCTGAGTTTTGGAATTTCCTAGTCGAGTAGGGTGAGCGAAAAAGTCTCTCAAAGTCGTAGGATCATATCCTACTTTATGCAAGAGAGAAAAATTGGGGTCATATAAGTCAGCTATCAGGTCATGAGTAAAGTCACTGATAGAAGTCCGCAAGTGTAACAGCCTAAAACCTCATCCAAAAGACTAGACAATAGGTATTTTTTGGGTTCCTAGGCCAGTTGGCCTTGCATAAGTATCCAAGATCTACCTAGTTCATAACCGATGTGGGACTAAACACTCCCCCACACGGATCCTCACATGCTTTTTCATTTAAATATGTCGTGGAAGCAGGTTATTGCTCAAGGTTATGGTGTTCATGCGGAATAATGGTTGCCTACAAATAGAAGATAAGCCAAGGACTTAATTGTAGCGCTCATGCACCAGAAAGACCCTTCTAGTCCTTAGTTTGAACCATACAAGATTATAATTGCTTAATATTGCAGTACGTATACTGAATTTAAAACTAGAACTAGAAGATTAGGAAAACTAGTAGTTAGATCTCACTATTAAAGGTCATTGCCAATGCTTGGAATCCACCATGGTCTTCAAAGATTGCTTGTAGCGCCCCAGAATCCACCAGCTTGCCATTGAACTTTCCTAAATGCTACCAAGGTTGCTCCATTATCCACCAGAGCTAATGTAAATGCAAAGGAGAAAACCATTGTGCAATTGGAAGCTTCTAGGGCCCTTAAATTGATAGGAATCCATTGGTCTAGTGGAATGTGAACAAAATTAGGGAAATAAGTAAAAGGAAACCAACTATAATAGAAATACCAACCTAATGTCAGTTCAGCTAGTCAAAAGGTAGATGTTCAATTGTCAATTAGGGTCCAATGGTAGCCTAGGTGCAGTCCGGTGATTGAAGGTCAATGCAGCCTTAAAGTAGGCTCCTAGTTTGATAAGGGCATGAAAAAAGATGAGTTGTGTAGGGAAGCAAAATAGAACCCTCACACATGTTAAGCCATCCAAACATGGGTAGAACCAGGAATCTCTCTCTCTCTCTCTTGTGGAGGCGGGGGGAGGGTAAGGTGGGTGCTAAGAGAATGATGCATTACATAAGACTACTATCAGAAGGTTCAGAACTTTATCTTATAATAAGATGCCAAAAGCTTATTTAAGTTATGTATAATGCTCTTATATGTGTGTGCTTGAATGTATATACTATTTAGTATGTACGATTCCAATATAGTTTAGCCAATGATTTTCTACTTCTATTCTTATAGATTTTAAGGTCTGGTAAAATATAGCTTAGTGCATTATATTGGAAAAATAATTATAGTCATTGGATTGAATATGGTTTATTAAGAAAATATTCACTTTCAAATTGCAAGAGATTTTCTTTTCAGTCTTGCCAAATTTTATGGATCATGGATTCTTTCAAAACAAGCAGACACGGAGCTATTAAGCTTTGCATTCTGTCAACAAGACAAGATGTCTGACCAAAAGGATGCTTAAGTCCAGCTGGGGAAGAAACAATTTGATGGATCACTGAAGCATAAAGACTGAACTAATCCAGTTAATAATGATTTGCCCTTTGAGCCATAACTTCCACGTGATATAATTATATCTGCTCCTAAAATTATAGCAAACCATTCTTAACTAGAGATCATATTACCATGTAATAATTTTGAAAGCTTCCGCCACGTTGGAAGAAACGAGCAACAGCAAATGCATTATCTCTGACAGGTCTATGAGGCAGCCTTCCACCCCAAGAAGCATACCTTCAAAATAAAGTTCATGCATGTCAAGCTTGCTCTGATAAACCATGTTATGTTTGACAACCAGTAAATAACAGATGATTAAACAGAAACAGAAGCATTGTGTGCATCAAATTAGACAAAATTTTCAGAGTATCGTTGTGTTTGGCATGTAATTATAGTAAAGGGAAGGATTTGAATGTTATTGCTGCCATTTTTTAGTTTATGATGATCATGCAGTACATGAAGAAATATTGCTACTACACATTTAATTATAAATAACAGAAGCTTGGAATCACGCCCATGGTATGCTGTACCGATCGGTACAGGTCGGTACCGGGCGTACCGTACCCGTACCGATGGATACCGGTATCGGTACGCCAGTGTCGGTACGCCTGACGTACCGCATACCGTACCGTACCGACATTCGGTACGCTTATGCTAGTGCGGCACCGGTACGGGGTTCGGTACCGGTACGGCGAACCTTTATTCACCAATAGCTTGCCCTGCCAAATTATGTTTTCTGCTTTCATGTCCACAGGGCAAAATTTAACAACAATATCTAGTCTTTTCTTTTGAGTTAGAAGGAGGGCCAACGCCCACTGTTCACAATATGTAGTCAAATTTGAATTTAACAATATCAATTTCCAGAAAGTCCTCTACAACAAAGGAAATAACATGATCTTTTTCTTTCAGAAACCATTCTTGTATCTACTCTTCTTGTTAAGAAAGCAGTGTACTTAAAGGGCATGTTATCTAATGCTAACTAGCTAAGGGAGAAAAAACATGGGAATGCGCCTAAAAAAGGGCCTGACAATCATCCGCAATATCATAAGCAAGAAAATTTCATGTAATGTCAATATGACAGCCAAGTTATTAGTTGTAGATGCCAAGAAACCAATTATGAAAGCATCGACATACCATCCATTCCAGTCCTCTGTCCAAAATGCTGGCTTCTTATAAGAATTCGGTCGAAAACCATCACAATAAAATGCATTGCAGGAATCTATCTGTCAAAATTAAAAGGCAAGACGGGAACAAAAAATTGAAGGACCTGGTAGGGGGAAAAAATGCACAATACTAATAACCAACAAATTAACAATCAAATTTAATTCAAACACTGTCAAGTGTCAACCATGGTCGGCGGAACTGTCCTGAACCGGGCGGTTCGGAGAGTACCGAGCCATACTGGCGGTGGACCGAGATAGTTCCGGCAACCAAAACGAAAAGCCATCAAAGGGGGAGAAGGAAATAGAGGAAAAGAGAGAGAGAGCGAGGGAGAGAGGGAGAAGGAGAGGAAGGAAGAGAGAGGGTTGCAAAGGCCGGCGAACCGTGCGGAGGACGTACGGGGGAGGCAGAGCCTTTCCTCTGCCGTGCAGAGGACGCACGGAGGAGGTGGAGCCTCCTTTGCGAGCTCGTCAGCCCTCTACCAACCTCCGCCGGCCTCCTCTCTCCCTCCCTCTCTCCCCCTTCCCCCTCTCTCCTTTTTCTCTCTCTTGTTCTCCCTCTCCCCAACCTCCTCTACTATGTCGGTACAGGCTTGACACGAAAAGGTACAAGGGCAAACCGACCCATGCCGCCGGACAACCAGTTTGGGCCCCGGTTCCAGCACAGTAGACCTTGTTGTCAACTATGATACAGGATATTCATGAGCAAAAAAAGGAACAAAAGCTTACAAGTTACCACTAGGGCACTTACAATGGTTTCTGGAGCATCAGTTTGCTTGCACATGACCCAGGGAACTCCAGCACCAAGACCAAGTGCCATCTTGGCAGCCCATCGAACATACTCTTTCCCACCTTGACCATATTGACCTTCAATATTTCCATATTCATTTTCAATCTGTTGAATTTGCTTCAAATCAAAATATGTTTGGAAGATTGTTTGCAAAAAAGGTCATTTAGAAAGGCACCTGCAATACTACGTATGCAACTTATTTACCAATTACTCACAAAAAAAATAATATTCTAGAAGTACCGTTAAAACTGGTTACACATTGTTAAGCACATCTGATAAATCCAATGCATAAGAAAGATCTGTTTTATGCAAACTGTAAGAAGCGAAGTCCCTTGCTTCCCGCAAAAGCATGACAACATTGCTGAACAGCCAAGACCTTGCCCGTGATGTATCCAAAAAAGTCAACAAGAAACTCCTCTATCAAGGAAGATAGGTAGGTACATCGCAGGCCCTGATTCACTGCCAGATGGATGTTCACAATCAGCTTCAGCTTTTCAGTTGAGGGTGCACAAGATACACATGTCAGGGGCGAACATCAGTCTTCATGTACTAATTTCAAGATCGGTAAACCTCCTACAGGAGGGGGGGTGCCTAACTAAAATAACAATACAAATAAGTTGGAAAATTAAATAAACCCTGCATAGTCCAAATAAACTGGCTCAGTCAGGTTCTGTATTTCATTTCTCTTTCTTATGAATCTAAATATAAATAGAATAGAGATTCCTGTAAAAACTCAAGTACCAAATAAACTGGCTCGGTCAGGTTCTGTATTTCATTTCTCATTTTTATGAATCTAAATATAAATAGAATAGAGATTTCTGTAAAAACTCAAGTACGCATTAGCAAATTATACAATCCAATTCTGCAGATATTTGTCTTTTAGGGTCTACAAATTTAACTTAGCTTCTTGATTTCAGAAGCCTAGACAAAATCCTCCCTATTAACTGGCTCAGCCTGCATGCCATGAATCAACCTTACAAAATGATTATGGGAACCAGAATGGAAAAATGTATGATATCCAGCCTTTTCACTAATTTTAAAGGTTAAGCTGGTTTCCAAACTATAATCCTAAAAAGCATATATCCATGTCAATGAAACAGATGAAACCACTATGGAGAAAAAAGAATAAATTTGAAAGCCTTCCAGGGGAATAAAACATTAACTATTAGTAATCATAAATACACTATTAACCTGCAGTAGTATGATTGGACCACCTTGCCAAGAAAAAAGCATTTCCTGTTTCATCAGGTCCACGATCATTTTTACAAATCTTTGCATCTCATCCTGCAGAAAATGAGAATGCAGACAACATCTCAACCGAAACTGCAGATAACAAGTATATTTGCATGTCAAGATAAGTATTTTAGTCCTAAGTCCTCAATACCAGAACAAGTATATGTTTAGGATTTGAAATTAACATAATATCTTCAATATCTTCTAGAGGGCTCAAAAGCACCAGCCTCTCAACCCCTGATCTTTGAAGGACTTTAAGTCCTTTCTAGAAGAGGAAAGGCATGATTTTTCAATTACAAAAGCAATGTAATCATATAGAGAGAGGGCTCAAAAAACCTGCCTCTTGACCCCTAATATTTAAGGGATTTGAAGACCTTCAACAAGACCAAAGAAACGATTAGCAAAGACCTGATTACTATCATGGTACGTCGTACCACACCAAACCGGGTGGTACAGGGTGTATCATACCAGTTGAGTACCAGTACATGGTATAGAGATGTACCGACACTCCGTATGTCGAACCAACCCCGTACCATAGTGTACCGATATAGTGATAGTGTGGCACCAATATGGGGCCGGTACCGAGACAACGTACCTTGATTACTATAGTTTCCAATTCTAGAAAAGAAAAAAAATGCTAACCACAAATTTAATTTCCAAGTCATAACTTTTTTCGGTAGGCATGAAGGTTCAAAAGCAAGGCTTTAAGTTTCGGGACAAAACTGATTGGTTTCAAATTTCAATCAAGATTAGTCCCAAACTGACTGAGATTTTCAGATTTCGGTTATGGCCATTTTGGTTGGTTTCAATTGTTTCATGCAAACTTTTCATTCACAAGTACATAAATTTAATTTTTCTGAAAGATATTATTCAATGACACTAAGTTGTGTTTTTTTGTCAATATGTGCAAGATCAATAAAGTACTTGGAAATTTTCTTGAGATGACTGTATTTTGCCAGATGGCATCTTTGTTATTGTGGTGGGTAAGATGCAATTTAATCCATTAACACATCCAAGCAGTCGTCTTTAATTATTATTTCATCATGGGTATGCATGCCTCTGAAAGTAAAAAAATTAAAAAAAAACTATACACCGCCATCTAGAGATCTGTGTGCTTGTCTAATTAGAAAGTAGCTTTTTGTGTAGATAAGTGGATCATATATTAGTGGAAATTGGCAATTATTTCCTGCTTTCGTAATACAGATTTTAGTTTTATTTGAATATTGATCTGATTTTCTGTTGACCTAATTGGCCACTGCCTTTCTTACCATGATGAAAATTTTGAACTGATTTGATTTTTACAGTCACTTTGTCTATATAGGTTTAGTCTTGGTAATTTTAGTTTGATTATTCTTTCCTTATGTTGTTTGATGATCTATTTCTGAATGAAGAGCTTTCTGATAATCAATAAGGTTTTAGTATCTAGGTCCAAGTTACTCTTTGTAAAAATTACATAAAATTCAATGAAGGTGGCTTTCTTTTAGGGATGGATCCTTTTGGATGTTTGTTTCGAATTCAGTCTTCGTACCGATATGATGTCATTTTTTCCCTTGGACCAAAAGCCTGTATAATACCTATTAGTCCAGGAATACATAAGGCAGTAAAAAGAGTGGGGTGGTGGGTCACTTGTGGACCAAGAAACTCGATCCCAACTTTTACTTGATGAGATGGTCAGCCCTCAGGTCTGGATAAAAAGAAACAGTTTCCGGTGTTGAGCAAAGCCCACAACCAAAGATTTGTCCCGGGAACAAGAGAGGAGACTATGTGTGTCCCAAAATAACTAAAAACCCCTATAGTCTCCATTCTGGCTTTCTCCCACCCACCCTCTCTTTGCTGCAGTCGCTCTGGCTGTGCAACCGGCCTCTGCACCTGGCAACCTCTTGGGAGGGAGGTGGTGGATCCTTGGCTGGCCTTGGAGGCGATGGGTGGGAGGGAGGAGGCCGAGAAGGAAAAGGAGCCAGAATGAAGACTCTTGGAAGAGTTTTTTATAGTTTTTAATTATTTCAAGACGTGTTGTCTCCTTGCTTCTTCCTAGCTTTCCTATGAAAGTTGAGTTCCTTGATGCATGAAAGTGACCTACCACGAAACTCTTTTTAGCACCCAACATATTCCCAAATCAGTAAAAACTATACAGGCATGCGGTCAAAGGGCTAAAACGTCATCTTATCTGTACAAAGACCAAATCCAAAACAAACATCCATAAAAGTCCTCCCTGAAAGGAAGCCATCTTCAATGAATTTTTATGTAATCTTCCCTTTTTCAAAAAGTATTTGTGACACTATTAGTGTAATTTGATTATATAAGTTGCACCTCTTGATCTAAGTAGCCTAGTTTGATGCATAGGCTTTATTTGCCTTAGTTTGATTATGTATATTGACTCAATTATGCGCATACATTTGAATTTTGAAATTCTCAATCTAAATTAGCCTATCCTTGGCAATGCATATTTCTTCATTTTAGATCTGATCATCCTTTTTCTTATAGCATAATTGATATGGATATAAATTGGAGTTTTGGATCTAGTAAAATTAGATTTTATATAATTAGTGCATTTAACTTCAAAAATCAATATAATTTAGTTTTGCAAAAGCCATCCAAATTACAAAAGCTATGATCCTAGTTAAATACAACAAAATGATGTTAGATGGCTTGCCTTGTTTTCTTTTATTTTTCTTTCTTTTTTTAATCTGACTTTGTTGACCAAAGCTCAAAACAACTAAAACCATTGAGATTGTTGAAACTAAAACTCTACTTAGGGGAGACAAAAACCAAAACCAAAAAAGCAAGTGTTAAAACCCTGTTCTAAAGGTTGACAAGCAAGTCATTAATGGACCTCATGCAAACCGGTGCTACAAGAATCAACTACATGATCTTCTCATTGATGTACCCATAGGGGTGGCAATCCATGACCTAACTCGCCACCTCGACATGCAATTGACCCGAGATAAATATGTTTAAGTTCGGTATAAATAGGTATGTTCTTACTTCTTAAACAAGTCAGACCCATTTTACTTGTTTTACCAGAAAAGGTCAGGTTCAGGTTAAGAGTCCTACCCCATCTAACCAAGCTAGATCTGTTTACCATCTAAGTTGATTCAGCCCTGTTTAATATGTTCAGCACCCGACTCATTCCAACGTTGGAGAACATGGTTTTGGGGCAGCACATCCCTTCCACTTTTCCCTCCCACAATCCTATTTCCTTGCCGCTCCCTTCCTGTCAGATGTTGAGACCCAAAATCCCGATTCCAGGAAGGGCGTTGAGACATAAGATCCCAATTCCCAACTCTCCAAGAGTCATCACCCCACTGATGAGAATCTCCACAATAGAGCCACCCACAATGACCTCGCTAAATGCTAATTGCTTTTCTACATGGTTCATGCCCTTTGGTTCCCCTGCAGCCACCTTCCCCTCTAGCCGCACCACCTGGCCCTTCGAGTCCAGAATCCAGAGCAAGGTTTAGGACTTTCTCAAAATCAAAATCAACTTGAGTTACATTGCCACTCAAACCCCATAGATTCTAGGGTTAGGGTTTGGGGGAAGGGAATTTAGAGTGAGATGAAGGGGGAAGGGAGGCAATAGATTGGGGAACAAATTAGGGCAACCCAACCCAACCCAATCTGTTTATTAAACAGGTCATGCATGTTGGGTCATGTTACCCACCTAATAAGCAGATCGGGTTTAGATCTTAATATAAAACTAGTTTATTAAATGGATCAGATATAGATTTATAGTTTTTCATCCCAACCTGTATTTAACCCGACACACATGTGCAGGCATGTCCTTGGGGCCTCGAAATGATAGCTTATGCAGTCGATTCATTATAATAAAAACAACATGAAAGAATATAAAGTGCACAATAACAGTTCTAGCAAGAAAGAAAAGGCCATATTACATGCCACTCAAGGCAGAAAGAAGTATGATATCTCATGTACGATCAAATTACAACTTTCTGTTGATACAAGGCTTGGATCAAAATGAACCCAGATAAGAATAAATGTCAAAGAAAAAATATTTGGTATACCCTATATCGGGCACTTAGAAAATTTCAGAAGTTCCGGGATGAAATTTTAACTCTAGACAATCACTAAAAACAAAGAATGCATACATTCAATTATCACATATCAATTTAACTCTTGATTGATTCATGGTTTTTCATTGCACTGCCTGAACTATGGTGAGATTTAGTATCAACAAACACAGCAGAGAGTGATAGTTTGATTTATTGAACAGAAAAGAAATCATTAGTCAAAATATTAGAAGGACTAGTAATGGATGATACCAACATGTGACCTACATTTCCATTTTTTACCTTGAACATATGATATTTTTAAACTAATAGAAACTATTCCTGTGAACTTTTTTTTTGGCTAAAACCGAATTGTATTAATCAGTTAAGAGTTGTGAATGGCTTATTAATGATAGTATTACTAAGCATATGTTAGCATATGCAAACAACAGATCTAAAAGAGGATAGTGTAATGAAGCATGTGAAAGATTTAAAGCAGATATAAATATAAGATGCATCTGCAACAATGTTAAGCCATCAAACCACGATACCTTGAATGGTTCATTGTTAGTTCGGAACTCTATACCAGGGATATCACGTAACCAAACTGGGAAACCCCTATGAAAATGCATAAACACAAACAAGGTCAGAGAAGAAAATGTTATGCTAAGACTGTCCGCACAATTACATCATCCACAAGAAAAGGACAGATGTAAATAGAAGCAGAAGATTAGGGAATAAGCAGAGGAAAATACTCAAGCTTCCATGGTTTCTGCCAAAGTTACATATAACTATTGCAGGATTTTAGAAGAAAATAGATCACAAATTAGTACCAAGAAATAAGGACCAAAAGTGCCACAAGTAAAATATATTTAATTTTCATATGATGCCCTTGGAGATGTATTTAATATTTGACTGGTATGATAGAAGTATGTCTAAGGGTATAGACTTTTGTATGTCTAAGGGTATAGTCTTTTGCTGGTTTATTTTAGTGATATTTAAGTGCTCAAAAAGACTTAACATATTTTCACAAATCTTAAGTGTATCAGATGATAATTACACCCACATCATTAATGCAAGCTTTCTTTCATTGCTTGGTCAAACAAAATTTGATGAGAGTAATAAACAGGTCCAAATTATTCTTTTTCTACTTCTATTACCACCATGAAAAATAACTGCAATCTATAAATAATTTTTCTACATGCTAATTTTGTTATGCACTGTGATGACCTGATTTGCAACATGGGATGTCATAAAATCATGTGAAAGAAGGTAAAGAAAGGAGAAACAATGAGAGAATGCGATATGAATATATGATGAAAGTTACATGGCGCCAATTTCCAGTTTGAGCATTACATAAACCAGTGAGGGGAAGCAAAAATGACAAATGCTTTCACATTGGTAATTAATGAATATAATGTAGTGAACCAATAGAACACCGAAGAACCATTAATCAACTTGAATATGCACTACAGTCTACAGGATAAATAGCAAAAACAAACCATCAAATCCACCAATAATTTCCATCAAGCTGGAACAATGTCACAGAAGACCTATCTTGCAGTGAGTAATTAATAACTTGACAACTTGACACCTATACTGCCTTGCAGACGTACCAGCCTGCCTTTCTAGAAATCTGATATAAAATGTGTCACTTGTGTGCAACTTTCCCATGCATAAGATGGACCTAAATAGCTGGATCAACCAATGAGGCTTCGGGCTTCGAAAGAAAAAAAGGAAGGCTTTTGAGCACAAGGTTCGCCAGACTGCTTCTCGCTGCGCTCGATCAAAGAAAGGGAAAGAGAACAAGAGCTGGAAGCGGTCAAGGGAAAGGCCTCTTCCTCAACCAATTAATGGCTTAAGCCGCTGTTACCATTTCCGCAACCTAAACCTAACTAATACTTAGTTGTTTCCATTTCCTGGTTGGAGCTCCGCTCTTCCCCTCTCCCGCTCTTCGTGCATGAGCAAAGCCGCCCCCTTCGAGGAATAAGCAGCATACCTTTTCCTATAAGGTCGGCTAGCCTTGGAATACCTTCTTCGGATTGCTGGAGATGCACCATCGGAATAAGCAGCTGAATAGTCAGCCCCCGTAAACACAGCCCCAGAATTCGCTAGGAATAATGAATTTGCGGAATTATCCTGTGAATTAAGGTTATGGTCAGCTATGCGGATTTGAGGGAATTCAACATTCAGCCACGCCACAACAGAGAAAAAAAACTGCAGGCAGGAGGAAAAGGATAAACCCGTCTAGTCAGTCATTTCTATTCTTTAAAGGCAGGAAGCTCCTCAGTTCACGCCAAACGTTGGACTTCCCAACAGGTGGAAAACAAAGAACCAAATCCTGCAACTAGGGTAATATGCCCGCTCTCCGGACAAAAGAAGAGGTGGCTCATGCCGGTGAAAGAAAAGCTCACCCGAACCCGATTCCTCTTGCTCTTCATATATGGGACAAGTGAAGGGAAGCTAAGAGAAAGCCAAGCAAGCCCAATAAAATAGGTTAGTTAATAGGCGCCCTTCAAAGGAGACCCGTGCCCTGGATGTGAGATTTGAGCCAGAAGAAGATGAGGATCTGCTCCTGCCTCCCTTGCAGTAAAAACTCTCCTCTCTAGCAGGAGTTCCAAATCGACCTGAATCATTGATGTGCATCTAACTGAAAGCGATCATGCTCAACCTCCTCGGTGCTACGTTCTTCCATAATAAACTAGATCGCAATATAGTTTTAATGGTTGTCAATCTCTGTCGGTGAGTTTTTAGACACAAGGTCGCAAGAAATTTGGGTTGTAGAATAACATACACTTTTCATACCAGACCAAGCACCAAAATCTATTTTTTATTTTTCATTATCCATATTACCTCCAACAAGTAGCAGTTACTACTAGTAAAACATGGAAAGCAACCCAGCCAGCACTTGAAAAATGTTTAGTCTGCATATAAATGTTTGTTTTATAATGCATCTTGGCCTGGAGAATACTGGCATATAAATGACAACATCAAGATAAAAACCCTAAGGCCATAACAAGTGAAATACTAATAGCATAGAACTTTCAAGCCATAGTAAATAATATTATGACCAAATAAACAATCCCTAATCCTGATAAAAGGACATTCAGCTTGGCAAAAATGAGCCAGTTTGGCACTTCTAAGACACCAAGAAGTTGTATCTCATCCTGGCAACCTAAAGTCATATCCAACAAGGTTTGCCGTCTCGATACCGGACCCTGTACCGGTGCTACACTAGCACAGTGTCGGTACGGTACAATATGGAGTTTTTTTGGCGTATCGATACTCAGCACGCCACCCATACCAAAAATCGGTATTGAACTGGTACGGCATGATATGCTCTATATTGCCCGATTCGGGCCAAGATGGTGTACCTTGATATCCAATATAACTGAAGTGGAAGCCCTGCAATCAACATACAGCCCCAAAAGGCTATTGTTGTAAATAAATCAAAAATAAGAAAATGATGAGAATAACATCAAAATTTAATGATACCCCAAAGATCTTCTCTGAGGATGATAATGTTATTTCGATAATTAACACAACAATTGAGGAAATATCAAATTAACAACACAGTTTAACTTGATACATCACTAAAGAATGCTACACCCTCGATACATTCACGATACATTGAGAAAATGAGATCAAGACGACTCTCAATGATTAACAACGAGATAAAATATGTAGTAGAAAATGATAGAGAGCTTTCAAATCTATTTCGGCAAAGTTTCAAGTCAAGTATACTCTTAAGGGCAAAACTGTAATTTTCATTGTTAAGGGTATGAAGCTCTATCATGCCATACACTCAAAATTATTTGAAATATGTTCTATTGATCCTATGAACTAGTCTAACCTTAAGATGCAGAAAATTGTGAGTTAAGTTGACCCCAAAGAGGTTTGGAATCGACCCTGATACATATGGCACGCACTGGCACGGAGTGACACACTTGGCACAGAGTAGGAGTCGACCCTAGAAGAGGTGGAGTCAACACTGGCACGTTTTGGGACGATCAGGCACATCCTTGCAAAAATGGCACAGATGAACAGTAACTGGGGCCGACCTCAAAAATTCTTGAGCCGACCCCAACTTGCAACCTCAAAAAAAATAACTCTCTGGAATTTACTGAGAGGGCCGACCCCAAGTTTTCTTGAGCCGACTCCAGGTGGAGCCGACCCTAGTGGAGCCGACCCCAGGATGAGTGTTCAAAAAAAAAAAAAAGCATGTCTCTGAAATCCCTGAGAGGGCCTACCCCATGGAGCTTGGGTCGACCCCACTGTAGCATGGGTCGACCCCAAGAAAGCATGAGTCGACCCCAGAGAAACAGTCAAAAAAACAAGGTTCTGTGGTTCCTGAGAAGGCCAACCCCACTGTAGCAGGGGCCGACCCCAGAGAAGTTCGAGTCGACCCCAAAGCTAATGAACAGTAACTTGAGCCGACTCCAGAAAAGCTTGGGTCGACCCCAGCACGGATGACAGCCCACCGGCTAGTTCTGCAGAAGTACTTTTTGAGCTTCCAACAGCCAGAAACGGCTAGTTTTTCAATTCAAACAATTAGAGAGTGACCAATAGAGGTTGGGGAGGTATTTAAGAGATACTATTGATTAGAGAAAAACATCTTTTGACATTCAAAAAGAATATTCAAGAGCAAACCCTAGAAAAGAAAGCCTCATTCAATTGCTTCATCAAAAAAGGGCCAAAAAAAAGTTGTTGAGCAGTTTCAAAGAGTCATCAATAGCTCCACCAATCCTTGTGAAGTGAAGCAAGCTTGACAAAGAAGAGAATAGCTCCTCCAAACTCTTCTTTGTAGTTTATAATTGTTTTATTTGCTCTCTTGGGAGCTCTCTTTTGTTACTTATTAATCTTGTTGTAAGGTTAGTTGGTAAGCCCGTAAAACCAACATTGTAAGTTGTTAGTGAGCCCGCAAAACCAACATAGATTATTGGTGATCCCGAAAAACCAAAGTGTAAAGGTTTTTGGATTGTAAGCCCGGAAAACAATCTAACTGTAATCCACGGAATTATAGTGAATTCCCAAAGGGACGCTTGGGGAGTGGACGTAGGTGCTTAAGAGAGCACCGAACCACTATATTTCTTATGTGTTTGTATTGTGTGCCTTTCTAATTTCACCACACACACTCAATTACTATTAGCTAAACTATCCATTCATCTATCAATTTGATTAAGGGATTGAAAATTTAGAAAACCCAATTCACCCCCCTCTTGGCTTGTCACCTAGGGCAACAAGTGGTATCAAAGCAGGTGCTCTCATAGTATTTATTGATCTCACGATCAAGAGCCAAAAATCATGGCAACCCAAGTAGGATGTTCTATAAGCGAGGGGTAATCCACAAATAGACCTTCCTTGTTAAATGGCACAAACTACACATATTGAAAAGTTAGGATGAGGATATTTATTCAAGCTCTAGATTATAATTTATGGAATATTATAACTAGAGGATCACACACACCCATAATTAGCATAGAGGGCACAATCATTCCTAAACCTGAAATAGATTGGGATGACAGTGATAAGAGACTAGCGCAACTAAACGCTAAAGCCATTAATGTACTTTACTGCTTTCTAGATGTAAATGAATTCAATAGAATATCTATATGCACCTCAGCCAAAGAAATTTGGGATAGACTAGAAGTCACACATGAAGGAACTAATCAAGTTAAAGAGTCAAAAATAAATATGTTAGTATATAGATATGAATTGTTTAAAATAGAGTCCACTGAGTCCATAACTGAAATGTTCACTAGATTCACGGATATCATAAATGGACTAAAGAGTTTAGGCAAATCTTATACTAACTCTGAATTGGTGCGAAAAATTCTCAGGTCTCTACCAAGAGTTTGGGAGGCCAAGGTAACCGCAATTCAAGAGGCAAAGGACCTCAACACACTACAATTGGAAGAGCTTCTAAGATCACTCATGACCCATGAGTTGACCATGAAGCAAAATTCAGAAGAAGATGTCAAGAAAAAGAAAACCATTGCCCTGAAGTCCACGACTCCAAAACAAAATATTGAATCAAAAGAGTCTCATGAAGAGGAGGAATATGACGAAGAAGGAATGGCTATGCTCGCGAAGAAATTCAGAAAATTCATGAGAGGGAAGAAAAAATTTCACAAAAGGAAGCCTTTTCTCAAAGGCAGCTCAAGCAAGGAAAAGAAAAAGGACAAAGAGAAAGAAAAAGAAGTGCCAATTTGCTATGAGTGTAACAAGCCCGGGCATTTCAAGATAGATTGCCCAAAATTGAAATGGATGGCAAGAAAACTCAAAAAGAAGATTCTCATAGCTGAATAGAGTGAAAGTGAGAAGTCAAGTTCGGAAAAGAAAGATCAGCAAGACACGGCTCAAATCTGCTACATGGCCAACGAAGATGAGGTAGATTCTGAACTTGAGTGTGATTTTACAGTAGAAGAATTACATGATGCATTTTTAGATCTTATGGAAGAGCACAAGAAGCTAATTAATAAAAATAAAGTTTTAAAAGATGAAAATCAATCTCTTATAAAAGAAAAGCTGAAACTATCTAATGACTTTAAAACATTAAGTAAAAAGTTCACTAATAAAACTAAAAATCTAATTACTGAAAATTTTAAACTAAAAAAAGATGCAGAAAAATATAAATCCTTAGTAGACAAGTTTACACTTAGCTCAATTAAATTAAATATGATTTTTGATAGTTAAAAAGCTGCGTATGATAAAGCAGGATTAGGATATAAAACAAATAGAAAGTAAAAATACTTAAGAATATATTTATAAAAGTCAAAAATAAAAATATAACTTGTCATTATTGCAATATAGTAGGACACAAAGCATACGAATGTAATTTTAGAAAATTCAACTATAACAAATTGAGTGAAAAGAGCAAACTAAAATACAAAAAAACTTGGGTTCCAAAAGGAACATCAAACACTAACCCTAAAGGACCCAACATAGTTTGGATACCTAAAGTACATCCTTGATTTTGATTGCAGGTGTGTCTTACAGCCAATGACAAGAATAGACGTTGGTATCTAGATAGCGGCTGTTCAAAACACATGACAGATGACATAGAGCAATTTGTCACCTTGGAATCTAAGGATGGTGGAGTGGTAACCTATGGAGACAATGGAAAAGGACATATCATTGGAAAGGATAAAATTCGTATCACTCCATCTACTTTTATAGAAAATATTTTATTGGTTAATAGTTTGAAACATAACTTACTTAGCATAAGTCAATTTTGTGATAAAAGTCTTAAAGTTTCATTTGAAGCTTCAGTATGCATAATCACAAATCCTAAAGATAATAGCATAGTATTCATTGGACATAGGCATGGAAACATTTATATGATAGATCTTGATGACTTAGCCAAAAAAAATGGGTTATGCTTAATCACAAATGAAAAGAAAAAAAATGAAACAAGTTGGCTATGGCATCATAGACTAGGACATGCTAGTATGAACTTAATATCAAAACTAGTCAAAAAGGATTTGATAAGAGATGTGCCAAAATTAATTTTTGAAAAAGACAAAATCTGTGGACCATGTCAATTAGAAAAACAAACAAGATTATCTTTCAAATCAAAGAATGTAGTGTCAACCACTAGGTCTTTTGGACTCATTCCCATGGATCTATTTGGACCTACTAGAACAACAAGTCCAGGAGGAAAAAAGTATGGACAAGTAATAGTGAATGATTTCTCAAGATAAACATGGGTTTCGTTTCTTGCACATAAGAATGAAGCATTTCCAGCATTTTTGAAATATTATAAAAATGTTATAACTGAAAAAAATTTCACCTTAGTTGCTATTCGAAGTGATCATGGAACTGAATTTGAAAATCAACATTTTGAAGAATTCTGTAATGAAAACGATATTTCTCATCAATTTTCAGAACCTAGAACGCCTCAACAAAATGGGGTTGTTGAAAGAAAAAATAGGACTTTGGCAGAATGGCTCGCACTATATGTGAGTCAAATCTTCTAAAGTACTTTTGGGCTGAAGCTATAAATACAGCTTGCCATATTTTAAATCGCGTTTTAATTCGTCCGATTACAAAGAAAACTCTCTATGAACTTTGGAAGAATAAGAAACCAACTGCTAAATATTTTAGAGGTAAGAACTCGATCCTCTCTAAGAAATTTGAATGATTATCTTGCTTTTGTTTCACAAATAGAACCTAAAAATTATGAAGAAGCTGAGCATGACATAAATTGGATTAATGTCATGCAAGAAGAATTAAATCAATTTAGAAAGAGTAATGTATGGACATTAACTAAAAGACCAAAGCATAATTCTGTAATTGGAATAAAATGGGTCTTTAGAAATAAGTTAGATAAAAATGGAGTAGTTACAAGAAATAAAGCTAGACTTGTAGCTAAGGGATACATTCAAGAAGAAGGGATAGATTTTGAAGAAACATTTGCTCCCGTAGCTAGATTAGAAGCTATTAGACTACTTCTAGTATTTGCATGCTTTATGGATTTCAAACTATATCAAATGGATGTAAAAAGTGTCTTCTTAAATGGTTATATAGAAGAGGAAGTGTATGTAGAGTAACCCCCTAGTTTTGAAAGTCATGAATTTCCTAATCATGTGTTTAGATTGCACAAGGCACTATACGAATTAAAACAAGCACCTAGGGCATGGTATGACCGACTAAGTAAATTTCTGTTAAATAATGATTTTAGTAGAGAAAACGTAGATAAAACACTTTTCCTTAAGAAAAAAGACAAAAATCTGCTAGTGGTACAAAACTACAAATATATGTAGATGACATCATATTCGGTGCCACTAATGATAGTCTTTGTAAAGAGTTTGCTGAATTAATGCAAGGAGAGTTCAAGATGAGTATGATGGGAGAACTTAATTTCTTTCTCGGATTAGAAATCAAGCAAACTAAGGAAGAAATTTTTATTCATCAAACTAAGTATACAAAAGAAATACTAAAGAAGTTTGGAAATGAAAATCACAAGGAAATAGGTACTCCAATGAACCCCACCAGTAAGCTAGACAAAGATGAGAAAAGAAAAAGTATAGATATGAAACTCTATAGAGGCTTAATTGGATCTTTGCTTTACCTTACTGCTAGTAGGCCTGACATAGTGTTTAGTGTAGGAATATGTGCTATATACCAATCAGACCCTAAGGAATCCCATCTAAGTGCTGTCAAAAGAATTCTTAGATATCTAAGAGGAACCACAAACATAGGGTTATGGTACTCTAGAGATTTTTGTCTTAATTTGCTTGCATACTCTGATGCAGATTTTACTGGATGCAAATTAGATAGGAAGAGCACTAGTGGGACATGTCAATTCTTAGAAAACAATTTAGTATTATGGTTTAGTAAAAAGCAGAATTCAGTAGTATTGTCGACGGCTGAGGCCGAATACATCGCTACCGGGAGTTGTTGTGCCCAAGTACTATGGCTCAAGCAACAACTAGAGGACTATGGAATCAAACTTGACAAAATTCCTATAAAATGTGATAACACTAGTGTCATCAATCTCACTAAAAATCCGGTTCAGCACTCTAAGGCAAAGCATATTGAAATTAGGTATCACTTCATCAGAAATCATGTGCAAAATGAGAATGTATGTATTGAGCATGTGTGTACCGAGAAACAATTAGCTGATATATTTACAAAACTTCTAAGTGAATATAGATTCTGCATGCTTAGAAGAGAATTAGGCATATGTGATCCCTTTGATTAAAAAAAAGGGGGGGAGAAAAAAGTTGTTTCATGATACGCTCCTCCCATTTTGTAAATTCCATGAAATATTGATAAGATTATTAATTTATAGATTCCTTACACATATATCAATGTCTCATAAAGATTTGTTAAGGATCAGAAAGAAGGAAGAATATAAAAAAAAAAAATTGGAGCCTGAACCGGGGCCGACCCGAGCCTAAAGTGGGGTCGACCCCTCCTTGAGTCGACCCAAGCAAAACTTGGGGTCGACCCAACGGCGAGACCCCCGTTTTTAAAAGAGAGCCGTGAGCTACATTAGGGCATCACTGTTCTTTGTACCCTCCCATAAACTAATTTTTTTGCTCTCCAATACCCCCCAATCACTTCCAAACAGTGGTTGATCGTTCTCCCAAGTCGTTAGAT
Organism: Phoenix dactylifera; assembly: GCF_009389715.1. Taxonomy (NCBI): domain Eukaryota; kingdom Viridiplantae; phylum Streptophyta; class Magnoliopsida; order Arecales; family Arecaceae; genus Phoenix; species Phoenix dactylifera. The sequence goes on from NC_052405.1 coordinate 15,943,058, forward strand.
CAAGTTCTAAGGAAGGATTTGGTGAAAATGGGACCCAAATGAGCGGTGGCCAAGCGCGCCGGAAGAGTATCACGCCCAACCATTGTAGGGGAGCATCCTAGAGAGTCTCTACAGTGCCTCCACGATCTGAGCCACGTGCGGAGCCTCCTCCACCTCCTTCCCCTTCAGTTCAACTTGCTAAGTATGCGGGGAGACCGGTTACTACGGGTAGAAGGATTCACTTCGAGTTTTTGGATCAAGAAGGATTTCGATTGGGTGGTTGGATCCAACAACAAGAGTAGGAGTATCTTTGCTCCCTAGATTTAAAGACCTATCCGAGTTTAGTTCGTGAGTTTTATGCCTTTCTACGGGTCGGTCCAAGGGGGCTTGTGTCCGAGGTTCGTGGAGCTCGAGTTCATGTTTCTGAGGAAAGCCTAGGATAGCTGCTTCATCTTCCCTGTGAGGATGCCACACCAGACAAACCAGAGCACAAGATTAGAGCTCTACAGCTGATTTTAGAAAGAGATGACATTGATTACTCAAACAATTTGTTAGCAAGCTCTTTATCAGCTGAAATGAGGTTGTTGCATAACTTCATAGGTCGGATATTGTTTCCGAAGAGCGGGAGATTCGACCATGTGTCTGAGCATGATCTAGCTATTATGGAGCATGTTATTCAGGGTATTTTCCTGAATCTTCCAACCATGATGATCAGGCAGATGCGTGAGGTCGTATCCAGATCGAGAGCCTCCTTGCCATACAGTATGGTACTCACCTTGATATTCAGTCATCATGACATTTGTGTAGAGCGAGAGATATCCAGGAACTTGTTATTTACCAACACCTATACTGCACATTCCCTTGTGCGCATGGGTTATGAGAAGGTGAATGGTCAGTGGGTGCGTAGAGGTGCAGGGGCACATGCACCAGAGCCTGGAGACTCCATTTCTGAGCCTGAGGTACCTCTTGACCACCCTTCGACACATGCAAAGGCACATGCAGAGGCAGGACCCTCATCATCCACACCTACATGATATATAGAGGAATATTGGAGTAGGATGACTAAACTTGTATCAACTCAAGTGAGGGGTCTCTCCGATAGCATGTTGGGTAGGATGGACAGTATGACGGCTAAGATTAGAGGATTATCTGCTCAGCTGATAGGTCACACGGACTGGATGACAGCTTTACAGAGAGAGAGAGTTTCATGGTCCTTCGGGAGCTCGAGTAGCTGAGTCAGAGGTCTCGGCACAGAGCCAGCCAGCTCATAGGGCTCACAGACCCTCACAATCATATCAGCCCAGACCTCCTCTCGCCACATATGCTAGGAGATCTAGAGCCAGATCCCAGCCCTTGGATGCCTCTAGGCCTACTGATAGCACTGCAGGGACTCATCTAGATTAGTGCCTAGAGACACTCTAGATATCTATGTATCTTGCTTTCTATTGTTTGAAAATGATGTTATCTTATTTGGCTCATTAGAACATTGTAATTTTGACTCTTATGAAATGCAATGTCTAATTATGTTTTATGATCTTTGTCATTGAAATACTTTTCATCCATATATTACATATTCTTTTAATGATGACAAAAAGGGGAGAACTAAGAGAAGAGAGAAATTGCAGCATAGGGGAGAAGCAAGAGAAGTTGGAATATATGCATCCTTAACCAAAGCTAAATTTAAAAAAAATAAAAATAATAATAAAAAAATATATTTACTTAAAGGGGGAGAGATATATATATAACAATAAAAAAAAACTGCACTCTAAAATCTCTAAATAAGAAGATTTGAAGTTTAATCAAAAATTCTAAATTAATGGCACATACGACACTTGCTTCGATACATAGCTTGAAACTCTTGCATTGGTACAAATTCTTGAAGTCTTATCTTTAATAAAATACAAGAGTAAGGGGGAGCAAAACTAAACTTCAATTGGCATAAATTTGGATTAGAAAGGGAGAGCTTTTGGTTGGCACATCCTGTAACTTAGAAAATTCTGAATTTTCAGCCTTTAAAGCATTTTCTAAACTTTAAACCGTAATTCATATATTAATGCCAACTTAAGGATACTCAATATTTTGTAATCATCAAAAAGGGGAAGATTGAGGATGATAATGTTATTTCGATGATTAACACAACAATTGAGGGAATATCAAATTAACAACACAGTTTAACTTGATACATCACTAAGGAATGCCACACCCTCGATACATTCACGATACATTGAGAAAATGAGATCAAGACGACTCTCAATGATTAACAACGAGATAAAATATGTAGTAGAAAATGATAGAAAGCTTTTAAATCTATTTCGGCAAAGTTTCAAGTCAAGTATACTCTTCAGGGCAAAATTGTAGTTTTCATTGTTAAGGGTATGAAGCTCTATCGTGCCATACACTCAAAATTATTTGAAATATGTTCTATTGATCCTATGAACTATTCTAACCTTAAGATGCAGAAAATTGTGACCCTGGCACGTTTTGGGACGATCTGGCACATCCTTGCAAAAATGGCACAGATGAACAGTAACTGAGGCCGACCCCAAGAGAGGAGCCGACCCCAACTTGCAACCTCAAAGAAAACAATTCTCTGGAATTTACTGAGAGGACCGACCTCAAGTTTCCTTGAGCCGACCCCAGGTGGAGCCAACCCCAGGAAGACTTGAGCCGACCCCAAGAGAACATGAGCCGACCTCAGGATGAGCGTTCAAAAAAAAAAAAAAGTATCTCTGAAATTCCTGAGAGGGCCGACCCCAATGGAGCTTGGGTCGACCCCACTGTAGCATGGGTCGACCCAAAGAAAGCATGAATCGACCCCAGTGAAAACAGTCAGAAAAACAAGACTCTATGGTTCATGAAAAGGTCGACCCCACTGTAGCAGGGGCCGACCCCAGAGAAGTTCGAGTCGACCCCAAAGCTGATGAACAGTAACTTGAGCTGACCCCAGAAAAGCTTGGGTCGACCCCAGCACGAGTGACAGCCCAACGGCTAGTTCTACAGAAGTCCTTTTTGAGCTCCCAACGGCTAATTTTTCAATTCAAACAGTTAGGGAGTGACCAATAGAGGTTGGAGAGGTATTTAAGAAACACTATTCATCAAAGAAAAATATCTTTTGACATTAAAAAAGAATATTCAAGAGCAAACCCTAGAAAAGAAAGCCTCATTCAATTGCTTCATCAAAAAAAGGCCAAAAGAAAGTTATTGAGCAGTTTCAAAGAGTCATCCATAGCTCCACCAATCCTTGTGAAGTGAAGCAAGCTTGACAAAGAAGAGAATAGCTCATCCAAAGCTATAAAGTATAAACATTCTCTAAACTCTTCTTTATAGTTTATAATTGTTTTATTTGCTCTCTTAGGAGCTCTCTTTTGTTACTTATTAATCTTGTTGTAAAATTAGTTGGTAAGTCCGTAAAACCAACATTGTAGGTTGTTGATGAGCCCGCAAAACCAACGTAGGTTATTGCTGATCCCAGAAAACTAAAGTATAAAGGTTTTTGGATTGTGAGCCCGGAAAACAATTCAACTGTAATCCGCGGGATTATAGTGAATTCCCAAGGGGACGCTTGGGGAGTGGACGTAGGTGCTTAGGAGAGCACCGAATCACTATATTTCTTATGTGTTTGTATTGTGTGCCTTTCTAATTTCACCACACACACTCAATTAATATTAGCTAAACTATCCATTCATCTATCAATTTGATTAAGGGATTAAAAATTTAGAAAACCCAATTCACTCCCCCCCCCTCTTGGCTTGTCACCTAGGGCAACATTCTCAATGATGTCCAGACACGTATTTGGCCATTGGATCCCCAAAATTTTACGTTAACGACCAAGATGGGCCATCCTCATGATTGAATGATTGATGGCTGATTTGGCATCTCCAGTTCTTTAGTCATGATTAATGAATCATTCAGTTCATCATCTGACAAGGTTGAACATAGGGACTTTGAAAACATGACTAAATAGAATGTTCAATAACAACCACTAGATTCACAAAATAGTTGAATTTCTAGATTCACTCTTGCAAGAAAAACGATAGTTGGTTCCTTGTTAGGTGCTCATTTGATAGATCTATGAAAGCCTGATTTCCATGTTCTCGTTGCCAAATAAGTCCTTGAACATAGGATCCTCAATTTGCAAACTGTTGAGTTGTTGACCATGGGATCTTTAGCTTCATCAGTCATATGCTTGTTATGGATCCTTCATCACCAACAAAACTGACAAAAAGGTTGTTATCTCGCTAAGCATCCTCAAAAATTCCCTCAAATATGTCTAAAGTTTTTTTGAGACAACCCTAGAGAGATACATGTGCAATAAATAAAAGAATAGCAGTATAATAAAACTTAAAACTCTAAATCTAAAGACTCATCAAAGGTCAAACCCTAAATTTCTAGCTCAACCCATGCTCTTTTACTACAAGGACTTATTTTCTACGAATTATTGCATAAGGGTTTTTACCATCACTTACTTTCGGTATCTCTTGAGCAAAATCTCAATCTAAAATCCACCTCAAGGGGTGCCAATACTATTGTTGTGAAAAGGCTCATATATAGTATTATGTAAATATAATACAAATTCATGTATTATAACATGTTAAAAGTGAGAAATGATAATCTATTGCAATTGAACATGTTAGATGATCGCCCTCTATTAGAGTATTGTTTCATAGTTTCGAGCTTTATAACAAATGCCACATAAGTTAGATACCAAAATGAGTATGATAATAAACAAATGCTATATATGAAGGATTATTTACTAAGTTTTCATGATTATGTGCAAGATTAACTTCTGTATGATGTCAAAAATATGTTTTCCAACAAAGCTAGACGGAAAAAACGTCATCATTAACAACATTACACACGCATGCATGCAACCAAGTTAATTTATACTATAATATCTGAACACAAGACCAACTGGAGATAAGTGTTAACAAATAATATTTAAATAATAGTTTGAGATAAGAAATAAGAATTACAATGCAACTTGTCTCATATTGAAATTTATCGAAGAACATATAACATGGATATGAAAAAAGAATCTATAGAAAGAATTTGCACGATATTATTAAGAAGAGTGCAAGAACAAGTGTTGCTGATGTTATGATATTGCTCTGCTTCCTAATATTCCATGTTTAGCAAAATTCTTCTGATAAATTATGACTTATCTTTCCCACAGACTTTGTATGTTCAACATTTTTGCAACAGATAAATTCAGTAGCCAGTAACCACTGCAGAAGAAGTACATTACTGCAATAATATAATGAAACCAAATATTCATACTTAAAGCTTAAAATAAAGCTGAATCTTTCAAACCAACAACCAGAGCTTTTGAAGAATCTTCCATGTCAACAGAGCAGAGGAAATAGGTAGAACTACTTTAAATATGTGCCAGTTTAATGCATACATGCTTGTTAGCTTTAAGATGAAATTTAAGCTTGAGCAAAATGTTACAAAATGTTGTGGTGTTAGAGAGGAAAAGGAGAGACCCAAAATTCCATTCAGCACAGGCATAAGGACCAATACGAAGATGAAGATATAGCCCTTGGGATCCAATCAACTTCGCAAACTTCACAATATCATATCTTCCTTTGAAGTCATACTGGAAGAAAATATCAAAGGTAAGAATAAGCTAGCCCAAGATCATCGTGCAAAAATGCAATTTATGGCAATCCAAAAAGTGAACAGTACCTGACCTCTAGTTGGCTCATGCCCATTCCAAAATACATAAGTTTGTATGACATCTGCCCCACCCTCCTTGCTCTTAGCAATCAGACCAGGCCACATCTGATACCATCCACAATGTACAAGACTTACAGAAACTCAAAATGATTCTAGCAAGTCGAAAATGCAAGTATTTTACTAACCTGTAGCTAATATTATATGACATGAAACCAGAAGAGCAAAGATGAAAGAAACAAAAAATAACATTATTTATCAAACATGACAGCAGGCCAGGCAAATGATGGAAGTCTGACATGATCAGTGCCAAAAGATGGTCTGACGAAGCAAACTTCACAGAATCATGAGTTACTTTTTTCTTTCTTGCCTTTCCCTTTTTTTTTTACTTGGATAGGTTGATGATTCAACTATATACTGGTATAAGGATGGTTCCCTCTTCTTCAAGATAGGAGATGGAAGTCAGAAGTAATTTAAGTTGGATGAGAGCCAAAAAGAACGCTCAATATGGGCACCACATTACCAACTGGCTTATCTTAGCCGGTTGGCACCTCTCTTCTAAGCTGAAAGATCCCAAGTTCAACTCGAAATGCTGGCACTCCCGCTGTATTCCCCAAAAAGAAGTGACTTTGAGCAACCTGAAGGGACTTTAAGCCTTAGTCCCTCACAGGCCCACATACATGTTTTCATTAAAAGATACATAAAATTTCAGTTATGGAGGATGAAGAAAAAGAATTCCACGGATCCAAGTTAATGAAGACTTTTGAAATAGTGGGAAATAGATTTTCCAGCTTCCATACTACGCTGCTTGGACATGCATCCTAAAGCAGCTGCAGTGAACAACATCCAATTTTGGACAACTAGAGGGCGACTATCCTCGTTGACCTTTTCCTGTGATAAATGCAAGGTGTGCAGATAAGTACAGTGCTAGCTCTGGTTCCATTTCTACCTTACCAATCTTTACTCTTTTTTATATTAACCTCCGAAAAATGTACAAGGAGAATTCAGACATTAAAGCTTGGACCTTTCTGAGAAATTAGCAACAACACAACACATTACAATCAATTCTAATAACTACCACATAAAAACACAAACAAAAAATCTAAAGATTCACTAGAGTATGTCTAACTCCATCAACGTATTCAATTTTCGATCATGAACAAGATGTCCTAAACGATCGGTAAAAATTCTGGACATTGGGATGGAAGCAATGGAGATGATACCTCAGGTGTGGCTCGAGGATAGTGAATTCCGGCGGAGATGAGCATCCGGCGCTTGCCACTGATGAGGAGAGCGCGGTGATCGTAGCTCACGTTGAAGGGCTCGAAGAACGCGGCGGAGACCACCGCCAGCTGTACCGCCACCGCGACGGCGAAGAGCCCCTGGCCGCTTCGAAACCCTAACATCTATCCTTCGGCTCTCGGCTCCTCTCTTCTTCGAAGAACCGACCGGAAGCGAGAGAAATCTATAGAGAAAAAGATGAGATTGGAGGAGAGCTTGGAGACGCTCGCCCGCAGTGAAAGCGACCGAGTACCAGTTGACGGGATTTTGTGGGAAATTCGGAGTGAAGAGGTTAGTTTTAGAATCGAGGAGGAATATCTTTGCATGAAACTCCTTGGCATAGTTTGAATTGTCTGACGGGCCCTTTGTCTTGTTGACAGTTTGCTGTTAGATTGCAAATTAATCCTTCGATATTATATTTGGATAATAATCCTGTGCCGGGCGTAGACAGAAAAGGCTGATGGTAAATGATTTTAGAGCACAGGTGAGGTGACCGAGTTGGCACAGGATGAGCGCAAATATGGAAATAGGCATCTATTGCTTAGTGAGCAGGTTGGTAAAAATTATGGCTTTTTTCAAACTATTTATGTGTACTGAAAGGTGAACAGGGCCATAAATTGGGTTGTCTTCTTTGCTACTCATCATTCAGAAGAGGTTTTTTTAGGAAAGTTATATATCTATCTCTCCTCTTCTCCATCTCGGTATTGTTGGATATACTTACGCAAGAGTTGTGCAAGCGGATATTGTACTTAAAAAAAATAATTTTAGAGGAAATTACACAAACCATCCTCAAAGTTTGAGATAATTATATATTCAAATGTTTGAGAAATCCGCAATGTCGCCTCTAAACTCGTCGAGGCATGTGGATGTCATCTTCTTCTCACCATGGGATTTTCAATCACGATTAACCTATCATTTGAGAGGGAGAGAGAGAGAGAGGGTGACGAACACAAACGAAGGTAGTGTTGGCGACTCGGTAAGAAGGGATCGAGCCGATCTACGCACGAGCAAGATTGGTATTATCAGATTTGATGCCTTTCTTGCACTCTCACCGTAGTCTGAGATTCTAAGCATTTATCTTTGAGCCCTTGTTCGGCTTTTCCACTTCGATTTGAGAGGTAAACATTGATTTCTCTCATACTTTTAGCAATTTATTTATAATTTTTGAGTTTTTGGTTGGTCTTTAGTAGAATTTTGGAGAATTTGTATGTTTTTTGGATGGAATTATGGTAGATCTATGATTTTAGATATTTTTTGTGTCATTCCTTTATGAAAATTATCAAAGTTCAGATTTTGTAGCTAGATGTTTGGGTTTTTAGGCATTCTGATAACTTTTTCTAGAGATTCTCTTAATGAATTTTCATAAGGATCTAGATTTTTTTTGGAGAGAAATTTTATATGAATCTTTTTAAACATTTTGGTTTTTTTTCCTTTGGAGATCTTTTTTGATTTTTGATGATTAGTAGCAAAAATTTCTTATACATTTGTTTTCAAGTTTTAGCACCACTCTTAGTTGAGATTTCTATTGCAAGTTAATAGTCTTAATAGAGGATATCTGTTATTCAATTAGTTAATTAACATGAGTTGGTTGTTAGCCTTATATGCTTGACTGATGGCAAGAGTAGTACTACAAATAGTTTGATTATCGCTAGATTGCAAAGGGGTCCTCAAATGCTCTCTAAGTCTACCAATGTTTGGAAAGATTTTTAGACAATCATAGACAATTCAGTTTAGCATTTGATGCTATGTACAAAAGACTATAGAATCAGCATACACATTGTTTACACCACATTCGTGTCCAGACCGTGTTATGCTTCTAACCTAAAATCGCGAGCCAGGGTCATGGCGACTGCTGCATTTTTCTGAAAAACCACAAGCATGCAAAGTATTCCAACAAGATATCAAATGCATCACTGCAAAAAAAAATAATAAAGTATAAAAATTAATTAATTAACAAAACCAACTAACAAATAGAATTCTAGTGTTTGGCATCAATTTACTTCAAAATCTATAAAAAGATTCTATTAGCAATACTAAATATAAACTACATCAACATTGTTGAATCTCACTTCTATTCTCACTCCCAAGTAATACCCGTATCTGCAATTAATTCTCTGAATCTACGAGGAAAGAGGAATAATAATCTCGTCAGCCCAGTAAATAATAAATATCTTAATTAGATAATTCAAGTAATATCACAAAATATAATATTCAAATACAAATACCATGATTTACAATAATAATATAATCAATTTATTTCCAAAATATAAATTCAACAAATCAAATTCTTTCGGATATATATATATATATATATATAACCAATAATTTGATTCGAAACAAATCATATTCAACTCAGTAACATTTAATTATGGCCACACTTATACCCTTTGGTTAGATCAGAAACAGAAATAGAACCAAACTTATTTTCTACGGAATGGATCGAAATACCATACTTATACCAAATGGCGTAAACCAGAATATCATATTTATACCTTGTTTGCGGGTCAAAAACATCATAATAAGCTCAATAATAGTTGCACTGCCAATACGTAACTCCTCGTGCGTAGGATTCATAACATAGTCAAGCTAGAGGTTAAAATTGATACATATCAAGCTATTTTTATAAAGCAACATGTATATCATAGTCCAGTTAAAATATACATATTCCGTATTAAATCAATAAACAACAATATTCTAAAAAATCTCAAAATTGCAAGTTTACTTTCTATTCAAAAAAATTATTTCATAAATATTGACTCAGAAGGTTTGAATTTGATAATGCGAGATATTTAAGTACAAAGTAGGGCTGAAATTGGATTGGATACGGATTGGATGCTAGCATATCCATATCCAAATTTGTTTCATTGGACGAATACAGATACAGATATGGACGCTAGTTTAATGCAAAAACTCTTATCCATATTTATTTTAAATAGATATGGATACAAATCGAATACCAAAAGTATGAATATCAATTCGGATATAAGTTAGATAACTAAACTTTATGACCACAATATCAAAGATATTACTAAGTAGATAATGAATCAAGTTAATAGCATGTTAATATGGTCATTTATTTTTTAAAAAATATTCATAAGTGCCATATAAAATTAAATAAGGTTACAAATGGAATTGAATATTTGGATATGCATTGGATAGTTATCTATCCATATTCATTTCTATTTTGCTTTGATGGATATGGATACGGATATGGATAGTAGTCAGGTGCTCAAATTTCTATCTATATATGTATAGATTCGGATATAAAAATAAATTTGGACAGATATTATCCAATCTATTTTCACCCTAGTAAAAAGTTCACTAATTAGTTGCCTTGAGTATGGTTGAATATTTACAAAAAATCAAGAAGAAAGTCTTTAGTTACTCTCAAATGAAGATTAGTTATTCAAAGCTCTACACAAAAAAATTAGACTCCAAAAAGGTCTTGACGTTACCCTTGAATGTTCACATACAAATACAGAAAATTTCGACTTCGACTATCTCAAGAGTCAACCCTTAGATTACAATGAGTCGACCCCGACATACTGATACAGACTGATATGCCTTTACGAGTCAACTTTTGCATATCACGAGTCAACCCTGAACAGTCTCGAAAGACAGACAAAAAATTATAAAATTCACCATATTAGCGAATCAACCCATGAAGAACACGAGCTAACTCCAGTCAAACAATAGTTGACCTCAAATGGCCACAGACAAAAGACAAAGAGCGGTAAAATTCAGTTTGTTGGAGAGTTGACCCATGAAGATAATGAGTCAACCTCTGTTGATGGATGAGTCGACTCCTAAACTAAAAGAATTGACCCCACAATGATCACAAGAGAAAGACAGAGTGTAGCAAAAACAACAGCTAGTTCGACTTGACCCCTGAAGATCACAAGTCAACTCCTGGAGATTATGAGTCAACCATTGAAAATGCCGAGTCGACTTGTCTGCACCTAGCAACATTAATGGCTAGTTTTTCTGTATATTAGAATGGTCATTTTTGTCTCGCAACGGCTCTTTCGATCTGTCCAATGGCTAAGAGAGTCTTCCAACCATTTCTAAGTGGTAAGTGGTATAAATGCATAAAAATGTCCAAAGAAAGACAAGAGATGGAAAATAGGATGAATGGAATAGCCAAAAAAACAAAGAGAGCTTCAAAAAAATATTCAAGTGCATTCACTAAGAGCTGAAAGATCATATCCATTATAAATAAAAAAGTTAGTGAAGTGCATTCAAGTTCAATCAAAGCCAACCAACTAATTTAGGGCTCTATTTATTTTGTGTAATTTACTTTAAGGAGCTATAATTTTGTTGCTTTATATTTTCTTTATAATTTGTTGTGACAAGTTTCAGGATTTGAAACTTGAGAAAAAGGTTCATCCACACCTTGAATTGGAGTGTATTGTGTCTAGAAAAAGGCTCGGGTGTGGTTTTGATTGATTGCCAGTAAAAAATAACTGGGTTGATTATGAGCCTGGTTAAAACAATCGGATTGTAATCTTGAAAAGATTATAGTAAAAATATTTAAGAAAGGTATCTTGGAGAGTGAATGTAAGTACAGAGTTAGCACCGAACCACTATAAATTTGTTGAATTTGTGGTGCATGAATTGTGTGCTTTGATCTCTTGCATATTTACTTTTGTTAATTACTCATTGCAACTCACACACATTTATCAAATTTTATTCCGTTGTATTTTACTTAAAGGTTTTGAAAAGCCTAATTCACCCCTCTTCTTGGGTTGTATAGCTAGGCAACAAGATGTATCAGAGCCTTGGTACTCAAACCTCTCGTTGACCTAACAGTTAAACAGTTAAAGATCTATGGCAACCCCAATTGGAACCTCTCTTGCTGAGAGAATCCACAAACAAACCTTTACTTTTCAATGGCACAAATTATACTTATTGGAAAGCATGCATAAGCATCTTTGTTCAGGCATTGGATTATGACATATGAAGTGTCATAGTTAATAGTTCTCGCACACCCACAAATGTCATTAATGGTGTGTCTTTTTCCAAATCCGAATGGGAATGGGATGAGTTTGATAAAAAAAAGGGCATAACTAAATGCTAAAGCCATAAATATTCTTTATTGCTCTCTAAATGTTAATGAATTCAATCATATTTCAAACTATAATTCTACTAAAGAGATTTGGGATAGGCTGGAAGTAATTAATAAAGGTACTAAGCAAGTCAAAGAGTCTAAAATTAACATGTTTGTACATAAATATGAACTGTTTAATATAAAATCAAATGAGTCAATCACTGAAATGTTTATTCATTTTATTGATATTATTAATGATCTTAAAAGTCTTGAAAAATATTATACTGACAGTGATTTGGTGAGAAAGAATCAATGAGAAGATAGATCCAATCAATCCTGAGAGCCTTCTTCAGAACATAATATTCAAAATTATATTTTTATCAATTTTGAGCCATGACTAATTTTAAAATAAAGACCCTAAGTTCTACCCGACATAGGATTGAACCAGTAATTAGAATTTCCTCATGGAAATTAGATCCCCCGAGATGAAAATCTGGCTAGGATCATACTGATCATGGAAGATGTATCTACTGGATTTGCCAATCACAAGAGAGAGAAAGGGACAAATAGAGAGAGAAAGATGGTAAAGAGAGAGAAACTAGAGAGAATGAGAGGGAACAATTCTTCCTCTCTCTTTTTCTCTCTTTCTTCTTCTTCATTCTTCTTCTCCTTTGCTTTCTTTTTGATTGCAGAACAGAGGAAGAAGAGGAAGGATGATGGCTAATGGCTGGTGGTCGTAGCAGAAGACCGTCAACAAGTGCTGGCGATAAGGACAGTCAAACAATATGAAAATATAGTTGAAAGTCAACTCTAAAATAGCTAATAAATAGGGATCCCTCCTGTTGGCTTATTCTAGAAAAATTTCGACCATTGGTGGAGGATTTATGCAAGAAAGGGAAGAAAAACTAACTAGTTTACTTACCTAAAGTTCCGATGAGGGCTCGGTGATGATTTTTGGCAAGCATAGTAAGCCTAATAAATGGATTCCAAAATGAGAAAAAGGAGGAAAGAGGGCGGTGGTTGCCGATGTTGGATGGTTGGCTTCTAAGGGTGTCCTCTCCTTTTATATATGGGTTCCTAGAATTCCATCCGATCTTGACAGCCCTAGAAGTTCAACTTCTAGCTGGAGTCGTGAGGTAGAAGAAGAAAGGGAAGACTCCTGATGGAAGTCTTCCACCTTCATGTGGAAAGCCGTCTAGTTCTACTTAGCTAGGCCAAGGGTCAGATTGGTCAAGTGCACCGGACCTTGACCAGCAATCATTAACCGACTAGTGGAAGACATGTGCCTAATTAGCTGCATGATGGAGTAAGAATAGGTACAATAGATTTCAAAAGAATATCCTAAGAGTTGAGGCTGAATGGGCACTATATGGAAGCTAACCAAGGAATATGCCAAAGGTCGAACATATAGAAAAAAGGGCGGCCGAATAGGGCGCCGACATAAAGTAGGCTGAATGAATATACAACAAGGGTTTCGACTGGCTAAGTGTGATTGTCGGTTTGATAAACATATCAAAGTGGGAGAATAGTTGGCATCATTTATCAAAATTACCTGAAGTGGAGGCCAAATATAGAAAGTATCCATCAGAGTTGGCAGTTATTATTATCTAGTATAAATAAGTAGAATTGTACTCTATAATAGATCTTTCGACAATCCAAATCAATGCATCTTTATCTTATCTCAGTTTATCAATAGCTTTCCTATGAGTAGTGTTAATTTAACTTAGATTTCTACTACTATAGTCCAAGACCCTTATTCCTATCCATTTTCTTTGAACGACAGTGCGATAATGGTGAAAATTCTTGAAAATCAAAGCACATGGACTAATGCTACTCTCATATATGCCCTTCGGTCGCCATCTTTCTGGCCAATCTAATATTGGTGGCATGCCTACCCGCACATCTACCTTATGACATCTGGTTTGTGTCAGCAAGTTCTCTAGCATGCTTGTTTCCTTAGATGGTGCACAAGAGCAACTTTGCAGGAAACATGTTCTTTGGCATGTTTGGAAGAACACTATGTAGCTACCATTATGCCTCTTATAGAAGAAAATCAAGGAGGTAGCTACAGAGAAAGTGGCCACTATGCTAGGGCTACTCTTAGAGCAATATGCTGCATCTTCAGCTTTAGTAGTGGAATACATTAAAAAACATATTTATGTGGTTCAAAGTTGATATATTCAGCCATAGCATATTCCAGCATACCCTGTGAAGGAGGCAATTGATCTTGTCCTTGTGGAAGATGAATTGGATTTACATGGATGTGCTATGATTTATGAAGAATCCAAATTAGAGACTTTGACTTAACAAGAGGTAATGACCAAAGACTATTTAATAAAGCCTTTAGAATCTATTGACTAAGATAGCGTAGAAAATATGCCAGCAAGGTTACGACAGACCAAATTACTGATGGATACTTTGGTCAATACTTAGCTGATATTTGAGATTGACGATCATAATAAGTTGTAGAAGATTTCTGGTAAAGTCAGCAAATCCATGGCTGCATTAATTCCTAATCTTTTGTTCAAGAGTATAGGGCAAAATTATTATGGCCTAGTAGTATTGACTGTAAGTGTCATGAGAACTAGAGGGCAACCTATTCAAAAGGTGCTTCCAGAGTTTTTCTATATGATGAATTATATATCGGGAGGCAACATAACAATGGAAGAGTCAATTCGGCTTGGTACCTGAAGATATGTGTAACTGAGAACCCACAAGTGAATCATGGATGAGATAGTTTTTTACTAGGAATCAATATCCGTGGATAAATCACCTGATCCATAAGCAAAAGTTATAAGAAAAATAAAATAAGGCCTGCATGGTAGTTGCTCATCTATTTCTTTCAAAGCCGAGTGCATCATTGTGCAATAAGTTACCATATGAAAGAGATCTACAAATTTCTAGCAATATCTTTAATATGCTCCCACTCATGTTGCAAATGCTTGGTTAGCTCGCCGACTTTGGCCATATTGGCAAGAGTGCAAAGAACCGAGATACACAATCTTGACGTCTAGCATGTGTTTCGATCAAAGCCTGTAGCTTTACTTCATATGCTCTTTTTCCCGACGAGATTTACCTTCAACCTCATCAGTCTCATACGAACATCCACTAATTGAGCCTCTAAAAAAGTCATCAACTATTCGGCTAAAGCAACTCCAGCCCTGAAGGTTGTCATAATAACTCTGGCGTAAAGTAACTTCATCCTCTAATGCTGCCATGTCGAGCCCAAAGTCTTCCTTATAGGATATCATGTGTCCAACCTATTCACCTCTTCGTCTGCTGTAGCAATAGTGTGATGTATTCAGGTAGAAAGTTGGCTTTTCAAGTTGGTCAAATTTGCTGCCTGACCAACAGGCAGGTCGACTTATAGTAGAATGTTGATCACACCTCAAATTTATGCCATTTTTTTGAGATCAGTTAAGTTATCAATATCTAAGCCAATGATATCACAAATGGCCCATTTTGCTTTCATAATATTGATTCAGGGACTTAATAGGGTGGAGGCCGACAGAGGTATGACAATATGCGAAGCTAGCTTGGCTTTCGCCTGTGCTAGCAAACTGATAATTGAACAGCCATGATTGCTATCAGTCTACAAGAAGGAAGCTGCTCGATAAATCAAGGTCGAGTATAAGGTATAGAAGGGATTATGCACCTTTAACTCTTGGTTGTGGAAGGAAGAGCTTGGACGAAAGAATTTCGAGGTTGGATCGGTGTAAGAAACTAATTGTGGAGGCTCTACCAAACCAACATTATGGCTTTTGCTCATCATCTTTGGATCGAAACAAGTTGGCTCCAGATCAATCGAATTTCATACAGAGACTCGATTTGCGTTGGTTGACTGGTTGGGCCGAAAAGCTTGGATAAAGGCTGAGCAGACTAACCAACAAGATCATGAGTAGGATGATCAAGAAAAACCTTCATGGCTTATGATGCTTCCTTCCAATAGTTCAGCCAAAACCTTGTGAAGTTCTATCACTTCTCCTTAAGTTCATCTCGAGGAGGAAAATCAACTAACATGGGAGAGGCAATGTAGACAGGATCGGTGGCGATAGGGACATTTGCAACAGGAGCTCTTTCTAAACCTTCATCCTTTCAGATTACCAAAGAATCAGAAGGTGTCTTACCACTTGTGCTGCTAGTGCACTTTCATTTGAAAAGAGCTGATGAATCAAATGACCTCATTTTTTTTTGAAGCGGATTACTTAAGCTTATCAGGCACCATCTTTCCTACCGTAGCCTAGGCTACACTCTATTTCTATCCAGATCCATCTCTTTTGAATAGCAATATGACGATGGCAAAATCATTAAAGATCAAAGTATCTGAACCCATTCTACTCTCACATCCTCCCTTTAATCATATTTTTTCTGACTGCTCTAACGCCGATGGCACTTCTGTGCACCTATCTACCCCCTTATTGATAGACTTGTCTTTCAACTTCTCTGGTAAGCCAGTCAGGAAATAAGTTTCTTTGGAGAGATGCTTGGAGAGATGCCAGACAAATAAGCTTTTGGCACATCCCATTGGATGCCAGGCTAACAAGTTTTGTAGCACACCTTGTGAGACTGCTAACAAACAATGAGTTATCCTCATTGACAAAAATAGTTTTGAAGCACTCCATAAAATGAAGTTTTATCATTGTGTCTTAATTTTTTTTAATATAAGTATTGGAAAAACAAAAATTGTGCTCCTTGTCTTGGGCATACATTTATTGTTATATATAAAGAATCATTATGCTTCTACTATAAATTGTAAAATCCTTTTTAATTATTAACATAATAAGGCAATAGAGCCTCTGTCATGTGATCCTCTGATAAATGAGGTGGTTGCAGGTGTCCTCTAGCCAGAAAAAAAAAAGGAATTTGATCTAACATGTCATGCATGTAGTCACATCCTTAATGCGAGTGTTAGGTGCCCTTTTGAAAGCAATAATAATAATACATAGTATTATTAATTTGTTACACCAAAAAGAAAATCTTAAATCAAGTCATAACAGTAGTGCATAATTTACCATTAAGTTTAATTGTTTTCTTTATAAAAAAATAATTTATAGAATCATTTGCTTAGGGAAAAAATATTGAGAATAATCCAAAAAAACTTTTTCAATTATGCAAAGAAATTTGTTACAATAACAAAATTATAGAGGACCCTACCCAAATCATAATTGACCATTAAAATAATTATTAAGATCCACTATTTATCTCAAAAAATAGTTTCAAAAAAAATTAATATTAAAAATATCAATATTATAACCATCACTGTAATGACATTATAACAAAACATACCATGCTATAATAAAAAAAAAATAGTAGCATTATTTTTTGATTCACTTCACTACCTAAAACATTCTTTTCCCAAATTTACAATGAGAGAAATTTGATGCAAAAAATTTGAATTCTGGAAAACTATTTTTTATTGAGAGAAAGATACAAGGGATAACAATTATTATTCATGTTATAATTGATCATTTAATGCTAAATAAAGTGTTATAGTTAGGGCTGCAAATGGGTCGGGTCGACCCGTGACCCGACCCGACCCGACCTACATAAGATCTGATCCAACCTAAATTTTAGGACCCGCAAGGCCGGATCAGGTCCTAAATTTGGACCCGTTCTATTTTTCGGGTCGGATCAGGTCTACCCAATTTTGACCCGGATCCGGACCCGGACCCGATCCGACCCATTTTTTTGGATCAATTTTTTACTATTATATACTGGAACTTTGAATATAAAAATACATAGAGCTGGATCTGACCCGATCCAAATGACCCGTCGCGTTACAATTTGTGGGCATGGACCCGATCCGACCCGTCCGGGTCCAAAATTAGGACTCGAACAAGAAATCGGGTCGGATTTGGATCACTCAGAACCGGCCCGGCCCGATCTATTTGCAGCCCTAGTTATAATCATATTTATTTTTTTAATATTATTATTATTGTTATTGTTATTATTGTTATATACTGAAGGTATGGTAAAGGCCGTTCCAATGTGGTCACAATGCTGCCATTTAAAGCGTTCAAACTTTGACTGGGATTGCAACCATGAGAAAAAAAACAATCCCAGAGCGGATCGGATCTACTTTAGAGTCCGGGTCGGATCTGCTCCAACCCGACCATGCGCACGGATGCGCAAGCGCTCGCATCACCCTCACGCCGAGATCACGTGACCTATTCCTATAAAAGCGGAACGGTCGGTGAAGAAGGCATGTCCGAGGGGTCCTTCCGCTTTCCTCCTTCCGTTCCACTTCTCTCACCTTCTTTTCCCTTCTGGTTAAAAACCCTAGAAATCAAATCCGAGTTGAGGGAAAGGAAGGGTGAGTTGAGGGAAAGGCAGGGGTTTTCTTCAGTTTCCTCGGCATCATAGCCTTGATTTTGTTCTAAGTACGCTTTTCTCGATCTCTCTTTTTCTTTCTCTTATTTACCCCTTTTTTGTTGAAATTTGGTCTTTTTTTGGATAGAGGAATCAATTACTGTGTATCTTTTGCCTAATTTTGTAGTTCGAGTAGATTCTGGATCGATTGCTGCTTTTCTGGGGTTCGAATTTTGTTTCTAAATCTTTTATCGAGCGATCTGGAATTCATGGTCAGAAGTTGGACACTTAATGATAATGTTTGATACTATTGGGTTTTTCTTCAGTGGTGTAGCTGGTATCGTCCAATATATTTCCGGTTTTCTCGAGCTTTTAGAAGTATGGGATTGGAATTTCTGTCTGTGTGATAGGGAAAAGGTTTTTCATAAGTTTTTATTCTGGCAAAATTAAATTTATTCCCCTGCATTTGAGGTGGTGTTGTGAAGTTTCCTTTTTTCCCCTTTTTAAATCTTGCTGTTGTTTGGACCCTTTTTAAATCTTGCTGTTGTTTGGATTTGGAATTTCTGTCTGTGTTTAAAAAAAGGACTTCTGCTGAGATTCTTTGGCATATCAGGGTTCGGCCTCTGCGAAGCCAGTGACATTGAAACTTTTTCCTTCATCTAATTCAAGATTTAACTTTGGCATTTGGCATACTTTTGTTGAGTTTAAGTTTTTTTTTTGGGTGATATTGGTACTGTACATGATTTTGAATTGGCGTTTGAAAGATATGTTATTTCACAAGGTTCTGTATGTTCTTCTTCTTGCCCAAGATATTGGTTTGGAATTTATGTTGGTGTTTAAAAAATACAATGTTGATAAATTTTAAGGTGTTTCGAGGCATTTTGTTTTCTTTTCTCTGCTTCCATGGCAAGCTGATGTAGTGGTTCTGTATGTAGAATGAACACATATACATCAACTAGGCGACCTATGAAGAGGTATGCAAGGGATTCAAGTCAAAGGAAGAATATGGACCTTAATGCGCCTTCTATGGAGACTCAGATGCATGAGGGAACGTCTAATCCCGTAAGCTCGCGAGCGTCTCAGGGTGCCTCTGCTCCCATGAACTCTCGACGAGGATCCCAGCTGCCTGCTAATGATGGTTCACACAGTTTGCCTATTGATGTTGAGGCAATTGATGATGATGTCCTGATCATTTCCTCTTCAAGCAGGTTTCCTCAGGTTTGCTTGTGGCTCTATTCTTATTCTAATTTGTATAAGTATGAGATGTAAGGTGTTTGGACTTGCATTAATTCACTCATGAAGTTCCGCTGCTGTTCACTTTCCATTGTGCTTGAATCATAGGCATGCAAGAAAACTGTCACATTGTTCAAAACTTCAAATTAATTCGAAAGTTGAGGTTCTCTTTGTTTCTTTAGATCTGTACTTGATGACAGTTGCATACTTAAGCAACCCCCTTTCCTTAATGTGCAAATTGAAATGCATTATCACATTGTTCTTTAGATCGTTTTAAGTTTGTCATCATGCAGTTTCACTCTTGTTGCAAGTAAACTATCTGGAACTGTAAGTTTTTATGTTATTGTGTTAATTGATATTCTGACCATGTTTTTTGAATGGTTTAGACAATGCGGTCTAGAACGAGTCATCCTGTGACAGTAGTACTTGATGAAGACCATGAGGTTCATCCAGCACAAGCAGGTTGTTCTACATTTCTTGCTGTTATTTGTAGAAATCAGATTAATTTCCATTAGTGACTAAAGATTAGGTTTTTATGAAGCTAGTCGAGGGGGCCTTAAAACAAATCAAATATTATATGTCATACAAGCCGAAAATGTTGAAGCAATTGAGTTCATGGTTTTGTTCACTGGAATAGTTGTTTACTCTTTGAATAATGATCGTAGTTTTGGGGAGAAAACTTTTTAACTTTACTTGGTCCTTATCATATGCTTGTTCTTCATGTTTCAAATGAATCATTGGTTACTTTTGTTGGAAGAAGCATTTTGTGTTTCGAATAGTGAGCTATCTCCTAGTTTAATTCCTCATTTGAAAAACTTCAATACCCACCTTAATGGTCAGCATGTAAACATTCACTGACACATAGATTTAGAGGTTTGATAGTTTTATTAGTTTTACTTTCAACAGACTCTTGTTAGATATCAGGCATCCATTTTATGTGAGCAGAATTTTGTGAAATATATTACTTGTATTCTGAATAGGAACTAAAACTTGCATGCGATGATTATAATTTCAATCACACCATTACTTATGCTATCCATATGGGGTGAAAAATACTTTGCGCTCATGTGTTTGGCTAAAAAGTGCCTAAAACTCAATCTTTTTGCTAAGATCACTGTTTACTATTTGGTTTTTGAATACATTTTTGAAGTTGAATTTCTCATATAGTTTCTTTATTTTATAACTAGACATTTCTTGGTGCTCAATTTTTTTGGTCATTACTGGTGCTACTTTTTAGTCCACACTTTTACATAGTTGTCATAGTAGTGGTCAGAAAAGTCAAGAATTCAAGTTAATAGAATATTTTTTTTTGGTAAAAAAGTTATAGAATAGTTAAAGAACAATTCTCTGGAGAAAATAAAAGAATCTAAATCTTGCTTTCTTTACCAAGTAAAGCAGATGATGTAATGTTGGAAAAGATGATGTTATTGGGTTTAGGTATGCCTGCATGTTATTTTGTTTGGAGAAGCAAGGTTTGAATATCATTTTTTTATATGTTCTACTTATCACATGTCTTATTTTTGTGATTGAGAGCTTCAACATATACGTGGAAGCTGCTGAGCCCACTGAGTTGGCATGTAGCAGCAGCAACAGGTTCTTACTGGTCTACATGGTCAGTTTTTTTTCAAAAGGAAATAAGCAAAAGGAAATATTTTAGGAAGATTATTTTTCAAATTGTGTCTTCTTTCTACTACCGTTCTTCTTGCATTTACATGTGTCTTTCTTATTCCCACCACGTTGAACATCCAATGGAGAATTCACACAATTTCCTTTATTTCATGTTTGTGTATGTAATGTCAAATATGCATTTCACAACTCTCTTCTTGGAAAGTGATGGGCCTCAACTTAGTCGTGTATCCTTATAGTGTCCAACAATGTTTCCATCATGGAATGCCGTACCGGCCGGTACGTACCGGTCCGGCCGTGGACCGGTACCGGAACGGATAAAAAACCGGTATTTCCCGGTTTTTTATCCGAACCGGCCGGTTCGGAGCCCGTACCGGCCGGTACCGGCCTCGTACCGGTGCGAACCGGCCGGTTCGCACCGGTACGATTTTTTTTTTTTAGAACCACAGCGCCGCGCGCTGTGGTTTTTGAAACCACCGCGTACCGGCCGGTACGGGACCGGTACCAGCTGGTACGTACCGGACCGGTACCGTACCGGTCCGGCCGGCCACCGGTACGCCGACCGGTACCGGTACGGCCGACCTTGGTTTCCATTGATCCTTTTTATCTCCTCCTATCTTCTACTTATTTTCTTATAGTTACCTAATTACTTAATTATAATTAAACAGTTAAGGTGAACTGGGGCTTGCCCCAATGGTTAATTCCAAATTAGTTGTGGTTGGCTACATGAATCCTTGTCCTCCAATATACTCAATTTAGGGCCATAGTTTCTGAGAGGTGTTGATCTATCAAGTCCGTCCTTATTATTTCATTCGATTTAATTTACGGTCTACCTCTACTCCTCTTTCTGCATGTATCAAATTACTCCTCTCTTGAGCTACGTTGTTTATCCCCAAGTATTTGAACTTGGGTAATTATAGTCAGGTGAATAAGCAGTATGATTTTTTTTCCTAATAATGCTTTATGTTGCTTTCCTATTCAGTAAATGTCTAGATTTGAAGTAATGCAAATCAATCAACAAAAGAAAGGAAAATTTCACCTCCTTTGTCCTATTAAAAGGAAAAAATAATGAAAAATACTGAAGACTTAAAGATGGTGGTCCAAGATGTGATATTTTATTCTCTTTAGTCCTGAACTCCTTCCTCCTTGAGATTGCATGTTTGGAAAAGCAGCCAATGCTCTCAACCTGAACTTTCATTGAGCATGTAGTAATAATTATTTGATAGAAGCTTGTCAAATAGGTAGAATATCTGATGTGAACAAACATAGGGAGAAATAACAATATTTTGTGACAATAACACTACTCAAACTAATACAGCAGAGCAGCAAAAATATTCTGCTAAAACAAGTGGGCATAGCCAGATTTAGCCCAAGAATCAAGATTTCCCATATAATCAAGGATAATACCTGAGATCTGTAGCTTCCCAGGCCTGTCCAGCAGATAGAATAGCGGCATAGGCTGGCCTCATGCGCAGAAATACAGCAACAGAGCAACTGGTAGCTGCCACGGGGTCAACTCCTTGAAACCCGAGCTCCCAATGTTTGAAACCCTGCAGCTAGGTGAAGCTCCAGCACTCTGGGGGCCTTCTTGAAAAAATGCAGCAGCAAAAATCACCCAAAAGAGAGAGATCAGCTCCCTTTTAGTGGAAAGGCAGCTTCGAGGAGAGGCTAAGACAAAGTCAAACTTTTCACTTAACTACGCCACCAACAACAGATAATTTCAGAACACCCAATGCTGGTTCCCAAGAGGTGGACTAGTGATTCGAAAATGCCTGAGGTATGGGCCACTGAACCCTAACCAAGACCCAAAACCCAGAATATCAAAACTACCCCTGATCACAAACTGAAATTCCAGGCACTCGAAATACTAATTAGGCCACAAAATACTTATTTATGTACATACATACATGTTTGCATCAATATCCCTGCAAATAGATGTTGCCACAGTGAGTCTGGACATTAATAGGTGTAGTTTTGAAAGTGGTCATATTTGCTTGAATTAGATTGCTGCAATCAGGTTAGCCTCAAGTTTGAGAAGTAAATTTAAATTCTTAAAAAAATAAAAAGGTCAACTACTGTTTTTTTTTTTTTTTAAACTGTCTGGGGATGAAATTGAAAGAAAAGAAGAATAAAAAAAAATTCTGTAGTCTCAGGGAGAACTTAAATTTGTCATCTTTTTCCTTTCTTATGCTTAAAAAGGTCCCTATTCCTTTATTTTTGTCACTTATTTTCCCAACATTAGTATTCTATTGTAGGTTTTTTTTTTTGGTATGCTTGCTTTGTTAGAAAAATGTATTTAGTAATAGGAAATCAAGTGCCACCATGTTTTGTATTCATTGCATGTATGCTTTCTTTTGTTGTTTTTTATTACAATTCTGTTTTGTCAATGGTCTAACTGATGTTAAATATGTTCTCAAAGGTGTCGCTATAGAGGATTCCGTTACAACCCTCTCTCTCAATAGCCACAACAAGCGGGTAAGGATTCCACCAAACACCATGATTATCAATTGCGATGTTTATTCAGCAGTTGAAGACAATCACAATGTTAAGGTAACAGTTGCCTATATAATGCTCTTGGTGAATATTTTACAGTTTAAACTGCTTAGTTGATCTCCAGAGGCCTTTGTTAGTTATTAGTATCTTATATTTACAATTAGCTTTTTCAGATTTTTACAAATCAAATCTTCTTTCTTTTTGAAGATTGCTTGCAGGACATTATCCTTTTATAATTTTTTTTAAATGTCACACATTATTTTTGATCTATATTCTACATTACTTGGTCATTATAATTGATGCATGCTGCTACCACCAAGTGCCTGTTCTTTGGAGTTTTTAATTCTTGAGGAAAAAAATCATTTGCATGGCTGGTTTGGTTTTGTATTTTTCACGTTTTATCAAAGTAATCATTACTTGGGTTCCTATTACTTTTGGTGGTTAATTTGTTGTCTTCTGAAACAGTAAAGTAATAATTTACTGTTTTATATTTATATCTTTACATTATTTTGTACATGCATCGCATGGTCTTGTTTGCTAGTACAAAAAAAGGAGCATATATTACTTGACATTGTTTAAATTTAATGTAGTAAATGCAAAATCGATAATTGGTGGGATTGGTTTGTTTTTGCTGATTGAAGACAAACATAGATATTTTAGGTGGAACTTTTAGTTGAAGGGAGAGAGTTGGAGATCATTGGTAAAGGTGCGTGAGTGGGATTTAAGAAAGACTCGAAATGAAATAGGAAGACAGATGTGAACTGTTATTGAGGTAGAGGTGGTAGATTCGAGGATAGAATTAAGATTATTAGGAATGTGAGGGAGTGGGATTAGAGAGTCTATTCAAAGAAAGTGGGGAGGTAGGGGCAAACGTCACAGAAATACTAGAGAGAAAGAGAGTTCAAGATGTGGAATATCCATACGGTATTCCTAAAATTCAAGTCTTTTTTCTTTGATATATAAATCAGGGCAAGTCAATGGAAATGCTACTGCATCTAGAGTTTAGATATCTTATTCTACGTGCCATGCTGAGTCTCCTCTCTCTCTCTCTCTCTATCTCTATCTCTATCTATCTATCTATCTATCTATATATATATATATACACACACACACACAGATGTGTTGAAATTTCATGCAAATGATGATTGTTATAGTTATGAATTCCATGTCTTGGTTTTCTTATTGATATTCTTAATTATGCAGTGAGCTTTGCTCGCATAACTTACATTGAAATTCATTTTGCTAATCACTTCAAACATTTAATCTCTAATAAAAATTCGATGATTTGTGAATGTAGAGAAAGAGAGTGGCAAATCCTCATGCAGAGCCCGAAAAGGCGGTACCAAAAGAACCAACCTTCACTTGTCCTGTTTGCTTGAGCACATTGACTGAGGCGTGCTCGACAATTTGCGGCCATGTTTTCTGTCAAAGATGCATCAAAGCTTCTATTCAGGCGCAAAAAAAATGCCCCGCATGTAGGAGGAAACTTACCATCAACAATTTCCATAGGGTGTACCTTCCAACCACCAACTAGATTTACTGCATGCCAGATTTGGAGATTTTCCTCCTTCAAATTTTTATGTTGCAGTTCCAAAGTCGCCATTTTTTATTCAACATTTTGTATAGTTCTCTAAATATCTGTGCGAATTGCGAATTAGTTTTTCTATTTAGTCTGGCTTGGACTGTTGCAAGTGCAAAGTAGTATATTGAACTAGCTTTGGTCATCTGTGATGCCTGTAGAGATCTGTGTTGCATGTTGGAGGGATTCTATCATTTAATTAACTAATATTAGGTATCTGTGATGGCATGTAATTGAGGTGTTGAAGGTTAGGCTGCCGCCGGCTACTATGAGTTTGAAGTCCAAGCTCTTAATTACCAATCTTGCTTTATCTCTATTGTCACTATCCATTACACAGCCATTGAAGTTGAGATTGAGGAAATTTTGGGTGAGGGCTTCTAAGTAATGAACACCATTTGAGATGCTGCAAGAGCTGAGGTAGAGTCTCAAGTGCTTCGAGCTATTAAAGATTCTCTAGAAGTAGCCTATATACTTGCACCATCTCCAAGGTAAACCTTGGGGGTTGACTGCTCTTTCCAAAAATTAGGTATTTTTGGCCAGCCAAATGTGATAGGCAATATCGGCAGTCGTAACTGCTACGGATCTGGAGTACGGCCTGCTATAGCTACTCCTTAAGTACTCAAGGAAGATATCGATTGGGTTGTTGACTGGAGCACCTCCTAAGAGAAGCCGGCTAATCTCTACACTTGCATCGCTCTTCGATATTGGAAAAGGATATGATCAATAGACTCCATCTTGTAGAGGGGCAGATCAGTGGGATGCTCAGTCCTCGTCTCCTAAGTATGCCCCTAAGGGAGCTTTTGGTATGGGATGATCGTCCTATGATCAAGGGTAATATTGGTGGTGGTGATGAGATCACCACGTTTGGTTGCACGGCGGTGATCCTACATGGCGGTGATCTTAAATCACCTCCATTCCTCAAATCACCTTTCAACTCGGTAATGGGATACCCATCCTTGAGGTCGGAAATTCAAGATCACCCAGGGTAGTAATCCTGGGTTGAAAGTTAAAGACAAAAATACCTCTCAAGTTAGCAATATTATGTCAATATTATATATATGTATATATTATATATTGATATTATATATTATATTAATAATATATATTATATTATAATATATTACTAATCATATTTTTATCCTATTATTATTGAAGGATAATTTTAAATTCTAGTAGAAATATATTATTATTTTTTATATTTGTATAATGAAAATATTTAATATATTACTATATTACTTCTATTTATCTTATTTTTTAATCAAAATAATTATTAGTATTAAAAAAATCTATTATAAGTATAAATAAAAATATTAATTCTATAAAGAAAAATAACATATTTTTATAAGATTAATAATTTATAGGAGTAATAAAATATTTTTATAGAATATATTAATAATTAATATATTGATAAATATATTAATATTTTATTATAATATATTTTATATGATTAGTAAATATATGATAAGGGCTACTAAAAGTAGAATATGTGACAATATTATGGAGTTATTATAGGAATTAGTATATTGACTTACATTTTTAATTCATGAGAATTAAAAATACATAAAAAAATCCATCTAAGATATATCAAGGGTTTTTGTGGTATTATGTGGTCAGTGATCTTGGATCTTCATACCATACCAAACAAGTTACTCATGGATATCCGGAGATTTTTAATCACTGAACCATGGCCTATCAAACACATTGATCTTAGATCACCGGGGATCAAATCATCCTAGCATTCGGATCATTGGGGATCTTAGATCACCGTGGTGATCCTGTTGGAGTTACCAAACGCCCCCTAATGGGAAGGCGTCCCCACGTGACTTTTCAGATAAACAGAGCTACCCTCGAGTTGACATCCAACCTCCATATCTGGGCACAATCTTACCTCTATGCAGGCTCTCTTTCGAAGAGATCATAGAGGTTCCTAGCTCTGGCCCTTAGTATGGAGGTAGTTTCTAGACCCTTGCATCAGGAACACTTTGCTTAGGGATCATGGGAAATTGTACCTTTTCTGCCAACTGCTCCCTAAATAGTTGTGCCACCACGCCAATGTCCCACCTCCTCTCTCCAAGCTGGTCACAAACCCGCATGCTATCTGCCATCTTGGTCCTGATCATGGTCGGGCACTAGAGCTGATCATGGGCCTTCTGGCCCGCCCGGCCCGGCCCGAAATTTTTCGGGCTTGGGCATTAAAAAAAAGCCCATGGGTCGGGCCTGGGCAAGAAAAGCAGCCCGACCAAAAATTCGGGCCGGGCCTGAAACTTTTAAAAATGGCCCGATCCGGCCCGGCCCGACCCGATTTTTATATATAAAACACCAATACACCATATATATAATTAATTAATTTTATATATATAAACTTTATAAACTTAAGAGTTAAGAAACCCTAACCCCCCTGCCCCTTCCCTCGCTGAGAGCCGCCGCCTCCTCTCGCCCTTCCCTCGCTGAGAGCCGCCGCCTCCTCTCGCCCTTCCCTCGTTTAGAGCCGCCGCCTCCGCTCTCCCTTCCCTGGCTGAGAGCCTGAGAGCTGCCGCCTCCTCTCGGTGCCGCCGCCTCTTCAACGACTGACCGGTGGCTCTTCGCGTCCTTCTCCACCGGCCGGCAACTCTCCGCGTCTCTGGTCACCTGCTCACCGGTAAGACTTGGCTTTTATTTTTTTCAGATTATTAGGGCTTTTTCTCCTCCTCCTCTTCCTCCTCGAGCTCGGTCCCGAATGGATTGAGAAAGAGAGAGAGAGAGAGAGAGAGAGGTGGGGGGGAGGGAAGAAAAAGAGAGAGGTGGATCGATTGGCGCTTGGTGCCGTTCGTTTTCCTTTGCGTGGGGCTTCGACTCCCCAGACCAAATCCCTCGCCCTCCATCCAGACTCCACAGCCCGAAGGTTGGTTCTGCTCCCGAGAGATGCCCCTGGAATCTGGATCTACTCTTTGATCCTTGGAGCTAAACGAGTTCATATAAAATCATGTGTTACACTGTTACTTACCACCCCTTCTACCGTTTACTATCTACTTTAGATTGTTTTTGCTTCGAGATCAAATTAATCTTGGGCAGGTACTGGATAAGAAATGTAATCATGTTCAACCATTAACAATTGCTAATGTTTCAATTTTGTGTTTGTAGGTTTTGAGAGTTAGAAGATGCAAGATGTTCTTCTACAGTTTTCTATTATGGAAGTGGCTTCAAGAATTATGGTTACATTTACAATTGTTATAATGTTAATGGAACAATGTAATTTGTATTTTGTCTAAATATGTAGTTGTCTAAGTTTGTAATTTTTATTGTTGGGTTGTAATTTTCAGCTGGACAACAGTGTTTTATACATTTTATTTTCTTTCTATTGGCTTGAAGCTGCGAATTTTTTTTTTAATATTTGTAGATATATCCAAATTCCAAAGTTTGAAACCACCACAAACACTATCTATTTGAAATAGGCTAGTTATATCCTTAGCATTAACCAATTGACCATTGGAGAAAAATACATCCAGTTTTAGAGAGCCCATTAAGCTGTTGGGCCATTTTAGGCCATTTTTAGATTCCAAACAAAGAAAAAACCGGGCCTGTCGGGTCGGGCCGGTTGGGTCGGATCGGGCCGGTCGGGTCGGGCCTGTCGGGTCGGGCCTGGGACCAGATTTATAAAGTTTGGTCGGGCCTGGACAAAAATTTAAGCCCGACAGTCGGGCCGGGCTGGGCTTGGGCATAGCCATCGGGCCTCATTTCTGCTGTAGAGCCCGATCCGAGCCCGGCCCGGCCCGGGTTTTGATCAGCTCTATCGGGCACTGTGCCTCAAAGGAAGGTCATCCACCCAAGTATCCCTCATAACATTCACCCTCTAACCAACCCCAATCAGCTAACTTGTGTTGGCTTTCACCATTGAGGCATGTGTGCATATCTCCCTTTAGATAAAGGAGCTACTTTGGCTTGCCTAAATCTTCGTAGCTGATGTCCATAAGCTGTACTTAGCCCTCATCACAGAATTCTAGATGCTTTCAAGCTCAAGCAAATACCTCGTAGTATGCCTAGCAATCAAATTCTCTCTCGAGTAGCAATAATTGAATGCCTAGTCCACCTTCCACGGCAAATCAAGTCCCAAGCAACAAGATGCACCCCATGTCCACCATCATGCGAGCCCCATAGAAAGTTACGGAACATCTCCTCATGCTTCATGAGCAAGGATCTTAGCATGATGGTATTGGACATAAGATAGACTGGCATAGAGCCGAGGACAATCTTACTAAGGTTGGCCTACCCATCATAGATAGGGACGTGGCCTGCCAACCGTCAAGCCACTCCTGAATGCTTTGCACTATACTAGCGCACTCGGCCCTTTGAAACCTCCACCCGATGATAGGCATACCCAGGTATTTCCAAGACCCCTCCTACTCCTAGATCCCAAGGAATTCCTCAACGACACATTTTATTTGCAACTTTGTCTTCGAGTTGAAGCATACAACAGATTTGAGTAGATTTACTTTCTGGCATAAGGTAGAAAAGCAATCCTCCAATATTCTTCTGAAGGCCACCACGTTCCTCATGGAGGCCTGGCTAGCAGGAGACGATCATTTGCAAAGAACAAATTCGAGATCAGGTGAGCCCTTGGGGCTATCATATAGGCACCTAAATCCTGGCGGCGACATGCCGCATGTAGAGCTTGAGATAAAGCATCAACACAAATAATAAAGAGGTAAGGGGATAGAGGGCAATCTTGGCAGCGACCAACCGAGGATCGGAAGAAAGGTATCGGTATGCCATTGATCAAGATGGAGAAGGATGGGATCCGTATACAACTCAGAATCCAACTGATCTGCACCTCATAAAAGCCAAAACTCTCTAAAGAGTACTGAAGAAACTCCCAGCATTTGCGGTCGGTAAGCTCTCTCTATATCGAGCTTGATAGCTATGAGACTTCGGCAGCAAGAGGATCTCTAGAGGTCACACATAAACTTCTGGGCAATGAAAACATTGCTCGTAATACTTCGACCACTAACAAAAGCTCCCTGCTTTGGACTAATGAGCCTGAGGAGAAGCAGCTTCATCTTGCTCACCATGATCTTGGCAAGAACCTTATAAAGGGCAGTGTAAAGGCTGATCAGCTTGTAGTGACTAGGCTTTGAGGCATCTTGTCTTGCTGGGATCAGAGTGATATAGGTCTTCTTTCAGGCTTCCGGCATTACGATATTATTGAAGACATAAAAGCAATGTAGGACGCTGCCAAATTAGCCTACAAAAAGCCACCAGAATGTTAGGCAATGTAAGACGCCGCCAAATCAGCTGCTTTGTTCCTTTCTTGTTTTCTTTTGGTGTACCTATTGGATTACATCGACAAAAAAAAAATTAAAGGTGTAATGAGGTGAGGTAGATTTAGATTAATTCTCATGAAAAACTCAATCTGCAAGACCTAAATCTCTAACATCAGCGTAACCTTACAAAAATTAGATCCGTCCTTCTCATATATTAACCATGCCATCTAAATCCATCAAAAGTGAGTTACAAAATCCAGATCCGACCCTTTTTAAGGTAGACCCACCTGAACCCGACTTGCAGATGGACCGGTCTCAACCCAACCTCCTTTGGCTAAGTGATTGGGTCGGATCTAGCCAATTTGGGTCGAATGACCCGGATCCGATCACCTTTTCCTCTCCATCTCGTGCCTCTAAGCTGTGTATTTGTTGAAAGTCGGATCTGGGGCTAGCCCGTAGACCCGAAACCAACTCGTGTTGGACCCGAACCCGACCACCGTCTCCTCCCTCTCGTGTTTCTAAGCTGTATAAGTTTGAAAGTCGGATCTGGTACTAACCCGTAGATCCGAATCCAATTCGGGTCGAATAACCCGGATCCGATCACCTTCTCATATCTCTCTTGTTCCTAAGTTGTATATTTTTGAAATCGGGGCGGGAGAGAGAGAGAGAGGGGCCATGGGGGAAACCCTAGTCTCGTCCGAGGGTTCGGAGATCGAACCGATCAACTTGGAGACTTTTCGGAGGTCTGGAATTGGAGTCTCTGTTACCCTGATTCAATTTTCTTTCCAATTTTGCTGTTTCCTGATCCACAATTTTGTTTCCATTTTTCTCATCTCTGAATTTTTCAGTCGATTAAGAGAGCTCTCAGAACTGCGAATTAATGCCGTAAATGCGTCCGATGACTTGCCTTCCGATCCCAAGAAATTATTAGAAGACTGCACCTCTGATTTCCTGGTAAACTATTTCTTCTTTTCCTTTCTGATCTCGTTTTCATTTCTTCTAGTTTTTTCTCTAGTACTATCGGGCGCATGCTTTGTTGTTTTAATGATCTCATTTTTTTAAAAAATCTTTTAGGGGAAAGTCAAGCAGATAGAATCTGAGGATCCAGATGTTGTTTCCCTAGGGCTTGAGGATTTAGGCAAGCTGACCATGATCTCTATTTTTCTTTTTGTTTTATAATTTTGGATTGTACATTATTAATGGAAGTCTTTATGTTGTTAGACTAACTTATTCACCGTGCAGTCCCTTTTTTTTTCCTAATATATCTCGCAGCTATCACTTGTATTATTCCCGAATTTACATTTGTGCAACTTTGATTCGACTTGTTCCTTTTAATTTTTATCCTTTATCTGGAACTTCTTTATTTTTTATTTTTGATGGTTATGCAAACTGTTTGCTTACTTACTACTTATTATTTATACCAGTAGATTGAATCTCAGTGAATTAACTTGAAAGGTGGAAAATAGCTTGGTAGTTTGCAATTCTGGTTACCTACTTTGAGTTATTTCCATTTTCCTGATTCATTGTTCCAGAGGCTTTCATGGAACTATTGAAAAAAGAACTATTCTCAGCAGAGGAGGAAAACTCGCGGATCTCTGGTGAAATTGAAACTCTGACAAGAACAGTTGCAGGAGGTGGGTCGTTCGTGTTTTTTTTTTTTCTGTTGTTGTGCTTGACATAACCTTAGCATGTCTCTCTTTGCAGATTCGGCCCAGCTGGATGGTGATATTGAAGCATTGGCTTGTTCATTGAAGTATATTGATTCACAGGTTGGTGCTCTGATGTTTTAATTGCAAGGAACCTCCAAGTTCAAATACTCAAGGAACTAAGCTCTATTTTAATTTGTTACATAAGGAGTGCTACATCTTTGCCACAACATACACATGTTTAATTCAAAAACATTGCAGATCAATTAATAGGAATTGATCCATCAAGTTATGTTGAGGCAAATTGGAACCTGTTGTCTTACAATTAGTGTATCTATTCATTTAATGAGCCAACTCAAAAGGTTTCCTGCATAAAATAAGATTCATACTAAAATTTGATTTCTTGATAAATCAGGAGATTAAAGGATTTCTTTGACTGTTGAAAATCAGTTTTGCAAGCCCATCTATTATCCTTTTTCCCATGTAATTATTGGATAGATTATTAAGCTATCTTTAGGGTAGATTTTGGTCTCATTTTTGAGTAGGACGTGCCAAAGTCTTATCTAAAATTCAGGTTGAGTATCGCCCTAAAGTCCATATGTTTTAAGTGTTAAGATGACTTTATATATGGTACCATTTTGCTCCGGGGAAAAAAAAACAACTATATAGATATGGTTTTATATGGGTTTATGATTTGTAAGTTCTTTTCCAGTTTCTCTCTTTCTTGTTCTAAGTAGTCCTTTCGAAATGTGTAGTCAACCATTATTGAGTGAATATACCAGCGTTTATCCTCTTGCAGGAGGGTGTGCTTTCATTTTGTATTGTCTGCACCCAGGCTATAAGGAACCCACAAGGTCTTACATAAGATATCTCTTATTGAGTATACTTCGGTTTTATTTCAATAAGCGTAGTGGCTTATTCCTTTTCATCTTAATGTGACCTGTGCTTGTAAAATCTAAACCCCATGATTAAAAGTGTGATTACTAAGTGGTTGGTGACGTTTTTTTGATTTTACATATTCCATTCTTCTTTCTATTGCCTCATCTTGATCTCTCTCCATCCCTCTATACCTTGTTATGAAATTTAAAGCCCTTAAATCTCATCAACATCTTCAAACTTCTTATTACCTAAATATGATCCTGCTATGAAGTTGTGTCATGCATTTCTTTTCATCTTCTTGTAAATGTTTTAATTCACACAAATCCAAGTTGCGGTTCTGTTGCAATTTTTATGAAATCAAGATTCACTTAGTCTTTTGCTAAAACTTTTTATGAATGAGGTTTGCAATCAACCAATAGTTCTTTAATTCTTGCTTATTATCATAATCTTGTCACACATTAGATCATTTTTTTCCTTTTGTATCTCAGTTGTTTTGGTATTACAACTTTATCTCTTAGGTCAGCATACATCGATAGTGCTACTGGTAATAAGAAAAAATGTAGTCCTTAAAGAAAAGGGAGAAAGGAAATCTAGGCTTGCAGAAAGCATCAGGGGAAAGTTTATCAGCAAAGAGTTCAAAAAAAGTTTGCAATTGTATTAGCAGATTTGTGAAGCTCTTGTAAGATATTTTGCTCGTTTTCTCAATCTTAATGATCTCACTCTTGGATTTAGGTCAACTTTCAGTTTGGTAAAGGATTGATGTTACGATTCAGCTCTATTTCATGACCCCCAAAAGTTATGGAGTTTGAGTGCCAATTTGTTCAAAAACAAATTTCTGCTATTTATCTTTGTTCTTTCCTATACCTTATTTGATGAGACTTTATAAATATGTATAATCATTGCAAACCTTAAGTTTAATGAGTTTACAAATAAATATAATGGGTTTTGAGACAATGGAGAATGGATACTCTAGTTACTTATACGGTTTGTGTGTAACAGGAGTGGTTGCAAGTCTAGAGATGTAAATTAATGCTGCATATTCCAACCCCACTTCTTGTAACCTGACATACATATAGAGCAACCATGAGTTGAACTGCAATGCTCTAATAAAGTTTCACATGTTATCAAGTCACATCCAACCAAACAAGAAATTTTTTTATCTCCAATTGCATCTACAAGGAACTGAAGAACTAAGTACATATACACATGCTAGCTTCATGTGTGCCTGAAGTGAAAGAAGCCTTACCAAAGACAAAATTGATAAATGGATATGCTTTCAACTTTCAATGTTATTTTGTGTTAAAACTGAAGCCGAAACATTTATGGACTGCTGTTGGTCAAAATAATGCTCTTTTGAGTAAAATGATCTTTTCGCCTCAATGACTTATTTTCTTCCATCTTTAAACAATATTGTAATATCTTTGGTTTGGGTTAAACATATTCCATGAAAAATTAACTGCAAATGTGAAAGCTATCAAAAATCATACACATTGCATGCCATTCTCCCATCGTACTTTAGTTGGTTTAGGCCTGAACAAACTGAATTAAACAATTTAATAGAAATGTTACAGATGGTAACAAAAGATGGATCAGGGCCCAAACAAAAGAAAGATCTGTTTTAAAAACCTAAGGCCCTGTTTGGGGGAGCTGTTGGCAGTAGAGCTGTTGGAAGTAGAGCTGTTGGAAGTAGAGCTGTCTGAAGTAGAGCTGTTATAAAAAGCTGTTTGCTGTTTGGTAACTACATTCGTAAAGTGCTGTGGTACTTTGTTTTGTGTTTGGTAAACAAACTGAGAAAGTACTTTTGTATGACAAAATTACCATAAAGGACATTGCATAGTATTATACAACAGAACATAATAAAACATAACATAAATTAATACATAAATATACGATATAGTATAATATTATTGTAATATAAAATAATATTATGTTAATATAGCATAATAGTAATATAATTATTAGAGTAAATTAATATTTGGTAATATAACATAATATTAAATTATTTAACATAACATATTAATGTATTATGATATAATATAATATATATTATATTTATAGTATAATACAATAATAAAAGTATAAAATATTATAATTATTAGTATAAATTAATTTCTCATAATATAACATAATATTAAATTATTTAAAATAACATATTAATGTATTATAATGTAATGTAATATAATACAATATTTATAGTATAATACAATAATAAAGGTATAAAATATTATAATTATTATTATAAATTAATTTTCCATAATATAACATAATATTAAATTATTTAAAATAACATATTAATGTATTATAATGTAATGTAATAATATAATATTTATAGTATAATACAATAATAAAGTTATAAAATATTATAATTATTAGTATAAATTAATTCTCGATAATATAACATAATATTAAATTATTTAAAATAACATATTAATGTATTATGATATAATATAATATGATATTATATTTATAGTATAATACAAAAATAAAGGTATAAAATATTATAATTATTAGTATAAATTAATTTTCCATAATATAACATAATATTAAATTATTTAACATAACATATTAATGTATTATGATATAATATAATATGATATTATATTTATAGTATAACACAAAAATAAAGGTATAAAATATTATAATTATTAGTATAAAATAATTTTTCATAAAATAATTTTCCGCGGTCCAGGGGCTCTTATTCGTGGTCCACGCTCGAGGAGGACCTCAGCGTGGGCCGCGAGGTTGATGTTAAAAAAAAAACAATAGATTGATTTTGGAAGGTATGGAAAAGGATTAAAATTTTTTTCTTCTAAATTGTGGTTCAAGAGATGCATACAAAAATTGAAAAGAAAAATACCTTTTCTTATGGAAGGGAGTCTGACGGCTAGGGTTCTTAGCTCCAGCAGATTTTTAGGTTTATAAAGGGACAAACTATGTAATTATGTTATTTTAATATGGGCATTTTTGTCAAAAATACAGCTTTCCGAAAAAGCTGAAACAGCTTCCCCCCAAAAGCTCCAAATTGGAGCTTCCTCCCAAAAGCTGTTTTCAGCTTCCCGCAAAAGCTGAAACAGCTTTTTGAAAAATTTACCAAACACAGTTTTTAATCTAAAAGTACTTTTGGAGGGCCACAAAGTGCTTTCTGGCCCTCCAAAAGCTCCCCCAAACAGGGCCTAAGTCATGGCCATTCCTTGAGCCTATGCAAGTAAGATGGCCAACTTAAAAGTTGATAAAACACTAATTCCTTCTCTACATCTGTCCATTTAACATTTTCTTTCAAACAGCTCAACCTCTCTCAGCAACCTTCCGAAGTTCTTCTATTAAATCTCTCCTACATCCCCTACAAAGTAATGGTGGTACTAACTCTCAGTATGAGTAAGATTCACTAGGCAAATTTTCATCCAAATGCATGACTTCAGCACAATTAGAAGTAAAGGGGTTGTAAGAGGAGGGATTAGTTCATTCCAATCACATTAAATCAATCAAATACAAGTGATAATTTGAATGATATACTCTATTTTGGTTGTTCTCTTATTTAATATATTAAATTCTTTTAAAAAATTCAAGAATTAGAAAATTTAGTGTTTACGTTTTATTTGGATGGGGTAGGAAGCAATTCTGTGAATATATTCACATTTCACAGGCAAGTGTGAAGTTGAGTATCTATTTGGGGCAACTTTGGCTGACTCAGATTACAAAATGACAGCATCCTGCTAACCTTTTACTGCAACGTTATTGAAATATGTAATTAGCTAAAAATATTAAATCTACTTTGGTCAGGATAAGCTAGCCAACTTTTTGTAAATTGCACCATTTTTAGATTGTTCTAAGTTGCTATTTTTTTAAAAAAATGTTTTTTTT
Organism: Phoenix dactylifera; assembly: GCF_009389715.1. NCBI lineage: Eukaryota > Viridiplantae > Streptophyta > Magnoliopsida > Arecales > Arecaceae > Phoenix > Phoenix dactylifera. The sequence continues at coordinate 15,979,901 of NC_052405.1, forward strand.
TTTGTTGTTAAGCGATTTTTTGATGAAGGGTTCAGGGACAAGTGCCATGGGCATTTGATTTTGTTCGCATGTGCTTAATTTGCTTTTTTTTTAACATAAAGGTAAGTTATCCTACTTGCCAACTGGCCTTTTTTGTTGCAAGCCCCTCTCTTGTCCAATGATGCCTTGGCTTGGAATTTGGCACCAATTGAAAAGTTTAATCTAAGGTGAGATGGTTGTAAATTATTCTTAAACCTTCACAGATCATATTTTGATTCCAAAGATTGGGATATTAATCATGGTTAGATTGGATAATAGTGGTTTGGAACTTTGGATTTTGGTTTTCTAGAATGAGCTATTTTCTTATATATGGAAGTTTTACTTCAATTATATGATTAAAATGATAGCTGGATTTTTTTTGTATATTGCATATTCATATAGAACTTTGTCGAGAGTCAAGTCTTTGACTTTGCCATAATTCTGAAAACTAATTTGCTCTCGTATGCTAACTAAAAGTTGCATGAATTACTTTTCCCTGTATCTTCATTTGTATATGTTGTTTTGGTTTCACTGCGGCTGATACTTGATAATGTTGTCAGCTTGTTATGGGGCTCCTCTTATCTGTTGGGCTGCTAATTGGTTGCTAAAAAATGCAAATTTTGTTGCTTCATTCTCTTCTTCCTATGAGCATACTGAAATTTGATAAGATTTGTGTTCCATTTGGCATCACTTCCAATTTTTAGTCTTCACATTTCATGAAAACTAATCAGTTTCTTTTTTTCGAAAAAAAAACAACACCAAAATGTGTTTGGTAATCACTTGGGTTGTTGTGATGGCTTCGGTGGCACAGTGCTGGTGCCTGGCAGGTGGCATAATGTGTTGGTGGGGGGCAAATGGGGTGGTGGCAGTGGTGGTGACAGAGTCAACGGTGGTGGTTATTGATGGTTTCCATAATCGAAAAAAATGAAAGCTACTTTTGAGAGCTTTCACTTTTTCGGAAAGTCCGGAAAGTGTTTTCAGAAATCAAAAAGCAAAATGGACAACAAAATGAGTTTTCAACCTCGATTTCCTTATTTTTAGGAATGAAAATAAAAAATCGGAAACTGGCAGCGATGCCAAACTGTCTTTCATAATGTCCACTATCAAAAGCAAATGTAGGTTTTGTAGAAGATTGACAATCTTTCATAATGGTGAAAATTTTAATTTTGCTTTCCCCAATAGAACAACATTTTCTTCTGATATGTTGCTTGACCTGCTTTTATTCATGCACCACCGTACTAGCCCACCATCCTTGATATTTGATCAGATCCTCAGTATACTCAGTTTCATCATCCCTTGCTGTGCAAGTGTGATAGTAGACTGCATGACTTGTTGCACTTTGGTTTTTCATAGGATTATTTATTAATTTCTTAGTGATGATCTTCATTTTCATTTGCTATCCAGTTCCTTTCAGAGCTCCCTAGGAATGGTGACTACTTCTCTATCAGATTTTCAGTATATACATGCGTGTGTGTGTGCGTGTGCGGGTGTGTGTGCATGTTTGTGCATATACATGTATACACATGCATGCATGAATGCATGTATGTGTGCATGCATGGTATGTGTATGTATGCACATATTTCTCTTTATAGAATATAACATTGGGATAATGCCTTTCTAATACTGTAGGATCAGCACTATTTTCAGTTTCATCTTCCAGATGGCAGATTGATCCCAGGAGATACACATGAAAGTTCAACACACATGTTTGAGGACAACAAATTTGAGGTGCCATAGTCACTGCTGTATACTTGCCTGTGACACATCTTTTAAAATCGGTATTCCATGTTCTGCAATTATTAGATTTCTATCATATGCAAAATCGACTTGAATGGTTGATACCTTCATTGGGCAATTCATAAATATAGGAGGGCGTTTTTCTAGTGTTGCTCTCTACCAAGAAACTACAGTGGTATATTATCTGTATATACTTGATGGAAATGAAAAAGAAGTAACCTGATATACTTATATTTCCTTCTCTTTTTCACATTAGAATCTATTTTTAGATGCGCAATGTTCATTATGTTCAATGTGTCTTAGAACACTTGTATTCTAAAGTTTAAGTTGCCTGGATGGTGCCTTCTCATTAAACAAGACACATCTTCTATTGTATTATTGAAACAATATTCATTTAGTGATCACTTGATGCATAATTGGTAAGTCTCAGAAACTATTAGCATATTGTTTATGCCTTTATGGTCATTTCAGATGTTCTAAATCATGAAGAACAGTGCAGATTTTCCATTTAGATGTCCCACCATGTAGTTTTGACAGCTGGAATAGCTAGCTAGCTCATGCCTTTGAAGTTTGAACATTGTTCATCATAAGCTACAACATTTGAAATGTTCATTGACAAAATTTCGTACGTGCTGGAGACTTGTTACGCACACATCAAGTGATCGATAAATGCATATGTTTTTCAATGGTAGAAGGAAAGATCTATCTTCATCCATGATTTGGAATGATGTAGGTCACTTGAATTTTGGTCTACCTGTATTTGAAGATATGTAGAACACTAGACTTGTTATACATTCATTAAGTGATCAATAAACTTTTTTCCTCAAGTAGTAGAATAAAAGACCTACCTTGATCAATGGAATAATTTAAATTACTTTAATTATGGTAAATATTTTGTAGAGAAATTGTAGAAGATGATGAATGATTGGGGTTGTTGACATAGATGGCACGTACATGTGTGCTAGCACATTGTTTATGCTTGTGTGCAATATTCTGTATGGTTCAAGTTTGTTGTTTTATGCACATCTGTCTTGTGGTCTTGCCTTTTATGACACATGATATAAGATGTCAATTATTGAGGCAGACTGGACATGTGGGCCTGTAGTTGCAAACTTATATTAGACGCATCTTAGTATTTGCTACTTATATAAATCCATTCAAAAATAAAATCATGTTTTCATAATAATGCCGTTAAGGTCCTGGAAAGCTTGTATATGCATATTTCTTGCATATAAGCATATACAGGTTGCATATATGGTAGATTTTATGGTCAGGCATCCTGTCACTTCGCTGTGAGTGCATCATTTTCTTGTCCTTTGGTACTGATGTGAAAGCAGGAACGACTTTAGTTTTGGGGGCATTTCATGTTATGAATCTAAGAAATGACAGCAAGTACTTGAGGATATCAGGAAGACAGTAAATTAAAACAATTAAATAAAAAAGTGCCATCACAGTGTTGATTACTGCTTCAGTTTTTTAAAAATACCTTTTTGGGTCTTTGACAAATTGAACTTATTCATGTAAAGGTGGACTTTGAAGTCTTGGGTGGATAAATGTTTCTTTTACTGGGATTTTTCTCTTACAGCTTCTGGCTATTGTTACCTTGTGTATTAAATTTGGAATCAATTACCGTTTTGCAGATTCTGGAACTTGATCAGCGGATTGAGAAGAGTAAAATCAATTTAAGTGGTTTGCAGGATCTGGATTATGCCTTGAAAAGGTACCTCTGAAGCTGGTGACATGTGGCAGCTTGTTCTATAATGTATTTTGTGGTTGCATGCATGTAAAGTACTAAGTGTCTTGGGAGCTTCACATCGGTGTATTAGTTATGAAACAATGCAGCATTGTTAATAAGATTTTTCTTTAGTTTGCAGAAAGTGGGTTCCTGTACTCTTATTTTGCTTTTGTGAACCTGCTACTGTGTGGAATGGGGTTTATTTTGCTTTACAGGACACAATGAATATCAAGTTTCTTTTTATTTGCTCTGTTAATAATAACAAATGAAATCACTCGCAAAATAATCAATGAAGTCATTCGAATAAGGAAAGAAAAATATGAAAAAAAATTTAAACATACTTCTTTGAATGGAATTAAATCTTGAGAGCATCAAGTGGTGAAGGAATCTATGTAAAGCCCACCCTAAGTAATTGGATAAGTGTTATTGATTATGGGTATGGTTTTTGATCAGGAATGATGATGGTATTGTTTCTTCTGTATTAATCGGACATTTTGTACTAATATTATTTATTTTTTTTAATTTTTTACAGGGAGAAATTTATTCTTTTCATCTATGCTTTTTCAATTTGTTTTGATGTCTCTGTTTTTTTGATTTCTCTAATTTTGTATCAACTGGTAGCAAATGGAAGTCAAATCTGCTCCAGTTTGCTCTAACTTTGTTTATATTTACTTATTTGTGTGCAGACCCCAGTTTTTAACATCCTAAACAATAGGTTTGAATGCAGCTTACTCCTGAAAAGATGCAATTTAACTACATCAATGAAACAAGTGCTATCAAATTATATGCATATTTTTGTGTTAAAGTTGCATATGTGGATTGTTTCATTTTCTTAAATCTCAATTTCTCACACATATACAGTATTAGGAAAAATGCACAATATTTTGAAGAGTTCAGATAATTTGTTACCTGTCGGCATGATCACCTGAAGTAAATAAAAGGAGTAGTCAACAATTCTAGGTCTAAATTATTGCCAGTGGTGAATTGGCTGGCTTTCTTCTCTAATTTACAGATGAAGATATTGTTTTCTTAGGCATTTCAGTTGACTGTAATTAATCTAAATCTAATTGGTTTTAGAATATCTGAACCAAATGCATATGGAAAATATATTGTATGTGATTATGATGGTTCAGCTTGATGCTTAAGGTGATAAAGCATCCAAGCAAATGAATGCATTTGTCTGTTTTCTTAAAATAGTAGGATGGTACAGGATTTTTACTTTGTGGGTTGCAAATGCAAGCCATGCTTCCTATTAATGGATATCAGATGTGATGATCATCACTAGATAAAGAAGATTGTAGATATCGATTACAACTTTAGGGCAAAGATATAGTTTGATGAATGATAACTGATGCTGTGCATTGCTCTCAGCATTGCTCAATGCTCTGTCTCGGTATCGAAATAATTATTTGTGCAAATGCTGAACTTTTTGCATTTTCACACAAGTGCTAAGTTTACTATTTTTCCAAACACTAAAACATGATGAACCACCTATTTAGAATTTCAGGGAATGCCCTTAGAGCATACGTGCAAACATTTTCTAGAAAGCAATCATAATTGAATACTCTGTTTAATATAATTGCTAGTGAGTTATTGCTTATTAGCATTTAGCGAACCAGCATCTTTAAAATAATTCTGGAAAGCAAAAATTAGTATGATTTTTAACATCTTTACTTACTCAAATTTAACCATTATCTCAGGTCCACTATATGGAATGGTGTCAATTGGACTATGAACTGATTGGTTTGCCCTCAAATTTGCGAACAAAAATTGATATGTCACGAATGCATTTGTATCTACATGCTTTTGTCTTTGTTAAAATAGAATTATCTTTGCAATAAGTTTATTTTATAAATATATATAAGCTACATATATGATGCTTCCATCTTTAATTGTGCTTGACCCCAATTACTACATTGTCTCTTAACATATTGTGAGTTTATTTATTTTTTTGGTCAAGTTCCCTTAGGGGGTATTGGTTGCGGAACAGATTTTGGAAGGGATGTCTCCCTTGTATTGTGCGGAACAGGACCATTTTGGTGTTTGGTTGAAGGAATAAATGCAGGGTCTGAGTGAAGGGAATAAGATACATATAATGTGCATCGAACTTTGCAATAGCTTGGATTTATTGCAAAAATCAAATTGCCCTTTGACTTATTTGATTGTTTATAAGGTGAGCAAGCACAAAATGGTAGTTGAAAGGAATGGAGGCTAGCCTATTCTGCAGTGTCAGTCTGTTCCACCATTTTGGTGGAATAGACTTATACCATGTGGACCCACTTATACCCCTACGTGGTATAAGTCTCCATTCAATGGCCCTACTGGTGTTTGGCAAGGATATCCCCCACCTCCCCGACCAAAAAATAGAAGTGTGTGGGGGGTGGGGGGGTGGGGGATATCTCCCCACTTTTTCTGCAATCAAACACCACCTTAGTCCAACTTCTTTCGGTCATCATTTTTTTGGTAACCATGTTTTAGATTTCTTCCTTGTCTCAAATGTATTATAATCATGACTGTCTTAATGTTAACTTGCAAAAGTTAGTACTTTAATGCTTTTGGTCTTGAAATTTCTATTCGTTACCTATGCACATTGAGACAGTAGATGTGCCTTTTCTTTCCTTATTCCGACACATGTCTTTTGCTGTCCATTTCAGGGCTGAAGCAATTGGACAAATTGAATACATGTTATCTGGAGTAAAGGTTATTGAACTCGAAGGCACTTGTCTTAGGTTGTCCCTAAAGACACCTATTCCAACCTCAGACAGCTTCCTTCTTAGACATAAACTGGATTGCATTAGAGAGCCAACTGTCATGGACCATGAGTTGCTAATAGAAGTTGTTGACAAGACTTTGGAGCTAAAGAGCGTGGAGGTACTCTAATTATGCTTGTGCATTTTGCTTCTCCATCCCATTCTGACTTGGCACCTAGGTAATAAATTATGCTTTGATTTCGAAATCATTTAATTCTTAATATCATAAAAAACAAAAACAACATAAAAAATAAAGTAGGCTCTTCTTCTTTTGAATAAAGTTTAGGCTTGTCATTATATGAATGGATGGAAATGTTAGAAAGACACGGAACCATATAAAGTACTAATTTGTAGATGTTTTTCCAACTTGTTATACATAGAATATGACAAGTTTTGGTTGTAGAACTAATCCTTTTTGGCAAAAGATCTATGCTTTTTGAAAGAAACAAAAAAAACTATAAAGATTTTAATCAAAAAATTGAGGGCATTTCAACAAACGAGTAACAATTTAAATGGGATGTGATCTATTAGGTAAACCAAATGACTATTTGATCTCCATTGATTTGTCTATGTTTATTTACTCTTACATTGATTAAGGGGATCAACGAAATAACAAGTTATTTTCGTTTACCATATCTAGCAGGTAAGGGATGTAAATAACATCATTAGGATCGTTTACCATTGATTTTAGTTTTGACAAAATATACATGTGCAATATAGTGCTTGCGACCTGTCGACCCAAACAAACTTGGTTTAGGTGGCAGGTTACAGCTCAATGGTTCAATCGTGGGTCAACCATGGGTCCATGGTCTGCCGGTACCGGCCGGTACATACCGGTACCGGACCCTACCGGTACGGTACAGCTACATATTTCGGTACCGACCGGTACCGATGCGTACCGACCCGTACCGACTCGTACCGACCCATACCGAGTCGGTACCGGCCTGAACCGACCAGTCCGTACCGGCTCCATTTTTTTTTTTGGGTTTTTAGCCCCATCGGTACGGTACCGGTTCAGCTCGGTTTGGTTCGGCACCGTAACGGTACCGATGCCCACCGGTACGTCGGTACAGTCGGTACCGCGTACCTTGCATGGGTCACTCTATGATTCTGTAACATCATAAATATTAAACTAAGTAAATGTCAAGAAATAATGAAATCTTAAAAAAATCTAGGCAAGTAGGAAAAAGCATGATAAATTTACAATAATAATTCAATATTCTACTTTTGAAAAATTGTGAGACAATTTTATATAATATAAGAAAGTATGCAAAGCTTATTGATATTTTTAATTATTATAAATAGCAAGGCTTTGAAAGTATCCAAAAGAATGAGTGAATATGTTTTTTTCCATTTTCGACCAAAGGGAAAAATTGATTTTTTATTGAAAGTATAGATTATTGAGATATCGCAACTTATTTAAAATTGTTTCATCTAATTACATAGATATTGCTTTAAGTATAATAAATCCTGATAATAATACACCATCAAATGTGTCTTGATGGTTGGAAGTTTAGTTATTGTATAAAGGGTCATGGGTTCAAATCACTGTTCCCCAGATTTTAGTCAAATTGATTTTTTCGAATTTTAGGTTCCTAAGAGACTTGACTTGCCGAGGCTCTCGGGTGATGGACCAGGCGGGTTGACTCAATCGACCTTGCTGGATTGCAGAGCACTGATCTAGAATTATCTATTTGCTACTAGGAAGCATGTTCATAGTTACAAGATATGGATACGCATGATATAAATATGCTGGCACAACAAATCTAGAAAAAGTAGGATGCAGCTAGGATGAGGCAATACTAGATGCTAGTTATTTTATATCCCTGCAACTGTAAATCTTGAAGCTTTGATATAATGTGAAGTGAACAAAATTCTAGGTATTGGTGCTTTGTAGCTGCCGATGTTTTCAAAAGTGGTTTATGCAACAGCATATGCGGTTTTTTTTGTTTCTGGAGAAAATATGCACATGTTGTGTGGTTGCACCCTAATGGTCACTTTGCATTGGAGATGGCCCAAATGGTCAGCAACCAAGTGCCTAGATAGCCCATGTGGCTCCCTATGGAGCTTAGGCACATACGGATTGTGATAATGATAATGATAAGTTGCTTCTTGATAAAGAAGATTTGCTTTTGAGTTACTTATTTAAAATAGTTGCTAAATACTAGTCTTGCTCACTAGTTAGATACCTTAAACTTAGTTATTTCTCTTGTATCTCTATTACTTCTTTTTTGATTACTCTCATTGGTAATTTGTAAATTCGTTCATTGCAGTATTTGGCCTTGAGCATAGTTTGTAGAGAATTAATTTTTTTTTAGGTTAACATGTCACACCATACTAAATATGATCTCAAAAAAGTTTGAAAGTGCATATTTTTTTAATTTTAAATATTTGTTTCTATTTTTAACTTCATTTATCTATTGTTGAGTTATTTATATTTAGTTATTTCTAAAATACTAATTTCATATTCACTGGCATATGCACCCACATACTGCATATGTACTATATGATGCTTTGACTATTGCATATTGTGTTCCTTCCTGGGTAGCTTGAATGTGTGGATACTTCAAGTTGTATGTTATATTCATATCAAATATGTTTAGATACCGATGCTTGAAGATACTTATAGGATGTCTGTCGGATACTTATTTCAAGCATCCTATTTTTCATATAAAAAAAGCTTCTGATGTTTCCTATGTATAGTTGAGAATTTGAGATACTTTGTTCATACCTCTAAGATGGGGGGAAGGTTTTTTTTTATTTATTTGTTGGTGAATGCTGACCTTTTAATGTTGAATGGTTAAAATTTGAATTTGTGATGTGGAGTATGGATTGTGATCTTTTTCTTTCTCTTTTTTTCTTTGGAGAAGGATTGGTGAAAACCTACTAAATATTGGAGTAAAGCTAAGGATTTATTGGATTTTGAGACAACCTATAGTTAAGATATAATAAAAGCTAACTTACTATATTGTGGCCTTAACCAAAAAGTGATATTGGCTTTATGGGTCGAAGCATGATATACACAACTTTGAGAGCACCCTATAACTTGCTTTAGGGTCCAAAGTCTGAACAAGAAATTACCCGTTTGTAATTTGTGTCAAATGTTTAGCTAAAGCTACTTTTGACAAGAAAATCCCTGTCACAGAACCTAGAAATTATTTTGAGAAGCCCTTGAGAGGCGCTTATTTTGAGAGGCCCATGGAGAGGCGCTTATTTTGAGAGGCCCTTGGTAGAATGTTATTTAAAGAATACCACTCAAAGATAACTTTAATGCTCAAGCTTTCATAGAGATAATCAACATAGCCAACCAGTTTTGTCGACAATATATAGTCTTTCTACCTCATTGTTTCAAAACATTTTTTTACTCGTTTATCTTAATAACTTCAAATCTGCTTCACTCCTTGTATGCACATAAAATTGTTTTTCCTTTACTTTGACGGTGTTATAAATGACAATTAATGTGCAGAAATGAAATACAGTAATTGCATGAGTTTCAAATTTTCTTAAAGACATGAGATTTTTCTACTATAATTTCTATATTTCTTGGTTATATTTTGTTCTCTGAGTTTTCAACTGACTTTTGATATGAATAGAACATTATGACTCACTGAGTATATCTGCATTATCTCTACCCTGTATCCAAGTGTTCCAGCGGTAGTATAGTCCTGGTTATGCATGCTTATACAATTGTTAATGTCAATAAAATTTCGTATGGATTAAACTAACAGCTTGTTATTGGCAAGGATGCAAGATAGTTCAATGCTGATTGTTGGATATTTGTAGTGCTCTCCCTAACTAACTAAGTGTCATTTCATCTTTGTCAAATTATAATCAATGTATTTGGCTCTGAATGTAAAAACTCCTGGTATGTATTCATGGTCTTCGAATCTTGTATCTTCTCTATACTGTTTGTGGACATATTGTCATCTTTTAAGGATTATAACCTCATTACTTACTTTTTTGTCTTCATATGTTTGTTTATATGATTGAACTATTTCATGATTTCTGTTGTTGTTTATTAGTAATCTATTCATATGAAGTTCTACTGATAAGTTTTGTCTTGATATTAATTCAGTCTACTTGTGGTTTGTCCAGATTTTTCCTAGCGATGTGTTTATAAATGGAATAATTGATACTGTAAAATCCTTAAGGTATGGTGCTCTCATAATTCTATTTCCTTGATAAATGCTGGATGTATGCCTGTACTCTACCTACTTTCCAGACTACAGAAATCTTAAACAGAAGTGTTATAATTCTTTATTACTTGTAACAGTATTACGAAAACATCAGGTAATGTAAGCAACAGAGGCAAAATATTGAAAAAGGTTCTGAAGCTTCTCATTGATGTAACACATGATTTAATGATTTTTATGTAGCAACATGATCATAAAGAGACAAGGTTATCTGATTGTAATCCAAGACTGTGTCTATCATAACCATAACCATAACCATCATAACAATAACCATCATGCCTTATCCTAAGTTTCCAACTAGTTGGGGTTGGTGTTATAGATCCTCATTTGTTGAGAATTCCTATTTAGGGCCACCTCTAGCACAATGCACAGTCCAAGGTTGTATCTAAAGAGGCTTTTTTAATTCGCAGATATGATGGAAGAAAACAAGGATTCTCTAATGAGAGAACCAATAATATGGGACTATCAAGGTTTTAACTTTTAACACTTTGGATTCTTGATAAAAAATTCATTTATGCAGGCCTATTAATCAAAATGATCATTGTTAGGGTACCACCAATCTAGGATTTTCTATTATGATTTGAGAGTCCATCATCGAGGGATCATGTGATGGATGACTAAGATGCTAAGGTAAATTCCTATGTTGGTTACTTGTATTGGGAGTAGGGGTGGCAAAGAGCGGGTAGGGGTTGGGTTCAGGTCAGATTGGGTCGTGTTCGGGTTGAAAAAATGTAAACTATAACCAGCCCATTTATTTTACATAAACCCATACCTACTCACTGACCCATTTTACTTGTCAATAGTACAACTAAAACTTAATGCAAAACATACAATCAACAAAATCAATTGTAACTTCAAAATTATCATCATAATAAAAAAAAAGGAATTATGATGTATGACGATCATCATAAACTAATTAATGATAAAACTATCTACAATACAAACCCACATGCCAAAACCCTTGTTGCCCAACTTGGTGGTCACTCTCTATAACCTTTTTCTTATTAGTGTATCAGGCCAATAGGAAGTATTAGAGAACTGTCAACTACGTTGTGTCTAGAGTTGGCTGGTTTCCAATTGGTTCACCCTTGGTGGCCCATTAGGTCGCAAGGGCTAGACTTGAATCCACCCATTTATAATCGGGTTGATTTTGGGTTGGACCTGAAACCAACCTAGCTTTTGAAAACCCTAGCTTATCCATTTATATTGGGTGGGTTTGGGCAGGTTACTGGGTGTGGGTTAGATTTTGGCAGCCCAAATTGGAGCATGTGTGGGAGCAATTTTTGCATGTGGTTGCAGGGAAATATATCTCTCAAAAACGTTTATGATATGGGAGTGCTTAGAAAGTGGAAGTATAAGTGAGATCCTAGATAGATTCCGAAGCCGGTGTTGGTGTGGCGTCCTAAGCGGAATTTTTTGACTACAAGATAAGAAGGACACAATATCTCAGTTACTAGAAGAGGATATTGGTTGTGGAAGTGGTTTCTGGTGTGGGTGAGGAAGCCAGTCTCTTAAAAAATTTCAGATAAGGAAATGCTTAGGACGCAGCTGTTGGGATGAGTTTCTGAAGCAGTTATACGCCCTAAGAACAAGAGGAAGTTCACCTTCAAATGAAATATAGGAGGACCTTCAAATGAAAGATCCTTGCTTGCAATTTTTACTATGTATAGCCAAAGGTGGGAATTAGGAGGTTGGCCATCAGCTAAGCTAGAACTCTTTTAAGCAAGGAGTTCGTAAAGGAAGAAAAGAGGCCAAGTTGCAGCTGGTCATCCTATTGGGTGATTGCCTTGCATGAAAAGTTTATAGGAAAGGATGCACTCTTTGGGAGGAGGGGAAGGGGATTTTGCTGCAAGATAACCAGCCTTGATATCCCAAAATTAAGCCCCCCTCTGACTTAAGCATCGGAGGGCCGCCGCCGGAAGCCCCGGCCACCGGCTTCTTGCAGGTCCCTCGGAGGACGCAGCCCGCCGACGCGCCACTCTTGCCAGAGCTCCTCCTTCTCAGCCCGTGGTTGCCACTGTCTTTTTCTTTTCTCTCTTTTTTCTTTCTTATTTCCTACTCTAGCCTTGTAGAGGGAAGTTTGAGTCAATAGGTATCCTGCTTGGACAAATAAGGAGTCTACTTGTTGATGAGAGTCGTGCGTTCACAGCTTATTTTGTAACCATATAGATTTATGATAAAAGGTCTAGGACCGTCTCTTGAAAATCTGGGTTGATAAGATGCAAACATTGCTGAAAAATCTGACTTCACTTTGAAACATATACGATAAGAGATATATATACAGTGTTTTGCATTTTAGCAACTCTCTTATGATAATTGTTTGCTTGGGCATGAATTTGGTACTTCTCAGTTTACTTGAATTCGCTGGAAAGAAGTTTTGTGGTACGAAGATTGCTGAATATGAAATAAAAATCAGGGAATCTAATATATAATCACCTTACACTGAACTTTGTAATTAAATTGGAAACATTTTATATGATTTACCCTCAATGCTTTATTTCTTTCGATTGCAAGGGGGGTGGGGGTGACTTGTTAGGCTATATGCTGTGATTTGTGAAATATACCAATTTGGTTCTTTGATATAATGATATGAATCACAACTTAATGAGCTTTACGTGGCTGACCTCATTGAGACTAAGCTTGTTGGTTGTGACAATTACCGCAAATTTACCGACTGAACTTTCACTTATGTGGGCTTTGTGCTAATTCTGATATGTCTTCCCTGTCATGTTTGTTCTCGTTTTTTACTCTGTGAAGAATTCAAACCGTTTGAAACAAAATCAGGATTTATTTATTCATTTTTTCCTTGTCCTTGGTTGGATCAGAGTCTGTTATCCAACTGATATTAGTTCCATTGATAGGTCAAAGCTCAACTTAGATTCGGATATAGTAGGCGAAAACTACAAATAAAAGATTAAGTTTAAAAGATATCTTTAAGTTGAAAGTGTCTATTGTCTACCTTGTCGCCCACTCCTTTTTCTTTTACTTGATTTTCAATTACTATGCGAGATTCACTTCCCTATGTATAATTCCAATATCTTTGTTCATAATTACCTCACATGAATTTTGTGCTAAAATTTCATTATACTTTTAGGGTTTGCTTCTTCCTTGCACATATTTTGCAATTTAAAATGTTTAGCTTTTGTCATTTGAACCATTCACTTTTTTATTTATTTCAGTATTAAGATGATCAGATGATCTTGCAGGGATTTTGTCTTTCTGACTGGGTCCTCCTTGGGATGGTTCCTAAGGCAAGTTCAGCATCGCATTCTTTTGTGCACTCTAAGACGCTTATTGGTGAAAGATGCAAACAATTCAAGGTAAGTCCGCACCCCCCCCCCCCCCCCCCCCCCCCCACCAAAAAAAAAAAAAAAAAAAGAAGAAAAAAAAACATCTTTTGGTTTTATGTGTCTTCAAAATGTAGTTGTGATGAGCAAGCTATTTGGTTTTGTAATTGAATTAACTATTGATCTTATACTTATGTGGAGGCTAGGGAAAAATATTTTAGGGCACGGAAGCACTTCAAAATCCTTTATATAGAATAATGTTAAATAGTATGATATAGGAAAGATCTATCATTTTGTACTTACATTTAAACAAGATGCATAACAGAAGGATAAAAGAAAGAAAAGAGAGAGCAACAAAAATGCTCAATTTGATAGGAATTTAATTTTTAGGACATATACCAAGTTGGGACTAAGATTTGGAAATGGATGTGGCTTCCTAGAAGCTTCTGGGACTAGTATCTTGTAAATTATTTATAAATAACATAAAATCCATGGGTGCTATGGTTCATTAGTTGAGCATATAGACACGACTGCTAATATTATGGGTTCCATTTGCGGGAAAATTGTATGCAACAATAAGGAGGGTATGATTTTCAATGATTTTGTGATATGCTTGGAGTTTCCCTTAATTATCAACTATTTCTTCTGTTAACTTTCAAGCAACTTACTAAGGCAGCCCTCACACATTCACAAAGATATGTTTAATGAGTAGAAGCGTGCGTTAGTAAAATAAGTTGAAAAGTTCAGTGATCAGCATATTTAGATTTTATAGTCAAAATTATATGGTGCTGCTTGTTGGCATCCTATTTCTAGAAAGTGTTGAACTGAATGCATAGTCTTAGTTGAGGTTATTAAATCAAATGTTTAATTATTTGCAGTTGTGAAGAAACTGCGGATCACCTTACTAGAACATACCACCCCATACCAGGTATATCTTACCATACAGGTAGCAAAATGATACTGGTATGAGGAGAGTACCAAGCCTTGGTACCATGAATTGACCCATACTGGCACTGTACCAACATGCTACCAGTATGAGAACCAAAACTGGTGCTGCGAACCTTGGAAGAAACTGCAACATATGTCTAAAACATTCAGCTATGAAGAGATGATAAAATTTTGATGATCGTACATGCCTAGACCGGAATCAATAAGAATTTGGACAAGAAACAATATATAGCTATTTTGTAATCTATGCAATATTATAATTTACTATTACTATCCTTACGGTAACATAGGCATGCGATAAAGGTGGATATAATGATGACTATTTTGAACTAAAGAAAGAAATGCCAGTATCTCTTGATCACATGTAACGCTGATTTAGCACACGCCGCACATTTGAAAGAAACGCTTGCTTATATAGACACCTTATGATGTTGCATCAGAATTTGTTGTTGAAATGCTATATGTGCTTAATTTTTCTTTTTCCATTGTTTGTTACAACTGACAATTTTTCTTTTGCAGACACTCCTTTGAGTACTCAGACAGAGATGAGACATTCACAGCTCATTTGGTGGGGGGAGTCGATGCTTTCATTAAGATATGTCAAGACTGGCCAATATCAAATTCTGCTTTAAAATTGCTCTCAATAAAAACTTCCAATTCTCATTCCAAAAAAAGCATTTCTCTGAGCTTGATTTGCAAGGTTAAGGTAAGTTCCATTGGTTACATATGCTTTCTTCCATGCTAACAAGATTATGCAGAACTCATTCCACAGTTTGGAATTTGAAGATGGCAATTCTTTTCTTCCTTTTAGAGGAAGTTATGACAATTGCTGTGTCTATAAGGTGGATTTAATCTGTTCTGTTGAGCCAACAAAGAGAGCCCATGCTATTTGCTTCTTGAACATCATTTTTGTATTTTAGAAAATATAACAATTGCAATATGTCCTGCTCACATCATCCAGAGTGCACTAAAATCAGTAGTTTCTTTTTTTTTTTTGCCTTGTTATGTGCCTTTAATATATAAAAAAAAACTGACTGCTTCCAGCAGCCGTTATATTTCACAGAATGCCACTGTGTGGAGATTCTATGAGCTTAGTTCGTTTTTGTTCCTTCTTTTCCCTTCATTTTTTTCCTTTGTGCCACTTGTTGCCCAAAGTGACAAGCTAAGGAGGGGGGGGGGGTGAATTGGTTTCTATAAATTTGTAGTTCCTTAATGAGATTGATAGATGATTGAATCGCTTAGTTAATACTAGTTAAGTACGTGTAGTGAAAATAGAAAGACACACAAGGCAAACACACAAGAAGTATAATGGTTCGGTGCTCTCCTAAGCACCTACGTCCACTCCCCAAGCGTCCCCTTGGGAATTCACTATAATCCTGCGGATTACAGTTGGATTGTTTTCCGAGCTCACAATCCAAAAACCTTTACACTTTGGTTTTCCGGGATCACCAAAAATCTATGTTGGTTTTGCGGGCTCACCAACAAACCTTACAAAGTAATTAAGACGAAGGAATTTGAAACTCCTAGATGAGCAAATATAACAATTTTATACTAAGAGAAGAGATGAGAAAATAGTTATTGCTTTGAGGATGCTTTTCTCTTCTTTGCTAAGGTTACTTCACTTCACAATGGGTTGGTGGAGCTGTTGAATGCACACTCAGATTGCTCAACCACCTCTTTTTTGAGACTTGAATGAAGAACCTAAATGAAGAGCACTTGGGCTTGCTTTCTCTTGAATATGCTATTAATTTTTTGCAAAAGATTCTTTCCTCTAAGTATAGTGTCTCTTTAAATACTTCTCAACTTCTATTTGTCACTCCCCATTGGTTAGATTTGAAAAACTAGCCGTTACTAGCCGTTGGAAGCTTAAAAAACACTTCTGCAGAACTAACCGTTATGCCTTTGCCCGTGCTGGGGTCGACCTAAACTTTCTTGGGGTCGACTCAACTTACTGTTCATTTGACTTGGGGTCGACTCAACCTTCTCTGGGGTCGACTCAAACTTCACTGGGGTCAACCCCTGCTACAGTGGGGTCGGCCTTCTCAGGAACCACAGAATCTTGTATTTTCGACTGTTTTCACTGGGATCAACTCAACCTTTATTGGGGTCGACCCATGCTACAGTGGGGTCGACTCAAGTTCCATTGGGATCGACCCTTTCAGGAATTCTAGAGACATGGTTTTGAACACATATCGTTGGGGTCGGCTCATGTTCAGTTAGGGTCGGCTCCATTGTGGTCGGCTCCATCTGGGGTTGGCTCAAGGAAACTTGGGGTCGGCCTTCTTAGAAAATTCCAGAGAGTTTTCTTCAGGCTTCAAGCTAGGGTCGGCTCAAGGTTCTTTGGGGTCGGCTCAAGGATACATGGGATCGGCTCCACTCACTGTTCATCTGTGCCATTTTTGCAGGGGTGTACCAGATGGTTCCAAGGTGTGCCAAGGTCGACTCCACTTCCTCTGGGGTCGACTCAATCTACACTTTCCTGCATCTTAAGGTTAGACTAATTCATATAATCAATGAAATATATTTCAAGTAATTTTGAGTGTATACCACGATAGAGCTACATACCCTTAACAATGAAAATTATTGTTTTGCCTTTAAGAGTATATTTCACTTGAAACTTTGCTGAATTAGATTTAAGAGTTCTCTATCACTTTTCTACTACAAATTTTATCTCGTTAATTATTGGAAGACGTCTTGATCTCGTTCTCTTAATATATCATGAATGTATCGAGGGTGTCGTATTCATTAGTAATGTATCACGTTAAACTGTATTATTAATTTGATATTCCCTCAATGGTTGTGTTAATCATCGAAATAACACTATCATCCTCAATCTCCTCCTTTTTGATGATTACAAAACATTGAGTATGGGCAGATTGAAGCTTGTATTAAAATTAGGAGTTTTGATTTAGAAATAGCTTGAGTTGCTGAATTTCAGCTTTTCTAAATTTGAAAGCGAAAGGTTCCCCCTTTTTCATCCAAATATTGCCAATTTAAACTTTTGATTTGGTCCCCCTTTCTCTTGTATTTTATTAAAGATGAAACTTTAAAAAATTTGAGATAAAGCAAGAGTTTCAGGTTATGTATCGAGGCATGAGGAGTATGTGCCAAATTCAGAAATTTTGATTGAAAATTCAGATTTTCTTGTTCTGAAAATTTTCATTATTACATATTGCTCCCCCTTTAGTGAATATAATCTCTTCCTATTTAATTTCCAAACTTACTTCTCCCCCTATATCGCAACTTCTTTACATTATTGCTCCCCCTTAAGTGAATATAATCTCTTCCTATTTAATTTCCAAATTTACTTCTTCCCTTATATTGCAACTTCTCTCTTTTCTTACTTCTCCCCCTTTTTGTTATCATCAAAAGAATGTATAGCAATAGATATTTAGAAGCAATAAATGATAAAATCCAAATTCCATTGATCAAAATGAAATATTGTAGTACACTGATGCCAAAAGTACAATGTTCATCAAATAAGGTGCAAAATACATCAACAAAGTAAAATGCATATGAGAACTAGATAAATCCTAGGCACTAATTGTGATGTACTCCTATAGTGCTATCATCGAGCCTAGGGGGAATCTAAAGGTTGTGATCTAGTCCTCATCCTCCTCGCATAAGTGGCGAGGGAAGATCTGGCCTGATGGGACTGTCTGTCGTGGACCTCTGGGAGCTGGGTGACTTTGTGCCGAAACCTCTGACTCAGCTGCTCGGGGCACATATGGACCATGAGCCTCTCTCTCTAATGCTGTCACCTGGTCTCTGAGGCCTGTCAGCTAAGCAGAAAATTCTCAAATCTCAGCAGTCATACTGTCCATCCTGTTCATCATGCCATTAGAGAGAGTCCTCACCTGAGCTGACAAATGCTCAGTCATCCTACTCCAAAATTCTTCTGTGCATCCCGTAGGTGTGGATGATGAAGGTCCTGCTTCTGAATGTGCTGTAGGATGATCCGCAGGTATCTCAGACTCAGGGATAGTCTCCAAGCTCTGGTGTATCAGCCTCTGGTGCATGTGCCCTTACACCTCCACGCACTCACTGACCGTCCACCTTCTCATAACCCATGCACACTAGGGACCGTGCAGTGTAGGTGTCGGTGAATAGCAAATGCTTGGATATCTCTCCCTCTACACATATGTCATGATGCCTGAATATCAAAGTGAGTACCATACCGTAGGGCAAGGAGACTCTCGATTTGCATATGGCCTCACGCATCTGCCTAATCATCATAGCTGGAAGATTCAGAGGAATACCCTGAATAACATGCTCCATAATGGCCAAGTCTCGCTCAGATATATGATCAAATCTCCCACTTTTTGAAAATAGAATCCTACCTATGAAATTATGCAATAGCCTCATCTCAGCTAACAAAGAACTAGCTATTACATTTTCTGAGTAATCATAATCATCTCTCAAAGATCAGTTGTAGAGCTCTCATCTTGTTCTCTGGTTTTTCTGGTATGGCTCCTTCGCAGGGGAGATGAAACAACTCACTTAGGCTTTCCTCTGAAACATGAACTCATACTCCTCAGACCTTGGACACAAACCCTTCCGGACCGACCTTTAGAAAGGCATAGAACTCACGAACTAAGCCCGGATAGGTCACTAAATCTAGGGAGCACAGATACTCCCATCCTTGCCTTCGGATCCAACCACCCAACCGGAACCCTTCTTGATCCAAAAATTCGGAATGGATCCTTCTTCCCGTGGTTACCGGTCTCCCCGCATATTTAGCAAGTTGAACTGAAGGGGAAGGAGGTGGAGGAGGCTCAGCACGTGTCTCACCTTGTGGAGGCACTGTAGAAAACTCTTTAGAACGCCCTTCTACAATGGTTGGCCGTGAGACTCTCCTGGATCTCTTAGCAACGGCTCGCTTGGGTCCCATTTTCACCAAATGCTTCCTTAGGTCTTGATCTAACGGCTTAGGGAAGCAATCTAACACTGTTTGGAGTTGATTGGAAGGGATTGGAGAGTGGAAAATAGGGTTTTAGGAAGGAGACAAAAGAAAAGTAAAGATCCAATTAAGCCTCTATAGAATTTCATATCTACACTTTTTCTTTTTTCATCTTTGTCTAGCTTACTAGTGGGGCTCATTGGAGTGCCTATTTCTTTGCGATTTTCATTTCCAAACTTCTTTAGTATTTCATTTGTATACTTAGTTTGATGAATGAAAATTCCTTCCTTAGTTTGCTTGATTTGTAATCCGAGAAAGAAATTTAGTTCTTCCATCATACTCATCTCAAATTTTTCTTGCATTAATTCAGCAAATTATTTACATAGATTATCATTAGTGGCACCAAATATGATGTCTACATATATTTGTACCACTAGCAGATTTTTGTCTTTTTTCTTAAGAAAGAATGTTTTGTCTACGTTTTCTCTACTAAAATCATTGTTTAACAGAAATTTGCTTAGTCGGTCATACCATGCCCTAGGTGCTTGTTTTAAACCGTATAGTGCCTTGTGTAATCTAAATACGTGATCAGAAAATTCATGACTCTCAAAACCAGGGGGCTGCTCTATAACCATTTAAGAAGACACTTTTTACATCCATTTGATACAGTTTAAAGTTCATAAAGCATGCAAATGCTAGAAGTAGTCTAATAGCCTCTAATCTAGCTACAGGAGCAAATGTTTTTCAAAATCTATCATTTCTTCTTGATTGTATCCCTTAGCTACAAGTCTAGCTTTATTTCTTGTAACTATTCCATTTTCATCTAACTTATTTCTAAAAACCCATTTTGTTCCAATTACAGAATTATGCTTTGGTCTTTTAGTTAATGTCCATACATTACTCCTTTTAAATTGATTTAATTCTTCTTGCATAGCATTAATCCAATTTATATCATGCTCAGCTTCTTCATAAGTTTTAGGTTCTATTTGTGAAACAAAAACAAGATAGTCATTCAAATTTCTAAGAGAGGATCGAGTTCTTACCCCTTGTGATGGGTCACCAATAATTAAGTCTTTGGGATGTCCATGTGCATACCTCCATTCTTTTGACAAGTCTTGAGATTGTGGTGGAGCATGATCATCTTTCTTTTCCTTTTCATCTTCCTTTTCTTGGTTTGGTATGTCATTAAGATTCATCTTTTCAAACTCAATAATTCCTGCATCATCATCAAGAATAGTTTCCTCCTAGGGGACTCACTATCAAACTCATCAAAAATAACATTTACTGATTCTTCAACTACAAGGGTTCTCTTGTTGAAGACTCTGTATGCCCTGCTAGAAGTAGAGTATCCTAAGAAGATACATTCATCTGACTTGGCATCAAATTTGCTTAGATCCTTCTTGCCATTGTTTAAGATAAAACATCGACATTCAAATGCTCTAAAATATCTAACAGTTGGTTTCTTATTCTTTCAAAGTTCATGAGGAGTTTTTTTTGTTATCGGACGTATTAAAACACGATTTAAAATATGGCAAGCAGTATTTATAGCTCAACCCAAAAGTATTTTGGAAGATTTGACTCACATAACATTGTGCGAGCCATTTTTACCAAGGTTCTATTTTTTCTTTCAACAATCCCATTTTGTTGAGGCGTTATAGGTGTTGAAAATTGATGTTAAATACCATTTTAATTACAGAATTCTTCGAAGTGTTGATTTTCAAATTCAGTTCCATGATCACTTCGAATTACAACTAAGGTAAAATTCTTTTCAGTTATAACATTTTTATAGTATTTCAAAAAGACTGAAAATGCTTCATTTTTATGTGCAAGAAACAAGACCCATGTATATCTTGAAAAGTCATCCACTATTACTAGTCCATACTTTTTTCCTCCTAGACTTGTGGTTCTAGTAGGTCCAAATAGATCAATGTGAATGAGTTCAAAAGGCCTAGTGGTTGACACTATATTCTTTAATTTGAAAGATGATCTTGTTTGCTTTCCTAATGCATATGGTCCACGGATTTTATCTTTTTCAAAAACCAGTTTTGGCACATCTCTTATCAAATCATTTTTGACTAGTTTTGAGATTAAGTCCATACTAGCATGTCCTAATCTACGATGCCATAGCCAACTTGTTTCATTTTTCTTTTCTTCATTAGAGATTAAGCATAATCCATTTTTCTTGGCTAAGTCATGAAGATCTACTATATAAATATTTCCATGCCTATGTCCCATAAGTACAATGCTATTATCTTTAGGATTTGTGATTATGTATACTGAAGCTTCAAATGAAATTTTAAGACCTTTATCACAAAATTGATTTATGCTAAGTAAGTTATGTTTGAAACCATTAACCAATAAAATATTTTCTATAAAAGTAGATGGAGTGATACGAATTTTATCCTTTCCAATGATATGTCCTTTTCCATTGTCTCTATAGGTTACCACTCCACCATCTTTAGATTCCAATGTGACAAATTGCTCTATGTCACCTGTCATGTATCTTGAACAGCCACTATCTAGATACCAACGTCTATTCTTGTCATTGGCTGTATGACACACCTGCAATCAAAATCAAGGATGTACTTTAGGTACTCAAACTATGTTGGGTCCTTTAGGGTTAGTGTTTGATGTTCCTTTTGGAACCCAAGTTTTCTTGTATTTTAGTTTGCTCTTTTCACTCAATTTGTTATAGTTGAATTTTCTAAAATTATATTCGTATGCTTTGAGTCTTACTATATTGCAGCAATGACAAGTTATATTTTTATTTTTGGCTTTCATAAATATATTCTTTAAGTATTTTTACTTTCTATTTGTTTTATATCCTAATCCTGCTTTATCATATACAACTTTTTGACTATCAAGAATCATATTAAATTTAATCGAGCTAAGTGTAAACTTGTCTACTAAGGATTTGTATTTTTCTGCATATTTTTTTAGTTTAAAATTTTCAGTAATTAGATTTTTAGTTTCATTAGTGAACTTCTTACTTAATGTTTTAAAGTCATTAGATAGTTTCAGCTTTTCTTTCATAAGAGATTGATTTT
This sequence comes from Phoenix dactylifera, assembly GCF_009389715.1. Classification (NCBI taxonomy): domain Eukaryota; kingdom Viridiplantae; phylum Streptophyta; class Magnoliopsida; order Arecales; family Arecaceae; genus Phoenix; species Phoenix dactylifera. The sequence goes on from NC_052405.1 coordinate 16,002,516, forward strand.
CATCTTTTAAAACTTTATTTTTATTAATTAGCTTCTTGTGCTCTTCCATAAGTTCTAAAAGTGTATCATGTAATTCTTCTACTGTAAAATCACATTCAATTTCAGAATCTACCTCATCGTCATTGGCCATGTAGCAATTTTGGGCCGTCTCTTGTTGCTCTTCCTCTTCCGAGCTTGATTCTTCACTTTCACTCCATTCAGCCATGAGAATCTTCTTTTTAAGTTTTCTAGCCATCCATTTCAATTCCGGACAATTTATCTTGAAGTGCCTGGGCTTGTTACACTCATAGAAAATTGACACTTCTTTTTCCTTTTCTTTGTCCTTTCCCTTTTCCCTGCTTGAGCTACCTTTGAGGAACCGTTTTTTTTATGGAATTTCTTCTTACCTCTTATGAATTTTCTGAATTTTCTTACGTGCATGGCCATTCTTTCTTCATCATATTCCTCCTCATCATCAGATTCCTCTGATTCAATGTCCTGTTTTGGAGTCGTGGACTTTAAGGCAATGCTTTTCTTTTTCTTGACATCTGAATTTTGCTTCATAGTCAACTCATGGGTCATGAGTGATCCTAGAAGCTCTTCCAATTGTAGTGTATTGAGATCCTTTGCTTCTTGAATTGCGGTTACCTTGGCCTCCTAAACTCTTGGTAGAGACCTAAGAATTTTTCGCATCAATTCAGAGTTAGAATATGATTTGCCTAAACTCTTTAATCAATTTATGATTTCAGTGAATCGAGTGAACATTTCAGTTATGGACTCTGTGGACTCCATTTTAAACAATTCATACCTATGTACTAACATATTTATTTTTGACTCTTTAACCTGATTAGTTCCTTCATGTGTGACTTCTAGCTTATCCCAAATTTCTTTGGCGGATGTGCATGTAGATATTCTATTGAATTCATTTACATCTAGTGAGCAGTAAAGTACATTAATTGCTTTAGTGTTTAATTGTGCTAGTCTTCTATCTCTATCATTCCAATCCATTTCAGGTTTAGGAATGATTGTGCCCTCTATACTAATTATGGGTGTGTATGGTCCTCTAGTTATGATATTTCACAAGTCATAATCTAAAGCTTGAATGAATATCCTCATCCTAGCTTTCCAATATGTGTAATTAGTGCCATTAAACAGGGGAGGTCTATTTGTGGATTGCCTCTCGCTCATAGAACATCCTACTTGGGTTGTCATGATCTTTGACTCTTGATCGTGAGATCAACAAATACTATGAGAGCACCTCGCTCTGATACCATTTGTTGCCCAAAGTGACAAGCCAAGAGGGGGGTGAATTGGTTTCTATAAATTTTTAGTTCCTTAATGAAATTGATAGATGATTGAATCGCTTAGTTAATACTAGTTAAGTGCGTGTAGTGAAAATAGAAAGACACACAAGGCAAACACACAAGAAGTATAGTGGTTCGGTGCTCTCCTAAGCACCTACGTTCACTCCCCAAGCGTCCCCTTGGGAATTCACTATAATCCCGCGGATTACAGTTGGATTGTTTTTCGGGCTCACAATCCAAAAACCTTTACACTTTGGTTTTCCGGGATCACAAAAAATCTATGTTGGTTTTGCGGGCTCACCAACAACCTACATCGTTGGTTTTACGGGCTCACCAATAAACCTTACAAAATAATTAAGACGAAGGAATTTGAAACTCCTAGATGAGCAAATATAACAATTTTACACTAAGAGAAGAGATGAGAAAATAGTTATGGCTTTGAGGATGCTCTTCTCTTCTTTGCTAAGGTTACTTCACTTCACAATGGGTTGGTGGAGCTGTTGAATGCACACTCAGATTGCTCAACCACCTCTTTTTTGAGACTTGAATGAAGAACCTAAATGAAGAGCACTTGGGCTTGCTTTCTCTTGAATATGCTATTAATTTTTTGCAAAAGATCCTTTCCTTTTATGAATAGTGTCTCTTTAAATACTTTTCAACTTCTATTTGTCACTCCCCATTGGTTAGATTTGAAAAACTAGCCATTACTAGCCGTTGGGAGCTCAAAAAGTACTTCTGCAGAATTAGCCGTTATGCTCTTGCCCGTGCTGGGGTCGACTCAACTTATTGTGCATTTGACTTGGGGTCGACTCAACCTTCTCTGGGGTCGACTCAAACTTCACTGGGGTCGGCCCCTGCTACAGTGGGGTCGGCCTTCTCAGGAACCACAGAACCTTATATTTTCGGCTGTTTTCACTGGGGTCAACTCAACCTTTCTTGGGGTCGACCCATGCTACAGTGGGGTCGACTCAAGTTCCATTGGGGTCGACCCTCTCAGGGATTCAAGAGACATGGTTTTGAACACATATCGTTGGGGTCGGCTCATGTTCAGTTAGGGTCGGCTCAAGTGTTCCTGGGGTCGGCTCCATCTGGGGTCGGCTCAAGGAAACTTGGGGTCGGCCCTCTCGGAAAATTCCAGAGAGTTGTTTTCTTCAGGCTTCAAGCTGGGGTCGGCTCAAGGTTCTTTGGGGTCGGCTCAAGGATACATGAGGTTGGCTCCACTCACTGTTCATCCGTGCCATTTTTGCAGGGGTGTGCCAGATGGTTCCAAGGTGTGCCAGGGTTGACTGCACTTCCTCTGTGGTCGACTCAATCCACACTTTCCTGCATCTTAAGGTTAGACTAATTCATATAATCAATGAAACATATTTCAAGTAATTTTGAGTGTATGCCACGATAAAGCTACATACCCTTAACAATGAAAATTACTGTTTTGCCCTTAAGAGTATATTTCACTTGAAACTTTGCTGAATTAGATTTAAGATTTCTCTATCACTTTTCTACTACAAATTTTATCTCGTTAATTATTAGAAGACGTCTTGATCTCGTTCTCTTAATATATCATGGATGTATCGAGGGTGTCGTATTCATTAGTAATGTATCACGTTAAACTGTATTATTAATTTGATATTCCCTCAATGGTTGTGTTAATCATCGAAATAACACTATTATTCTCACCACTGTATACACACACACACACACACAAAATGTCGCCTTTGTTTTAGAATTTTAACTTTTTGATACTTTAGAGTAGACATGTCTAAAAGGCTGGCATAAACCCTATCCTTCATAATCCTAACCTTTATGTTTACTATTTTGCTCTTTTGTACTCAAGGCCACAAAACCTTTCAATTGTTTTCAATATTTTCTTTTTTGTCAACCTTATGATCCTCTTTTTTCCTTTGAAAACAACCATGTTACATATTTCTGTCCTCTGTCGTTGCTCTTCATGTGATTCTCTGTCTGTATCCCATGAAGCATCTGCATCTAGTTGCATCTGATGAATTTAGCTGCGTTTCATATTAAAGTCAAGAAACTGCCAGTGTCAAACATCCTATCATTTCACTGTTATCTTCCATTTATGCCTGGAGATTCACCTTCCGACAGGAGTTGTGAGTGGGCTTGTTGAACTTGGGAGTGCTTTTTATGTTCACGTGTTTGTGTGTTTGACAGAGGCACTTCACATTGTTTTGCTTTTTGACACCTACTTTGATATAACCAGGTAACACTTAAATTTAGTGTTGCAGATGACCTAATGCCCTGTTCCGATATGTTTAATTAGGAGCTGGCGAACTCTCTGGACATGCAGACACGCCATCACCTTGTACGGTTTGTAGATGCAATTGAAGAAATACTTGTCCGAGAGATGCAAACTGAACTCCATTCAGATAATACTTCTGCCTGAATGTAGATCGAGGTTACATCCTCATGATCGCTTGCAGTAGTTCATCCATTGCTGCCAAACTATTATCTGTAAATAATAAGACATTTGGGGCCTTCTACTGTGGGAGTAAAACAAAGTTTCTGAAAAAAGAATTATGACACTTGGCTAGCTCCTTTTGACAGTGTCTCGTTGCAATTTTTCATGTTGCTGTGCGAGATGAAATGGGTGGATCGGTCAGTGGTGCTAGGTTATATATGCATTTGTTCGTTGGTCAGGCTTCCCAGTTAAGTTGGTGCTGAAGCTGGGAATCCTAAAGCACCATCAGCCTTTCAATCTATGCATCAATGTGGGTGTCAATCGGTTCAACTGATCCAGTTGCCAAAGTTGTTACCAGTAACCTAGGCTTGATTCTTGCCTATACCATCTTAAAATTTATTATCGCAAAAAATAATGTGGAGGCAAAATATCCCTCATATTCTTTTTTTTTTTGAAAAAAAAAAATCCACGCACCAACTAGCACATGGAATCTATGCGTTTTGATGAGTCTCCCTAGTTTTCTTTTGTTTTACAATGCCTTATCCAGCTACGTAATTTGTAAAATCCATTTGCGTGAACTCTGCCAGGATGTTATAATCTTGTTGGCCTGTCAGTGGCTTTGTTTCATTGCTAACAAATGTGTGCCGTCGCCATTTTGTGAGCAAATAAAATCACCCAAGGTTCAAGCTACGTGGAACTGCAATGTTTCTGCATCTGGTGCCCAAACTATGATTGCAAATGCAATAGCTTCATTTATTACGAAAAAAGTTGGCAAGGGAAACTCCAAACTAAAGAAAAATTTTAGTCAAAGTTTAAGAAAATAGATTTTTTTTTCTCATAAAATACGCACGTATAATACAGGAAATATAGTTGTGCTTGTTGCTGTTAAATGCAAAATTATGTGGGTTTGCGCTTAGCATCTAGGCATGGCAATTTTTGACCTGAACCTGCTAGCCTGCCCAATTCCATTTGAAATAAATTGATTTTGGGTATAAAAAAAAGGTTTCTTATAATTTAGTTAATGATTGCTGAGAGTCATTTGATGATAAAGTCAAGTTTGGGTTTAGTCGCAACCTTGATCATACCCCCACTTCCGGAATCTTTGGCCATATCCACTCATCAGTAGATCCCTATGAACCTCTGACCTCTGATCTGACACAGTTGATTGACCCATAACCTCTTCAAGTTGCTGCAACCTGGAGAAATTATATCCTATACCTATTGTACCAGCTCAATATGCATCGGGCCAATACATATCTGCCATGTGGACATCTTTTTTGGTCCACCACCAGCTCCTCTCCTGCTGTGAGGATGCCAAGGCTAACGATCACGTTGCCGAGATCTTTGCTGACCACTGCAACGCTTGGCCCCAAGAGGAGCGCCGCCTCCACTAATTCTCCATCACCGCCGACGACATTGTCGCCCTCAAAGACCACATCTCCGACCTCAAGAAAGCCAAAGCCGACCTCAGATCCTCCATTAAAAAGTTCAAGAAAGAGGAAGGCAGATGTCCACATGATAGAAATTGGCAGTGTACTGCTGAGTTGGTACACTGAGTGTAGCAAATAGTCTCTCATACTTTCTATCTGTAACCTTTTTTTCACCTCTTCTACCATTTGGATGAACCAAGATGAAGCTGGTGCCTTTGCAGGTGCAGCCGTCCCATAGCATCGCATTTGGGTTTTGCTCATTAAAAAAAAAAAGCTCAGATTCATTACCAAGGCATGCCTGAACATGAGCACAAGCAGAAATAAGACAGTGCTTGACATGGCTCGACGAGAGCTCAGTTTGAAGAAATTATAGAAGCCCAGCTTAAACATTGAAGCATATCTCAAGCTGAGCTAAGCTTGAGCAGCACTTTTCTAGGCTGAGCCGAGTCCAAATAGTAAATACTGAGCTCAGTTCAGCTTGTTTGCACCCATAATGGGAATACTGTAATGCTGCCACAATAACCCTGAACCTAGAGGCCTTATAAAGCCCTCAAGGTTTCGCAATCCACAACCCAGGAACACATATCCAAGTTCTGTGTAACAGAAGGACAAAAAGAGCAGACAACATAACAGCTTACATCTGAAGGTCTACGAAATTTGAAGTGAACAGAATTGAGCTCTGCTAACAAAGAAATAAATAGGCCACACATGAAATTTATGGGACATTTCCACCAGGTTGGAGAAGGAATCACAGAAAAGCAAGAAGAGACGCTGCCCATTTGTTGGCAATGCAGCCTTGGAATAAAAAATAAACACCAACTGTATATTGCAGAAATTCAGGTATTATGATGGAGGGGGGAAACAGAAACTCGATGAGTAATAGACTCATGCACGCAACTGAAAAGCATAGCAATCCTTTCCGTCATACATCCAAACTTGTCAAGTACACAAACCAACAGCCACCGTCCAATTAGTACAAATATATAAGAAAGGATAAGCAATGAGATTTATGAGCCTCAAGTCAGATCATCTTCTTCTTCTTCCTTTGCTTTCAGTGCACTCTTTGCTCTCAACAGAAGGGTGGTTTTCCAAGGATCCTACGCTCAATCAAAACAGTGTCAAACATAAATCTGAGATATATGCAATGAAGTCAGACGGTAGGCATGACCACGACATATCAATAAGAGAAAAAATATTAAACAAATAAGCTCCATGATAACATAACTGCTATATCAAATTTAAAACTGTTGCTATGATTTAACACGCTACAGATGGCATGATATGACATACACCAGCAACTTTCTAACTCTGATTAGGAAGTGCACAAAAAAAAAAAAGAAAACAAAAAGAAAACCTCTGATACGAAAGTAAATTCGGGTCATGATTGCATTTTTTGTAATAGTTATGAATAATGTCAATTTGCCACCCTTCTCTCCTCAAGTCCCCAAGCATCACCAACTTCCATCAGCTATGGCCAACATCATCAACCTAAAACAGCCCACCACCAAGCTTAGGTGCCCCACTCACTCCTCCTCCAGTCATGTCTCTCTCTATGAAAATCACTCTCAACAGATGAGTTTGACAAAGCCAATTCCGATAGATAAGCTTGTATCTCAATCAAGAATCCCATGCTGATTCTTGCATCGTATCATGTGAATATAGGAATACTAGGTTATCTAACCAAGTATATAGGTGAGAGCAAATAAAAATCTGCAGCAAGTTTTTCAACTCGTGTACAGGAAAAAAGAGCTATTTCCACATACCTACACAAGTCTCTAAATTAAGTAACATACAGTCATACACTTTTAACTGCTAGCTGATCGCTTATGAAAGACAAACAAAATTGATAAGTTGTATATACTTCTTGAGTCCACTGGTACTGTGAGTGTTAACACTCGACCATGACACTAGTGATTTATAGAGTTATTTGACCTGCAGGTGCATGTCACTGTATATCAATAGACTTCCATTTGTTAGCAAAAGGCTTCTCATATTCATTATCTAGAGTTTGAAACCCTTTGACATATTTGTTTTTTGATAAAATTGTTGAGCATTATAATGGTGCCCCAGCCCAAACAGTGACAGTACAAGTATAACCCCCTCTTGCCTTCACCTGTACAAGAGTGAAATGCTCAAAAGGTACTATCAGTATGCAGTATTAGTATTGGATAGTTTTGTCTTCATCGGCGTTAATTTACTTGCTTGTGAAGCTCGGTTTCTTATCATACAAGAAGGATAATGCTATAGTTTTCATCATGGTCTCCAATCTTTTGCTCTTGAGATCCCAAGATCTTCACTAGGACTGAACAGATAGCAGCTAACTAGGAATGACTTTAGCGAATCTTGGTTCAAAACTCATGCAAGGATATGCTCCAGCGTATCTTGGGTAGACTGCAATGGTAATCCTAAAAATTTGTGAACTAAATCAAGTTATTGTCTTTACATGAATTCCTTTGAATCCATCTTATCAATATTCCTTCACATCTGATCACCTATATGTATCCCATTTCTGATTGAAAGAATGTCAAGTAGGTGGCGGTATAGTTTGATGGTGCATGTATTTAGGTCTATCTGGCCCTCCAAATAGCTAAGAAAACTGGAACATCTTCAACAACTATTGGATTTCGAGCCATTAGATTGATTATGATCTGCAAATTAGATATAGCTCTTGTATAGTTTATTTCAGTTACCCTGGCGCTTCTCCTGATCTCAAATGGGATAGTTTGTCACTAACTTTTCCTAAAATCCCAATCAAGGAAAATGACATAAAACTCGAAATTAGACTACGCATTAGACCAATATAAGATTAGAGAAAAAGAAATTTCAGGACATGGAATTGACATCAAGAAACTATACCAGTCGGGTCATGCTATCATATTCCTTGATGACATCAGTAAACTTCCCGACATCTTCCTCATCCATTGAAGCTGATAAATCCTGCAATATAAAACATGATTGCTAATTAATCCAGGATCTGTAATCATGATAATCTACTGATTGCAATGCCACATCCTAAGACATCATATTATCCATGCAAGCCAGCTCATCGGTGAGTTGCCGTAAATAAAGTACGGATAAAAAATGTTAGCAGATGAATTCGAAATGTATAATGTTTAGGGTATATTTGGCATCAGATTGCTTAAAGAGAAGTCCTCTCTGAAGCAATCAGTTAAAAGCACTATAAAGAAAGGGCTTACTCAAAATTATAGCTTTTGATAATTTCAAGTTACAATGACAGCAAACTTATCTCAGCCAAATGTAACCATAAAAAGATGGCAAAGTGTTGTTCGCATGTAGCAATAGCGTGATCAAGAGAAAAGGAATATATAAAAATCCAGGCTTGTTGCTGAGAATATTGTTTGGAATATCCTTGAAGCACGAAAAAATATGATAAAAGACCAAAGGAAACAATATATTATTATTATTGCTATAAAGCAGAAGGCATGTATCTTGATCAAAATGCTATGACATAATGAAAAATTTGCCACCTTCCATGTCCCTAACAGATAACTAGGCAAGAGGAGTTAAGGTTGAGGGAGGCAGATAGGTCTTTGTGTGGGAAATGTTTGATAACGTCTCCTCCAACATCACTTGAGAGGCCTAAACCAATTGAGAGGAGAACATGAGAGAGAGCCACACATGCATCGGGCCAGGGTGGGGATGGGGAGCACGGGGGAAGAGAGGCATGGGGTACAGAGACAAGGCTTTGGATAAGAATGAAGGTGTCAAAAGTTGTGGCAGAGGCAAGTAATCCATTATAATCTAAAAGCAAGAAATCCCAGCTTGTCTAAGCAGCTGCTTAATAACTTCTACTTTTTAAACGAGTACTTTGTGGAACAAATTATCAGCCACTGTTTTTTTCACAAAAGGACTTGTTTTTATTTGAAAAGCTGTACAAGTACTCTTAAGAAATGCCAAACATGCCCTTGATGAATTTTGCCATGCGATTTCTACAGTCAAAACCTCAAGTAGTCTAAAATGCCGTTAGCACAACAGAGGAATCATACAACCAACATGCAGGTTCCGTCATAACTTACAGCCAAAAGCTTGTATTCACGCGTGCCCGAAAAAGTTGGGTCAAGTTCCTGTACAATCACAAGCAAGTTCAGAATGTTCGAAGAGTCCCAAAAAATGAATTTGATCATTGAATGAAGCAACAGTTAGACCTGATATCGCTCTAATGAGTTGGTGATGGCAACAACATCACCTCGACAGAGCTGGCAAATGCCAGCATTAAGGAGAATACCCTTAACACTATACTTAAGAAGATTGTTGTTCATTGAATGTCGTGCTATTGCTTCAAATATTTCAATTGCCTTAGGATATCTGAAAAAAATCCAATATGTGTTAATATTCTTCATGCAAGTATCAATATGTATAGTTTCAAATGAGAAGGATAATGAAATTCTGAGCAGTATACAAACTAATTATTGGATATTGTTGTTCCCAGACCTCAAAAAAAAAAACAACCAGATACAGCCATCAAAAGCAAATATTTATATATGTTTCCTTGTAGAGGACCTAAAAAGTAAAATATTCTCTCTTACAAAATAAGACCGAGCATGCAGAGTCCAGCAAATTTTCTATATAGAGCAGTACAAATGAAGTGAGACAAGCCTGCATAACTTAGATACAAAAAAATAAAAAAATTGAGAAAACAAAGATAAAAGGATGTGAGTAAAATCAACATTTGGAACCCATTCACCTAGAAAAACTCATTTGGTTGCCGGTCAGTGGTTCAACTGCAGGTCAACCTAATAACCCATGACATCATAAATAAAATAAATAAATAGATAGATAACAAAAGTACTAAACTAAATGTCTATGTCCGTACAACAAATTCTGGTAATAAAACACACCATGAAAGGAGATGGGTTATTGTTTAAAGTGGTGAGTTCGACTTCGGGCTTTCGCAACTCACATTTCTTTCCTAGTTTTGATACCCACCCGGATGGATTAAAAAGAGTTGACCTGATCCAATTCAACCGCTTGACTCGGCAGGTCAGATGATTCTTGCAAAATCTGACCAACATAGTCCCTCCAGTTGACTCGGCCTGGACACAAAACACTAAGTAAAATGCATAACTAGATAGTTCAAGGTTTGAAGTTTTGGCTGCAACAGATCCATTTTGGCCAAAATGGATCAGCATATGTATGCCGAAACTGCGTTTTGGGTCAATTTCAGCCGAAACCAACTGAAACTATTATCTTTTACTTTTTTGTTTAGCAAGTTAATATGGTTAATGTTTCCTAAAATTTATGAATATTATTGAATTATTAAATTTGTTTCATTCTTGTTTAAGCCATGTTATTCCGATGAGTAAGCTGCATCTTGAAATAATGAAATAAAATGTCTTCTTATTTATATTATTATTTTTTCATTTAGATGGAATATAATGAAACATACTAAGATGTTTGTCTTTCCTTAGATGAATCATTAAAATGAAATAGAATGACATAAGTATAGGGAATAGTTTAGTAGAGTACAAGAACAAGAATCAATAAGGAGAATTTACCAAAAAAATAGAGAAACATGTTGGTAACCTACAAATTTAGGGGGAAATGTAGGGAAACTTCTCTAGGGAAAGTGTAGTGCAGCACATCAAGCTTCAAAACAGTTTACTTTCAGTGGGAAACTGTCTAAACCACACAAACTATGATCCTAAATAACTGCAAATACAATAAAATGATATGAAATAACTTATCCCCATTTTATTTTTATTTTTATCTTTTTTGGGGACTTTTTCAAACTTTTTGTTGACCGAAACTCCAAACTTGGAGTGAAACTGCTGAAATGACCGAAATTTTACTTAACGGACTGAAACCAACCAAAACCGAGCTTTAAAACCTTTTGATAGATGCAATATTGCTATATGGAAATGTAAATCCGAAAAAAATTGAATTATATACAGCTATTTCTAGAGAAAACATCTACAACCAAAGTATAAGTTCCCTTTAACAAGAATTATAGACCACTAGAGCACAAAAAAGGTCCAGCAAACTGCAGCACATCATTGACATGAAATAACAAAAAGAAAGAAAGAAAAGTGAAAAAAGACAAGAGTAAAATGTACAAATAAATACATGCATGTTGTTGTGGAGATGTATAATTGGGTTAAGAACAAAGGGCACATGAAGTGATCCAAAAAATTATGCCATGTTGGATTTTGCCATAGTCATGTCAAAATGAAATGCATAACCAAGAACATCTAGGATTAAGTAAACAGTTGTACAATAAAAATTGTTATGTTAACAAGATAAGGAAGAGCTATCCATATTATACAAAGACAAAATTAAATTGATGGTAAACACAACAATTAATTAATAAAAAGCAAAACAAAATGACAAATACAAAAATAAAATATTCTACACAAAGTCACAAACCTTCATTTTTATCCACCTTGCTCTAAAAGAAAACAAAGAGCCTAGTATTATCATGTAGTTTTTTCTAAAAAGGTAATAAGTTCAGCAAGAATAAAATCCTATTATTCTGACAAGATTGTGAAAGCTCTTATAGGGAATCACAAGTTTCACAAAACCTTGTTGTCTTTATGTTTTACTCCTAACATATACTGCTTCATCTAAACAAAATGCAACTAAAGTATGATCCTTTATTGACTTCAACTTAGTTGACTCAAGATTTTGTCTCTTCACTCCCGTGAGATTCAAAACAGTTCAGCAAAAGCCTCGAATAAACCAATGGAATTCTCTATGAAAGAGAAACAAAATAAAACTGGGCTTATTTGATTTTGTTGGATAATATAATTCATTATTCATATTCTATAGCAGGGTTTAGCACCAGAAAGTAAAAATAAAAATAAAAATTGACCCTTTCAATCTTATTTATCGGTCAGTGTACAAGGGAACATTACAAAAGAAAAAAGTGGATTCATCATTGAATCCTAATATTTAAAATTTAGGTTGCAAAACATGTGAATCTTACTGTTCCAGCTGAGCAGCAAATTGTGCAACTTTTTGCTTGCACTGGTTGGCAGAAGTTGTCACTTCTTCACTTTGAAAAAGATCAGCAGCCCGCTCAAAGTAATCAATGGCCTTCTCGAGATCCTGTTCTTGTTCATATAACTCACCAAGTTCCTGTAATATAAAATGAAAACATGATACCCTTGGTCACAAATACTATCTCTTTACATCTTGTGGAGAAGGGATATACAAACTAAATCACCCAACAAGTAAATTACACATCATAAGGTGAGAAATAACACCAGTACAGTTCACCAAATGGAAACAAATGCAAGTGTTAAGCAACCGCGGACTATTATACATTATTTATACTACGACTTGGTCCGAACAAAGAATGGCTAAAGCAAGCATAAAAGGATTTCTACATTTCAGTCTGATTTAAACATGTAACTATATTACAAATACTAGAGAAAATTTACTACCTTGCAGTATCTTGCTGCCATGTTCAATCTGCCTATCTCCAAGAAAAGATTCACAGCCTGGTTTAAGGACTGTGCAGCATCTGCAGAAAATTAACAATTAACAATAAGGTATCACAACTTGGTTTTAAAATGCCACCTAATAACCTCAATGAAAATGGAAATGAATTAATCGAAAATTCAATAGATGCTGGATATGAAGATGAAAAGTTCCACGAACTTGTGATAATTGAAAAGGTGGACACTCTAAGACAAAACTCACCCTCCTACCAACCTGCCCACACCAATATGCTTAAATAGCATAACCAACAAGGCTCGTCCAATCTAGTTAATGTCTAGGATACAATCCTCCACCATTATCACCTATTAATTTTTATACCGTTTGTCAATACAAGACACTTGTATGCAACAACTAGAACTGTCCCTCTAAATGTACTCACATCGTCTTCTTTAATTCTTGGTAGTATCAGAAATACCCTCCAAATTCTAAACTCTATTATTGCCCGTCTTGATGGGTTTCCATACCTTTTGCAGCCTAACAATCCTAAACAGTTGTTGCTAACATACTGTTGTAATTAAAATATATATATTAGATTTTAAAGGCAAAGCAATAATTACAGCTTTCCTAAATTACAGATCTGCTACATCCAGCCACGCTCTAACTGCATAAAATTATATTCATCTATCTAACCTTTTTTATAATGAATTATGGCAATGAATATGATTACTGTATGGTATTGCTCTCAAAATAAGTTAACCATACAAAGTTCATTACCCCAGAACAGCCAGCCATAAGTCCCTTCAATTGTATAGAACCAGCCAGCTTTCCTACTTCCAATAAGATAAATAAATGAGGAAATAAATTTAGACATAATTGCTGACTATACTCTTCAACAACAGAAATTAGTTTGAGACTCTTTTGACTTGAATAAACACTTCCAATTTCCTAACATTGAAAGACTATCCATCCATCTAACAAAAGCTCCAATGTTCCTTTTTCCAAGACAAATTTGAGTTCACTTAGGACTCACTAAAACAGAAAATAACCAGCTGAATAAAATCTGAAGTAGGATTGGCTGTGCAGCAATAAAAATCTCCAAGATTTGATTCCAATAAACCAATTAGGATTTTCTTCTTTTGCCATCACTATTAGAACTTTAAACAATTAATAAAATAACACCTGTTGGGCATCTAATACAAGAGTACTTGAGCAATTAACACATCTCAAAAAGGAGCTTGCCAGCATTGATTAGTGGGCCCACACTTGGGTGCATCATAGTTGCCCTAACTACAAATTGAAATAGCTGGGCGAAAAATGACTACAATAAGCTAAATTAAGTCCTTTGAGGAGGCCAGACAAAACTACTTTAGGCTAGCTTATGTTTGAGCAGCGAGGGTCAACCAAAGAAATATTGTGGCTGGCCTTCTGTTCTTTGTAGACCTTTAGCTGCAGCATATTAAAAGCTTTATCCTGTGATACAATTGATAGTATTAACATCCTTGCTTAAATATATCTTATAAGATCATAAAATACCACAAGATTGCACAATCATTAAGAATCTTCATAAGTGTTGATATCTAGGAACTTAATAATGTTTTAAGTACTCTTAATATGATTTAAATAATGTGGCATATGCTGCAACCTACACCGAATAAAGAACAAAATAGATCTAGGAACTTCTAAAACCTTCCATGTTGATATCTTCTTGATAGCACTCCAACTTCTATCAACCAAAAGATTATCTTCATAAGTGTAAGAGGGGAGTAAAGGAAACCTTCACCAAACCATAAATTACCTTTTCAATCACTAAAATGACATAAATAAGTTCCAAAAGTCCTTAAGCACTTTCAGTTATTACACTAGCATAGCCAAAAAAAGAGAACATAAATCACTAGTCCTGTAAATCCATTTCAGATAAAGTAACCAAAGATTATCAAAAAATGACTGCAACATGCAGTCAAAGTACTCGTCTATAATATCACAGGAATGTCAGACTGCATAAATCCACAAACCCTCTACAAGCTTCATGGTGAAGATTTCCAATCTATGTGCCAAAGACTTTTTCTAAATAGAAACAAACTGGTTGCATAAAGTAGTTGAAATAATTTGTTTATTATTCAGAAAAGCCAATTAAACCCTCAACAACTACAAAATTCGTAAGTCAAGAACCTTATTGTTTTTAAACAATTAAATTAGTCCAAAAAGAGTGCACAGGCCACAAATCCCAAAAGGAATTTTTTGTTGTCAACAATGCAAAACCCTCAAAGTTCAAAGTTAGTCTTTTAACTAAAACAGTGAACATGGTTTTTGCTCGTACCATTATTTTGATAAGAATGGCCACATCTGATGTGATTGAAGAGTTAAGACGATGGGCTAAGATTTTTTTTTACACAAAAAAAGGGACTGAAGGTCATGATCAAGCAATGAAGCACTCATACTAGTTCTTGTGGTATGATATAGACAGGCATGATATAGTACTGTGCTGAAACGTGGTATGCCTCTTGGTGCTAGCATAACAAAAATGAGGTGAAGCACCATGTTTCACTATGCATCGGTACCAAGAGGCATACCATTACTGGTAGTTACCAGTACCATTTGGTGCAACCTATACATCAGTACCAAATCCTAGATCATGATAGCTCCAGTGGAACCAAATCATGACACTAGAAATCACTTTTTTAATTGATGCATATACCTCCTGTACACATGTTAGTCTTTTGCATAATTCTCTTTTTTACTTTTTTTAGGAGGTGAACTAAAGAATTTATCAAGTAAAAACTTCTCTGATGCAGACAATACCTTGAATTGAGATTTTTTTGTGACAGTTTGCTGCATCGACATAAGCTGAAGCAGCTTCATGCTTGCTTTCCAACTGTACTTTAGAAATTAACATGAACAAAATTACAGTGATGCAGACAGTGCTTCCATGTAGTATCTAAACAGAAAAGTTAAGAAGTGGACCTTTAAATGACAGCTAGCAAGTTTGATGTATACTGCTCCAGCTCTATCCCCTGCAATACCAATAAAGAAGTTAAAAAAGCATACATCTTAACTCATGCTGAAGATAGTTCCTCAGTTAACATGATGCATTTGCTTGAATAACAGATTGACCAGAAGAATATATTAAGAGCAATTAAAGTGATCAGATACATCAACTCCCGCAGACAACGACACGATGTTTGATATTATTTTCTGACAAAAGGAGAAGATTGAGGTCCATAATCCTGCTGTATAATATACATAAAGGAACATGTTCAGAGACATTAGTTTATGTGGCAGACATACCATTAGTACAACTTAAAAATTTTGGCCCAAAAAGGATATTGATGCCTTCAACTAAAAATTTCTTACGTTGGGAATGTTTTTTATTAGACTTTCGATTTTGTTAAGAATTTGATTGGACTGAAAAGTCATACAACTCAATACCCACTAATATATGTCAGCAATCCACTGCTAAATCAGTGGATGGTTGTCAATAACATAAATCTATTTGAAGACTGAAAAATTCGACACGTCTATTCATGTGTCTAAGATAAATTAGTATTTTCCTAGAAATCATATAAGTATAATCAGATATACTACATACATGTATGTATGTGTATGTGTGTAAATCTATGCTAAGATTTTACATCTTCAAGCCCAAATACCATGATGTGATGCCTAAAATGATCACATTACGAAATATTATGAATATCGTTTGTGACAGAAAATCTATCGAGATATTGAAAGATGGAAGAAAAGAAAACTTCATAAACCCCTATTTCCCGAACCAAGCTAGCCTGCCTCTTTCCTCTTAGGTAGCCCCCAAAACAAGCATCCTCCTTCATCAAATGCAAACCCTGCAGCTCCATCTCTACTTGGCCATACATGTGCCCTGTTTTTGATTGGCTACTCATCTCCTCAACCAAGTAGCCTACATGCCATGTCACACACACCTAAGGTTGTATCCAAAAAGCCAGCAAGCAACTTCTCAAAGATCTAGTCACACGGTCAAACACATGGCTTCAAAAACTTCAATATTTTTATGTAAAAGTGGACAAAACATTCAAATGGGTTCCACTAGTAAAGATTCAGGGTCACTAGCACCATCCATTGGCTTTGGAATGCAGTGAAAGTAATGGCCGATCATCATCATCTGATCGATGTTAATTTCATCTCAGTGGTTTAAGGCTACATGGATGGTCCAATTTTGATGTTACCTCATCATCTGGCTCCAGCGTTTGCTTCATGAAGCCCATCTTGTTTTAAATTAAGTCACCAACTACAGCCCAAACAATACCAAGACAATCTATACCAAGTTTCTGTCGATGTTTCTTTTTCTTTTTCCTAGAAGTTGCTAGCCAGTTGTTTCATCTGTTGGTTCACTACCCATCATCAAATATAGCCAAATTGGTTACAACTAGTTAACTAGTATGATCAACTGCAGAGGATCAGAAAAATTATATTTCTATCAATCTATTATACTATTCCATCATCCATCTATCTATTCCAACATATATTAGATAAATTACAAGTTATCAATTCAATTCCCGATGCATCCTAATCCAGATTAATTCACATTAAGATAACGTTTCCTCTAAATCTTAGAAGAAAAAAAGGGGGAAAATGGGAATAAGGGCCGATCAAAGAGATCAAACAGAAAAAAGATAACATATTGTCACCGAACCTCAAAGATCATAAAATAGAATACCGATCGGAATCAAGAACCGATCAAGAGGAACGAAGAAAAGGATGCTTACAGTTCTTGGCGAGCTTGAAGCAATTCGCCGCCTTTTCGTACAAATCGGCGGCGTCCTCGTACTTGGAACCGAAGAGACCCCATCCGCTGAGCTTCTTCTCCGCCTTCTTCTCGAATTCCTCCGCCCTCGCCGACTGATCCGCCATCGCCCCCAATCTCTTCTTCTCCTTTCCTTCCTCTTCTTCTCGGTAGTTCGGGAGAAAAGGTGGGAGGCACAAAGGCGAGAGGTATGGAGAGGGCAAAATGGGCTCCGGGCTGCAACTCGAGTATCCCAAATGGCCGAACCGGGCCGGAAACGAGCCGAAAACTTTTTTCAAATAGCAGAGCTAGATCTACAGCGGTCAAAGGGTTCTTCACTTAAATCAACAGTAAGAACTAAGAACTAGGTTAGATAATCAGGGCTCATGTTAATAATCTAATCCATAATTTACTATTTTTAAACTACTTGTATATTAAAAATTATATAATTTGAAAATTCTTAATCTATACATCAAATCATGGAGAAAAAAATATGCACCATTTGGTGTTATTTAACTATTGACATAGGATGGAGGGCACTATATTACATAGTTTTTGCCGTACGCAGTTTAAAAATAGTATATCATATTTAACAGTTCAAATTATCGATGTGAGATCTCTATTATTTCATGTAGATTTGATCGCATCTAAGTAAAGATCAACTGAACAAGATCATAGTCTACCCTATTATTCTATGTAGACTTGATTGTATCTGAGTGAAGATCAGCTGAACCTGATCCTAGTCTACTTATGTGTATATATACACACATATAAGCAAAATATCCTTGCAATGTGGGAAAATAAGAAATAAAAATTTCAAAGAATGGTAATATTAATTACCATATTATGCAATTAATTATATTAAGGCTCACATGCCATTACTCTAGGATGCTTTCTAATGCATAATTACATTCTCTGATTCGCTCAGCAAGGTCTTCCACTTCTCCACATGTCCATCAAATGGGATGGACTCTCATAAGAAATTTTATGTGACAAATAGGGACAAATATTACATTTATAGGGATAAAGTGTTAAAGTCCTAATCATGAACTTTATCTATTTATCTAAGGTTATCTCTATTTCTTACTGGATATTACCTTTATCTCTTACCAAATATTATCTTTATCTCTCATCAAACTCTATGAGATTAATTATTGAAATTATACAACTTAGGCCCCGTTTGCCATTGCTATAGGTAGTAAGACTTTTGTCTGTAGGGCTTTGAGTAGTAGAGCTTTTACTAGTAAAGTTTTGAATAAAAAAAATATTGTTTCTATTTACACCTCATCCCAACTTAGATGGTGTCCGTGAGCAAGTGTCATGTGTACAAGGTTAAAGGATCGGAATATATGGACGTCGCATGATCTTGCTACACCTAATAGGATTCGGCCTTGACAATTTGATCATGACAATTGTAAGAAAGTAGGACGAAGGAATAGGATGGCCATGATTTGTGCAGGTGTAGGTTGAAGGATGTTAATTTTATCTTGAAATGGGATTTAGCTTGCAGTTATACCGTACATAAGGTATGTGAAATCATGGGCGAACTCTCGTCTAAAAAATAGCTTTCCATCATATCTCAAGTAGGACTTTTGCCATAAGCTTTAAATTAGAGCTTTCTCCTAGTAGATCTTTTTCAATTTTTGAAGAAACTAAAAAATTTGTTTCCAAATTTTTACCAAATACCTCAAAAATTATCCAAACGAGCTTTTAGCCCTTTCAGAAATATTTTTTGTCCCTTAGAAAAGCAATGATAAATGAGACCTAACTACTCCAAACCTAGTTAAGAAGTAGAGTGTCAAAACCTAACTAGGACCTGCCAATTTACACGAGCCCAACCAAAATAAATTAGTTCATGTTGGCCATTTTTATATTTGAGTCTGAAACTGGTCAACCCAAAACCAACCTTCTTTATCAATGAGTGGGAATAGGCTGCAGAGTTTTTCTAACTAGAACATGCTTTCATTGCCACTCCTACTTGACCTAAACCCACCTACCCACATGAACAATTATGGAATAAATGGGTTTGGATTAGCCATTTTTAAATCTCGGTTTGAAATGGATTAATCCAAAACTAACACGTTTATAAATAGATAGGTATGGGTTAAGAGTTTTTTTGACCCAAGCTTGCACCGACCTAACCCAAACTGACCTGTCCTGACCTACTGCCATCCCTAAGAAATGGGGCTATTCAAATTTTCACAATATGCTCTTGTAAAAGACTAACCTTGATGAATACATAGAGTACAAAATGATCAAAAAACAAAAAAGGCTGGGATTGAAATCTCGAAAGTTGCCCTATGTTAGTTGTTCAAGGAAATGGTTACAAAGGTTTATATGGGACCCCTCGTTATCCTCCTGTGCCAAGAGAAGGCCTAAAGATGTATCGGTTGAAGAAAGATATAAGATTAACGGCCTCCTCAGGATCGGAGCCATCAGCATTGGAGGAGAGAGAAGTTCCTTCTTCACGAGACGAAGGAATGAAGAGCATTTTCGATGCAAGTTCGAATTTGCGACAAGTACAACTGAATAATCCCCCTTTTGCCGGATTATTACCAATGTAATCATAAAAAAGCAAATTTTTCGGAAATTTTAGACCAAGCTTCCGATAAACTCAGAACTTTAAGGATTTCTGGTGAAGGGATGGTTTCCCCTCCCCCGAACCCCCTCCCCTTCCAATCTTTTATAGGACGTTACCACCCCCCCCCCCCCCCCCCAGCCCCCCTCGGGGGACGGTTAGTGTCTGTTCTGCATGACTCTGGAACGTTATAGCTAAAGAGCGGATTTCAATCACGCGTTTTTCAAAGCATTACTCTTCCTGAGTGCAGGTTCGGTGATTCATGCATTCAAGTGATGGAATTTGTGCTCAAAGGAGGGATTTACTTTCATCATTGTTTTTTTCATAACTTTTGGTTCTACATAGTAATGATAGATTTTAATTGACGCATCCAGCATTTCCAATTCAATAGCATGGAGTAATATCAAGTATTTCTAGTTACAAACCAAACCAAACTTTGAATAGCCATCCATAAGCTATATCAATATGCAATCTTGTAATAGCAATCAACAAATGAATTCATCTAATCAATGTGCATGGCATAAGTTAGTTCGATTCCAATTGGGTGTAAAATTCTTAAAATGGCCTTGTATCGATGAATTTGG
This sequence comes from Phoenix dactylifera, assembly GCF_009389715.1. Taxonomy (NCBI): domain Eukaryota; kingdom Viridiplantae; phylum Streptophyta; class Magnoliopsida; order Arecales; family Arecaceae; genus Phoenix; species Phoenix dactylifera. The sequence goes on from NC_052405.1 coordinate 16,022,967, forward strand.
AGACAAACTCATCCATAGAAGAAGAATAATGCCCAATCCCCAATCCCTTCCCAAAAGAGTGCTTGTGTGCATCCAAATTTTCCCCATATACAAAACATTACATGCAATAGTAAATGCCACCCCATGATAGGAGAAGAAAGTAAGGAGCATTCAAGTAGCTAATCCTGATCCAAATCCATATAGACTCTTTGGTAGATGAGCTCCTTAATCTTCATGATTGTTGGAATGTTGGTTGAGCATAATTTCCATTGTAAACCTACTTCAGCAAAACCGATATGTCACACAATCTAAGGGTGGATTGGACTTCTTTATGATTGATATAGTCTGATCTTGTCTCCCCACAATCTCTTTCTGTTTGAGGAACTCACATTTTCCGATTTTAGCTTTGCCGATTCACTCAACTGATACCACTAGCCTTGCATTGTGCGGACTTTCCTTCCTTAAACTAGTAGATCTTTCATCACAAATTGAAGCTCCCTTCTTCTTTTTTTTCACGGTTCAATTGTTGTTGGTTTTTTGGGCATAGATGGAGCAATCCATGGCCAATATCTACTACGTATCTAAACCATGATCTTATCTAATTGGTCCAGTTCAAACCATAAAATATTATAATTGATCCCAAAAGTTTGAACAAAACCCAATTCCCTGACAATAAGCAAGCTTCCTTCAACTAGAACTCCTGAACATAAAATACTTCTCCCAAATGGTAGAAAACTTAGATTTGACGGCCTGGCTTTCAGATTTTCCCCAGCAAAACTTTTATTTAGCATGATTGGTGGAATAATTATAAATGCAAAGAGTGCTGAAAAGCTTGCATTGAATCTTGATTGTGATCTGCAATGATTTTCCTCTCTTTGCACAATTAATGGGTTATCACTGTAATTCATCGAGCAACAACAATCTCCACAATCCACACAAATAATTAACAAGTAAAATAATAACCAAGAGACAATTTTTACATGGTAAACCCTTCAATGTGAAAAGAAAAAAACCATAAGAGCTAATCTAATAAAAAACTTTAGCTATTCTAAATAATAGAATAATAATGAGTACTAGAGACTACACAAATATCATCAAGATGGATCTTAGTTTCTATGACAATAATAAGCTTTGAATAATAAACAACATAATAAAGAATTGGTCTCAGGACGCTTGAAATATCCAATGAAGAAGGTTTTTTGAAAAATCCAAACCATATAATTTGTAACTCTCAATACCAGAAACAATATACTAAAATTGCAATGAGATTGGAAAACAAATCAATCATCTGATCATCCCACAAAATAGTATCCTAATTTTATAAGTTTTTTTCTATATTTTACGGTCTCTTTCTCTTTTTTTTCTTCCTTCTTTCCACTGCCTTAGCTATGTTGGGAGAGACTCTCCCAAACAAACCAAAAACGGCTTGTGAAAGAAAAGGCCCAAAATGAGCCACGTGCACAATTTCTTATTTTTCTTATTTTTCTTATTTTCAATAATACAAGTCCCCCCTGAGGAGGGACAACTCTAATAAATTTCTCCCTCCTAACTGGGAGGTTCCGCCAAACCTATTGTCTCTCTATAAAAAATAATTATATTTTTAGTTATCATGCCTGACCTATCATCATTGATATGGATTTTTTTAAGGTACAATAGCTTCATCTCTAAAGCATCCAAACCCAATGATGTCTCGTATTAATGTGCTTGAATCTTAAGTGAAGTAATGGATTCTTTGGGAGATTAAATGGCACTGTATCCTTCACTATGATATACAAATTTTTGGGAAAAAAGAACAAATCCTTCAATCTAGACTTCCAAATTGAATAATTGAAAGGAATGAGTTTAACCATGCTACTACTCGTATGTTCTTCGATTTAATTTGTAAAAAAAACTCAGCCACCAGCAACCAACTCTGATGCCATTTTACTTAAAAAAAAAGGCCAAAAAATAACAAAGCCACAAAATTACCCATAAATTCTTTTTCTTTCCTCCTGCAATTAAATAGGGTATCACTGAGATTCACAAAGTAATAATAATCTCCATAATCCATAAAAGTAACTAACAAATAAAATAATTGAGAAATTCACAAATAAAAAATATTTAATTTTAACATTAAAAAATTTTAATTAAAAAAAAAACTATGAGACGTAGTTCAACCAAAAAAATTATTATTTAAAATAATAAAATTATAATATTCTCTTTAGTCGAATTAGAGGTTATATAAATAGTATCAAATCTCGGCTAATAAATTTTATGTCAATAAAGTGGCTTTCAATAATAAATAATAAAATAAAAGATGAGTCTCCTCAGGTATGATGTTTTTTTTTTTAAGGAAAAAGAAAAGAAGGGAGAAAGGGACAAGCCCATCCAGCGTAGCAGCTCCTACTGGATCCCCACTCCGCCAGAAGAATGTTCGATGCGAATAGAATTGACCGTGTGTTGGGCACGCCAGTCGGTTTTACTCATACTCGGACCCACCTGTGGGCTCGGCTCGTCATCTTTCTGGATTCCAGCACGTTTACCCTCCATGTGAGTACGTCACACCTAGTACCACTGAGGCTATCAGCAGACCAATAAGCTCTTTCAAACTCCGCGTCCAAGCAGGAAGCATCTGGTCTCCATAATTTAATCGGCGTTCATACATTTCGAACTCGGAACTGTTTGATTGAAAATAAGGCTTAGTTTCACTGAGCTGCCACCTCAGTGGCTCACGTACGATGCTTCAAATTTTTAACCCGGGCACACCCAGCCCCCTCCAATTTTTTTTTCACCCTTTACGCCGTCTCAGTTACATTGCTTTTTTCTTTTTCTCTATCTTTTTTATTTTAAATGATGTGGGTCCTACCCTATTGTTTTTTTTGTCCTACCCTTCATGAACCACCACAATGATAGCGAGGGAGGTACAGCAGCCTGCCTTGGTCCACCACTCATGCTGGCCCCTCCAGCACGGTTATTGACGCGGCCACATTATAGTAGCCTCTCAAGTCTCAAAGGTTCCGCATGCTCGAATGTCGGTGATCATGCACGTATAAACTTTACGTACAAGTATCATCGTGATATCATGCAGTACAACACCATAAAATATACGGATAATTAATTTTCCACCTTGCAAAGAACTGTGGTACAAGGGAGAGTCCTTGACGACCGTAACTAAAATTTTCGGTCCAATAACTCTACCAACTTCAATTTTCGATCTCTCAGATCGTTTTTCTTAAAAATTGCCATAGATGCCTCCGCCCATACGGTGGGATGGTGCTGAAGAAGCAAAAGAAGAAGGGGTCAGCCTTCTGCACACATAACACGGCCGTCGCAGCTGCCACCGGCCATGGCTCGGCCCCTCTTTTTCGCCATCGATCTCGTGGGAAAAGAAGAAAGGAAAAGTCGGACTTGAAATAATTAGTCGCTGGGACTATTATACCCTGGCACAAACTCTAAACAGTAACTGGCACGGCAACTTAAGTCTGAATCATATTTGTGAGGGAGGAAGAGAAGAGGAGGTGATGAAGAAGATAGTCACCATTCATTTCATCTGATTCATACCCAACAAGAGAGGAGAAGGCGGAGGTTTTATAATCCTCCTGAGAACCTTCTGGATATGAAGGTTTGTTACAGTTTGTTAGGGAGAAACTAACTTCATGTGCTGGTGCTTCCGTGAGTGGTCTGGTGGGAATTGAGTGGAGTTAACATCCCCCGGCAAGGTGATGATGGGGTTTGCAGCATCAGCTTGTGGCAGAGAGTGCGATGTCGTTGGGATGACAGAGCCTTTGTGAAAATATCAGCTGGCTGATCCTCAGATGCTATGTGAGCTGCGCGGATTTCACCGGAGTTGATTTTCTCCCGGACGAAGTGATAATCAACTTCAATGTGCTTGGTCCGAGCATGGAATACGGGATTGGATGCCAAAGCTAAGGCTGAGATGTTATCACAGTGTAATGGAGTGGGTGTGTTAGGTGGTATTTGGAGTTCTGATAACAGACGACGAAGCCAGATGATCTCGGAGGCAGTGACTGCGAGAGCTCTATATTCGGCTTCGGTGGAGGAGCGGGCTACCGTCGGCTGCTTCTTTGCATGCCAAGAAATTAGGTTGGGACCAAGGTAGATGCAGTAACCTGTAGTGGAGCGCCGATCATTGGAATCGCCTGCCCAGTCGGAGTCGGAAAAAGCAGAGAGCCGGAGAGGTCCAGGTTTGAATGAGAGACCGAGATTGGCGGTACCTTTGATGTAGCGAAATACTCGCTTAAGAAGCTGAAAATGCATTTGTAGAGGATTATGCATAAATTGGCAAAGATAATTGACTGCAAAGGAGAGGTCTGGTCTTGTGATTGTCAGATATTGAAGGGAGCCGGTGAGGCATCTGTAATGTGTAGGATCAGAATATAGAAGAGACCCGTTGGGGAAGACAGGCTGTTTCAATGGAAGGGGTGATGCCACTGGCTTACAGTCCTGCATGCCTGCTTTTTGAAGAAGTTTCAGGGCACAGGATGTTTGATTGAGTGTGACTCCATGGTTAGAGAATGAAGCATGGATGCCGAGGAAATGAGATAGTTGGCCCAGGTCCTTCATCTGAAACTCACTTTGGAGTAGAAGAAATAATTTTGTTAAGGAGTCAGAACAATTTCCGGTGAGCAAGATGTCATCCACGTAGATTAGTATATATGTTGAGACCGGTCCTTGATGTGAATAGAAGAGAGACGGATCAGCTGTACTGGATTTGAAGCCATTGCGAAGGAGAAAATTGGAGAAGGTTGCAAACCATTGTCTGGGACTCTGTTTGAGGCCATAGATGGCTTTCTGAAGACGGCAGACATGGTCTGGATACTGAGGGTTGCTGAAGCCTTGTGGCTGCTCCATGTAGACCAGCTCCTCTAAATTCCCGTGAAGGAATGCATTAGAGACATCCAATTGGCGAACGTGCCACTGTTTGGTAATTGAGAGAGCGAGGAGAAGTCTGATTGTTGGAAACTTAGCGACTGGGCTGAAAGTTTCGGAGTAGTCAACGCCAAATTGTTGTTTGAATCCCTGTGCTACTAATCTTGCTTTATACCGAGCTATGGAACCATCTGAGTTCCTCTTAATTCTGTATGTCCACCGACAGCCAAGAACTTGTTGAGAGGGGGGCCGAGGTACCAACTCCCAGGTTTGTTGTTTGAGCAGAGCATCAAACTCGGTTGACATGGCGTTTCTCCACTGTGGATCAGTGACAGCCTTAGTGTAGCATGTAGGTTCAGAGTTTTCGGGTGAGGTACTGAGAAGGGAGAATATATGTTTGGGTTTAAGGGAACCAGTTTGTAGTCTGGTGACCATGTGATGACGAGTGGGTGGTGACGGTGGGGTAGTTGAGGTGGACGAAGAGTCTATTGGCTCCAGGTGTTGTGAGACAGGAGGAGACTGGTCTGTAGAGGGTGGAGGTGATGTATGGAGAGGGGAAGTGGGAGTATTTGATGGAGTTCTGGGTAGTAAGGAGGGTGGAACAAGACAGGGAAATGGTAGAAGAGGTGGTTGTGATGAGTTTGTAGAGGAAGAAGAAGAGTGGGGAAATTTAGTTTCATCAAAGCGAACGTGCCGGGAGATTATCACTGTTCCAGTAGCTGGGTTGTAGCACTTATAAGCCTTGTGATTTGGGGAGTAACCAATGAAGATGCAAGGTGTGGAACGAGGAGAAAGTTTGCTAGTAGACTGAGGACGTAGCCAGGGGTAGCACTGACAGCCAAATGCTCTGAGAGATGTATAGTCTGGTGTTTGGTGATACAATACTTCGAAGGGAGATTTAAAATTGAGAATGGATGTGGGTAGCCTGTTTATGAGATAGGTAGCGGTGAGCAGAGCATCGATCCAGAATTTGGTAGGAAGAGAAGAGTGAATTAGAAGACTGCGTGTGATTTCAAGCAAGTGACGATGCTTCCTTTCGGCTACCCCGTTTTGCTCTGGGGTGTATGGCGCTGAGAATTGATGGACAATGCCAAGGGAGGAGAAGAGGGAGTGAAAACGATGATTAGCAAATTCTCCCCCGCCGTCGGAGCGAAAACGTTTAATAGAATATGTGAATTGCCGTTCAACAAGGGATTTGAAATGTAGAAATGTATCGAATACATCTGATTTACGAGCTATGGGATAGACCCATGAGTAACGAGTAAAATCATCTACAAACAGTACATAGAATCGAGCAACAATGTCGGAGCTTGGAGGAGAGGGGCCCCAAACGTCGGAGTGGATGAGTTCAAGAGGAGACTGTGTAGTCCTGGAGTGTAAACCGAAAGGAAGTCGACTGCTTTTGGCTAGGCAGCATGACTGGCAGAGAGTTGATAATGAAGTTGGCTGGCGAAAACGGAGGGTGTTGGAGAGGCTTTGTAATATGTTGTTGGCTGGATGACCTAAGCGAAGATGCCAGAGTGAAGAAGATGTGGACGCTGTGTAGGCTTTGGGGAATGCTGAGGAGGAAGACGACTGATGAAAGATGAATGGGATTTTGTAGAGACCATCAGAGCAGCTTCCCTGAAAAAGAATGTTGTTCGATATCTTGTCCTTGATAACACAACCAGAGGAGTCAAAAATGAGGATACAATTGTTGTCCGAAGCCAGTTTATGGATTGAAAGAAGGTTGTGGGAGATGTGTGGAGTATGTAATAATGTAGAGAGTTGAAATGTGTGTGAGGGAGTGTGAAGGATACCTGAACCAGTATGACTGATATCAGTTGAGGAGCCATCACCGAGTAGGACTTTATCTGAGCCAGAGTAAGAACATGGTTGATGAACCAAAGATGAATCGGGTGTCATATGTGATGATGCCCCGCTGTCGATGACCCAGTCTCCAGAGGAAGATCCAGTAGATGAGTGAGCTATGTGTGCTTGAGGTCGAGGAAATGAGGGAGCATTTCCTGGATAGTTAGGATCCAGTCGAAACTAGCAGCGGGCTGCGGAATGACCCTGCTTGTGACAAATCTGACATTCAATGGGAGATTTGGACTCCCTGCTTTGAGAGGATGGAAACCAGCCTCCTGGTCTTGTGCGACCCCGTCCTCGAGATGAAGAGAAGAAGCGACCACGACCGCGTCCTCGGGCTGCCATGAGAGCAAAGGAGCTATCAAATGCAGAGTGTTGCCTGTCTTTGGAGTTCATGATGATTTCTTCACTGCAGAGGAGAGCATACAGTTCATCAAGAGATATGGTGGAAGACCGAATGCGAATAGCTGTGGCGAAGGAATCGTAACAGGTTGGTAAGCCATTGAGGATGTAGAGAATTATATCCTCAGTGTCTGGACTGGAACCAGCAGCTGCCAGTGCATCGATCTTGGACCGGACCTCATTGAGATACTGTTGCATAGACAGATTATTCTTCTGAATATTATGGAGCTCATTTTTCAGTTGAATGATGTGAGTCCGAGTAGCTGAATTCAGCCGAGTATCTAGAGTCCTCCAGATCTGGTGACAGTGTTCTAAATTGACCACAAAAGGGAGAAGAGATGGAGAGATGGTGGAATATAGTGCAGTGGATAGAAATTGGTCTGTGAGTGACCAATTTTCGAATTCTTCTGGATCAATGGTGGTTGCTGAGGGAACTTTGTCATCAAGAAAACTCAGGAAACCACTTGCCTTGAAGATGCGAGTGATTTGAGAGCGCCAGGTAAGGTAATTTTCGGCAGTAAGCTGGGTCGGAACCAGAGATTGGATCCGGGTAATGAGGAATTTCAGGTTTGGGGAGATAGCGAAGTTGGAAAAGCTTCCACAGGCTTCGTTGGGTTTGTTTGCTGACCCCGGCGATGCCATGTCTTCGTCGTGAAGAGGAGGTAAGACCACTTCAAGGTTGATAGAGTCGTATGACATGAACTGTGAATGAGGAAGACTGGTTAGAGCCCGCGAACACACAGGGAGGATTCCCCTGCTCTGATACCATGAAATAATTAGTCGCTGGGACTATTATACCCTGGCACAAACTCTAAACAGTAACTGGCACGGCAACTTAAGTCTGAATCATATTTGTGAGGGAGGAAGAGAAGAGGAGGTGATGAAGAAGATAGTCACCATTCATTTCATCTGATTCATACCCAACAAGAGAGGAGAAGGCGGAGGTTTTATAATCCTCCTGAGAACCTTCTGGATATGAAGGTTTGTTACAGTTTGTTAGGGAGAAACTAACTTCATGTGCTGGTGCTTCCGTGAGTGGTCTGGTGGGAATTGAGTGGAGTTAACAGGACTGTGGCTGTTGCGGCAGACAATTTATATAAACTTATGAGCAGTTCATTCACGATGATGATGATGATCAAGCCAATAATAAAGGAAAGTGAGGTAAACGCGAAAACGGATTTTTTTTAATTATTTTTTAAAAAATAATAAAATAATATTTTTTAAAAAATAATATTTTTATATTTTATAAAAAAATATGAGAAATACAGAAAAATTACTTTTCTATCAGTTAATTTTTTTTCTTTTTCAAAACTACTTTTTAGCTATCAAAATAAATGAATAAGAATTTTTCTTTTATTAAAAATAGGACAGATATTTTATACAATTTTTTTAAAAAATAAAAATTTAACCAAATATACGTCACTCCAAAATGTACTTTTTTTTATGCTCAACCAAATATACTAAAATTATTTTTTTAGATATTATATTTTTAAAAAATTATTTATTTTAAAAAATATTTTGATGAGAAAAAATATTTTTTTGCAAAGCAATCGACTGCTCGAAGTCCTGCTGTTTGATCACATGAGATAAAGGGTTTTTAGGGAAAGTAAATATTATTTTCACGTGGAATACTTCCATCTTGGAAAAGAAAGACAGAATAGTGGAAACGAGGAAAGGTGACGAAAAAAATATTTTGAACAGTTGTTTGTGCTCTTTATGGTCTTTTTTTTTTTTTTTTGCTAATGCGGGTGGATTAGACCTGACGAGACCGGATACACCCAATAAAGTCAGAAAATAAAATACCTCGGAGTGCCAAAGGCAACTCTCCATCGCCACTCCATAAGGTGCCTCCGGAGTGAGAAGCTACATACGCAGCTACCCAATCCGCAGCACCATTACCTTCACGGTAAATATGCTTGGCCCGAAAGGCCCATCCATCCCTCGCCATAACCCAAATGTCATGGAGCAAGGGATGGTCACACCCGCCACGCCTTGGACCCCCCTGGATCCAACTGACAATGGTGGCTGAGTCACCCTCCAGGATAATGGACCTAGCCCGTAAGACACATCGGGCATGGCGAAGGCCTGCCCAGGCAGCTGTCAGCTCCGCACTGGGAACTGAAGTGTCAAATAACTGACTGCCACCGGCAGCCACAACCCTGGCACACGGGTCCCGGATAACAAAACCCGCGCCTCCCCGCGTGCCACTATCCAAAACAGACCCATCAAAGTTGACCTTGAGGAAGCTCGGGGGTGGGGGCTCCCAGGTGAAAAACACCGTACGAGAGGCTGCCACAGCCCCCAGAACCCACCCAATCCAAGTCTCATGGAACCCCAGGCTCTCCAAAGCTAGCCTAAGAAAACTCCACCTGATTCTATCGTAAGCTCGTTCCATATCTAGCTTGACGGCCATCAAACTCCGCCGTTGCGAGGCCCGTCGAAGATCCCACATCATCTCCTGGGCCACCATAACGTTATCGGAGATACTCCGACCCCTCACAAAAGCACCTTGCTCCTGACAGATGATGCCGGAGAGGAGGGGCTTCATACGATCCATCAGTATTCTTGCCACAACTTTGTATAAAGTATTACACAAGCTGATCGGCCTAAAATGACTCGGCTCGGCCGCGTCCTGACGCTTTGGTATAAGCGTGACAAATGTGGCTTTCCAATCGTCAGGCATACCTGCATGATTGAAAAAACACAAGACCGCTTCCACCACTGCAGTCCGAACGATTCCCCAGTATCTCCGGAAAAAGAAAGGTGGGAAGCCATCTGGACCAGGGGCCCTATCCGCACCCAGTGCCCAGATAGCCTCACGCACCTCCCCCTCCGTCACTGGACGAACCAACATAGCGTTCTCAGTCATATTGATTTGGGAAGCAGCCCTCGGGAGCTGACCGGCAGGATCGGACTCACAATCCTCCGTCCAACGAGAGCGAAAGAAATCAAGCAGGATATGGGTGATGGCCGAATCGCCTTCAACCCGGTGACCCTGCTCATCCCGCAAGGATCGAATCATATTCCTCTGCCTCCTGATAATCGTAGAGCGGTGAAAGAAACTAGTGTTTCGATCACCCTCTCTGACCCATTGAATTCTGGATTTTTGCCTCCAGAAGATCTCATGTTGCCGCAAGATCGAGTGGTGAGTGGCGAGGAGTCCCGAAGGCTGACCATATCGGCCTCGGGGAGCGCACCCAACTGGTCTTTTCTACTTTGGTGGTCGGCAATCGCAGCCTCCACCTCCTCCAACTTCCTAAAGATATCCCCCACTACCTCACGATTCCAACGCCGTAGCCGACGCTTAGTCAATTCCAATTTACGTGAAACCCTCTGCATGGGGTTACCACGAACCGGCAGACTCCAAGCTCCTCGGACAATGTCCCAGGATTGAGGGAGAGACAACCAAACCTTCTCGAAGCGGAAGGGGCATTGGTGAGAAGAACCAGATACAGTCGAAATCAACAAAGGACAGTGGTCCGAAGCAATCCGGGGTAGATGACTAACCCTGTAGGAAGGAAATCTGGTAAGCCAGTCAGTGGAAGCAATAGCCCTATCGAGCCGCTCCCACACCCTGGCTTGGCCGGACTGATTATTACACCAAGTAAATTGCGGGCCAGAGAATCCTAGATCCACTAGGCCGTTTCGCGAGAGAAAGTCTCGAAACTCCCTCCTATCCACAGTGTCAGTAAAAGCCCTACCTCCACGTTTCTCACTCCCCTCCAAGTCTTTATGGTCCTTTCTCCAGAGCTTGTTAAGCCTCGAATGCTCCCACCTTAGTTCTTTATATATATATATATACATGTATATATTAAAACTTTGATGCTCCGAATGGACCCAAGCTCTCAGAAAAAGGTGGCGTGTGTTCTACGCCTGTGTTTCAGCTAAAACTTTGGCTCGAGTTTCAATGTCAGAATATTTAAAGCATCAAAGGCGTGCTTTTTAAAGGCAATCCATTTTAGATGACAAAACTAGACATTTGAGAGCAAATGGATGATACATAATTTTGATTTAAACTTGTTTAAGGGTAGTTTTAAAAACAAAATGAAAAAAAGAGAGGAAGAAACAATAAGAAACTGCAATACCTTCTAAGTAATTAATTTTTGGAAGCTAGACTACTCTAAGACACATTGTCCAAAAAAAATCACGAACCATTCCCAAACATACTGAACAAGAAACATTAAATGTCATTAGATCATCACATTGGCATTCTTTTCTAAGAATATTGTTTTAAGGCCAGATTTACCAATATTAATGATCAGAGCTTGTTAACCAAAAATTTATTACCGACTATGTTGTAATTCTGTTGTTTTAATGTTCTTTTTCTTTTTAGCCCCAATAAATGAAACAATGTATAATTCTTGTTGCTTGTAAAACAGCATGATTGTATGTTAAATAGGCATAAGTTGGCATAGAACAAAGCTTAAGTTTGTATGGTTATATAAGACACAAGGGACTAAAATGTAAATGGAACATGGTCAAAGATGAATTATTAAATTTCAGTCAAGGGTTAGCAATAATTTTTTCCATGCAAAATTTGCGAGATTTCAGCCTAGAAGTTCTGGAATCATTTGACTGCTGCAAACAGTCTTCAAGGATTTTTATTTTTTTCAAAAGATTTTTATAAAAAAAAAATTCTACCTTATCTAGTCATCATATAAAATCTTTTTTTCTAACTATAGCCATTATTGCATCACACTTCGAGAGAAGCCCAAAAAGATGCATAGACTTGTTAGTGCAAGCCCAAAAAATTAAAAAAAAAAAAAACAAAATGTTTCTATAAAATTTTGCTCTTGGATCATCTGATTGAAATAAAGAATCAGAAAGGTTTTTGATTATCTACCTTTCATTGTTTTCTATGGTGTTTTGCAAGAATAGTTTTTTTTATATATATTTTAGAAAAAGAAAAAGTATAAACTTTTTATTTTTGAGAAGAAATTAACACTAGAAGTCACCTATTGTAGCAACTACTATTATAAGCTTTTTTTATATATATAAATATCCATCACAGGACTTATTGAATTATTAAATTCCTATATTTAGATAATGCACATATTTATTTTAGTTGATACATTTTGACCATGAATGGAAATACAATACAAATCGATATGCAGTCAAAATTATCCTTATAAGTTAAAGATTCAGTACTAATTTTAGCATGAAATGCTCATCAAAAACTTTTTCCTAAAAAAAATATATTTATTTTTTAGTACAAATATAGCCCTTTTCTACTAATTCAGTAATTTACTATATTTATTTTTATCACAAAAGCTTTAAAGCTCTAATTAGTGTCAATATATACAAATTACATTATTAAAGCACGCCGACCGGGCACCAGCTGCCCCACCCACCCACGCGGCGCATTGCAAAGCTACAGGCTTAGTGGCCCCCACATTTCTTGGGCCCCACTAACCCCACCACTCGCCCACGGCTTTGGGATCGTGATTGTATCCTTTACGCGGAAGAAGGTGCGACCTTCCTTCGAGCCCGATCACCGTTGGATCATCCACTTTGGACCGAATTGGAGCTCTGAGATCTGTGAGATGGACAATACAGCGGTCCTCAGGCGCGAAGGGAGGCCTATCGTTCCTTCGTGCGAAGGATACAACCACGTTCCACCACCGAGCCCCTTACTTTTTAAAAGAAAGAAGTCGCCTAGTTTTCTCGCTCTCACTCTTCCAGGTTCTTCCTCCCTCGGTGGAGTTAAGATTAGTAGTCACCGGAGAACTGAAAGCCACCACTTCCTCGTCCTCCTCCGCCGGCTCCGCCGCCGCCGCCGCCGCCTTCCTCCCTCTTTGTTTTCTGTACGCTTCTTCCTCTCTCCAAACCGGCAAAACGCCCAGTCGAAACTAATTGCTTTGGAACCTATAACCCATCTAGAAATTTGTCCTCTCCCTTTTTGGAGTTAGGTTTGCTTCTGGTGAGAGCATCCTTTCTTTTCTGTTTTTTCTCGGTTATGTGATTCATTTTATTATTGATAAGATTTCTCTGTTGAGCTAGTAGCTTCGGGGATTTCTTTTTTCTGAAGTTTTCTTTTTTCCTTATGGGTTTTGTTTGTTTTGCATGTAGTTGTGGGGTTTGCCAAGGAAAGATGAGGCTGCCTAATTTTGTAAGGGGTTCTAACTCATCTCCATATGTATGTTTGGTTCTGGTTTCTAGTGCTCTAAATTATTCTTCAATTCATTTGTTTAATGTTCAGTAGTCTCTGTTGTGATGTATAAATATTCATTTTTTATGTCAATTGTTTCCTTTCGTACAAAAATGGGTTTGTGATGCTTCTTTCTAGATAGGTAAGTTGGTTTAAGTTCAGTAGTTTCGAGAAATTCTGCATCAAAATTGTACACATTAATTATTAATTGATTAGCAGTGAATTTATCACTTTATCTTATGCATCTGTAGTGAAAATATTGGATTTTGGAACATGTTGCGTAATAGCATTGTAGCAAACCCAAATTGATTAGTAATTGAATATTTCTGTTTTTATTTAGTACTGAAAACAAAATAAATGAGCAAATCGTTTTCTGGCGTGAATTATCACTGTTCAATTTATTTCATGTACCATTCTATCTAACTGCTTGATATATGAAACTATTGATTTTGTTTGACTACTAACTTACAGTTGGGAAATTATCCTGCAAGAATCTATAGTTTGTGATAACACATTTTGTGCGTGTGCGCCTTCTCTTTCCATTTGAGGCTGAGATGTCTTTCTCTGCCTTATTTTCCTGGCAGGGTTCTATGCTCAAAGATACTGGAGGCAAGAGAGCCTATTTTTGCAGCTTTCTCCTGCTGGGTGCTGTCCTCGGTGTAGCCTGCCTTGTGGGGACTCCGTCTTTTGCTAATAACAAAGTATGGTTGGTTTTCTCACTTTAGTTGATTATCTATATTGTCAGTTTATGCGAACACAATAGTTTTATATCATCTGTGCATAGAAAAGTGTTTTGATTGCTCATATATATTTTCGTTGTATTCCGCATTTCATTTCCATACTTAAATTAAACGATCTTCTATAGTGGCTTTTCTTGGTCAATTTGCTTCTGAAAGGAAAACATGGTTGATTACTTCGTTCTTTGACTCAAAATGTTTACCAGATTAAGATGTCAGTTTACCCTATATGCTTAACCGTAGTTCTCAAAAGTCAGAATCCTACTACTTCAAATCAATTTTCTGGTGACTGATATTTTGTGTTGCAGAATAATTGAGTCATGTGTCCAACACCTTTATTTGTGCACTAAGGTGACACTTTACATCAACATATGGAAATTCTGTAACAGCCTAACTTTGTATTGAATAGAGGTGATGCCTGCAGAGTGCAAGGCTAAATGCTATCACATTCTGAAACACTGATTACTACACTCTCAAACTGGCATGTAGGTCCCAAAGAAATGGAGAAAGATGTGAAAACAATGGAGTTAATTTGTTGGTAACAGGGTGCAGAAATCAGTGTTTCATAGATGGGTTCTCGAAACATTTCTCTACCTACAAATATAACCATTCAAGTATTAGACATGGCACAAACGAGGTGCATTTCTGACTATTCATTGTATTGTCAAGTAAATGCCAGGGATAGTGATATCTTATGTGGCATGATTTCGATGTTGATCATGAAAGAATGTTTCTCTAAGATACAGAGACACAGTGTGCCTTCTAGATGTACTATACAACAGGCTGCAACCAGTTAACATGGGAAACTCTTGAATGATCTAGCATCCCCCACTTAATAAAGTTGCATTTTGATGATTTGCTTGCTTCTGACTTTTGAATATATTTCCCACAGAACTTGCAGCATACTATGTGTTCTACATTTTGGTTATGCAGAAGTTCTTTTAATGTAAATTATGTTATAACTGCTGATTTATCGTGTCTCTTGTTTAGTATGAATTTCCTAGTTCTAGGTTCAAGCTATTAACATAATGACTAGAAAGCCTGATACTGGTTAGTGCTTTAGGGATCAAAACCCAGTTTTGTGGTGCTCTACTATAGGTAGCCTTCCAAGTGCCTAATATTTGGTATTTGTGCAAGCTAATTTTTTTTCTGAAATTTAAAGCCTGGAGCAAGCATCAGAGTGAGTGCACTTCTCTCTAGCCTATGGAGCCAATACAGACCTACCCATGCCGCATGCTATGAGCATGATACATCGCTAGAGGTTTCATGTATACAACAGAATTTTTACATACCATCCATGTATAACTTATTCAAAGAAGTGATTTCATCAATGGATCATCTTTTACTACTTTTTTGGTTTGTATATTTGGTTCCATGTCTTCTTGATAGCTGCGTGATTGCATTATGCTATATAGCATGCTTTAGTCCTGACTGAAATGGAGTTAGGAACTGCTGCTTCATTTTCTGAGTTTCTTTTTGCTTTGTTTTCATTCCCTCTCGTATTTTTGGGTGGCTTGCATACTTCTGATGGTAATTACCCTAAAGAAAAACCAAAAAAGGAAAGTTCTTGAAAGAATTTTCCTCTTTGCTGGAAGTTTCTGACTCTTTTCTATCCTTAATGCAGATATCCATCACCGGTAATTAGAAGTGCATCATTTGTTCATATATTAGGTTAATATATCATAAAGTACAATTTAGTTTTTAAGGATATAATATTAAGCTCCAATATTCAGGGAATATTGTTTGGATGGGGAGCAATTGAGCCAACTCAGAATAAGTTGTCCACTTTATGCAAGGTTTGCCGTATTATACAGCTTGATTTAGAAATCTATTGTATCATGTTAATCTTGGGAGTTTGCTCTTTTTATAATAAGAGCTAGATTATATAGCTTATTCTTCTGCTGGTTTTCAGACTCAATGCAAACCTTCTGGGAGTGAGCCATTGCCTCAAGGCATTGTTAGCAGGACATCAAACTTAGAAATGCAACCAATGTGGGGATCTCTACACCCTCAAAAGAAAAAGGTGGGAGAAATCAACCTTTAGTTTTTGGTCATGGATTGCATTTCAAATGTTGCTTATCATTTTTTATCCTTTATACCACAGTATATGGAGTGTGCTTGCATGAATGGGATATGTATATTGTTAGATTAGCTAAAATGATTTTCATTACTTACCCTCAAGCATCGAAGTGACAGAATATGGTTCTCCTTTTGGTGTTAAGAAATAGTCTGTATATGGTTTGTCCCAAATTATTTATGAATGAACAGTTGACTGAATTGTGACTCCATCTTTTGTTTGTTCTGTTATGAACATGCCCTAATAGTTATGAAATGATGGGTGGCTGAAATCATCACCGCCTAGATACTCGTATAATCACTGTATGATTCATGGATGGCGGAATCATTCCGGACTGCCCAATTCGGGGTGTGCCGAGCTATACCAGCGGCGGACCAAGATAGTTCCAGCAAGCAAAACAAGAACTAGCAATGGAGGGGGAGAGGGAGATGGAAAGAGAGGAAAAGAGAGAGGGGGGGAGGGAGGAGAGGGAGAGGGAGGGGGAGGGGGGAGAGGGAGAGAGAGGGGGCTCGGAAGCCTTCCTCTCCTTCGGTCTCCCGCCCAAATGAAACAGGGCTCGACCCTTTTTTTTCGCTTCTTTAAGTAAAGTTGGCACACCATGTGTTGACTTCATCTAAAGAAGCGCAAAAAAGGAAAAATAGGCCGAGCCCTATTTCAAACGAAATAGGGCTCCGCCTAACATGTAGATAGGTGGAGGAGAGGAGGGCTTCCGAGCCCCCTCTCTCTCCCTCCTTCCCTCCCTCCCTCTCTCTCTCTCTCTCTCTCCCTTTCTCTCTCCTCCCTCTCTCCCTCTGGTTGCCCTTTTACAATATGCGCTGGGATGGGATGTTTTGGTACTGTATCGTAACACCAGCCTACCAGCATGAGTACCAGTTCCGATACTATGGTTCTGGGTATGATTGATAAATTAAAAATGAAACACAACCACAACATCTTATACGTGGTTCATGAGCACTAGGACAGAATTCCGTTGCTACTTCAAGATGCTTGCTGAATTCCTATTTGATACTGATGAAATGATGCTTGGTTTGATTTTATACTCTTCTTGTGGATATGCTTATCTATATGAAAGAAAACAAGACTACCGTTCAAATTTTATTAATTTAACCCTAAATGTTTGTCCGAGAAACATAGCAGGGCCTTGCAACTTGATGGCCATATTTTCACATGATGTTAGCCTAGTTTTCTGAGAGCTTGATAATGATGTGGAAGCATGATGTGTGGTGCAAAAATTGACTAGTTGTTGAAGGGACACCCTTTAGAACACATGTTAGTAGCTCAAGTTGATATACCAATTGAAATAAGTCAACAGTATATGTCGCAGAAAATTTGCATTGTCGATATCTGCTTAGAATCAAAACCATCACTTTTAAGAGAAAGCATGTAAAGCTGAAGAATATCTGGAGCAGTCCTGCAGACCAAAAAAATGTTTCTTTCTATAACTTTTCCCATTGGCCTTCTCCACAATCTCTAACCGTGATGAGACTTTTAATCACTATTACAATAGTGCTTTTCATTAGATTGTTCTTTAATATCATATTTTTCTTAGAAAAGGTAAAACTCTTCATACATTTATATCTGATTGTCAGTAATAAAAATAGGTGGATAAAGGGAGTTTCAGCCCTTGGCCCTTGCTATTGCCATAACATGATTTTTTTTTTTTTTAATATCGATGGCCCTGTATTGGGTGTAATATCAAATTGTGGTTAATTGTATCAATTTTTTTTCATAAACACTCTCATTAAAATGTTTATACCAGCACGTAGCAAAGGCATCTAAGAGCTTGTTGGCCATGGCAGTTGGAATAAAACAAAAAACAGTTGTGGATCAAATTGTTGAGAAGGTACAAATCAGATAATTCCTTTGAATGCCTTTTGTCCTGTTCTCAGCATGTCAATAGTCTATTTATGGATGATTCTTTCGTCTGTCATGTTTCAGTTTTTCTCCAGCAAGTTCACTATAATGCTTTTCCATTATGATGGTGTGGTTGATGAGTGGAGAGACTTACAATGGACTGATAGTGCCTTACATGTCTCTGCAATCAATCAGACAAAATGGTATGTCTACTTAGTTATTTGCAAATCTTAATTGAGCTTTTGCTGTTGAGGTATCTAAACCATGTTTAATATCATATTACCTTGGAAGGTGGTTTGCCAAGCGCTTCTTACATCCAGATATAGTTGCTGAGTACAATTATATATTCCTTTGGGATGAAGATCTTGGAGTAGAGCATTTTCATCCTGGACGGTATGAGCTCTCATGTAATTAGTGTATAGGAAGTATTTCTTGTTTCATGACCGTCAGTTCATTTTTGATCTGAATCAACTGATTCATGAGACTTCATAGGAGTTCTCATACATCTTTTAGGGATGATCTTTTCCATTAATTTATGTTTCTCGCCATCCTCCCTCTTTTTCTGCACTTACTATTTAATGAAACATTGTGTATTCTATTTATGACAACTACTTTCTATTGGTTTTGCTTTAAATTCTGAGAAATTGCTTTTTTGCATTTTAGGCAGATGATTGTGATAAATCGAAATCTCCAATTGGAGAACTTGTATATCATTTTTTCATCTTGCCTACAATGCTAGTTTTTGACCATGTCTAGTTTTATGATTCCTTTTGTTGAAATTCTTCATATTTCATGTGATTGTTTTTTTGTAATTTATGTGAATACAGAATAATAGTTTTCTTCCTTTTCTGATCCTTTTATTGGGTGTGAAACCATAATATCAAGCTGAGGACATGTCCATTTCTTTTCAAGTTTTGTATTTGAATTTCACCTTTTAAAGAAGCATATTTGAATATTACAGTTATATATCAATCATTGAGAGGGAAGGGTTAGAGATATCACAACCTGCATTGGATGTTGCTAAATCAGAGGTGCATCATCAAATCACTGCACGTGGGAGGCAAGGAGATGTGCACAGGTCTGGACTTAGTAATTATTACGAGCTGGCCATTTTCACTGTTGACTTATACTGGTGTTTTCGATAAATCATGTCTATGCTGCTAATGCCTATTTTTAGTCCTTTGACAAAAAATATAAGAAATTAGTGTTTTGTATTAACAGAAGAATTTACAAGTTGAGAGGTGGTGGGAGGTGTTATGAGAACAGTACTGCACCTCCATGCACAGGGTATGATTTTTTTTTTCTGTTTCGTGTGTCTCTTTTATTTATCATGTTAGTAGCATGCGGCTATGAACTACTCCTGTTAGCATTGCTTAGTGAAAATGACAGGTATTTGCGCATGTTACTCATTCTTGCTGCATAAATCTTTATCTTCATGTTTTGTTAAATTTACTTAGACCCTTCTCTGCACCTAAAGCAATGAAGTAGTTGCTGTGAGTCTTTGACTAGTGGGAACAATTTTGCAGGTGGGTAGAGATGATGGCTCCTGTGTTCTCAAGAGCTGCATGGCGTTGTGTGTGGTATATGATCCAGGTGGATTGCTGTATATTATTGTATATCTCATTTTCATTTCATACTGCAACGAATAAAATCATCTCAAGGATTTTCTTTTTCCTGATCCGTTTTGCAGAATGACTTGATTCATGCATGGGGCCTAGACATGAAGCTTGGTTACTGTTGTCAGGTATTGATTGATTCAAACATGTTTATTTATACTATTATAAAATAAATGTCTAATGTTCTTTAATAGGGTGATCGGACGAAAAATGTTGGAGTGGTGGACAGTGAATATATAGTTCATATGGGTACACCTACACTTGGTGGTTTTGATGAGAACAAGGTAAGATATCAAATCTTTTCCTGATATTATGGAATGTTGATAAATCTCCAATTACGACCTGCATCATAGTCTCGTGCTAATTTAATTTGAACATGTTGAGTTTTTCATGGTGCTCGATCATTGGTTGAGTATTGTTCCTTTTGTCTCTACCTGCTCAAACACCACCAAAGCTATTCATTTTTCAACCAGTTGGTCCTGACCCCTGCCTGAATTAATTTGGATTCCACATTTCTGGTTATCTGACTGGCATTATGGTCTATTATGCAGCCAAATGCAGAATTAAGTGGTCATGCTCATGCTCCTGTATCCGAGTCATCTTACTTGGGAACAATGGTAGGGGTTTTTCATGCCTCAGTCCACAAAGTCTATCTTTCAGCCAAACTAATTGCTGTTATCTAATCCTGCAGGTGCCTCATGGATCATCTGGTGTCACAGATAGATATGCAGTAAGTACAAAAGTTTCTATCCTTGACTGTTTGGGAATGATTAATTCAACAACCCACCTTTGTGTGCTTCTTGTGTAGTTTGCCAAATTGATTTAGGTGATCAGCATTGAACGCTCCTCATGCATGGTCCAGGCCTGGGGATATTTTTGTTTTTTTGGGAGGGGGGGGGGGGGGGGGGGGGGGCGCATGGAGGGTTGCTAAGAGGAATATACATTATTGACCATTTCCATGTCAACTTAAGCTTTTGCAGTCACTCGGTCAGTCAACAAGAACCACTAAATGTGAGATGTGCAAGTATTTATGGTTACAGTTTGGTAATCAGCTTTGGTGACCAAACAACTTACTGTGCAAGCATATTGTGTCTGCCCTTGCAAAATTCATATATAAGCCTGTTCCTCCTTCGACCAACCCAATGGCCTATTATATGCCATTCAATGCCTAAAGTTTTCAAAGCCATGCTTTGTGACCATAAATAATTGATTTTATTATCTTAAAGTCAATTTTGGCCAATATATTACATATATATTGATCTCTTTTCTATGAGTTACTCTGCAGCCATCATTTTGCATCAAGCATTATTGACTAGTTTAAGCTTTGATAACCCTGGCTGAAGGATCTCTGATTGCTTCACCTACCCCATTATTACCCTCTCTTCTATAGGAACCACCCAAATTCAAGTTGAGAAACTGAATAGGTTAAGGGATCCATTTCCTTTTCTGCTAAGGGCTAAACTTTTCTTGATTCTTCCTTCAACTTATATTCCTGTAATTGGCCCTTCCTACAGAACCCATAAAATTTTAATATGTAGCATCATAAACTAGGGCTCATCCAGAATTAGCATTACATTCTTACATTTTATCTGCATAGCACGGTTGCTTTGTTCTTCAAAGCATTGATAAATTCTTCTTCAAATCATTGATAAATTCTTCTACTGTTGCAAACTTAGGGTTATCTCAAATCAGAACATTGACCTCAAAATGTACAAAGTCCTTGTCAACCATCGAAGGCATCTGCCAAAACTCATGCTTCTTATCTGATCAATTAATTCTAGCTTTATATTCTTTTTCTGACTTTTCACAAGCTTCATGAACTTTTCATTAGCTTTCTGCATTTCCCATTAATTTCATACTCTATATTGCTGAATCCAAAACCTATGACTAGTTATCCTAGGATTATTAGCTTGATAGGTTCTTTTATGCAGGTAAGGCGCCGGTCTTATGTGGAACTGAGGGTTTTCCTAACAAGATGGAAAAATGCAGTGGCAGAGGATGAGTGCTGGAATGATCCATATCCACAAGCAGGAAAGAATTTGAACAGATAGTATGGCTCCGTGTCTTACTGGATTGCCTTGAGCTCTCCTTAAGTTCACTCAGATCATACACCGAGCTAGTTGATGCAAACATGGAACAACCGCAGAAGTGAAGTACAGTGAAGTATGAGAGACAGCATAGGATACAAGTACTGATGTCAGCCTAAAAGTTTTCCGTCAAGTTGATATTTGTAAGTCCATAGTTACTCAACAGTTAATAGAGGTGCTTTAATATTAGCAAATATAGTTGTAATTATCTATTCTTTGTCAGTACAACATTTTTTACCTTTCTATTTTGCCTTGTACAAAAAAGAATCCTTATAGTTTTGTGTTAGCAAGAACTTTTTTAAGACAAAAATGTATTTAAGCTTCATGGATGTTATTATCATTTATTATCGGGCTGGCATTTGTCATCCTGGACTTCGTAGAACATTGTAGTTGAGCAATAGTTCTTTTTGATTTTTGGGTCATTTCATGGTTTGTTTCCTTTGTATGATGACCTCATTGCCTTTGAAGAGCATATTCTTGAAATAATCTCATTAAGCTTGCACAATGACACGCATTATAAGAACCTTATAGCATCTCTGATCATCATCATCGTTAGAAATTCTACTCTGAGTGGAAATTCTCCCAACCAAAACATCCTGCTGTGTAGGTCAGCCCATAGGCTCGTCTGCTAAACTTCATTGAGGTAGCCCACTTTTAGAAACAGGCTACATGGGGTGCACATATTGTTGTATTGGGCAACAATGCCTCCTACATCATCAACACAGTCCCATTTAATCTGCTCCATGCCATACGTATGCACTTGCTACGGTGCTAGAGTCCACAAGCTGCTGTAAACCAGCAAGGCACCAAACCATCTAGAACATGTGCTGATGCTTACATCCACTAGTGTTTCTATAACTATTATCCTTTGCTCCTATTCATTCCTATTGAGCCTCCTCATTCCGCTTGTCTTGTTCATTGAATAGATAAACTATAAGTTTCGAATATTGCAATGCATATTGTTTTCTTTATTGCTGTAAGCTGCTCAACCATGAGAGCTTCTTACTTCAGAGGGATAAAGAAAAGGAATAAACTGCCCTCCATCTGGTTCTCCAATAGGTTTAATTTACCATATCACTTACAGTTTTCTTCACAAAAAAGGTTCGATTGTTTTTCTTGGTTGCTGGTTGTAGTTCTGGATGTTGTCTTTTGTTCATTTTAAAGGCTCATTGGCCTTGGCTAGAAACAATTAATCGTTGTGATTTATTATGTATCATAGCTGTAACATTTTTGAAGCACATGGTTTAAGGATTGGATATAGTATTTTGCCAGCTGAAATTTTGCAACCTATGTAGCTTTGGGCATTTGGGGGCTCTCCACCGTATAAACCTCATCCTATTATACACTTTATTAAAATGCAACTCCATGCCGATCAGTCTGAAAGTTTAAACAGCAAACTGCAAGTAAATAGGAGAATGCATTTGAAAGAATGAAATTTTTTTCTTCAAATGCCTCGACAAATTTCTATTAAAGTTTTTGGCAATTGTATTATCTATAAAGATTGTAACTCTTGTAATAATTCATTTATTAATAGAGAACATAAATAAATAAAGCTATAGTGTATCATTGAGCTTCATCAGCCAGGTACTTGATGCTAAGAAGACATCTAGAAAGAGCGGAATCAATTAGTGCAAAGAACCTTGTTCAATGAAGCTTTTGCATCTCTCTGCCCAACATTCTGATGATTCCTATTCAATTATGTTATATTGTTTTCAAAATTAAATGCTTGTTGATATTTCATGAACAAAGGCTGGAATCTGCAAATTTTGTTTATAAACCTTCTTTTTGGTCCCCTAATTCAACGATTGAGCCTTCTAGACTCCTATGAGACAGCTATTGAATTAAGACTATACTTCCTTATTTATTAATGGTTACAATGGCGTTAGCAATTGAACTTACGAGATTTAATCTCTTGCTAAGCTCTGTACAACATGGTGAATTTTGTTGCGGAGTACTTCAAAATTATCAGATATTTTCTGCTTTGAAATTACATTCTCAAAGTTCTACCTTGAGCAAAGCTATAAAAATAAGTAAAAAAACCTTAGCTATATTAAGGTGTTTTTTTTATGTCATCACATTTCTAAATGGAGATGCACCCTCGTCAAAAGTAATAAAAAGCTGTCTTTTCACTATAAAAAAAAAATCTGAAGGAGAATACAAATCTACAGTTGATCCATGTCCGAAAATTTTCTTTTCTTCCTTTTCATAGTTCTCAACATGTCTAAAGATTTAAGGTTGCCCAAAAATTTTACATACAATTCAGATAAATCTAAAAGGCAGCTTCTGCATTTTGTTCTCTACTGCAACTTTACATAGTATAATGATTATGGAAGCTTCTGTTGTCACATTCTATCTGGATATGTTTTGCTTCCTTCATCTACTACTAAAAGAACCAGTAGAACAGATCTCCTAAAAACTTAATTATGCAAGAAGTTTAACAAGAATTTACTACGTAATTGAATTGAAAGAAATTTTGTATCTGCAGCAAATACAACACGAGAAACATTGTGATCAAATGATTAGTCTGAAATTGCCTTTACAAAGCAGACTGTTTTGGTGCTCAGTAGTCTTCATAGAGTAGTGTTACATGACTTCAGAATCACATCCATCATCAGAGGTGGCTCTTTTCCACCAAGAAGTGCACTACGACTTGGCCTGCCAAGTAGGATCCACTCAGGCCTTGACAATTGTCAAATCCTATTGTGGATGTGAGTCTCCAGTCCAATGAACAATATATTTTTTAAGAATGGTTCTCTATTTATTACTGTTTGTATTGTACTTTGATGTTTTTCAGTAATTTTTTTTTTGTCTCTATTGTTGTATAGTATTGAATGCTCCATTATGCACATAAAATCCATGAAGTTATGGAATTATATTTTCTATCTTTTAACTTTTGCTTTAACAAGTTACAACCAAATAATTCCCAAAGTCTCAATTGAAGACTTAAAAAATCTAAATCATCAGAAAGGGCACAGCAATATTTTCAAATTTATAGAGGCTCCAGACAAAAGTTAAAGAAAAAAGTTTATTCATTAATCCTGATATGTGGCTTTACAAGTTATCAAGTAACAACTGCCAATGGCATTCTTTTGGATGTTTGGAAAGATTGAGGTATCATGGGTATATTTCAGAGGAACAATATAATCTGACAACGACAGAAGGAATTTCTGTGAATTCAAAAAGAAAAAAAAAAGGGAGAGACCAACCTGAATTTTTTATTTTTTTTAGAGAGAGAGAGAGAGAGAGAGAGAGAGAGAGAGTTTGAACCTGGGAGACCAAACTGGATATTGTGAGTAGAACTTCGACCATAGAACATAATTAACTCAATGGTACCAGCAATACTGCGCGAAGGTAGAAAGAATCCATATATGTTGAACATTGCTATTCCAGTCCCGGACCTGGATATGACCAAAACTAAAAGTGATGTCACAAGCAATCTCAGAATTTTTTTAAAGAAAGAGATAAAGAGTTAAACAATTGAGCCAGGTGTGTTCTTTGATCCCTAGTTGCAATTAAAGGCCATGTAATGCCTAAGATCATTGCTTGCGAAGGAGCTCTTATTGAGTGCAAGCTTGAGCTATCGTTAAGGGTGTTAATTTATGATTCGACCTATCAATCCGACTTGCGAACGACCCACTTTAAGCAGGTTTATTAGTTTGACATAAATTGGTTTGAGTCGTAAATAGATCAATCCATCTAAACATGTTTATTAAATAGGTTTGGTTCAGATTTAAATATTTGACTCATTTAATCTACTTTGACCCGTTTAATAATTAGATCGAATTATGATCTGATCCATTTAATCTGTTTAAAATCTGCTTAACTTGTTTCTGACTTATTTAAATCTATGTAACTCGTTAAAAATTTGTCTAACCCGTTTAACTTATTTAATAAATAGGTTATATGGGTCAGGTCAGATTAACTGTTTAATAAAGAAGTCGGCGGATTTAGATTTGAAATTTTGACATGTTTAATCAATAGACCAGATTTGGATTAATGAATTTTTGATCCGACTTGCATCCAACCCGATTGCCATCCCTATATATAGTGGAACTATGGAAGCCCCCACCTTGTATATGTCCTCCCATCCTATAACATTGTCTTACTTCTGATTAAGTCTCTAAGATGCAAGGTAGTTTGAAGCTTATTCGATCCTCTCTTATATAGGGAAAAATAGGGAGTACACACACACACATACAGAGAGTAGGAAAAGGGTTGAGATGGTGGATGCATGGGATTCCAATTCAGTACTTGATACTTATTAAGCTCTTACAAATAAGCACCGAGGGGCATGCTTCTGGTTTTGATGGACTTGGGGTCCTTTTAGAGCAGCTAATTATTGTTGATCATTCATGAGGAGGAGCACTCGAATATGGAATGCTTCTTTTCCCACGACAATGACGGCCCATGTAGACAACTAGGATACAAAATATTAACTTTTTTTCTTTTGAGAGAATAGATACTTAACCCTGACTTAGTTTTGGTAGGGTTAGGCCGAGGCTTTATAAATGTGCATTGGGATTAGTTTGAAAAATCCAAACCGGACCTATCCCTGACTCAACTTAAACCTGATTGTGATAAATAAACAGATCTACATTTATGTTTCTGCTAAACTACTTATATGATCCATCGGTTATATCCTTAGTCTATTTAAATTCTATAATTGCATTGATACACAAGGCCCCTATCAAGAAACTCTTCCAGTAAATGAAGATATCTTCATGCTTTGCAGAATCAATCTCCAAACAGTTTTTCCACACGCTAGTATCCAATGTGTTAAGAGTAAGGTTTTTCAGGAAATACTTGGACAATATTACTTGGGAGTTGCAAGATAAATCATTTTTTATTGCAAATAAATAAATTTGGTAGAATCAATAATATTTTTTACAGATCATAATAGCAAATTTTACAATTCTTTGACAGTCTTATTCACTTATTACTCAGAATTTTGGTGTCTATTCTACATCACCAAGGATCAACCTTAATGGTTGAATGGTGGACGGGGGCAGATATAATTTTCTTTTGTATTATTATGTCTAGTATTTGTGATCCAACATGGAAACGGAGACTCATTACCATCTTAAAACTCCCAGAGCCCAAACATTGACCATGTTTCTGTATTGCCTACTGTGTAGTTGTACAGCTCTTATCTCTTGCCAATGCTGTCGCATATAACTAGAAGAGCGACCATAGGTCAACTGCTATGGTAATCTTTTGTCTTTTAGGGGTAGATTTTATTTCGTTTATCATAGATTTCCAGATTCAATCGTTTGTTTTGTATCATTTCTCATCTATCAGCTTAAGTGTACGTTCTATGTAACACTGGCAGCATTTTCACTGCGCTTGAAAATAAACACTGAAGATTAAGATAAATCCCTAGCGAAATTGTTCATGGAAGTAATTAAAAACATGATAACATCATATTTTCCCCTCTGATATGTTTACCTGCCATGAAAAATTTGAAGACATTTAAAATTAACTTTCATGGACATCATCAAAGATTCTCAAATGGAAATGAAACCATAGAAATGAAAGATAAAAAAGTTTGATATGCATCGAGAGCCTCACACGAAACCGTTGCGCCAAAACAGAGTAACAAAAATGGATAGTAATGATGAAATAGTAACCAAACAACAAACTCATATTTATTGCCAAGCCACCAACATTTCTTTCCATTGCATACATCCTCTGGGTTTACAACAAATTAAAACAAATGTCAAGAAAAAGAAACGGTTCCTTGGGTTAACAACCAAACTGTTTTTATACCATTTGTATCACCTATCTCCAAGTCCTGGTAATTGTAAAAACTGCAAGCACAAAAATCCCGCACCTGTTTCCCATATGAATGGACTAGTTGGCATCAACAGCACAAAGCATGTGCATCTGTCAGGATAAATCTGATGATCGTCTTCTATCCATCTCCAATATGGATGGAACTTTTACATATGAAAATTGCATAGCAACCAAAACTTGATGAACAGGTCTTACGTCTCATGCCATTTTTGTTTGTATTTGCCGATGGACATGTACAAGGAACTCAACATAGGAAAGGCCACCAGGAGCCTTGTCTTCAACCATATATGGAAAGAAAAACATACCTGCAAATATAGAACTCCAGTACAGGTGTTAGCAATAACAGCAGTTACTTGGCATATAAATCAGCAAGACATTGTGCAGTTTGCTCAAGATTGTGCAACAAATAAAACAACTTCAAATAATCTGTTTTGGCAAACATTAATTGTCCCCCCTAGACTCGAACAGAAATCTATGCTTCGTTACTATTGGAGAAACTTCTGAAAGCAAGGGTTTGTTAACTAACCTGATGGATCACCTTTCCTGCATAACCGCAAACTGCACCAGAAGTTTTATTTGTCAATGTTGCTATTTTAACTAGCAAAAGCTATAATTACAAAGAGCAGAATATCTGCCGTACCGTAAGTATGAACATCTCTGGCGCCTAATCTCGTTAACAACATCATTCAGTTTCTTTGAAAGATCATTATCAAATTGCTGCAGTACCAGCTGCGAGGACAATGAAATGTGTCAGAAGTACACCCCAAGTTGAACCAGGAACAGAAATAAGCATGGTTGATGATTCTAGACTATTACAATATGAATCTACCAGCTTGAGGCACATACTTTACATGTATAATGAAGGAATATATCAGATGCATGCGCTTCTTTTTGGATAAAATTGGATGGACTTCTTAGTTGTTTATAAACCTATTTATCGAGGAATTGTTAAACTAACTCAATGCCTATGGTGTGCTGTATGCATAAAACTTTAGTATTTGTCTAATAATATTTCAGAGACTAAACATTCAGGGGAAATATCACTCAAAGCTTAGGGTTCATATACAAAAAACCTACTTAACATATGAAAGTTAAACACTAAAAAGTGACAGTTCACCCATGGATTCAAAGCTAGGCCATTTTAAAGAACTAAAGTGCATATCCACGTGCGTTCATAGTATTTCGTAATGATGAACCCAGCTTATTTTATCTTATTGAAAAATTCATGCTGTGGATAGGAAAAATTGAGGGATTCATAATTTGAAGATTAGGAGGTCATACAAAAAAACCTTCTCTTATTTGTCAAAACCAAATACCTGATTAGGGCTTCAGAGTTTTTGAGTCATCTTACAAAAAAGAAAAAGCTTCTAGTCATAAATGTCAGACACCATGGCACGAAGGCATCACTTGTTAAACAATGGAACCTGTGATTTGCGGTGATATGGCTATGGTATTTTAGCCTGGATGCTGATTGTGACAATTATGCCAAAAGACCAAAGAAGAAAATTCATTGTTCTCTGGAGAAGCATGTTAATGACATCCGGTAGTAATGAAGCCAAAGTAAATATTTTGAAACACGTTTGTCATGGTTAACTTCCGGAATATTGCTAAGGTCAGGTCATAGGAATATGCACCTTGGCTGTACAGGCAGTCTCAAGCTGAAAGAAGCTAAATAGACAATTTACAAATCCTATATTAAAAAGGTTAAGAAGTAACTATGCTTTGAAATGATCAAGTGTGACCATCAATCCAAACCACCAAACACTATAATTGTACCCACAGACAACTGGACTTAAGAAATTCACTTGTACAAGCTAAAATAACCAACCTGTCCTCCTAGATGCAAGCATATCGGCAATCGCCAGTTTCATGAATGTAATGATTATAACAGGGTCAAGCTACCAAGAATTATGCATGCAGAGGATCCAGGACTTAAAACTGCTTTGCCTGATCTAGTAAATGATCAGAAATGTCCTACCAGTTTTCTTAAGATACTATCTGTGCACCTATGGACTACATCAAATTTTCCTTCAAGCTCAATCAGAAAGAGACTAGAATCCCACGATGAATTGCGGAAGGAAGGATGTGATCATTTAGCATACTTCAGTCATCCAGAGATAAGAACTTCTTTGTTCTTCAAACATATTTACTTAATTTCCAAACTGAAAGCTCGTGTTAGATTTTAATCTAGATGCAAATTCTACACTAGAACCTAGCTTAAATCAAAGCCCACAGAGGAGGCTTTAATAATAAGATACCAGGCTATAATATTAGGTGGTAGTTGGCTGCTTCAGATGGTTGCCATGGAACAGCATTGCTATCTAGTATTGCAAGTCTGAAATTTCATTTTTAATCACTTACAGGCTTGCCACCTGACATTAAAATGACTTTATTATGCAGATGCACCTAAAAACAAACATTCAGTGAACTAAAGCAATTCTCAGCTGCATAAATGCAATACCCAGCATATGATAGAACTATATGTTAAAGATTTAGGTCAACCACCATCTCGTAGAGACCGAAACAGATTACTTGTTTTTATAATTCTGGATTTTAAAGGTTCATTGGCAATATGAAATTGCAAACCCAGTAAATAAAGTAAAATTCTGTTTAACACTCCAATAAATCCTGATTCGTTATTAAGGTGCATAATGTGTTGTATGCAGTCTTCCAAAAAACAACTTCACAGGTGTTTGGCATGCCAAGTAGATCCTCCACAAGAATACCCAAACCTACAAAGTTGAATATAGTATGATAGAAGAGGATGGAGGTGGATTGGGAGTGAGAGAGCTAGATGGAACCACAGTTTCCATATTTGAAAAAGAGATGCCTTTGTATAACCCCTAATTTATGGGTTTATGTTGAGTGTAGATCCAGATGTGAATTGATGGAGGAGATGTTTGAGCTTTCATTGGATTTCTGTGAATTGATGCACCGATAACCAAAAGTAACACCAAATTTAGAAAACAAGCTCCAAAGATCAGCTATATGTGCAAAAACCACACTGAAACAGGTTGACTTTAACTAATAAACCGCATAAGGTTTGGAAGCATGCCTGGGTTGGAATCCCATCAGCAGAAGAAACTCCAAATAATTGTTGGAGAATATCTGAATTCACCATGTTCGCTACATAAATTAGACCATCCTCACCATTTTCCAGCAGATAAATTCCATCTTCATTTATATGCTCACTGGATAAAGGAATTGTAGCAGATAAAAGAGATCCATCCTCCTCCTGTGACATCAGAAAAATTCAAATTTAAACATGGATTTACTATAATAATACAGAATGTTGTTTGCAGATTTTTTTCAGAATATTAACTTATCAGTACCTTTGAAGCAAGGTCATGAATAGAAATCATCCTAGGATACACCAAAGGAATAGCAAGCGAAATTGAAAGTGAAGCAACATGGCTGATCCAGTAGGATCGGTCATCCAACCGACCATCATTTCGCAAGCCAATGCTTTTGACCAAAGCTGGAACATAACAAAGTAACAAAATAAAAGTTACTAGCACGCTGGTATATAGCATTTATGTTATTCTACATGTACAAGATTGATTTAGTGTGACAAAGCAATATTGCACAAGGAAACAAGTGAGCGAAATCAGGGTGAATGTTGACACACCTAACACTAATGTAACCTGTACCAATATAACATTGAAGATCCTCTTTTAGATGTAATTTTTAATAGCATGTAAAACCACATATAAATGTATAATATAATATATTTCACAAATTCAACCACCAACCCTGACCCATTATACCTTCTCCCAACTTCCCTCTGTTTGACCAATCCCAACCCCCTCTCCCTTTGCCCATGTTAGCATCTAACAACTGGCCACCATTGGTCACATCCATCACAAGTGTGCACTTGGTCAGAAATTGTTGTCAGGATCTTACAAACCACAATCTGGTATGATCCAGACCTAAATGGACCTCAGTGATCTGGATCAGATCCCTAGTTATGGCACAGAAGATATGGATTGTAGATCATATAATCCTTGAATTCTAAGATTCAGATCCAAGTCTTTTTCCATACTAAAGCTATTGCATTATCCATCTTTTAAGATGAATTAGTTTCTTTGAGTTACGCAATGTCCAAATCATCATTAGCAAACTTTCAAAACATCAAGAGTTAAAATCTCATTAAAATTTTCAACTTTTAAGAGTAAAGAAAAAAGAGATTTTGTTGTTTCAGCACTAAGAGCTTGGGTTTTTTTTCAATATCTCTTCTATCTTTTTGAAAAAATAGATTCTTTCTACAACTACTTACAACAAAGGAGCATTGAGTTCAATAAGCTTCTTCTATATACCTTTCTTTTGGGTCAAATTACTCAAATTAAGATATTCTATGGATTTAAAGGGTGAGATAAAAAAATAATCAAAAATTGCCCCATCCTCCCTCTAAACCATCGTTGGAAACAAAACTCTCAAGGTCCCTCAACCATTGTCAGCTCCCTCCACCATTGTGCACCTCTACCGCATCCACTTGCCTCAAGACTCCACTTCCAATGAACCTCATCTGGCATGCCATCAGCCTCTTTCCACCGCCTTCCTCCAATATGAGTGTCAACCCTCCTCTAAGTCTCACTTAAGCCAAAACTTTGTCAGACTGAGGTAATCAAAACAATAATCAGATTACAAACATAAATTTGAGTGTTCGCCCATCGTAGCACATGATGTATAATGCCAGCGGATCACAGGAAGTGCAATAGTTCATTTAACAAAGTAAAATGCTAGCTAATTTGATACAACTTACACGATAAAGGGAAAGTTGGATTGCTTTAAGGCTTTAAAAATTTTCTTTCTTTGATGTCTTGGTGAGTTTAAAGGAAGAAGGCATTCCCACTTATATATATTGCTTTATAAACATCATGTCCATTAGACTTGGGGAAATTGGACTGACTTGCTTGATCGAAACCACCCGACATGGATTTGTGCAGGGTCGAGACTAGCCTGACTCACTACACCCGGCATGAAATATATAACAACCCATTTGCAATATGTAATGATATACATCAATAACAACTTTTGAATCATACAATCTTTCCCCTTCCAGGGTTCCAGCTCTCCCCTTGTCCCCTTTACTCCTTTTATTGATAGAACTAGTGTTTCAGCCTCCTCTCTTCTCTTAAAATTGGCATTAGAGGCAAACACTTGGCATTGGACAGCCTCCCTCACCTCGTTTTTTCTCTCTTTTTCTATCTAAAGCACATAAGAGGCAGAAACCATGTGGTGTTGGTGGTCCACCATTCTTGCTTCCACTCTACACCCTTCTCTTAGAAGCGACACAATGAGAGGCAGCCATCTGTAGTTGACAACCTCCCTCACCATGCTGCACCTCAAAACAACACCTTCAACTCCTGACAAGCAATTAGGTACACCTCTTCCACATCCCTCTCTATTATTCTCTCCATCTTTCTCCTCCCTTGGTGCCTAGCCATCCAACACCCTTCACCTCCTTTCCCACTTCCCATCCACCAGTCCAAAGGCCTCGCTCTCCTCTCCCTCCTGATCCCTTTGTACCATCACAAGGACCAATGGGGACAATTGATGAAACTTGGTGCTGGGAAACAATTAAGACAAGCCAAGCTGGGCCCAGGACAAGGCCTGAAATATTATCAACATGTTGGGCTTGGTCTAAGGAACTAAGGGTCAAGGCCGAGCTAGGCCATGCTTCGGCCGATAGATTTAGGGTTCATGTGTCATGGATTGACCAGACAATCATTGCTAAGGTCTAATTTGCATGTCCATCCTATAAGGATAGCTTTGCAACTATCTTAATACAAAATAAAAAGGATAATAAAATTATCTAAAAAATTCAACTTATTTTGATAGCCTTGCAGCTTTTGAACTTCTGAACAGATGGATATAAGGCAATAGAATGAGTAGTTTTCTACTGAAAAGTCAGCGAAACTAATTAGAGGATGCAATAGCAGCTGCACTTTAGTAGTTTTATAAAATTTGGATTAAATATACTACCTTATTAATAAATAGTTTAGGAGTTTATGGTGCTAACTAAAATATAAAATATCCAAATTAGTTTGATATGACTCAATAAAGCGTAGTTGTTAAATGATCACTATTCGCCACATCTCTCATCATAATTAAGATATCAAGGTAGTGACAAGATCCAATCTGAAACTTATAGGATAGCTAAACACTCAAGCATGACTTGCATATTTTTGAACTAGATTTTTTATGTTATGTGTTTTACAAGTGATCGCGTTGTATTTTGACCATCCCAGGTTTTACTCTAATGCATTTTGCTAGGATAATCAACAAATTCACATCTTATATTTTTTATTATAGTATACTAGTTATTGATGCTAAGCCCATTTGCACACTAAACAACTACTAGTATCCTTAGAAAGGTTCGGATGCTTTTTCAAAATAAAAACCGAATATATATATATTTGTGTGTATATGCGTCCTTAGAAAGGCTAAATTTTTCAAAATAAAAAGCAAAAACATATATATGCATGCAAATATGTACATATATATATAATACATACATATGTGTGTGTGTATGCATATACGTATATACATACATATATATGTATAGATAGATAGATAGATATGCATATATATGTGTGTATATGTATGCATGTATATATGCATTTATCTCTCAATGCTCTTTTCAAGCAGTGAAATTGATGGTGATCCCAGTGAGTGCCACGCACTAGCATGGAATAGTAGGACATGCAGCTGTACCAAACTACTAAATTATTGGCATGCCACTGGCATTTCAAAGTTTAAGCCTTCATAATAAACAGATTCAGATCAGTTTGGCATTTTTATGATTTATTACTTTATCAGACTGGACCAAAATTTTGAGTTAAAGAAACAAGTTGGATCAGCCACTGTCTGGGCTGACCAACTTTCTTGAAAACCTACTCCCTCTTCCCACGCATGGAAGCAAGTGGTCCACAGTTCTTCACAGCTAACTTTGATTAATTACATTCTTCTTAATAACTTCAACTTCTTATCAAACAAATGTTCATTGCAAGACCAAGATGCACACTAAGCATAACCTATTTCAAAAATGAGATTCAGTTATACACAATGTAATCACATGCAGACTTGCTGACCTAGTTCAACTATCAGGTACCATGATGATCCTGTTCATAACACAGTATCAGTAAGTTATCATTAGCTATGAACTTCTACATGTATGGTAACCTATTTCTGATAAGGATCATTGCCATCTGGCCAGTAGATAATCAATGCCAGCAAAAAACGAAAAAACAAGGCTAAAAATCCATTAAACCCTTTTTCATGAAGCCATTTTTTTTTAAATGATCAGCTTCAAATCCAACCCTTATTGTTGGATAAGGTTTCATTACATGCATAGCAGCATAATATGCATGCATGCATATATGCGTGCATTCTTGCACCCACTTGGTGCATAGGTTAGAGACCACCAAAGTAAGTGATTTTTTGGTTTCTAGTAATTTATAGTTCTACAAATAATGATCAACGGTGTGAATTGGGTGCCCCATTTTCAGTTCTTCTCCAAATCCAGCCTTTATTATTGGGATAAGGCTCGGTTACATGCATACCTACATAACATGCATACATGCGTAACCAAGAAAAATTAATAATGACAGGTTCATGAACAAGACAATCAATAATGAATTTTTAAAATTTAACAAAGAACAATTTAAATTAGAGTTCAGTTGACAACTTGACAGATATTTCATGCTAAGTAACATTGGTAATGATAATTCCATTCATGCTTGAACTATTATATCAACTATTAAAGATAGGCAAACAAGTTCTTTCATGCGCTGCATAGAGTATGTACCAGAAACATTTTAACCTCAGGGTGAGGGAATACCTAGGGTATATAGAGGCAAAAGCTTAAGAGCCTCTGGAAGAATTAGCTGTCCGGATGATGATACAGTCGCACAATATTTACGATAGGAGTGTAAGATGTTGATGCAGAGGTTTGTTATTTGATCCCGAACTTGAGATAGAGGACTAGTTGGGACGCCATTTGCAGCTGTAGGATGCAGAACAATGAAAAAAGTCATTTAGTGTGAAGAAATTATCCAAGAAAGCTTGCAACCACTTAATTGTCAAGAACCAGCGTGCATATCAGAGTAGAATAAATAGCAAATGTTACTTTTCTCAACCAAGTTGAAGTGAAAATATTGATACTGCTTTAGAAAAACAAAGACAACTAGATGAATTTTATAAATAAACAATAGTGCAAGAGCGAAAAACAAAATGTAAAATATTTTACCTTGCTTCAGAAAACAGGCAAACTGAGTGTCCAGATCAGCTGAACGAAACAGATTGCTGAGCATGCTGGTGCAGGGAAGTGAGAGATTTATAATTCGTATTCGTCTTTGCCCATACACTGTAGTGTAAAGAAGAGCACACTGGACAAGGAAGCAATAGTAAACAAGATTGCCTCTCTAAAGTAATAGATGATATTTCCATCAAAAGTCAAACACGATGCCAATACTTGAAAGTTGAAACATAAAGTGTAAGATAGTTTGTACCAGGCACAATAGAACTGAGTTGAATGATATGAAGGCAGTGGTGCTCATATTTGTAAGGTTTTGTTCATACCTGGAAACCACATTCTGAACCCTCCTGGAACTTATCATCATGTTTGAAAGTGACCATTATGGTTTTGTCGCAATCAATCTGTGTCAAACAAACTTCCTTAGAGCTGCAAATCGATATGCAATGTGACAATAAAGCAGAATAAACGTCTGGTCATATCGATTCAATGTTAGCAAATCATATTATAATTGACATTGTAAGAAGGGGATACATCAGTAGGGAGGACTAAACTTCCCCATAAATGAAAAATTTAGAAGATTGGTCTTCTGAAATATTCAAACAATGTTTCAGAATGCCTATAATCTTCAAAAGGGACTGATCAGAAGAGTTAATACAATAGTACCAGCACCATTCTATTACAGTGTCAGCACGCCCAGTACGGCACCTAATTCAGCAATACTAATGTCGGTATGCCCCTCATACTACATACCGGTTCAGTACCGTACAGTACGCTACAGTCAATACGCACCGGTACCGACCAGTACAGCAAACCTTGGTAAAAAACTAAGTGAAAAGGACAGGTTAGCAATGTTGTATGGATGTGTTGAATGGCTGTGTATGTGAAAGCAGATTCTGCTCCGTATTTGGAAGTCTGATTCAGTAAAATTAGGGATTCACCATATATTTCAACATCAATAAAGTATTTCTAATTGTTGATCAAGAGTGAGTTTTACAAAAGTAGCTTAGTTTTAAGGACATGATTCTGATCATCAATCATTTTCCCCTTTTGGCATAATTATTCACTTTGCATCGCAATTTAAACAAACAAGTTCTACTTTTATCTTTAGCAAAAATCCAATTAATAAACAAGGTATTATGTTAAATATGCATATTATCTTTATATTAGTTGTCTTGACAGATAAGTCAAAGATGTGTAGGTGTATGAATTTAATAAAACTTGTCATATTGGAGAAAACACGGTGTGATCGATTTCCA
The DNA here is from genome assembly GCF_009389715.1 of Phoenix dactylifera. Lineage (NCBI taxonomy): Eukaryota > Viridiplantae > Streptophyta > Magnoliopsida > Arecales > Arecaceae > Phoenix > Phoenix dactylifera. Next base: position 16,059,896 of record NC_052405.1, read on the forward strand.
CATCTTGATGCTATTATACAAAAAAGGGAAGGACAACAAAGATATGTATATACATACATACATATATATGATAGAATCAAAGTAGATTGCATGACATGATATAGTGGAGAAAAGCTTCTAATTCTATCTTGTCATGATTTGCTAAAATAGAAGAGGAAGCAGGTGCTGGGAAGTGGATATTTTAGACCTTTTGGTATGGAAGGGCTTAGGAAGCCAGTGTGAGTCAAAGATTCTAGGAAGATTTTAAAGTAGGTGCGTTACCCTAGGTAGAAGATTCCGGCTATTAAGAAACAAAGTCATGATTTGTCGGTGTTCACATGCTCACACACGTAATTGTTATTATTTATGGAAACATGCAGGGGCCTGGATGAACTCAGCCATCATTTCTAAAATCTAAATTTACCTTGTTATGACAGCAGTAAAAGAATTGTTTTTGGCTGCCAATAAAATGGTAGGTTAGTCCTGGTATTTTGCCAGTTATCTACTCATACCTGACTGGTTAAAATGGATTCAACCATTCAAATGATTTGTTAAGAAATTCATAATGTGAAATAAATTTACAGCAGCATGATTTCCAAAGGCAGAAAACAACTTAAAAAAATATAAGAGTACCAACCGCAGGAAGATCAATATCAGTGGGAATGCGCTTGCAAAAATTTCCAGAGTACTCCTGAACTTGAAGGCCCTATTAAGAAGTAAAATAGAGAAAACAATATTCATGGCCAAGAAAACTTTAGTTTCAAAATATGAGCATGAACACTAGCAAGTACATCTCTTATGAGACCTACCTGGCTGCACCTCACACGCATCACAGCCTCAAAACCTTGGGGTCTACTGATATTCCATCTAAGATCATTGTAGAGTTTAGCAGTATCGGAAACAGCAGAAAATGGGTAGTAATAATAAACCTGCAACAAGGAAAAAGAATATAAATTACTTCTGAAATAAACCCATGTCTAAAACAACACCTACCACCACATTCATCATTTTATGCGGTCTTCATTCTTTCATTTTGAGTATATCCTCAACATAAATTTATAATTTGTTATCTTTGATTACACAACACATTTGATATTAAAAAAAGATGTTACCACCTAACTCATTTGTACCCATAAGAATATCTACAGTAAATATAAAATGTTTCAGTGCCATTGATTTAATTAACAGGTAAAACGGAACCCATTCCCTTAATTTTTGATAAAGCACACGATATAAGAAAGACTACCTGTCCTCCAGTAGTTCTTGGAACAACAGAGATGGAAGCGATGTCCACGAAGGTCTGGGTTGTAAGGAATATATCCACACAAACCTGGAAAAATGTTATGTTATTATTTTGCCTCCATCCAAGATAGATTCATTTCAAACTTCTACCGATTACTTGTATAAGATCACCTGATATTCAGCAAACTCTATTGCCATTGTTTTTAGAGTCTTATCTGCTGGCTGAAGCAATTTATGGGCCTCCTGAAATCCAGTGAAGGATGTTAGATAGGATATACTGCTTATTCAACTTTCATTTAGACTTGAATTTATGATGGAATCTATTTATGTCCATAGTAACTTACAAACAAATCAGAAGGCTAATTTTTTATCATTTTAAACTTGTACTAGAATCACAAAGAGCCATAATAACATAGTCAGCTTGCTATGTGTTAGAACAAGACGAAAATTAAGAATCAAACCACACTGACCTAACTGCAAGGTAGCTTATATATAAAAAATTAAAGACATTCTACAAATGAATAACTGAACTGTCAAGATTTTTTCTTGAGTTGGAACTATCAAGGTTCACGACTATTCCAGATTCTAACATCTTTTGCCATGACTGAGTCTCTTGAAGCTCAAAGTTAATAAGAAACTATCCACAAAATACCAGTATTAATGTATGAGCATGTACAAGAATCAGACAATCAAGCACGAGAATATTAGAAGCTATATATCGCAAACCTTATCTCCTGAAGAAATATTTGTTCTTCCTTCTGCTTCTCTGGAGGAAAGAGACCCAATACCAACTGATGGCAAGACTGTAAGGAACAAAATATAATCAGAAACTATTCATTAAATATAACAAAATACAACCAAAAAAGAGATGAAGCAAAATTTACACCCATGAACTAAACAGGTTGAGGCCATATACACTTACAGATTGTATACATGTACACAAAACAAAGATACAGACACCCAATTTTCTGCTATCTGCCTAAATTGGTCTCAAAAGGTTGAAAATTATAATCAATGAAGCACCTCAGATACCATAATAATACACTTGTTTTTATTTTAAAGTGCATCAGCAAGAGCAGATGAATAGTTGCAACTTGCAAATACTGAAACATGGGTGCAAAACTTTAGCCAATTGACATTCTTGTCCCTGCTTCAATTATAATAATACGGTACCATTTAGTTTGAAATAAAGCTTTTTTCCAATAAAAGGTTTGAAATATCAAGAATCAAACCCATATTGACCAAGGGTGGGTATAGCATGTGTTGTATTTATCAAGCATCATGTCGACAGAAGTTATCAATAGCTATGTATAGATAGCCCAGAAATAAACCCTTGCTACTGAATATTTTTCCCTCCTATCATGTTTTCCAGTCTCATTGGTGTGTTTTTGTAAGGAAATAAGGCAGGGGAGTTGATTTAAGTGTCCTGACCTTCTGTGTGCGCTGAAGTCAATGACATTCATATTGTCAAAAAAAAACACATAAATTGGAGTCAGAAATACATATTATAACATATTTGTGATAAAGATCTATAACATGCATACTTAAGACATAATGAACAATTAGGAATAGCATCCAGGTTTTTCAAAAGACACATCACTTGAGATAAAATTATGTAGGAACATAAACAAATCGACGTTCTCCACTTCTTCTTGTATAAACAGCTGGTGGGAATTGTTCAACATCTAACAAGAGGTTGATCTCTGCCTAAATTTGAATTAAATTTCTCAAGTTCATCCACTTTACAACTTGATTTCCTATTTCTTTACTTCGACGGAAATTCAAATAAAAACATGGTCGTTCTAGCACCATATTTCAAACATTCAAGGTCGAATCCCGTGAAGATTGACATAGGATGCTTTAAGAATCTCTCTTTGATTGTTTCGATCTACAAATTGAGAACAAGCCTTTTTCCCCACTAGAAACTATTCCCTAGCAGCAGATACTGCTTGGTTTAGGCATTGGTTCAGCCTGTCATGGGGCAAAGTGACCTTGATCTACCTTGAATCACCCAATTCAGGGTCAGTTCAAGTGGTTCAGCTGGTAGTTGCCCGAATAGAAACCCCCTGCACCCTTAGGGTTCGCACAGTATGTACCAAGATGTACAAACTGAATCGCCCAGTTTTCAAAGTTGGTTTCATATTTGCTAACTTTTTGACCCTCATCTCCAAGATTTCCACCTCTAACCAACTTTGATCATCTCCCCCTAACGCTACCTCATCGTATAAAAATTATATAAATAAATTAACCTTCTCCATTTGAACATCAACACTTAATACATAAATAACAAATGAAAGGACTTAATTGCTTTGGCTTTTCAAATTAATAATAATAGTAGTAGTAATAGTATTAGTAGTACTAGTAATCATCGCATTAATGAAGAGCCATTATTTCAGCCTTTAAACATATGACATACATATCCCCATTAGCTAGTAGTGTAGTACATCTCCAACCAAGGTATGCTGAACCGACCGGAACCGGTCGGTTTAGTCTGTACCGAACCGGTGCCGACAAGCACCGGTATGGTACAGCCCATAAAAATGGTTTCGTACTTGTACCGGTGCGAGCCAGTTCGCACCGGTCCAAACACATTTTGCCTGCGCGTGGGCGCGCGGGAGCGCCCATGTGGCTGGAATCCATATGGGCCACTTCATGCCACAGAGTGGTATTAAATGCCACTATGTGGCATTTAACCCGTCCGCGCGGACGCGCACGAACACGGAGTTTTTTTTTGTGGGAATCGCGCGCGGACGCACGAGTGGAGAACGCGCGGACGCGCGAGTGGAGAACGCACGCCCGCGCGCGTTTCCCCGTGCAGGAACCACGTCCGCGGCCGATTCTCCAGCAAGCAATCACGCCCCCACGGCCGCGCGGTTCCCCGCGTGGGGCAGCGCGCCGATGCGGGCTGGCATAGAGTGGCATTAAATGCCATTTTGTGGCATTTGATGCATCCACGCGCGTTGCGGACGCGCGCAGACGCGTTGTTTTTTATTTGACGTCCACGCACGCGCGACCGCGGACGCGCGCGTCTCCGGTTCGGTACCTACGCCAGTACGGTCGGTCCGGCGAACCTCGTCTCCAACCATTTGCATTTTCTTTGTCCTGAAGTTTTCATTAGGTTAGCTAGTAAATAACAAGAACCCATGTCTCCAAAGATATTTCATAATCTTTATTAGTATTTTATAAGCCTACGATAGTACAGTTGTTTAACCTTCACATTTTGGCGATTTTTAACACCTTTCTTAAGTGAGATTCTGATAAATCATGTCCACCTTTAAAGTGTTCATTAGCTTCAACAATGAACCATTAACAGTTTCATGGTCTTCCCTCTTTCTCATAAGCTGAATGGTATTTGCTCTTGGTTCACCTGATTATTTACCTAAGTCTCTAAATTTCTAATCCATCAAAAAGATATTATAAAGTATCATCAGATATAAAATTATGCTGCACAGAAGTATAACTTTTACGATTAGTAATCAAATACAACAAAAATGTATTAACATGGGGGGGCATGTTAGAACAATATAGGCATGCCATATACCCAATATAAAGAAGCAAAACAGTATTAGGACAACTATTTGATGTCAGCCTTTACACCCAAAGTAGCCTTGTGGAGCTTTTAATCCTTGTCCACTATATCATTTAGCTTTTCTTAATTCCACTTCCAATTTACAAGACTTTTTGATTTACATAAAAATCTAATCTTATGCAGCACTTTGCCAGCTTTGTTGGAGATAACCAAATCAACCTGGTAATTGAAAGTCCATTAGTTAACATGGATGCTGATATGCATCCATATCAACTTTCTCACATACACCATACAAATTTTACGTGCCAACAAGATTGAGAAGGGAAGAGATGATACATTGTGTTTCTTGGGCAGGGGTGGAGGAAGCGGGATTCATTTCTGAAACAGTTATTTTCTTTTTCTCTTTCTTGTAAAACTCGATTTTCATAAGAAAATTTGCAAATTTAATCAACATAACTAAAGTTAGATCAGGAAAGTGGCAGCAACGGATACCATAGGACAGAGGCTTTTCTCAGAGTTTGGTTAATATACTGTTCATAAGCCTGTAAGTTTTTTCCCCTTTTCGGACAGAGCTTAGGTTAATATACTGTTCATAAGCTTGTAACATCAAGCCCAATTCGAGCCAATTTACTGCCACACCAGCATGCAACATACTGGAAGCTCTTGAAGAACTAGATGCATGCAAACTCTGACAGTAGTTTTCAAGCAAAGCCAGCAAACTGAGAACCCCATGCTATCACCAAATTGGGAGTTAAAAAAGCTGACATGTAGTGATCAATACTCCTACTTCCAGAGTCTCAAACATTCTATGAAAAAACGAAATAGTATAAGAATTTTAAAACTTCTAAGGACCATTCATCCTACAGTTCTATTAAAAATATTTTTAAAATCAAAAACCATGCCCTAAACCTATTGAGAGAGGAAAATTTTAATCTACAAGATGTGCAGATAACTGAGATAATGAGCGAAAAATGCATGATTTTGTTCTAGTACTAAATAAAAGCAAGTTTACTGTGGGGCTTGCCTGATTGAAATACAAGAAGCTTTCCGCCTGTGGGTTTCATAGCCAGGAACCCAGCCTGAAATGGATTGAACATAAATATATAAGATTAGTCAGTTGTTCTTCGAGAGGAATGGCTAACATTATTGATTCTGACACTAGTGGTTGAGCATTACTCCACATATGCATATATGAAAATAAATTTACAAATTTTTAAGTTAAGCTTTTCGAAGTTTAAAATTACCGTCCAATTAATTTGAATTTAATGGCTTGTTTGGTTGCGGAATATATTTTGGAAGGGATGTCCTTGTACTGTTGAACGGATAGACCTATACAACCGAATAGGACCTTTTTGGCATCTGGTTGGATGGATAAGTGCAGGAAATAAGGGGCATTAATACGCATTGAACTTCAAGATAGTTTGGACTTTTATCAGAAAGACCAAATTGCCCTCTCACTTTTTTGAATATGGGCAAATGGTAATTGAAGGGAATAAGGGTAAGCTTATTCTGCAATAGAAGCCTAGTGCACCATTTTGGTGGAATAGACTTATATTCTGCCAGCCCGCTTATACCCCCACATGTTATAAGCCCCTTTCCATGATCCTTTTCGGTGTTATGCAAGGATATCACCCATTTGGTGGAATATCCCCCCTCTTATTCAGCAACCAAACGCCCTAGTACTATTATAGAATATTGTAAATCTTCAGTAACTTATAAGTATACAGCATCAGAGAATTCAGATCCCTATGTACATAGCTCGCAGATATTAAAATATGAAAGAAAGAGGAACAAGCATAGTCAGGATAGTGAACGACCTTAACAAAATGCATACCTTGATAGCTGCACCAAAAGCAGATTCAGTGACTCTATTATTTTCAAACATGTTTGGGATGCTATCCAGCAATTGCTCCAAATTTTGACGGCACTAAATCCTCAAAATAAACAAGTGAGTTCTCTAAGCATGAAATTTGTAAAACCTTGTTGATAGAGGAATGCAAATGTAAGTCAATGAGTAGAAAAACAAGCAACAAACCTCAGTAAGTTGAACAATCAGGTCAGTATGAAGAGGTGTATAAACATCTTGTATGTCCGGAACAATGAGCATCAAAGGCTGCAAATGTAGTAAGAATTAATAAAATAAAAAAAATCATTTCATGCAAACCACTACTATCAATAGCATCCTGTGCAAATGTATTTAACTCCATATCCTCGGACACTTTGTAAGTGAAGAAATGCTAAGAGATTTCTTCACAGCTTTTCCACAATGCTTGTCTGCTATAGGACAAGCATCAACATGATGATATGCATGTAACAACACAATGTTTAAGAGTGCATAGGCAACCTAGACTTGAATATGTAACCAGCAAATTATCTTTTTATATTTTACGACTCATTTAATCCAGAATTTAGCCTACAAAATTGTTTCCTCAAACAATACAGACCTTGCCAAAGCATACAGTGCACATGCTGCATCTATTAGATGACTCAAGGCACACGAACCCAGCCAAATTTCAATTTTTAATAAAAAAATGAGGTACCTATTGACATAAAAGTATGCACATGAACTGACCAGGATACAAACATTTGAACTCAATTCCCAAGGTTTACCTCATAAACACGATATCATTCTTGTTGAGGTTTTTACCACTCAATTTTTGTTCCCAGTTGGTCCTTTCTACTGAAACATTCTGTAGATAGTTGTGTTATGGGGGTAGCGTAATTCATCTTACTGGTCAAGCCTGAGTGTAACATGTAACTTGCACAACTACCCTGGAAGGGTTGGCTGGACTCAAATTTCTATGGATGCAAGACAACATAACAAGAGAAATAGGTGATTCTTAATAGCTCTATAAAAATAAAAGTTCATGCCAGCTCCCAATTGCTTGTAAGACATGATAAAAACATCTCCATTACCTGCTGTGAAGCTCGTTTAAGATTGTAAAAATGAATAGATGAATCGAATGTCGCAACGCCCACCATCGTTCGAGGACCTTCCTGCAAGGAGGCAACAAATTTCAATAACTTGAACAACGTCCAGTCTCTCTTGGTCATAAAAGTTGCAGGATGCAAAATAATAGGTGAATACAAACAGAAATTAAACTTTGTATCAAGACATTAACATGGACGAAAAACTTAATTAGATAATAATTATTAAAAAAGAAAGGCAAATAGAAAATATATGTTTTAGGTTGATTCCTTGCATCGGCCTCCAAAATATAATTCTGGCAGTGCTAAAAGTGATTCAGCTAATGTGGCAAGTTGTTACTAGTTAAGACGACAAAGAATGATTTAGAAACTGCAAAGTAAAAAATAAAACCCATAATTAAATTTTCATAAATATATCTGTTCAATGATTCAAATCCTATGGGATGGGGCCATCCTAGTTTTTCTGTCTATAGAATGGGATGCGCCACTCGGGATGGTGTATGTCTTGTCCTTTTCCAGTCCGTCTTGCCATATCCCATCCCGATACTTGGGATTGTAGGACATCCTCACATCCCAACGGGAATTAGATCCTTGCTTATGTTGATGTCATTGTCAATCTCATCACAATGCCAGCATGTCCACATTGGTATGATAACAACAAAACCGTAACACTGAAAATGAAGCTAGCATGCTTCGCATAACAACAATAGCGAGCCCGTGTTAATTACAGGATAAAATAATGCAACATCATGCTTTTCCAAGCAGAATTGGTCTAACATTGAGTCTAGGGGCAGCTGCACACCTTTTAATGCACAGTAATTAATTGACACAACTTCTGATGGTAAGTAATTAATTGAGAAAACTGGCACATCATACTACAAGATTCCCTTCTATTAGCAAAAGCTCATAAGCTGCATTAAGAATTGTATGATTCTAGTTCTAGGATTATTATATGGAAACTAAAACTTTCATGCTCAACAAGTTAGTTGCCTGTAACTACTGATATTTGAGAAATATCCCAGAGAGCTTTAGTATTTGGTAAGCAGGTTAAAGTATGAGCACTAACAGAAATAAACATTCCAAGAATTAGACAGCCATGTTACCTCTCTATTCACCATACAGTTACATAGTAAATATCATCTTTCTTTAAGAAAAAGCATCGGCCATTATTTTGACAATGATGTTGTAAAGTGAGATACTCATGGCAATTGTTTTGAGAGATGACAGAATCCTGTCTTGTCACAATACCAACAATAATATAAGTGTACAACGGCAGGTCTAGAAGCTTCTTCAGACCCATATAATGTACCTTTTCTGATATAACCAGTGACAAAGAAAAAGGGGCAACAGTGCTATAAAATGCTAACAATTAAGAGTTAGAGGTACTAGGGCTTTTCGTCCATGAGAGGAACGAGTATAGCATGGTTATGATCCTTATTTCAACTTTGTGGACGTTTTGATTGGTTGTTTTCATCAATGAGGGAGTCCTTTCATTGCTTAGCCACTTATCTGTGGCATTGTTGTGATTTTCCGGAGCAGCAAAGACTAATTGCTTATAGAGAGAACCAATCTGATCAACTGATCCTTGACACCTACAGTATGCTATAACTGCCAAATATGAAGGAGAATAAAAGACAAGAAGATCTCAGAAACTCTGATAAGTCCTAGTCCTAATCAAATTCTCAGATCGATGAACTAATTCCCAGCAAAAAATTCTCTACATCTGGTCTTTTCATTTAAAGGATCATGTCTAACAACAAGCAAGCCATACTTGATTTTTCTTAAACATTTTTCCATGTGGATTATTGAACTACCACTAACACTAACATTACTCTCAATTTTTCTTAAACATTTTTTTGACGTGGATTATCAAACACTGTCCAATGTTCTGGTAGTAGCTTGAGCAGATGTCATCACTGCATTGGTGGCACCTGGGGTACAATGAATTAAAATAGTTGGATCATGACGTTAAGACCAAAGGAGAAAAACTGAGGTAACCAGAGAAGAGCTGGGTAACCTAGGCAATCTTGTGAAAAAAACAGCAAGGAGATTGATGCCCAAGAATTCAAAGAACTGACAAAATAGTAAGTCCATTTTCCATACCATGGCACTTCACAAGAAAAATCTGGCAACGAATTCTTTTCACAAAATGTGTGCAATTAAAGTTAGCGCCCAACAATACAAAGAGCGAGAATACAATTTGAAGTTTCATATCCTAAACTTAAACAGAAAATTCCAAATCAAGGAACTTTTAATTGCCGGAATTGTCAAAAAGTACCTGTTTGGCTGCATCATGTTCCAGAAATTAAAGGTCAAGCTCGTAAGGAAAAACTAGAATATATGTTTCAAGAAGGAGAAGAAAGTATAAGTGCAGCAAATACACAAAAAACATGATGCAAAATTTTTCATGACTAAAGATGCTGAAGTTCTTCTGAGAGAAATTCTTCTCAAAGATTATGATGCAGTCCACTACATAAACTACATCAACTTGACGCAAAATTCTCTTAGCATCATAGACTAAGTAGATAAGTTCAGCTTGTTCTCGATACAGAACTTAGTCACAAAGCAAACCAGGATAATTACTTGGTTAGGCACCAATTTGAATTAGAATAGTCAAATCCAGCTTCTATTTTCCCAATTGGATCATGGTCTATTAGATCAACTAGACCATAGATGCTAATTTTATAGGTTCAGACACCATGCTTCTCCATGAAAACACAAAACTTTTAGAAAACAATTAGGGCAATGAAAAGTGAATTGAGGAGCCAATCTAGCCCATGCTGTACATCAGTTGGTAGAGCACAAAAGGGACAATCTTCCATGTCAATCCTGCTAAGCAACAGGGGTGGAACCAAATACTTGCTCCCACGAGGGCTGTAGTTCTTGCAATCCAGCCCTCTGTAAACATAGAAAAATGTTGGCAATGTTCATAAGTGCTGGTCCTTTATCATTTATTTTCTATAAGTTGGCCACTTTTTGTAACCAAAGAGTCCATTAACTTGTAATTGGCCCCCCTCCCACTTCTAAGCAAAGAGTACATGAGAAGATGGGTTCTCTTAAACTTATTTTGGAAAAAGTAACCAACTCAATTATCAATAGGATGACAACGAGAGAGAGAGGGGAAAGAGAGGGAAAGAGAGAGAGAGTTGTTTGGTGGAGTGGAGAAGCCATTGGATTGTGTATGTTATTTAGGGCATTCTTGGATACCGGAATTTCTCATCTGGTGATATCTTAAGATGGGTGCTTCTCTTCGTCTCAAGGGGATGAGAGGAAAAACAGTTACAGTGGTTGAAGGAGGCTGCCAAAGGCCTACAATCCATGAGTTCTCAAGATAACAGATTCCACTGGAAATGTGAACTATGCTATCCCCAAAATTTAGGGACTTGAAAGAGGTAAGGTTCCCAATGAAGAGGAAAACCACTCTCCACCTTCGCAAGCTCTTCCCACTATTATATGTTCATCCTATACGGGCATCCACAAAGTCCCTTAAGGAAGAGCGAGAGAAAGGTGGAGACAGCTTACCATATGGGCGTTAATTAAGAAAAGAATTGTGTGAAGGGCATTTCATGTCATTTACACACATTCCTGCCTGTTTGTAACTGAACACAGAGTCCTTATTTTTCTTTTTGAAGAAAGCAACAAAACACCAAGCCTCCTTTCAATTTCACGTTCCAAAACAATATTGACAGCAGGCATGTTCATTTTTCTTTTTTCCTTTTATCTCATCTAATCAACAAGATCTTAGATTTTCTTTCTATTGAATTGCCTTATATTAGTTTTAAGAGGATTGGGCATTCTTATTCTTTGCTTTGTAGTAGAGAGGGGATTCTCTGTTTTTTACATTCTAGTATTGTAATCTTTTCCTTTTTGGTCTAAGAAAATTGTACAGCCATAAGAACCATAATTTAACATGTTAATCATCGCTAAAGTTTGTAAGCCCCAAAAAATACTAATACGATTTCTTTTACAAACATCAACAAGGCTTAAAATACTAATTTCTATATTTATATAGTTCTAAATTTCTTTGTCAACAAAAACTTTTAACATCTTTCTGAGTAAACTTTTTTTTATTTTGGTAACACATTTTGTTGGTCCCCCAGATAAAATTGCTGGCTCTGCCCCTGCTAACCAATCATGCTCATGAAACAGCACTTCCAATTAACATTTGTGTCTCTTCTAGAAGTGTGGACAACAAAATGCCAACCATTGTACAAGCATGAAATGTTATGACTTGAGTGTAGATACTGTTCCTAGACTGTATTCAAATCAAGTTTCTTAACATCATGCACAAAGAGGAAAATGGCTTTGAGGAATATGGCACAACAAAATATATTTTATGAGAATGAAAATAAGATGATATCATGTAATTTGAACATAAAGACCTCTTAAAGCTTTAGTTCGTTTATCCAAGAGACAAGTACATTCCCAAAATCAGTTAGCCTGATTGGCTACATGACCAAGTTTTTTTCATATAGATATGGTAGCAGGATAGCCTTTCTCATCACTGACAGTAATAAATAAGTGAAGCAATTCACTTAAAGATACAAAAGAAACCTTGGGCTTGACAAGAATTACACATCTCTCGGTTTATAAAAGATGACAAGTTGCGAGTCAAATATGGTTGTTGGTTAATTTTTCTATTGGAAAAAAATTTCTTTATGAGAACAAAGTATAAAGCTAAATGTTGGAAGATCAATGTTGCTTGGACACTCCCAAATCTAGCTTCTTGATTTGTCGAAAACTTGGATACATCATAACCCCCATTCACACTTTAAATCTAAGAACCAAATAATTGTCATTATTGCATTTCAACTTTGGAACTTTTATATAATTTTTTGTATGCTTAAAACAACATCGATAGAAAAGCTCATAGCTTTTATCAAATTATGGAGAACTCAGCCTCACAGATTATTAATTAGATACTTACAAAATTATGCACACATCTATTTATTATAGATGTATCCTTAAGTCCACTTCTTTGATGGCATTCCTATACATGGTATGTTGTACCGGTCAGTACCGGTTGGTACCAAGCGTATTGTACCAGTACCGGTGGGTACCGGTACCGCTACGCCAGTGTCGGTATGCCTAACGTACCACGTACTGTACCGTACTAACATTCGGTACGCCTATGCTAGTGCAGCACCAGTATGGGGTCCGATACCGGTACGGTGAACCTTGCTCCTATTGAATTAATCTATTTAGACACCTGGACATTTGACACCCATATCACATCCATTCTAAGGAAAATTTCAATTTTATTGAAAGACAATGAGCAACAAATCTCAGACCTCATGGAGGAAAATAAGTGCAAAAAGAAAAAAGAGGCCAAGGGATATGCTCAACACAAACCATACAATGTCTTCTAGACATCAAAAGGCATCGAGAAATCTTTGTGGTGATTCACAGAGACATATCAAGGACAGCTAGAAAAAAGAAAGAAAAAATGCACACACCTTAAATATTTGGAAGAGAGAGTTTTTAGTAGTTTGGGTCTTTAAGGAAACACAAACCATACAATGTCTTCTAGACATCAAAAGGCATCGAGAAATCTTTGTGGTGATTCACAGAGACATATCAAGGACAGCTAGAAAAAAAAAGAAAGAAAAAATGCACACACCTTAAATATTTGGAAGAGAGAGTTTTTAGTAGTTTGGGTCTTTAAGGACTTAAAATAGTTTGTCTTTAAGGACTCAAAAAATGCCCAGTTTAAGCGGAGGAAGTATGAAGCTGACCACTTTAAAACTTATGTGATATCAGTTTAGTTTTCCCCAAAGTGTGGGTCCTGCATCACTTACAATATATGAGAACTATGAAGTGCCCTTTTGGGGGCACCTAATACGAGATCATACTTTCTTGGTCATCAATACATATCATGAAATAATTAGTCAAACTTCCTTTTTTCCCTCCTTATATTTTAGTTTATTGAACTCCATTCATAAAATAGACTTTCAAATGAAGATTAATTGGTAAAGTTGTAGATTTGGCAGTTCCCCCTCTTTCTTTTTGCTTTCTCCATTATTAGGATCTGATCTTCGATCAGATTTTAAATATTTTAACATCAAGAAGATTATCTTACATTTGTCGATGAATCCACAAACCTCTAATCACTACTCTAGGTATGTATGCACACCACATGCCATCTGAACACAACTTTGCTAATTGTTTAGAAATACATTTTTTTAAACCCAGTTCAAGTGAATTAGCCAATTGAAGTTCGAAAAAAACTTTATCACTTACAAGGATGAAGGTAATACATTATACAACCTGGTCAATTTTCATAACCTTAACTAAGTGTTCAAGGAAAAAATTGCATGTCAAATGGCTATGCTTGTCGCTCAAGACAGAAAGCTTTTAATTAATTAGGTACTAAACATAAAGCATCCTTGCATTATACCTGTCATTTAGAGAAAGTGAGAACATAACATAATCATAGTATATGCGCAAAGAGTTTGGAGTATGATTTATTTGCTGCGTGGTATATGTTTATTTTGTTGGTTTTGGGGTCGGGGGATAACAATAGATTTTTTTCCAACAACTTCAAGTGCAAAACCAATCAAATGGCATTCGTCATCTCCCATCTTTATCTTCTAGAGAGGCAATAGCAAGGTTAAACTACCGGGACCCATGTGGTCGGCTTCAGTATGGGGTGAACCGAGCGGTACACCCTGGTTCGGCAAACCATTGAATAATAGAGACTTTATTATTGAAAGAGAAGGGGGAGCAACGGGTTCAGACCGGTGTGAACTAAGTGATTCACACCGATTCATCTCCAAAACGCCCAGTTCAGAGCGGTTCACACCATATTCCGAAAAACAACACCAAACTGTGCTAGTTTCACACAAGTTTGGTTCGACACGGGGTGAACCGGACAGTTTGGCCCAAGTTTGGCAGACCATAGGCAATAGTATTATAAAACATCATGACCACCTCAAGTCATACCACCCTAATTAGCAGTAGAATGTCTTTTTCATATTTTCTTCTATTGTGGTGATTAATCAGATATTTTCAATTATTTATTTCTTTTAACTTTCTTGATAGCTTCATTGTTCCTTTCATCGAGAAGTGGTCCATTTTGAATACTAGTATAGGTCCATGGAAAAATAGTGAAGAATGAACCCTCTAATATTTGGTAGAAGGTCTCTAAGAGGCAAACTCACATAACTTATTTTATCAACAACAAATGTGTTACCAAAATGAGTATCTTTCACAATCTCCACCTTTCCTTTCAAACAGAAAGCTTCTTTATAAAATATCATAAAATTATTACATTATGAATTCCATAACCCAAGTCATTCCTGGTTTTTTTCCTTCCTTTAATGAAACAGGCTCCATTTGTTTTTCATTTCACTCATCATTTACTCACATTTGTTGGAAATAAAGTCTGTCGTGCCGGTACCGAAGCTTGTACCAATCGGCCAGCGGCACAGTTCGGTACGCCCCTGTCATTCTATGCTGGGCTCATACGAACACACCAAGGAGGGCGAGAGAACGGGAGAGGGAGAATGGAAGAGAGAAAAAGAGAGACAAAGGGGGGAATGGAGAGGGAAAGGGAGAGGGAGAAGGAGGGCAGCCGGAGGCCTTCAGAGGGGCCCTGAAGGGCTGGAGTAGGGGGTCCATTGGGGCTCCTTTTTTATTTTGAAAATTTTAAGTGAAGTCAGCAAGGGATTTGCCGAGTTTTCTTAAAATTTGGATCCCTTTTTTATTTTAAAAAATTTAAGTGAAGTAAGCAAAAGGTTTGCGGACTTCACTTAAAATTTTCAAAATAAAAAAAAGGCCCCGACAGAACGAAACAGGGATCCGGAGGGCGGAGCCCCTCCAAAAGCCCTCCCTCCCTTTCCCTCTCCCTTCCTCACCCTCTCTCTCTTTTTCTCTCTTTCCTTCTCCCTCTTCCCCCACCTGTCGGTTACAGTTTTAAATGCCGAAACCGTCCCGGTCCACCGCAAGTACGGCTCAGTACGCCCCAAACTGGGTGGTTCGGGATAGTTCCACATTCCTTGGTTGCAAAATATAAGAGGGAAGAGAGGTTATAAGACATATAGGATGTACTAGGAGTAACATAACAGTGAAAGGACTAGTACATCATAGCATTATTTGAAAGGCCTAGAAAAGCCTAAAGACAATTTCTCAATAGTGATTGACCAAGATGTCTTTTTTTTCTTTTTCATTGAAAGTGAATTAACAGAATAGCTAATATTCGCTAAGTTCACTAGCATGTCTAGATTCCAGAACTACCAGTGACAGCCTATATGTGTTAAAAGCTTTACTTCCACAGAGAAGTTAAGAAACAGATATCCAGGTTTCCTAAAGAATGTATAGATAAATCCTGACAAGCTGCTGAACTTTTTATTTTTGACTGGATAACTTAACCGCCCTGATGTTGCTTCATGGTGGACAAGCTGTACCCATGCAGTTAAGCCAAGCATTCATTGATAAACAGAGAGAATGGGACTTACAGGAAGCTCTGCAAGCGCCTGGCTGACTGCAGTACAAGCTGCTGCAGTTGCACCAGTCTGTATAGCATTCATTGTGACATCAATGATGAAGAAAAACACAGCAGGCATTGGATCACGGACCTGAAACCAAACAAACAGGCAACAAAATTTAGTTTAATCATAAAACAACAGAACGGTTTTGAAGCACATAGCTCAGTCATCTATGCTAAACCCAAGAGATTGCAAGATTGAAGACAACACACACATGTAAAAAGTTGCGATCATTATTTTGTGCAAACATGTGAATATTTCCTTCTGTCCCCACAGCACATGCATGCTTGAAGAATAGAAGATGATCTGTTGGTCACAGCTCAGTTTGTTTTCAGTGTCACATCATCAATTCCAGAACAAGCACCGAAAAAGCTGCAATTAATATTTGTGTCTGTACAGTGAAAACTAAATGCCATGTCCATGCAAACAAACTTGCCAGCATGCACCAAAAATGCCGAGGCAAGAGCATGTACGCATATGCATAAAGATGTTTAAGAAAAAGTGGTAGGACAAAAACCAAAAAAAAGAAAGTAAGCTCCTGCATGTAAGCTTTCTATGTATGTATGCATACGTGCATGCATGCATGCAAGTATATATGTATGCAGGTTGTATATTGTATTTTAACGAATAATATGTATTTAAGCCCAAGAAAATACATATCAACATGGGACAAAATCTTTGAAAGAAAATAATGAAACAATAGCATTAAATGCAGAGAGGCACGAAAAAGTAAAGAACACTACTAGTTACTAAAAGACCATTATACAGTATTCCTTTGTTGCATTAGTGAGCTTGGCTATTGATACAAACCCCCTCATTAATATCTTTGAAATTAAGACAAGCAACAGCGAACAACATCGGTATGATGGAACACAGCATGAGAGAGAACTAAAACAAGAAAAATAAAAAACTTGGAAGCAAAAAACAAGTTAACAGACCATGTATTCCTTAGTAGCAACAAATTCCACTGTTCCCCTACAGAGCTCAGGTCTTTCATCAGCATCACGCCGCCTACCATCTGGCCCAAGATTACAATAGTAATCCCGAGGAGTCTCATTAGTAAATCCTGCCAAAAGAATGCTTCATTAACAACTTGATAGTCTTCCACAAAAAAGGGGGCGAGAAAAGGTGCATCCACATCATTATCATCATCATCATCATCATCATCATAATAATAATAATAATAAAGCTACATGGAGTCCATGAAAAGACAAATATATCTATTAAAACACAAAAAAGAAAAGCATAAATTCAATCAAAAAGATATAAAATCTGGCATCAGAGAAATTTCTTTTAAAAAATAGAGGAATATAAAGAGCAATAATTCTGAGAGAGGAAGTTCTTTTCTCACAGTTACAAGGAACTTTGTTCCCCTTGCTTCCTAAGGATGAGCATACTGGTCAAAGCTATAAAAGTACAAGAAAACTTGATATCAACTTCTAGGGGCAAAAAGTTAGAGAGCATATGTCACAACCCAGGACCTCACCCAAAAAGACTAGCCGAAAGGTATTTTTTGGGTTCCTGAGTCCTGTATAAGTACCCAAAATCTTCTTGGCGAATAACCGATATGGGACTAAACACACGCCAGAACAGATTCTCACGTACTCCTCTCGTTCAAGCCCTAACGTCGTTGTCAGGATAAGGGTTCAAATCCATTCAAATCTAATCACAAGAACCATAATTGGCCCGTGGTCAGCCTCAACAAACTCATGCTACAATGTCTCCTAGTCCACATAGGCTATGGGTCGAGTTTGCTCTAATACTATTTGTCACAACCCAGGACCTCGCCCAAAAAGGCTAGCCGGAAAGTATTTTTTGGGTTCCTTAGTCATGTATTAGTAACCAAGATCTCCTTAGCAAATAACCAATTTGGGACTAAACACAAACCCGCACGGATCCTCACAGCATAGGTATTTGATATCCTAGAATGAGAGACTATAAAATAAAGTAAACAAGTGATAATCTTGTTATATTAATCAGCACTAAATTGCAAAAACAATATGTTCTTGTTAACATTAAGAAAAACAATGGAGCATAACTACCGAATGTCATCTATGATGCTTACCACATAGATTGCAAGTGAAATGGCGTCCTTGATCAACAAATCTCATGAAAGGATTTACATATCCTTTGCAGCGAGAACATCGAAGAGGTCCACTCTCCCCAAAGTCCACAACCTTTTCAAAAATTTTAAAAAGAAATTTCTTAAGAAACATGATTAAAGAGCATTCCAGAAGAATATAAAAGCAAAGATCTTACACACTCAGAAATTAGAAAGTGAACTTCATAATTTAAGCTCATAATTATCATCTTTCAATCTATCAAAACAAGGGAACAGTCATTATCTATAACAATTATTGGTGTACAATAGCATTTGATGTCCATCTAGCATAATTCATGAAAAGCATCATATTTTATGAAAAGCATAATACACATCTAGTTTCCTAAAATTTGAACTTGCATTGCATAATAAAATGACCTACCACTCTAACATTACATAGGCATTGTACTAAAATTCTAAATATAGTGGAATGTTTTAAATGCTCTGAAATCACTTTAAGTAGCCAGTTCATGAGCTACCCGAGTTTAAGCAATGACAAAGGTGGAACAAGAAATTAGTTTGCTTTTGTATTTGGTTTTGTGGTGGATCTATGCTCTTATTATGTAGGGGGTAAAGATACCTTTCCATTCCAAATTAGTTTGACATTGATGCTCGGGTGTTATCTTTGCCAGGGGTATTCTACATATGTACCGGCTTCATAAGAAAAGAAAAACGGAGAAAAAAGAAAACAAAAAAAGAAAAACAAGAATCATGAGCAGATAATGGTAGCTAATGGCAGGTAGGGAATATATTATGTTTTGACTTATTGATGATCTGATGACTAGTTCATATAGCAATAGTTCAAAAGACGTGATCAAATCAGCCATTGAAAGAGACAGGTCCATTGGTAGTCAATCTAGAAAAATCTTAAGAGTAATAGATTCCTCATAATTATCGATTGTGAAGAGTGGTGGAAGATAAGAACAGATAGAAATGTTGTCAAATGAGTTTACTGCCACTTTCTTCCCCCCTCTTTTTCTTTTCCTTCTTCTTTCCATTTCTTAACTTTTCTTCCAATTCTTATTCCTCTATTGACTCTTCTCATTCATCATTATACCTTATTTTCTTTCTCCTCAACCTTCTGTTTTAGCTATTCACTAGATATGACCATTGCTCTAATCTATTTCTATCATATATAAAACCAAATGAAACTAATCTCATTTCTTTTCTCACCATACTTGTTGATATAGAATCAAAAACATTAGGCATCTAATATAGTCTGCACCTTCAGTATACCAGGCATTGATTTCTAGGCCACCTTGCATTTCCTCTGACCCACAAGTTCTTAATTTCTTTGGACCAATTTGGGAACACAGCTTACTAGAATCATCCAAGCAGACCTCAATATCCATAATTCAATATCCAAGCAACAAAAGCATTAATGATTCCATGGCTACAAAAGAGACCCTTTCAGGACAGATAATTGAGCCAAAGGCTTAAACCTGAAGACAAGTTTTCAACAGAGCTGAATGCTAGGATATTATTTGGAGACAATTTATTATTCATCTTCAGACTTGGTCATCCAATTATTTAGTTATTTCTTCACATATGCAGGCACATTTATTTTCAATTAGCAACCACATTCAATTTGACAGATGAATTTACTGCCAAAACAAAAATAGTAGATCATTTATCATTTTTCATAGAATAATAAATAGAGCGAGGTTTGCTATAAAGACCCATACCTAGACCTGTTCAATGAGTGGGTCGAAACAGGTTCGAGTCAGGCTCAGCCTAAAGTAAAACTAAAATTAGTTGGGCCTAGGCCCGACCTTTGGGCCTACTTCCCAAGCCTAAGCCCAGTATTTACTCAAGCTTTGAACTAGGTCTTGGGTGTCGTTCTCCCCCACAAATCGGATGGATGTTGCGGAGGAGGTGGTGGTAGGGCGTCAATCGAGCGACGATAGGAGGCTTTCTTCTATAGATAATCTAGACGGTGGTGTTATCCTCTTCCCAGGCCCAAGCCCAGTACTTCCTCAAGCTTTAGGCTGGGTCTCGAGAGTCGTTGTCCCCTGTGAATTGGATGGACACAACGTAGGAGGTGGTGGCAGGGCGTCGATTGAGCGACGGTGGAAGGCTTTCTTTTGTAGATAATCTAGGCAGCGGTGTTATCCTCTCTTGCTCCAGTGGTATCCATGGGCTACATCCATGGCAAGCCCTTGATGATCGAGGATAGCAGGAAGACCTCGAGGGGGTGGCTACCTACACCGCATCCTATGTCGGGACCAGTGCAGCCAGTGATCTCGGTGAAGCGGTCGTCACCAGTGAAGCGAAAGGTGGTCACAATGGTGATGATGTCTTCTTTGAGGCATGAGGAGGTGGTGGCCGTTAGGGGAGATGAGGGCATGGCATTGGACACAAAGAAGCAGCGCATGAGTGGTTCAATTAGGGCTAGTGCACAGGATGTTGAGAGGATGAGGGAGAGGCAGGCTTACTCCAATCATCCTACAAGAGTGGTTGGCGGTGTTCTGAAGGGCAAGCAACTGGCAGAAGTGTAGCAACCCTAGCTTGAAGTGGTGGCCGAAGAGGTCATTCAGGGTTGGGTACCATGCCATGTAGATTCCATTGAACAACTTGAAAAATTGCAAATCTAGTTAATTTAGTTTTATATATATATATATATATATATATATATATATATATATGATAACAAGTAACCATTATGGCAACCCTTTGCTTTTAGTTAATTTTCTTGAAAAAAAGAATTGCAAATCTAGAATATGTATACATGATATAATAGTATATAATATCCAGGCTTGGCCAAGCTCGGGCTGGGCTAACACAAACCCGAGTCTAGCCCGTTTAACAGGAAGGTTCATATTTCAGGCCCGACCTGTTAGGCTTAAAATCCCAGCACAGACTCGTCCGAAACACTTCAAGCTTGAGCAGGCCAGACGGATCTTTCGGCCCCATGAATAGATCTACCCATGTTGACTATACCATAACATACCGATATTGTACTAATGTTTGGTTCCGTATATAAGTCGAACCTATCCATGCCAGTCTGAACCAAGTGGAATTGCCCTGAAACGCTTAATGTCGCCTAAAATCAAGGTGTATCATACGGCGCAAACCAATACCACCCGGTTTCGAGTAGTACTATGATAGAAAGTGAGAGAAAAGAGATTCAAAGCTATCTTGGTATGAGTGTATGTATCACACCATACCAAATATACTATACTAAACCGATAACATACCAATTCAATAGTCGGTACCAAGATTACGGACCTAGAAATGAAGATTGCAAAAGAGACAAAAATGATAATACCAGTTGATGTAGATCTTCACGGTGATGATGAGATTTCAAAAGACCAAGATATCCCAAAAGCCCATCACACAAGGACTGTTGCATCCCAAATAAACAGTTATCTAGTCACCATTAACAAAACAGATGAACCAATCTTGCTAAATCAAATGATTGATTTTATATGTCAACATCAATCATCAAGATCAAAAGATACCAAGGCCTAATTATTCGATTGCTCAAAGCTAAATGTTGGCCTCCGCTATTGAAACTTGCAAAGCCAACAGTAGAGCATAAAGTTGGTGTTGGCCAGTATGATCTCAAGCAACAACACCATGCAAATGTAATTTGAATCTTAGAAGAGTGTGGGATTAGTTCTTCATTATTTTCATATTTTCTTATTTCCTTTTCAGGTTTTTCCAGAATGTTAATATGAGTCAAGTTTCCTAAGGCTAGACTTAAAACCGCATAAGTCCTCAAAAGTTTATATAATGAGATAACATCCTATACAAATCTTTTTAAATTCTAATTTCAACCAAGTGATGAAACCCACATCACCATGATTGTCACTAGATCTCTTTGTCGAAACTTCAGATAAATTAAGATCATTCAGGTCCTTGGACTCACTATAGTAAAATTCCTGTCCATGCACATCCAATCTTTAGTTGTATCTGATATATGCATGACATATCAGATCATCATCCTAAATGCAAAAGATTTAGATTCTGTCCAAAAATCAAGACGTAATTGGTCATTTTTCTGGAGGTCCAATTGGTCATTTAAGAGTCAGTTGGAGTAGCGCGAGATTCATAGTCTATGGGAAGTCCTTAAAGGCATTCAACGATCAGAGCTTCTATAATGTAGGTTGTGGACAATATTAGAAAACCAAAATGATTAAGTATATGACAGACTACTATTACCCTTCTTATCTCACTCTCTTCTCTCAGATATGATTCCAATAGTCCCATCTTCCCTACTACACTATATGATTCCCTCTTACTCTTCTTTCCCCTTGCTTTCTTCTTTTACTACAGGCTACACTCTCTCTTCTTACCTTAGTCTTCTAAATACCTCATTTCCTTGTCCTCTCTTTGTACAGGATTTTAACTCTAGGTCTTCTTATTTTCATCTCTATAAACCAGGAATGAAAGTCTAAATTTGAAGCAATAAAAAAATCCACAAGGAGCAGCCCCTTAGGACAAACAAAATGAGTATGCATAAAAAACCCTTCAAAACTGTTATCTTTTTCAAATTCTTATTAGAAGTTAACATGGATTACCATGTATTATTTTATTACAAAAGAAAAGGATGCTCAATTTTTCAATGAGAAAAAAAAACCCTTTCCTTTTGTTCAGAAAAACAGGAAGATCCATAAATGATACAAGTTATTATTTGGAATAAACCCAAAAGCACTATAGAAACCAAATTATTTCCTTTCTTCTTTGTACAATCCTTAGATTGGAGTCCATAAGATTTCAATTTCTTCATTCCCTAAAAATAATTGCCTGATGAAAGTTGCATAGAGGACCATCAAATGAGCCAGCTGTTCACAAGCAGCTCATGCCCGGCAATTCAGCATGAATTCAAGTAGCTCAATAAGTATTAAAGACCAAGATAAAGCTAGGCTTGCCTCACTCGAGCTCAGGTCGATTAAGCTCAAAATAGAAATGGCTATAGATGATACATATATACATAAATCATATTTTGTTTTAATCATTATTCATAATAAAATTGTTCATACATTATGAACAACTAATATAATTCATGTATAAAAAATGTATTTTCACAATAATTTTGAAATATAGTGAAGGAAATTTGCTTAAAGTATATATTTTAAAACTTCAAGGGACCTCAACCTCTCACCAAATCTCTTAAAAAGTTGCTTGTAGGTAGCTTGAGTTTGGCTCCACATTAAATAAGATAGGTTGAGCTTGGCTCAATTACAAAATGAGCCAAGCTAGAGTTAGGACTACCTAGCTCGAGATTGGATTACTTTCACCTGTAGACTCGCAGACTAGTTCTTTTGATATCTAAATAACAAATGTTTATTTATAGCATGTTCTCTGCAATTAGATGTCTCAAAGAAATAAATTGAAGCTATGTCAAACCAATACATTTTGGTTCAGGAATTTAATTTTCCCATGATATGTATGGGTTGTTTGTATCTTCATGCATATGCATCAAATATTACTTCGGTAGTGAAGTGGTCTTTATGAAGATCATGTAAGGAATGATTTGGTAATGATGTATTAATAGTAAGCTATGGACATATAGACACTGTAGCAAATCCTGCCATGCAAACTGCAGGATGGCAGATCCACACCAAACTTCAAAAATTGCACTTCAAAATGAGACATAAGTTTTCTTGAGTTCATCGGAAGATTGTAGATCTAGTCATAACATAGCTCATAGCAGGACCTGGCCTCATGAAAATCACAAACATGATGCTCCCCTTATCAGATTTAATGAAATAACCACTAACAGTTAAAAATTACTCAATAAATGGAGGTACATTACTTGGATAGGCTCCTCAGATGGATGTGGAAGCGCAAAGGGTTGTACCATCAAAGCCAGGGGCATGCTCGATGTTGATAACAGATCTCCAGTGCATGGTATCTGTCAAAAAATGTTATTCATGTTTAAAAAAAATGTATAAAACAATGCTGATTAAGATAAGCCTACAAAATAAGAATAAAGAAAAATAGAAGGATGAAAGTAGAAAGCATACCTGATTCATGGTGCACCTCATCAATCGCGGGCTGCAGTTGCCATTATCCTTGACAATGAAATCACTTGTGGCAGGCTTACCACACAAAAATTTGCAAATATTGATGATACATTTTAGGAATTATTTTGAGAAAAATGAATTAAAAAAGAAAAGGTGAACAAGGAGCTAATAGGATAAAAAACATGTGTCTCCAACCAAATTGGACCTACAATACAACAGGGAAGGTATAACTCGACTATTCAACAAAGGCAATATAATATGGCATACCGGTGGAATGTTTGCTTGATTTCCCTGACGGGTCTCAAACAGGACAACTGAGGTACTTGGCACAGGCCGTGGAATCTGATTTGGATCAATTTTTGATGGCGTTGATACCTGATGCCCTGCAAGAGGGGAGTGGCCCATCACAGGGGGGACTGAAGCCATAGTTTGACCAGGTGTATGTGGTGGCATGCCAAACATTCTGGGTGGCGCTTGCATAGAAACCATTGATGGCACCCCCTAAAAAAAATAAAAAATAAAAATAACTTAACAATCGTACAGTAGAGCTCATGAAAGACCGTAATTTTCTATAGTTTAATACCATTTGTCGTTAGGCTAGATACTACTGGGAAGTCATTGAGTTCAAGCAACCACATAAATTTTCTCAACTCCCACTTAATATACATACAAAGTTGTGATCTGGATCTATTCACTGAATAGGACATAACATACAACTATCAGAATCAGCATAAAGTTAATTTTCGTTTTCCTAATTGCAGGAAAAAGGAAAAAGTTCACATTTTTGTAGATCATTTAACTTTAGATTGCACGTGAGGCAATCAATATGTTAAATTGAATCAAATCCAACTGACCTGCTGTGCCTGCGACTGCCATGATGGAGTCCCAAAGGGAGAACTGGATGTCGGGGGCCCTGGGAATGGCATTGGCGGCGCCGTATATGGCTGCGAGGCTGGCGGTCCAGAAAATGGCTGCGAGGCTGGCGGTCCAGAAAATGGCTGCGAGGCTGGCAATCCAGAAAATGGCTGCGAGGCCGGCAACCCAGAAAATGGCTGCGAAGCTGGCAATCCACCAAACGGCTGCGAGGACGGCCCACCAAATGGCTGGGAGGACGGCGGTCCACCAAATGGCCGCGACGATGGTGGTCCACCAAATGGCTGCGAAGATGGCGGTCCACCAAACGGCCGGGAGGAGAGCGGGCCCATAAGCGGCTGCGAGGACAGCTGCGGGCTCATAAAAGGCTGAGAGGACGGTGGCGGGCCCATGAATGGCTGCGAGGACGGCGGGTGGGCGGACGGAGGGCTGCCGGGGAACGAACGAGCGACCTGGGCCTGGGGAGGGGCGGCGGAAGGGGAAGCGGCCCTGATCGTGGCCGGTCCGGACACTGGGGGCATCTGCTGGGAGGCGGGGGGCGGGGGAGGGAAGCGGGGGGCGCCGAGTCCGAAGGCGGGGGGGCCGTTGCTGGTGATCGGGGCAGAGGAGGGAGGGGGTCGGGAGGCGAAGGGGGGATGGCCAGGGCGGGACAGGGAGGTGGCTGCGGGAGGGGGACCGGGGCGGGAGGCGGGGGAGGTAAAGGGAGGCGCAGCGGCCACGCCGGGGACGGCGGAGGGCGGCGGGGGGCGGCCGATCTGGAGGTTCTGGATTGCGTCGGCGGCAGCGGAGGGGTTAGGGTTAGGGTTGGGGTTGGGACTGAAGCCAGGGCGGGGTCGCGGGGGGCCGGAGGGGAAGGGCTGGGAGGACGCCATCGCCGGCCTCCGGGTTTAGAGAGAGGGAGGGGGAAGGAAGGGAGAGAGAGAGGCGAGGAGGTCGGGATCTGGCTTTGCTGAGAGAGAAGGGGAGAGAACTTAAGCTGGGAAATTTGAGCGGGATTGGATGTGAGGGTTGAAACATAAAGAGACAGGGTTTAACGAATCGTTAGATGGCGTGGATAGGTTCAGGAGACTTGGCGGAATAAGAGTGGTGGGATCGGGTGGGTTGGTCGAAGGGGTGGGATGGTTGAAATGGTGGGGCGATGCCTTACATTCTACGAGGTTAGAATACGCGTGTTTTTCTTGGTAATTTTGGTAAGTGTCGCCAGCAAATTTACCATCCGACGTGGCTCTAAATGATTTAAGAAACGTCGTAATCGTTGCCAATCGCCTCATGCCACGAAGGATGCTGCATACTTGCTCTCCTTGTTGATGTAATATTTGGCACATTAGCTAAGTGTGAGAGGACTAGTACTAACCACACAAAAACTACACCATAGGGAGAGAACTAGTGCCAATCACACAAAAATTATACCATAGGCTCTGCTTCTGCTTCAACTCAGCCTTTAGATCTTATATATTCTAGCTCTCATAGATATATTTATACAAAAAATTTGAAATACGTCCATTCTACCAACACTGCTTCTATCGAATGGAGCTTTGGAGAATTTTTTTGTGCAATCCATTTGTTGATTGTTAATTTTAAGATTTTTAAGCTATGAAAATCTTAAGATTTACACGATCGGTAATTCAAAGAAGGTGATTTTGTTGGTTAGCATAGCATATTACACAAGAACCGATACGAAGCAATCATATCCTTTTCTATATGTATTACGACAAACATAAAGTCTCCTGAAAATAAACGGTATATTTTCACATAGCCTCCTCACATTCTTCAATACTGTGCATCCTAAGTTTGTTGTTCCAATTCATAATATTCCCAGAGATGGGGAAATTGCTCCTTGTGGTTCCTTTATATCATTTTGACTATTTTTGTTTTGGCTATGATGAATTGTGATTTTGATACAAACATCTTGATATCCCTAATTGTAATTTTAATACAAACACCTTGATATCCCTCCTAACCTTCTCCTTAGGCCCTTTTAAACTTCATTTGTTATCAAATCTAATGTCCTCTATATTTCTCTCAACTAAATATCTAGACATTATGGTTATAAAATTTCTTTCTACACTTATGTGTAGCATGGTAAATTTTAATCTAAAATGCATTCTCTCTTTATATCGAAGATGCATGTACCTTTCACCTTTGTTTCTTCTTGCAAACTACTATCGCTTTACTTCTTTCATTTTTCTTGTATTTGAAATCAAAGCTCTCTTGAATGAAGTAAAGCTTAAGGACTTTGTTGGGCATCTTATGAGAACTAACTTTCTACCCAACTTTAAGCTTAATATGATTCTGAAGTCAAAAATTTCATTGATTCATGGTATCTTGTGTTGGCATGAATTACATCATCAAACTCACTATTACTATCTAAGCTTCGCAATTCATAGTTGTCATCGAACTATAGTTCCTTACCCTCAATTCTATCATCTCCAAGCACATCTTCATCTATATTAGGCCCGAAACGTTTATTCCACTTTCGCAACTCTTCCTCAATCATATTTTTATCAATATTCTTCTGAACAAATCATCTAGTTCATCATCAAAAACTCTTAACTCACTATAGAGAATAGAGATATCAGTGTTACTAACCATGCTGTCATTGCCAATCATTTGCAGATTCAATAGGTCTCTTCCCATTATTTTTGTTTGCAACTCCTCCGGAGGGTCTCTTTCCTTCAACTACGGCCATTTTCTCAATAATTTTCTAACCCTTCCTTTGCCCAATCATCCTAACATCACTCTCCTTTCAATCCCCTTATTAGTAGACAAATCGACCTTCACATTTACTAACATTAATTCTAACTTGTTTGCACAGTTTTCTCGAATACTATCATCAGTTGTCTCCTTTTCTAAAGGCACTATTTGTAAGGACCGAGTGCTATGGTTCTTCCTCCTCAACAATTGCATCAATTACTGAGCATAGATGATCAACCTAACAACCTCATCCTGAATTAGCTCTACATAGGGATTGGTGTCCCCTTCTCACCAACCTTAGTGCAAATAACTATTAGTTGAGAGGATGGTAGCATGGGAACAGCCTCTTAGTCCAAGTCTTCTTCATCTATCTTTTGTTCAACATGAACTCTTTTGATTGCCTCTAGCATTTCCAATACATTCTTGTCACAATTCAAATGTTTTAAGTTAGTCCCAAAGCTCTCTCAAGGTAGTAGAATTGGGCATAATTCTGGTGTCCTAGTTTCTCCATTATATCTTATATCTCTGTAATACTCATCCTATTGGGGTTACAATTATCAATGTGGTTTGCAAGTAATTCGTCTTTGTAGAACTAGCCAACCAAGAATGAAGAGGTCATAACCCATTATCACATAGAAGGAAATGTGTCCAAATAGCAATTAGTCTCTACATAGTTCTTGTATCCTAGTTTCTCCATCATATCCTTGCTATATTCGCAATAGTAAGGCTATTAGGGTTACAGTTGTCGAAGTGGTTCACTAGTCCTCATTGTAGTGCATGCAAGGTAAAGACTTTATAGACCCACTATGGTGGACTTCTATAGTGAAAAGTTTAGTGCCCACCCTTCCAGCAACGAGAAAACAAACTAGATAAGTGGACCATTAGTGCACAAGGTCCATGACAACATTATAATACTAGACAAAATCTAGATAAGATACCACATTATAGAGATTGCAAAACAAAATAACATAGAAGAGGAGCCACAATGTCATTCATTGCGTGAAAGACTTTGCATTAAAAAATAACTTTCTCTATCATTAGTTATTTGTAGCCAAACTATAGGTCTTAAACAACTAAAGGAATTAAACAGGAGTAAGGTAATGTTAAAAATAATGTAGCATTATCCTACTGCTTTCTCTTAGTGCTATTTATTTTATCATCTCTCTTCATCTAGCAATAATTGAACATTTCATATTAGCAATCTTAGTTGCAGTATTTCCCCAATGACACCTACATGGCTTACTTGAACTCCTTTACCTTTTTCTGTTGTAATGATTTTTATCACCTATTAACACAATTGTTGAAGTTATTTTCAAACTATCTTAGGTGTCGAGAAGAAAGAATTGTTTTTGTTAGGAAAAAAATGTTTTCCCACTTTGGCCCAAACTAATATGGTGAGAAATAACTGAAGCATTTATGGGAAGCCTAAAAGGTTTTATACTGATTCCTTTGAGCATCCTAGTATGGGTGGTGGTTGGCCATCTCTGGTCCAGTCTACAAGGCTTTTTCTATTTTATTCTCTACCAACCTTTTGCAGCGAGGTAGGGATAAAAAACTAGAACATACTCTACTAGTCTTTGTTAGTTAGGCTAGTACAAAAACTAGAAAACTTCATGGATATCTAGAAATCAAAATACTCTAATAACTTTTCAAACATATTGTACCCAAATAAAATAAGAGGGATCACAAAATCCAAAGTACCAGTAAGCTAAGTATAAATTAGAGATAGAAGGCATATTGTTCGAGGATAGCTGATGCATTGCTCATAGCTCAAAGATGGAGTCGGATGGCTTCTTAGGATGGCCAAGAGACTACTTGGGAGGGATGGCTAGATAAATGCAAGCAAATGCTGGATGATCGTTAGAGAAGAGAAGACAAGAGCAGAGGATTGAGACGGAACAATATAGTTTAGGAGATGCGAAAAGGACTTGAAGAAGGATTGAGAGAGAGAAGAGTAATTTCATCTTTTAGGACAGCACACTAACTGCATTGGGTGATGGACGAGCCACAGAAAAATATTGGATCAATATGCTAACTTAAAGGATCCAACTAAAAATTTTTAAACTCGAGAGTGTGTTAATGCAAATCGGTCATCCAAGTGCAATAATTTCTTTTCTTTTAATTTAGGGCAAAAATATTAAAAGTAACATGCTAAAAGTGTTATATAAGTCAATTTTGAAATTTTTTACATTGCACACTGAAACCGGGGAGGAGACGACGGAATAGGAACACTACAATCGGATGAACAAATATTGGAATACTTGTTATCACATTCCTCTTTGATAATACAAATATTTATAGAATCGAATCATAAAACAGATCCCTTTATTCTTGAAAACTACAAGCTAAATTAAAAGGATAAGAGAGAGAAATAAATAAATTTAAACTAGCCAAAAAAAAGCAGCAATCACAACCGACCAAATCTGAAAATTATCTCTTCAACAGATTTGGTTTTAAACTGAGATTGAATCAGATCAAATCTGATCCCACTAATCACGGAAGGATTCGTGATTTCAACACTCCCTCTCAAGCTGGGCTATATTCATCGAACAAATCTAGCTTGTCAACCAATTTCTCGAATGCAGGTTTGAAGAGTCCCTTTGTTAGTAAATCTGCAGCTTGTTCAGACGAAGGTATATAAACCATACAAATCGTTCCTTCTTTTATCTTCTCTTTGATAAAGTGATGATCCACCTTAACATGTTTTGTCCTATCATGACGAACTGGATTGTGTGATATTGCAATTGCTGCCTTGTTATCACAGTAGACTTTCATAGGTTCATTCTTCTCAATTCTGAGTTCTTTTAACAATAGTTTCAGTCACATTATTTCACAAATCCCATGGGCTACAGCCCTGAATTCTGCCTCCGCACTGCTTTTTGCTACAACTGCTTGCTTCTTACTCCTCCAGGTCACTAGGTTGCCCCATACATAGGTACAATATCCAGTGGTTGATCATCTATCTTTTACTGAACCTGCCCAGTCTGCATCTGTAAATGTTTCAACAGTCCTTTCCTCATTCTTTCTGAAAAATAGACCACATCCTGGAGTTCCTTTCAAGTATCTCAAAATCTAGTAGACAACATCCATATGTTCTACAAAAGGTGCATGCATAAACTGACTTACCACACTTACAGCCAAGGCGATGTCAAGTCTAGCATGAGAAAGATAAATGAGCTTTCCTACTAGACGTTGATACCTTCCTTTATCAACAGGTGTGCTACCTAGGCAGTTACCCAACTTCTGATTTGGATTTATAGGAGTATCAGCAGGTTTACTTCCAAGCATGCCTGTCTCTCCTAAAAGATCCAACACATATTTTCTCTGTGATACTGAGATGCCACTTCTATTTCTAGCTATCTCCATTCCAAAAAAATATCGTAAAGAATCTAGATCTTTTATTTCAAACTCGGTTGCAAGAGTTCTCTTTAATCTTTCCATTTCTTCACAGTCATCACCTGTTGAGATTATATCATCCACATAAACAATCAAATAGTGATCTTATCTCCTATATACCTGTAGAACATAGTATGATCAGATTGAGCTTGTTTGTATCCCTGTTGACATATAGTTTTCATAAATCTACCAAACCATGCCCGCGGGGATTGTTTCAAATTTCAATCCATATAGAGATTTTCTGAGTCTGCAAACTTTTTCCTGAACTCTAGCTTCATCAAAACCTGGTGGCAATTCCATATACACTTCTTCCTCTAAGTCTCCATTTAGGAAAGCATTCTTCACATCAAGTTGTTGAAGCTTCCAATCTAGATTTGCAGCAAGTGATAGGAGAACCCTTACAGTGTTTAACTTTGCTACTGGTGTAAAGGTCTTCTGATAATCTATGTCATAGGTTTGAGAAAAACCTTTTGCCCCTAATCTTGCTTTATAGCGCTCAACTGAACCATCTGACTTATATTTGATGGTAAACACCCATTTGCAGCCAACTGGTGATTTTTCTTTCAGTTTTTTCACAACTTGCTAAGTCTCATTTTTTTCTATTGCTAACTTCTCTTCCTCAATTGCTTTTTTCCATTCTAGAATTGACAAGGCTTCCTGAATAGACTTAGGTATTTTTGAGGATGATAAATTTGCAACAAGAGTCCTGACCGGTTTAGATAAGTGGCTATAGGCAATGAAATTGGAGATCGGATGTTGTGTGCAAGACCGAACACCTTTCCTTAGAGCTATAGGAACATCCAAATCATTGCTAGTAGAATCAAAGTGTGGAGTAGAGTAATTATCATTACCTGATATCGGTTCAGATTCATGACTTTGCAGTTGGTCCATGAGGTGTTCTACTATCTGAGGGTTATTCCTCCTTGGATAAACACGGAGCTCTGGTGGTGCTTGGACTTGCTCGTCTCCCCCTATCATTGAACTTTCTTGATTTGTTGAAGGTTGAGTAGGAGTAACTGGAGTTCTAGACTCGAATTCAGAAATGGGGAGAAGAGGAGAGGAGGTAGTTGTTTCCCAAAAGTTCCCATCACTATGATGCTCCCTCTGAGGGGAATTTTGTGAAAAAAAATGGTTGATTTTCAAAAAACGTGACATCCATTGAGGTATAATACTTATGAGTTTCTGGAGAGTAACACTTATATCCCTTTTGAGTAGGTGAATAGCCTAAGAAAATACACTTTCTAGCTTTGGGATCTAATTTGGTTCGTTCATAATCATGAATGTGAGTAAATGAAGTACATCCGAATAATTTTAAAGGTAATGACACGACAGCTCTATTTTTCGGATAAGTGTTTAGGAAGACATTTAGAGGGGTTTCATAATTATGAACTTTGGTTGGCATCCTGTTTATTAGGTAATAAGCAGTAAGTACTGCATCCCCAAAAAATATTTTGAAACTTTGCTTGTAAACATAAGGGCTCTAGCTGTTTCGAGAAGGTGGCGATTTTTCCTTTCGGCAATCCCATTTTGTTGTGGGGTTATAATACATGAGCTTTGATGAATAATCCCTTTTTCTAGAAGAAATTTCCCTAAGATAAAATTGAAATACTCATGCCCATTGTCTGTTTGAAGGATTTTTATACTTGTATCATATTGGATTTTTATCATGGAATGAAAGTTTTTAAAAACATCCTCAGCTTCTGACTTTTCTTTTAAAAGATAAACCCAACATAATCTTGTATGATCATCAGTAAATGTTATGAACCACCTTTTTCCCGTTATGTGTTTAATCTTAGACGGACCCCAAATGTCACTATGAATCAAGGTAAAAGGAGAAGATGCCTTATAGTTATGAGATGGAAATGAAGAACGTGAATGTTTAGCAATTTGACAAATGTCACATTGAAATAAATCTGAATTACGAAACAAAGTTGGAAACAAATTTTTTAAATACGAAAAATTTGGATGACCTAGCCTACGATGCCATAACATTATTTGTTGTTCTCTATGAATAGACTCACAACTCATGGTTTGAGCTTGTTTATTCAAGATGGCTTCTTCTTCGAAATAGTATAGTCCCTCATGTTCTTAAGCATTGCCAATCCTCTTCCCCGAAATCAGGTCCTGAAAAATGCACATAGACTCAGTAAAATGAACACCACATTTTAAATCTCTAGTTAATTTACTAATGGAAAGAAGATTGCGAGTTAAATTAGGGACATGTAAAACAAAGCGCAGATCAATAGATGGACTAATCTTAATAGTCCCAACTCCGGCAACAGTTGAAAGAGATCCATCTGCAATTTTTACTTTGAAATTTCCTGAACTTGGTGAATAGGAACAAAACAATCTTTCACACCCAGTCATGTGATCCGTGGCCCCTGAGTCAATAACCCAAGGTTCAATTTTGCTGCTCTTACATGCTGAAATAAAATTACCTCGTTAAGCAAGTAAAGAACCCGAAGAAGTGGCTGCTGCAAGGGCAGGAGTGAGCAATTTGTACAACTGCTCTAATTGATCCTTGGTAAGGGAAAGCTGCATGTTTTCAACAGAAGGTCTAGGCAGTGAACCCTCAGCTGAACTCTGATAGCTAGTAATGTCTCGAGGATTCGATCATGTGTCCTCTTGATACCCCTGTCTGCTGTCTTCTCGGTTATCCTACCTTGCAGGCCGTCCATGCAGTTTCCAGCACTTGTCCTTGGTGTGATTTGGTTTCTTACAATAATCACAGCAAACATTGCTTCTCCTATTTGGTCGAAATGTCTCCTGTCCACGAGCAACAAGTGCTGAAGTTTTAGTCAGCAAGTTCTTTGATCCCCCGAGCATGACTCGCTTTCGGCTAGCCTCCCTGCGAACTTCAGCAAAGATCTTAGCAATCAATGGTGGGGGCTTTATACCAAGCAGGCGACCTTGTACCTCATCTAACTCTGGATTCAACCCAGCCAAGAAGTCATAAATCCTCTCCTTCTCGATTTGTTTTCTGTATTTCTCAACATCTCCAGGTGTTTCCCAATCAATTTGAACAAACAAATCAATTTCCTTCCATAGCCTTGTGAGAGCATTGTAATACTGAAAGAGTAGATGCCCTACAAGCCAATCGCAATATGTATTGCGAAAGGTTTTTTCTTTTGATTTGTCCAAATCATGTACATGACATTTAAATATGAATAAAGGCGTTATGTTTTATCATATGCTGTTGATTATATTTATGATAAACTCCTTAGTTTAGGGCAATGGTTTTAAGACTATGATGAGATCATACTAGTGAGACTTAAAATCCTAAAATCCTAATCTTAAATATTCCCAGTCATTGGTACATTGAGTCGGGGATCAATGATTACCGGAAAGACTGGCATGTCTTATGTATGCTCGATGCAGAGGATGATTGATCTCACAATCATTTGTGTGGAGACACTAATACAAAGATGTGGGTGCTCATTAGAGGAATGAGTTCACTGAATTGACCTACAAAGAGAAATCTTATGAAGTCTTACTTACATGTCAAAAGATGATTCTCTTAGTGGGAGTTGTGCAACTGATCCTATGACCTGAGATCACCATGGTATCTTGTGCACATGAACCCATATTTTGGTTTACACTCATTCATGACAATAAGTTATGTACGAGGTCTTCTGGATATGGTGAATTGTGTACGAAGATTATGAGTAGGTCAACAAGGAATTAATCACTTCTAGTAAGAGAAGATAGCATCCTATTTATTCTAATCATATGATAATTCAGGAAACCTTTGATCAAAGTAGAATGAAAATTAGAAAGAGTTTCTAATGTTTCATTATTTGAATTATCATTAAAAGATTGAGAAAAATATGAATATGAAATTGAGTTTGACATATATTCATACTCATATGCATATTTGGGATGCAGTTTGATTAAAGGATTGAATTGCATGGTAACTTGCCACTGAAGGGTATTTTTGGTATTTCCATCAAATTCCATATTTTTCGGGTAGACATGACACATTGCTAGACGTCAATCTTGTTTTATAGGTTTGATCAAATTAAAGAGTTAATTCGATCACCAATTAGAAAGGATTCTAATTGTTAAGTTCGGGTTCGCGCAGTTTGGACTTAAATCGATTAGAAGAGTTCTAATCAAGTTGGGTCAACTCGCACTCACACCTATTGCTGGCTAAGTATGGAACCCAATGGGTCACACACAAGAAAACTTATCAAGGGTCTAATTGGATTAGATCATGTTTGCAAGATAAACATCCTAGCAGGTGTTGCAAACCTTAGCTCCTAATTCGAATCGGATTCTTAATTGATCTAATTTGATTAGATCATATTCTAATATGGGTTAGCCAAGAGTTGGCACCTAATTGGCTTGGTTTGAGTCTAATTGGATTAGATTTAATAAATCATTCAATCTAGACCGTTAGATCTTGATCTACCGTTGGATGAAGACATAATGGAGAGTTGGTTTAACCCAATTGGATTGGGTTAGAGGATGGCTACCATAATTGACCATTGGATCTTAATCCCACCATTGGATGAAGACATAATGGGTCAAGTGAATGGCGCCTTGCATTGGAGCCCTTGGATCATCATCATGAAAGATCAAGAGGTGAGGCGTGAGGGACATGTGATTAGCATGTGATGTTGACTTGGTCAAAATATGGCACCACATGAAAGGACATATCATTTGATACACCTCTTCACTTGATCTGCACCTCCTCTTATTTGATATGGCCCTTAGATGATGTCCTTTCATGAAAGGATGTGTGGATGGGATGCATCCCTTGGAGATGCATCCCTACACCTATTATAAATAGGCTAGCACTCCATGGGTTTCATCATTCCAACTCCACCCCACTCCTCTCTTCTTTCTTTCTTACATTAGTTTCTCTCTTTCTAGCATTGCTTCTAGTGTGTCCTAAGCCAAGACAAGGTGGTCTTCTTTAGGACAAAAGGATTAGAAGTGATTTTAGAAGGTTAAAGAAAAATAGAAAGAAAGGAAAGCAAGCCATTAGAGTTCTTTAAGAATTCTGCATTAAGGATCAAAGTCTTTGGAGCTTAAGACTTAAATCAAGTTTTCGTGTGGATCAACGTTGGAGGGTGAACACTTGGGCACCTAGTGGAAATTCTGCATATTGGATTAGCGTTAGAGGTATTCTTCTATTTCTGCATTTATATTATATTATTTGATTGCTTTCATTAAGGTGATCTTGGCTTATAAGGGTTTTATGTTAAGGAACTTTATCAAGAAATTTTTAAAATTCCTAACTTCCGCTGCGCATTATAACATGCTAAAATCCTTCAAGTGGTATCAGAGCCATCCTTAATTGGTTCAATCAAATAATTATGTATGATGTATGATTATTAATTTACTATGAGATAGTAATGTCATATGCTTAGAGAAATGCTGAAATGTATGATTAATATATGATATGTTATGTAATAAAATATCATGATATGAAATTTTTCATATGAAAATATGTTGAAGCATGTTAATTAATTGCTTATGATTTATACATGCTATGAGATAGCCATGATGCATAATAGTTTATTTTAGACATGTTAAATGTATGTTACAATTAAAGAATGTGCTAGAGACTAGTAAGCCCTCAATAAAAATTATATTAAGTCATAGTGTTGAAAAACTTTGAGCTAACCCATTTTAGAACAATTAATCTAATTGGTGTCTAAGGAAAGCACTAAAGGTGGTTACTTAATTAGGACCTTACTCTCTGAGTAAGGGGAGCCTCCCACCTGCTTACCTGGCCAATTGTTTGATTGCCTATTATGGATAAGCTTAATATTGATATAACACTATTGATAGCCTTCCTTCATGCCTCGATATTATTATGTCAAGATTCATGCTAGTTTGTTGTGCTAACACAAGACTTGCAATGGGGACTGATGTTATACTGTCTTGGTGCATTAAGATGCTTATGGCATATTTTAATATATTGCCTTGTTGTGCAACCACAAGGGCAATATTATTCGAATATGACTATATGGAAATGAAGGGTTTGACTTAACTAAAATATTATTGTTTGTTGTGCTAACACAAGGCAATAAGTATTTTAAGAGGACAAGATAAAGTTGAGAATTGCATGAGATGCAATTGAAAAGAGTTTCCTACCTTTGAACTCATAAGAGTTTGTTGTGTAAACACAAGGCTTTTTATGATGAATTAGGATCTCAACCCTACTAAGAAAAATTATATTTTCACGTTTATCATAGGAGAGGGCTATGATATTCGATAAAAATAGTAGAAGACAAATTAGATTAAAGTCCTTATCTAGTTGCAAACATGTCATCATGATTGGTCTGCTTATATTAGTTTTGTTTTGCATATGTAGAATTATTAAATGGTTTCTTCACTTTCACTAAGAGGCATCTTAGATGCCAACAAGTTGACCGGACCAAACTATGTGGACTGGTTGAGGAATTTAAAGATAGTACTCACTCAGGAGAAAATTTCCTATATACTTGAAACCCCTGATCTTGGAGATCTAGGGGATGATGCTACAGAAGAGGAGGTTGCCACACATAAGATGTGGAAAAATGACAGTGTGACTGTCAAATGTATCATACTTGCCTCTATGAACAATGAATTACAGAGGCAACATGAAGGCATGGATACTCAATCCATACTTCTCAATTTAAAAGAGTTGTATGGAGAACAAAGCAGGACTGCTAGGTATGAGATATCTAAGCAGTTGTTCCGTGCTAGAATGAATGAAGGAACTCCAGTGCAAAACCATGTTCTTATGGTTATAGACTTGATCACCAGATTAAGTCAATTAGGTTTTGCTATGGATAGTGAGCTCAGTCAGGATTTGATCCTGCAATCACTGCCTGATTCATTCTCTCAGTTTGTTGTGAACTTTCACATGAACAAGCTGAACACCTCCCTGCCCGAGCTGTTAAATATGCTCAAAACAGCTGAAGGGCATATTAAGAAGGATAAAGGTCCACTCCTTCTTATAAATAGCACCTCTATGAGGAAATCGGGAAATAAGGGTTCTAAGAAACGATTGAACCCCAAGAGTAGCATCAAAAAGAAAAAAGGAAAGAAAAACTCCGGATCAAGTACCTGTTTTCATTGCGGCAAAGCTGGCCACTGGAAAAGGAATTGCAAGAGTTTTCTTGCAAGTATGAAGACCGATGCAAGAGTTGCATCAAAAGGTATGTTTATGTTACATGCCAACTTGTCATTAAGTTCTTCAAATTCAAATTCATGGGTATTGGATACCGGCTGTGGTTTTCACATTTGCAAATCTTTGCATGGACTACAGAAAATTAAAATTTTGAAGAAAGGTGACTTCGAGCTGTATGGCGCTGGAGGAGAGTCCATCCAGGCTGAAGCTGTTGGAACCTACAACTTGGAATTGCCTTCGGGAAAGCTCCTACAATTAGAAGATTGTTATTATATGCCCAAAATTATTAGAAATGTAATTTCCATTCCTTTGTTGTTAAAGAAAGGTTTTGAAATTAATGGAAAGGGCAATGGTTGCTCTATTTATTTTTCTAATAAGCATCTTTGCAATGGCATTATGGAAAATGGTCTTCTAGTTTTATTAATTAATGACAATGTCTTTCATATTAATAAAAGCAATAAAAGAAAGAGAGAGGAAGTGAATAATACCCTTCTTTTGGCATTGCCGACTTGGTCACATAAGTGAATCAAGAATTAACAAGTTATACAAAGAAGAGTTCTTTGATCCTTATGATTATGAATCATTAGGAACTTGTGAATCTTGTCTTATGGGAAAAATGACCAAGTCTCCATTCACTGGACATGGAGAAAGGGCAAGTGAGTTATTAGGACTTATACATACAGATGTATGTGGTCCTATGACAACTCCAGCTAGAGGTGGATACTCTTACTTCATCACATTCACTGATGATTTATCAAGGTTCGGATTTGTGTATCTTATGAAACATAAATACGAAGCCTTTGATAAGTTTAAAGAGTATCAAAGTATGGTTGAAAAACAAACCGGAAAGTGTATTAAAATCCTTCGATCTGATCGAGGAGGTGAATACCTTTCTAGTGAATTTTTAAATCATCTTAAAGAAAAGGGCATTCTCTCTGAATGGACACCTCCGTATACGCCACAACTAAATGGTGTAGCTGAACGGAGGAATCGTACTCTATTAGATATGGTAAGATCCATGATGTGCTTTACAGATCTTCCTATTTCCTTCTAGGGTTATGCCTTAGAAACTGCTACATATGTGCTAAACAGGATACCTTCAAAATCTGTATCTAGTACTCCATATGAGATATGGAGAGGTAGAAAGCCCAATCTTAAATATTTTAAAATATGGGGCTGCCAAGCATATGTCAAAAGAAATTTTGGACATAAGCTAAGTGCTAGATCAGATAAATGTACATTTATAGGTTATTCCAAAGAAAGTATTGGATATCTCTTCTATCACCCTACTGAACAAAAGGTATTTGTTAGTAGGCATGCCACTTTCTTAGAAAAAGAGTTTATCTTAGAAAAGGGCAGTGAAAGAAGAATTGAACTTAATGAAGTTCAAGACCTACAAATAGAAACACAAGAAATTCTTCAACCAAATGTACCCATTGATGAAGTACAACCACAACACACATCTCCTCTCCAAAGGTCAGATAGAGTGCGAAATGCACCTAAGAGGTATGGGTTTATCATTGAGAATGATGAAGCCCACATCATCGAAAATGATGATCCTCTGACCTATTCGGAAGCTATCATGAGTAATAACTCTAACAAATGGTTAGAAGCTATGAAATCCGAAATAGACTCTATGTATACCAACCAAGTATGGACTTTGGTTGATGCACCAGAAGGTGTTAACCCTATAGGTTGCAAATGGGTCTATAAGAAGAAGATTGGAGCAGATGGCCAAGTAGGAACCTACAAGGCTAGATTGGTGGCAAAAGGTTTCAGGCAAAAGCAAGGAATTGACTATGATGAAACTTTTTCACCAGTTGCCATGCTTAAATCTATTCGGATTTTGCTTGCAATAGCTGCATACTATGATTATGAAATTTGGCAGATGGATGTCAAAACCGCCTTCCTTAATGGTTATCTTGAGGAAGAGGTTTACATGACACAGCCAGAAGGATTTGTCTCAAGTGGGAGAGCAAATCAAGTATGCAAGCTTAAGAGATCCATTTATGGATTAAAGCAAGCATCGAGGAGTTGGAACATCCGTTTTGATACAACAGTCAAAGAGTTTGGTTTTATCAAAAATGTGGATGAACCATGTGTGTACAAGAAGACTAGTGGGAGTGCTGTTGTCTTCTTAATATTGTATGTAGATGACATACTAATCATTGGAAATGATATTCCAATGTTACAATCGGTCAAGACTTGGCTATCAAAAAGCTTTTCCATGAAAGACTTGGGAGAAGCATCCTATATACTTGGTATAAAGATCTATAGGGATAGATCTAAAAGGATGCTAGGCTTGTCCCAGTCTAAGTACATAGATCGTGTGCTAAAAAGATTCAGCATGGAAGGAAGTAAAAGAGGTTACTTACCTATGAGTCATGGCATACGTCTCTCTAAGAAGATGTCTCCTAAGACATCTGAAGAGAGGAATAGAATGAATTCTATTCCCTATGCTTCGGCAGTAGGATCAATTATGTATGCTATGCTATGTACTAGGCCTGATGTTGCTTATGCCTTAGGCATAACAAGCAGATTCCAGGCTGATCCAGGAGAAAATCATTGGATAGCTGTGAAAAATATTCTTAAGTACTTAAGAAGGACTAAAGATATTTTTCTAGTTTATGGAGGATCTGAGTTGAAACTAGAAGGATTTTCTGATTCTAGTTTTCAATCAGATCCAGATGATAGCAAGTCCACTTCAGGGTATGTCTTTACCCTAAATGGTGGTGCAGTGAGCTGGAAGAGTTCCAAGCAGCAAACTGTAGCTGACTCAACTACTGAGGCAGAATACATCGCTGTAAGTGAAGCCGCTAAGGAAGCTGTCTGGATGAAGAAGTTCATCGCTGAGTTGGGAGTAGTTCCTGAGATTGCTGGACCAGTTTCAGTTTATTGTGACAACACTGGAGCTGTTGCTCAAGCAAAGGAACCAAGATCTCATCACAAATCCAAGCACATTCTAAGACGCTTCCACCTCGTTCGAGAGATCGTCGAGAGACAAGACATAGTCATTGAACGAGTAGACACAAAGAACAACTTAGCAGACCCGTTCACTAAAGCTCTACCACAACAGCAGTTCGATCGCCACCTCGATTGTATGGGGATAAAATATAAGAGCGATTGGCTTTAGTGCAA
Organism: Phoenix dactylifera; assembly: GCF_009389715.1. Taxonomy (NCBI): domain Eukaryota; kingdom Viridiplantae; phylum Streptophyta; class Magnoliopsida; order Arecales; family Arecaceae; genus Phoenix; species Phoenix dactylifera. The sequence continues at coordinate 16,101,360 of NC_052405.1, forward strand.
GTGGGAGATTGAAAGAGTAGATGCCCTACAAGCCAATCGCAATATGTATTGCGAAAGGTTTTTTCTTTTGATTTGTCCAAATCATGTACATGACATTTAAATATGAATAAAGGCGTTATGTTTTATCATATGCTGTTGATTATATTTATGATAAACTCCTTAGTTTAGGGCAATGGTTTTAAGACTATGATGAGATCATACTAGTGAGACTTAAAATCCTAAAATCCTAATCTTAAATATTCCCAGTCATTGGTACATTGAGTCGGGGATCAATGATTACCGGAAAGACTGGCATGTCTTATGTATGCTCGATGCAGAGGATGATTGATCTCACAATCATTTGTGTGGAGACACTAATACAAAGATGTGGGTGCTCATTAGAGGAATGAGTTCACTGAATTGACCTACAAAGAGAAATCTTATGAAGTCTTACTTACATGTCAAAAGATGATTCTCTTAGTGGGAGTTGTGCAACTGATCCTATGACTTGAGATCACCATGGTATCTTGTGCACATGAACCCATATTTTGGTTTACACTCATTCATGACAATAAGTTATGTACGAGGTCTTCTGGATATGGTGAATTGTGTACGAAGATTATGAGTAGGTCAACAAGGAATTAATCACTTCTAGTAAGAGAAGATAGCATCCTATTTATTCTAATCATATGATAATTCAGGAAACCTTTGATCAAAGTAGAATGAAAATTAGAAAGAGTTTCTAATGTTTCATTATTTGAATTATCATTAAAAGATTGAGAAAAATATGAATATGAAATTGAGTTTGACATATATTCATACTCATATGCATATTTGGGATGCAGTTTGATTAAAGGATTGAATTGCATGGTAACTTGCCACTGAAGGGTATTTTTGGTATTTCCACCAAATTCCATATTTTCCGGGTAGACATGACACGTTGCTAGACGTCAATCTTGTTTTATAGGTTTGATCAAATTAAAGAGTTAATTCGATCACCAATTAGAAAGGATTCTAATTGTTAAGTTCGGGTTCGCGCAGTTTGGACTTAAATCGATTAGAAGAGTTCTAATCAAGTTGGGTCAACTCGCACTCACACCTATTGCTGGCTAAGTATGGAACCCAATGGGTCACACACAAGAAAACTTATTAAGGGTCTAATTGGATTAGATCATGTTTGCAAGATAAACATCCTAGCAGGTGTTGCAAACCTTAGCTCCTAATTCGAATCGGATTCTTAATTGATCTAATTTGATTAGATCATATTCTAATATGGGTTAGCCAAGAGTTGGCACCTAATTGGCTTGGTTTGAGTCTAATTGGATTAGATTTAATAAATCATTCAATCTAGACCGTTAGATCTTGATCTACCGTTGGATGAAGACATAATGGAGAGTTGGTTTAACCCAATTGGATTGGGTTAGAGGATGGCTACCATAATTGACCATTGGATCTTAATCCCACCATTGGATGAAGACATAATGGGTCAAGTGAATGGCGCCTTGCATTGGAGCCCTTGGATCATCATCATGAAAGATCAAGAGGTGAGGCGTGAGGGACATGTGATTAGCATGTGATGTTGACTTGGTCAAAATATGGCACCACATGAAAGGACATATCATTTGATACACCTCTTCACTTGATCTGCACCTCCTCTTATTTGATATGGCCCTTAGATGATGTCCTTTCATGAAAGGATGTGTGGATGGGATGCATCCCTTGGAGATGCATCCCTACACCTATTATAAATAGGCTAGCACTCCATGGGTTTCATCATTCCAACTCCACCCCACTCCTCTCTTCTTTCTTTCTTACATTAGTTTCTCTCTTTCTAGCATTGCTTCTAGTGTGTCCTAAGCCAAGACAAGGTGGTCTTCTTTAGGACAAAAGGATTAGAAGTGATTTTAGAAGGTTAAAGAAAAATAGAAAGAAAGGAAAGCAAGCCATTAGAGTTCTTTAAGAATTCTGCATTAAGGATCAAAGTCTTTGGAGCTTAAGACTTAAATCAAGTTTTCGTGTGGATCAACGTTGGAGGGTGAACACTTGGGCACCTAGTGAAAATTCTGCATATTGGATTAGCGTTAGAGGTATTCTTCTATTTCTGCATTTATATTATATTATTTGATTGCTTTCATTAAGGTGATCTTGGCTTATAAGGGTTTTATGTTAAGGAACTTTATCAAGAAATTTTTAAAATTCCTAACTTCCGCTGCGCATTATAACATGCTAAAATCCTTCAAATACTGGGTAATATCTTGTTCTCCTTGTCGTAAATCATGTGCTCTATTCTGAAGCTCAAACAATTGAGCTGAATTCTCAAGATTGGAGAATGTCATAGTTAGGGCATCCCAAAGCTCCTTGGCTGTAGCATAGTATAGGTAAGATTCCCTAATATCCTCCTCCATAGAATTAACAATCCATGCCATTACCATGGAATTTTGAGCATCCCAGGTTGTGTAGGCTGCATCTCCTTCAGCCGGTTGCTTTGTTGCTCCCGTAATGTAGCCAAGCCGTCCACGTCCTCGGATAACCATTAAAGCGGAACGGGACCATTGGAGAAAATTGGTGCTATTGAGACGGGTTGTGGTGATATGTAGAGGTGACTTTTCTGGAAAGTTTGCAGACAGCATATTGACGGTGGTTGTAGTGGGTGCGCTTGTAGGATTGGGTCCAGAAGTCTCCGTAGAGCCTCTGGACTCCTCATCCCTGCGCGCACCGGTCATGGTTGTTTTAGCTATTCCTCTGTCTCAAACAACCCTCGGCTCTGATACCATGAAACCGGGGGGGAAATGATGGAATAGGAACACTACAATCGGATGAACAAAGATTGGAATACTTGTTATCACATTCCTCTTTGATAATACAAATATTTATAGAATCTGATCATAAAACAGATTCCTTTATTCTTGGAAACTACAAGCTAAATTAAAGGGATAAGAGATAGAAACAAATACATTTAAACTAGCCAAAAAAAGCAGCAATCACAACTGACCAAATCTGAAAATTATTTCTTCAACAGATTTGGTTTTAAACCGAGATTGAATCAGATCAAATCTGATCCCACTAATCACGGAAGGATTCGTGATTTCAACACACACCAGATTGTTATTTATCTCGTAATTTTAGAATAGTGCTTAAGTAAAGCATTTAAGCTATATATATAGCAACAACTGATTCACTAAAAGTGAAGCAAATTTTGTATCAAAGTATATTAAAGTATTGAGAGATTTTGGGTCTTCATATTCTTATTAGTTATGTTGAGAAATTCACCCTTCTTTTAATTTTTATATGAGCATGGTAGTTCAAAATATGAACAACATATATCTATGTGGAACTTATAGATGACTTTTTAGTGAAAATTTTGGTCAAATAATATATGTATGGTGGGTAGAGTCTTGTAGAAATATTGACGTATTATAGCTCAAACTATGTTTTGTGGGAAATGTATCAAACTATCAATAAAATGAGGATTCTTCTATCTAGTAATTTATGCTTATAGAATTTTAGATATAAAAAACATAAAAATTACAGTGGATGCGCAATATCAGTTAATCAACCTATCCTTGCCTACGCAAAAGGCTGCAAATGGGTCGGGTTGATCTGTGACCCGACCTGGCCCATCCCGCTTAGACCTGATCCGACACTTAATTTAAAGGATCTATAGGGTCGGGTAGGGTTTTAAAGTTGGACCCATTCTAGTTTTCAGGTCGGATCTAGGTTTACTAAATTTTAACCCGGCCTGACCCGACCTATTTGACTTTTAGGGCAATTTTGAGTTTCCTACCTTATGACCCTATCCGACCCGAACCTAGTATACTGTTGGTCTCAGAAGGTTCGGAACTTATTAGACCCAATTTTGAAGTTGTAGCCCCGGCTACGGTGTTTGAGTATCACGGGCCTATTCAGCTGCAACCACGTAGGCCCGTCGAGTTACTATACTAATTATTATTGGGGCAATGGTGGCCCAATAGAGAGGTTACACTCATGCAGTGATTAAATGTGACTGCAAAGTTAAAGTCCTAGAAGGGCGGCCCTAGATACATCTCCACCTGGCCCTCTCAAATGCGACCCCCTACCCTTTTTCTTCACCTCAACCTTTTTTTCTATGTTTCTTTTTCACTCCACTATCCGCCACCACCCAAAACCAGGCCCAGTTAACCTTGAAATAGGATTAAAAAAAAAAAATTAAGTACAAAGAATGACAAGTACAGGGATCCGAACTAGACCTAACTCAAACCCAATCCGGATCCAAAATTTTTGGGTTGGGACCGAGTTTTACATGGACCCGACCCAAATGATCCGTTGGGTCAGAAATTTTAGCCATGGACTCGACCCGATCTTCTATTGAGTTGGGTCTGAGTCTAATATTAAGATCCGAACAAGAAAGCAAATTGGGTTGGGGTCACTTATGACCCAATCTGATCCGACCCATTTGCACCCCTATCTATGCATTAGTTGAGAGAGTTCTAGCTCTCATTATTTGAAACTCATTCATGTACAGAAGAGTAAGAATTGTTTGGCAAAGAGGAAGACAATCACAAAACTTAGGAGACCATTGATCCTACTTATGTCAAAATCATCATATAGTAGGCTAATCCTAGTCTAAGCTCTACATTCGATAATGATACAATATGGCAACCATAAATTGTAGCAGGTAATACAATTCTTCCTAATTTCTATACATTCATGGTGTCGATATGAAGTAATCATTCTAGGAACTTATTTTTGTCAGATGTTTCTAGTAGCTCAACACAGATATTGTAATGCTATTATCATACATTTAGTTATAGTAGTTAATATTGGAATGCATACTTTTACAGTTTTCTTGCTCCATCATGTTCATGCCTAGCCTTTTTTTTTCACATGTTACCATATAATCAATCATGATATTCTACAATGGGTTTTATTTACATTATTCATTATAATTAATTTAATCTACCTTTCCACATCGTGTTGTTTCTAGTAAATATCAATTATTTTTGATACTGCCACATTTCTCGAATATATCAAACAAAAACTTCAAAAAAACATAATTCTGACTATATCATTATTTTTTAAAAAAATAAATAAAATGATAATTGATTTAGATGCTCCAGCGCAGGGCTTCCCTAAGTTTTTATATAGAACAATATCTCTTCTAGCTTTACCCATCCATACGTGAGCACCCCTTACTAGTTTTGGCTTTGACTAGCTCAATCTTTTGCATTCACACCCAACTTTTGTTCGAAAAATCGCTCTTAATCGGCAAAATGAAGAAAAATTGAATCAGAAAGTCAAGCAAAATCTTTAAAATTTTTATTTGATGCAATTAGGACTGATCCAAATGATCAAACAACAACTCGAAATAAATCTATTGAAACAGAAAAAATCATTAAAAAGGCTTCTGAATGGTCATATAAATTGAAGACCTTGAAATTCATTCAAGAAAAAGCCAAACATGTGATAATTTATCATAACACGCACGCATGCTTAAGAGACAGCTATATATACATAAAGCAAGTACCGATCTGAAAGTACTCAATTATGAAAGCTACAAAATAGCAGCCCTTGCCAGCTTCAGATGATATCCATGATAGCAGCTAAAGAGATTATTTACATACTAGAACAAGCCCAGCTCAGATTATCAAACAGAAAACACAAAGGCTTATAGCTAAGACACTTCTGCAGCACCCTACAAGTGGCCAAATGATGCAGAAGAATACTATGACAAGCAACTAGAAGCAGTCAAAACAGTAAAAACTTCCAGCTAATTGGAGAGTACCGAGTGACATCAAGTGTGTCAGAGCTGCACTACCCTACCGTAGATCCAACTGAAGGGAATGTGTGGTGCTTGCTTGGCTCTCCCTTGCGCTCTTTCTTCTAGCCTCCGAATCCTGGAAGCCAAAGTGCAGACAAAGTCTTGAGCTTGGTTCCCCTCCCCAGAAAGGCCGGTTATCTTCTCGACGTTCCACCTTCGGACAAGAAAGTCAAGTATATCGGCATAGTCCTTGGCAGTATAGACACCCAACCGCTGAGCAACAGCAGAGAAGTGTTCAAACAGGTTATCATCACGCCCATCATACATCAAATGGGCAGGCATCGTGATCTTCTTCTTCATCATGTCAGCAAATGCAAGCATGGTATCATCTGGATCTATTTCAAATAGCTTCTCCACTATCTTGGTGTATGCAGTCTCATGGCGCTTCTCATCAGCAGCAATTATGCCACATATCTGAGCCAGTTTCAGGTCCCCATGCTCTTTGGCAAGCCTAGCAGTGTTTCCATGAGATATGAAGGTTGCCCGCTCTTGAAATGAGGTATAAATGAAACCAAGATAGGGGCTATTCTCTGTCCTGGGATCCTACGAAACACAATAAAAATAAGTCATTCATCTATGTGAGAATTTAGACACAAAATAGATACATGCACATTTGGAGGCCATACAGACAAATTACAGTTTCCTGAGTTTGCATATTTCTAGTAAAAGCAAATTATCACTAAAGGGTGTTTAAAGTTGCCTGAATATTTAGGCAATTCTAGAAACACACAAAAATATCCAATTCTAGAAACCAAAGCATTTATTTCACACAAAAAATTTCCAAACCGCATTATCAGCAACTATGACCATTTTGCAGTAAAGCAAATTCCTTCCCTAAGTCATGCACCGATTAACATATAATTTCAGTTCACCAAATTTCCTTCCATGTACATTATCTCTTTTATTTTCCTCCAAAATACCAATCAAAGATCTACACTTCAAAGTTCCAATCTTTTTAATAAAAGAAAAAACAATCCTAATTATAGGAGTATGGATAATTAAATATCATGTCATATTAGCTAAATTAGATATCGTAAGGTCAACATCCTTCTTCAAGGATTCATACACCAGAACTTCTTGCAAATTATTGGTCCATGTATATTCCTGCCAAGAATAATTGAGCACATCACAGAACAAAAACAGTAAGGCAAGAAAAAGCGCCGAGTATATCACACTTGAGGCAAGAAGTATACATGATATGGTACGCCGTACCAGTCCGAACCAGGCGATATGAGGCATACCGTACCGTATCAGCTCGGTACTGATATCCGGTATATATGGCGCACCGACACTCGGTATACCAAAAAAATTCTATACGGTACCGTACCAACACTATGCTAGTGTGGCACCGGTACAGGATTCGGTACCGAGATGGCGAACCTTGATTACATGATATGCAGCCAAATAGATTTCCATACTTTAAACAAGGCATTTTGCATGCTAGTATCATAATTTAAACAAGTTTCATGCCAGTAATATTGACTATAGAGATTCCATATTATAAAGTACCGTTAAATCCAGGAAAAGCATATCAGAAATTTGGAGCAATCTTACCATTCCTGAACCAATTAGATACTGAATTGTCTTCTCGATTTGTTTCATGTCCACCCTTCCAGTAAGGTATAGATATTTGTTGAGAAGGTCACCATGTCTATTCTCTTCAGCAGTCCATGCCCTTGTCCAAATAGCCCATGAGGTAAGGCTGGCGCCTGTTTCATCCCGGACACCATCAAGCGTATTAAGCATTGTTTGATATGTAGGAAGAGCTTCCTCAGTGATCATATCTCCAACCAAACAAACATAATAATCATCAGGGATCTCCCTTGACTGCTCCCTCAGCTCCTTAACTTCATCATAAAAACCCTCAGATGAAGAATCAGGCAGAAAATCTTGCGGTTGCCAGCTCTTCTCAACTGGCTTCAGAAGCACCAAGATGTTATTTTGTGCCCAGTCCTCTAAGGACTTGAAAATCTCAATCTTCTGAGGTGGCATGGAATGAGTGACTTGCAAATGCGCTTCCATTGGAGGACTGAAGGGTTTCTTCAGAGACTCAACCCTGAGACAAGTTATCTGCTCAGAGTATTCTTTGTGTTGTTTAAAGCTAATATTCACAGATAATAGACAAAACATAAGGATGTCATAGTTTTATCACTATTTTCTTTCTTTTTCTATTGAGGAGAGCAGTTTTGTCACTATTTCTGTCAAAGATGACTAATTTGTCAATTAAAAAGATCACAAATCAAAATAAGATCTACGATGAACAATCAAAATACAGGTTATTTTGTAAATAAGCAAAAACTAAGAGCAGCAGACACATTATACTTATTGACTTCCACAACAAGGAATCATGAAAAGGAAGTGTTGCCGCAGACAATTTTTTTCCACATTTTACCACAAGTGAAGATTAAAAAAAAATACAGAAAGCTGTGTATCTTTTTTATCCCCATAAAACAAAGTCATACTACATTCTGAGATTTAAAATAAGAACACATATTCTAACATGTTTATAAATCTGATATTAGAATGAATAGAAGGCAGCAAAAACATAGTATCCTATTTCAGTTAAGGACACTAGCACATGATATTTCATATGAAAAAAGTACAAGACACATTCTCCAAATATGCATTTAGCATGGAAATGTTTTATTCATTAATTTATAAATTATAAAATTTAGAATTTATAAAAATGTATATACTGAATGATATTTACATACCAATGAACTGCTATTATCATAATCTATCCAAATATTACTAAGTAATTTGTGAGGATAGTTAACACATGCTGCACCATGCTGAAAATATGTATGTATGCGATGACTTAATAAATCTTTTGTTTACCAAAAAGTTTAAAACAATTAATAAGTGTCATATAGACCAGAACTGGTATCTGTATTGGTAAGGCATGACATATGCTGGTTGGCATGGACCAGAAAGGACTGCATGGGCTGGCAATTGGAAACTCCATTAGAAATCATAAAACTTGCATATACCTATGCCTTCCAATACATGCGCACTTGTCTATGCATAAGTTACATAGGAGACAGTCCTTTTGAAACTTTTTGCAGATCACATATAAAATAATTAAACTCCCACTAGCAATGAGAAGAAAGTTAGTCTCTCAGCTGTTGTAGCTCACCTTCCACGAAGAAAAAGAAGATGCTAGTGCTAGATGAACGATGCAGAAACATTTGGGGCAAAGAATGAGGCTCAGATACAAGGAACCAATATTTAATAATTATTGTTAGTACATAAAATAGTTTATGTCTTCATGTTACCATGAGTTTTGAAGTAATGGTATTGCAACAAACAGAAGACAAAGAAGACAGAGATAATCTGGTAGCTATTGGAAGAAATGAGCAGAATCGAGTTTTTTAATTATTACAAAGCAGTGCTAGCTACTCAACATCACAAAGCATCTTTTGAAATAGAAATATGAAGAACTAACTTGCATTACAGTGGCTGCTGTGAAAATGGAAAATCCCTCCAACACAAACAACTATGCCTAAAGTCCAACAATGTACAAAGTTTCCAGGCCCTGATCCCCTATTGTGGTCTTGAAAAAACAACACAAGCCAAAAATAGAATAACAATACCAAATTTCTTTATGACAAATAAGTTTTTTAGGATTAATTAGACAGGTGACAACAACATGCCAAAGTACATATGCCTTATATCTGGAATGATTTTGACAAAAATGGAACGAAGCCTTGGGAAGATTTCCAATGATGACATGAAACATTTTAAAGATTATGTAGCTCAGTACTGCAACCAAGCGAATATCAAAATGAGGTTATACATTTAGAATGAAAGGATTTAAAGAACAAGTTTATGGTGAGTGACTGGATTCTCTCTACAGCAGGGCAACATTATTGGATGAATTTCAAAGCAAAATTTATCAAAATAAAAATCGCCCAAATGTTGATGCATAAGTACAAGCACATTGAATTCAATCATACACCAGTGTGTTTAACTATGAATTGATGCTAAGCATTAGCATGGTATGCTAAGAATGTTAAGGTTTACAGAAGTATATTTTGTTCAACACTCCTCTAACTCCTCTAAAATGTATTTGACAGACGTCCTATTCCATATCAAAACGATCACATTACATATTCCACATTTCTGAATGACTTTGTTAACAAAAATATCCAGAACTCGCATAACACTGTCCAAAGCATGAAGAATCTAAGATAAAACATCTGCAGAAGGGATCAACAATTGTGGAACCATCACCCCGTCACTTTAGGCAAAACCTACATGCCAAATGCAAGTAAGACCATGTATACAGCTTTGCCCTGCCTTCAAGAGTATGCCAAGAGCAGCATCAATTAATTCATTTTCCTAGCAATATGCTTTGCCTTAGACTGGAAGTATTTCCTTACTACATCAACAAAATTCTTATCCCACAATGTGCACCATTAACTTACCACCATTGACACCTTTCAATTCAATGCTCAAGGAACCAAGTCAAAGATCATTCAGGAAAGCAGTTGCCAACAAAAACAAATTCATCAACATGTACAGCATATTAGGAAAAACTCGTCTATTAATTGTTCATTTTGGCTATCTCAAATTAGGATCAAATTATGTATCTAATTTTTTTCTCATACTCAAAGCAAAGAAAATGTATTTGCAAGAAAGTAAACTCCTTAATAATGGGCACCACGAATTCTTCATTCCATAGATCTCTTATTCATTACATGAGTTGAGTTGCAATACTCAAGGAACAGTTACATAAATAAAAAAATACAGCTGATTCAAAACATAAAATAAAAATGTATTAATTCCTGAATTTACTGCATGAAATCAGTAGCATACGTGGAAACCTTGAGAACTAATAATCCAAACAAGTTTCAGTTAAATTAATCATTTTGACTGACTGTTTTTTTCGTAGATGATAAATGACAAAGCAGTAGGAACTAGAATGAACAGTTCAGCGGCAATAAATGTGCGAATATTGACTTGAACCACCCATCTTTGCTTGACCACTCTCTGCTTCAATAGAGGGTCCAGCGCTTCAATCATCAGTCATTTTCCTTGTATTACAATATACATACGTACACACATAATACATTTGTACATACGTACATACATGCGTACATACATACATGCATACACACATACATACACCCATAATACATGTGTATGTATGCGTAGATGTGTACGTATGCGTATGTGTGTATGTGAATACATACATGCGTGCATACATACATGAGTACATACATGCATGCATACATACATGCATGAACGCATACATACATACGCACATATGTATATTCATATATATAGATATAGATGTTGATATAGATATATCATGCTAGTACAAAAACGCCACTACAATATTTCTGATTTCGAGTAACATGGGGAACATTTTCTTAAAAAATCATGAAATGTGAAAAATAAAGAATAGTATAAAATTCAATAAAGTAATTCAGATTCAATATTTATTGAAGAAAAGATCATGAGTAACTGGATTCTTCAATCTCTCCTTTCCTTCCCTTCTATGATCTAGAAAGAAAGGATTATAGTACATTAGATTGACGTCCAAAATAAAACTTAGAAAAAAACGAAAAAAAGTTTTACAAATAGGGGAAAGTGGTCACTGAGTACAGATTCGACCTAAATCCATTCAAGAACTCAAGAAGAGAGCTCATCCGGAAATAATTGGCTACCGTAAGTAGCGAGATACGTAAAAAGGTGCCCCCATGCAGCTCCAGAGGAGTGCGATTAACCCAATATTCCTTCGCTTTCAACAAACAAACCACTATAACAAAACTGTGATTCCAGGGAGTCAAATCCTTATCAGAATTCATCAAATTTCGATAAACTCTCCCAAAACAAACTAATTCCCACCATTCTTGGGCCCAAAAACACAAGAACAGCACGACCAAGATCAAGAAATTTACAAATATAAGCGGTTTGAGGCATCAAATTATCGAATCACGGAAGATAGATGCAATTGAACACCAAACAACGGCTTAATTCAGGCATGCAAGCAAAAAAAAAAAAACGCATCTTTCCATCGATAAAAGGAAACATAGAGGATTTCAAAGATAAAGGAGCTCACTTTGGTGAGGAGGGAATGGTGGAAGCCATGGAGACCCTGGGGGATCTCCCATTCCCCTTTGTGGGAGAGAAATAGAGAGCCATCCCCGGCGCAAGGGCCACTCTGAGAGCCATTCTTCCAAGAGGGGCTCCTCTCTCCCCCTCTCTCTCTCTAGAGTTCCTTCAGAAGGGAAAGGGAAAGGAAAGAAAGCTAGGTTGCCTTCTTCTGGTGGTGGTTTTGTTCTGAGGAGTGGGGGGAGCAGGAGGGAGGAGGGGTATTAATAGGCACTGATTACTTGTTCTACATGAATTTACATAATTCCCCTTTGATTTTTTCATTTAATTTGTGAATTTTGATATTTTTACTCTTTTAGTTTGTAATTTAGTTTTAAGCTTTTAACTGTAGACTAGTTTGTATGTTTAAGATTTTACAAATTAAAAATTATTGAGGCATCAACAAAAATATTTGGCTGTGTATACTCTCATATTTGCATCTATATGAAAATGATATGATTGTTAGGTAATAATACTCAAGCAAAATATAGAGCTCGCAGTATTAAAGAGAGAATAGTTCTACCAGTTTAATTTTTTAATATAAATGTGTTAAAGAGACTCTAACATGATATGGCTTGCGTGTTCTGAATAATGCATGATAAGACATCCTATACTTAAAATCATCTTTGAGTATAATTTTACTATTTATTGTTAAATTATTGGAGTTGGAAAAACTTTGAATCCTTTTAATTCCTTCTATATAATACGCTCACCTCTACTTCTCTATTTATACACTACAAATTCTTTAGTCTTTGATCTAAAATGCTCTTGTCTCTATCTACTAAAATGACAATATTTCCTTTCAATCATATGTTAATATTCAAAAAAAATCCCCATGGCCTTATATCTTATTTTTCTACTTTCAGGCTACTTGTGTATATTTATCTTTGATATTGCAGTAGAATTAACTATAGCTCTTCATGTGCCTAGCATCACTCTATGCCTTGGTTTTCCTATTAAGTGAGATGCCCATTTTGAGTCCCAAATGTGTATCTATTCGTTTTTTATAAATAAATTTATCAACAGCACACATCTTAATTTCTTCCAATCACTTGGCCTTTAAGCCATCTATATTTTATTTAGTTATATTTTTAATACTTTTTGATTGATAACGGTTTTGTCTTAAAAAAAGAACAAAGAAAAAAAATATTGTGAAAAAGAGAGAGAGAGAAAGGCGCAAACAACAATTTAGTTCCAGTAGCCACTTATAATAGTTCTTTTTTTTTTTCCTTGAATGAGGTAGCTATTACTTACTCTATGCATATTTTATAAAAGCTATTTGACAAATTCAAAACCTATGGAAAAATCAAATAAATTATTTTAAAAGAGATACACTACTAGTTATTTCTAATTAGTTTGGGTAATTTTATTATTTTATTATTCTTATCTTGGTTGAGTAATTGTAGAGAAAGAAAAGGGCAAATAGAGGCACTAGACGTAACGCAGGGTGGTTTGGGGATCCCACCGAAGTTAATGGCAGTTAAATTAGAAATGCCGCCATTTTCAGTTGCACTCATCATAGCGGTGGCGGTTTCTAAAAGAGTATTCCACCTGGGCTCGTTGATGACCTCCCTTGCTCTCCCTTCCGTTCCCTTTCGTCCACTTCTCTCCCAAAGTATTGACGTCACTTCTCCCATTACCTTCTCCCAGCTTCACAAAAAAAAGAAAAGTCCAGCCTAGTGACACTACCAGCTTCCACCTAATGCCAGTCTCTTGATTTTTCTAACTAATTATTCGGTTCTGCATTAAAAAAATTGTAATAAATCCAATGTTGTATTAATGGTCATTTAAGTTGCTTTGTTTGTTTGGTAACTGGTTTAAGTTTTTTTTTTTTTTTTCGCAAAAAAAAGAAGAGAGCGAGGGGGGGGGGGGGGGGGGGCCACCCCCGCGTAGCAACTCTTACTGGGCCCCTACCCCACCAGAAGAGTGTTCGATGCGGATAGAAATGACCGTGTGTTGGGCATGCCTGCCGATTTTACTCATACCCTCCCCACCCATGAGTTCGGGTGGTTATCTCTCTGGACTCCGGCACGATTACTCTTTATGTGAGGACATCACACCTAGCACCACCAAGGCTACCAGCGGACCAATAAACCCTCCCAAACCACGTATCCGAGCAGAGAACATCTAATCTCCACAATTTAATCGATGCCCGTGCGTTTCGAACTCGAAACCACTTGGTTGGAAGTAAGGCCCAGTTCCACTGAGCTACCACCTCAGTGACATTTAAGTTGTTTGTTGGAATGGGTTCAATTGTGGCGTCTCAGATAAAACAGTACTGCATTGTAAGCAATTATTCAGTTCTGCATTGCAAAATTATAATAAATCCAATGTTGTATTAATGGCCATTTAAGTTACTTTTTTTTTTGGGGGGGGGGGGGGGGGGTAATTGATTTAATTGTCTCGTCTCAATAGATAGATTCCACTACATTTGATGTGTAAGATGGATTGCGAAGTAATTTTGATAGAGACAGAGATTGTATCTTTTGCGTGAAAGAAGGATTTGTCTTTCTTCGTGCGAACCCACCATTAAATCTAGTGTGATCCACAGATGAGAGAAGTTCGGAGTGCTTTGAGTTCTATGCAAGCTACGATCCAATGGTCGATGTCAGGAAAGAAAATCAATCATTCTTTCGTACGAAAAATATAACCAAAATCTATCTAGGAGGTATATGTTGGTAGAGCATGTCCCATTGGACACGCAACATGCGTAACTTCTTGAGTTGATTGTGCAAATATTCTTAATTGTATAAAAATTAATTTTTTTTTTGAAAATTAGCAACTATGGTAGAATCCACACCCCATCTGAAATCGCGAGGGTTAATACCATCCAAGCAAGAGTCGTGTTAATCATATGACAAAATTTGCATAGGTTAGGTTTATGCTTTAAAATAAATATCCTCGTAACATTAAAATCCAAAACGACTATTGTAACAATTTAAAGAGGGTATAGAAAGTTTTCTAAGTATGTAGCAGCCATAATTCTACCATAACAAGGATTACACAATGAAAATAATAGTTGTTAAAAAATATTTTTATCTTGTTATAGAGTAAAATATTGATATTTTATCAATATTTTATAGATAAAAAGTGACTAATTCTTTAAAATTAAAATCTCAAAAAGTAAGTTTTTTGCTATCCTTGGTGAAGGAGGAAGAGAGCCATTTCAACCTACTTTCTTCCCTCATCCTCTCCTCATCTCCCTTCATCTCTTCTTCCCCTCTCTTACTCTTCTTTAGTTTGTTTCGCACTGAGAAGAAGAATGCCTCTAGAAATTATACAAAGGGAAGGGAAAATAGAGAAAACGAGTTACTTGATTCAGTAACCATGGCCAGGTCTGCAGGTAAAACAACAAACAAGAAGGTTTTGGGGATTAGTCTATTAATATGACACTAGAGTTCAGGTTAATATGACATTAGAGCTTAGATTTACTAGCATGATCTGCACTAAAGCTTTTGGGGTTAATTAGTTGGTTAATAAAGTCTAAGCATAGCCTGACTCCATTAGGCTCACTTGATAAGACCTAAAAACATAGAATATGTTATAATATAATATAAAGTATATAAAATACATGTAATGTCTCAGCTGTATTTTTATTACCAACCACCAAAATCAGTCTAATATCAATCTAATATCTCAAATCAATATGATGGCTTATTTAAATAACTTGTTGGCTTTGTCATGTTATCAGTTTCATCATGCCATGATGGGTTGCATAAGTATAAGCTTTGATCTATTTGATGGTCATGCAATTTGTGAGTTTTATTAGCCAAGACAAGGCTTTGAATATCTTCTCAAAATAAAATACATGTGTTTTAATTTCAAGCTTGAATCGAGCCTCGTACTAATTTGATTCGAGCCTTCTTCATTTAAAACGATCAAGCATTTCACATTAGTCTTGTATTCAGCATAGCTCAAAGATTGATAAAGATTGATCAAAGAGGAAATAACTAATCATGCACTCAAAATTTAAGATCTAAAATGATTTAAAGCCAAACTCGATTAGACCCTAGCTTAATAAGCCTAGCTCAATTATTTGTCTAGACAAATGTATCATGAAACATAGAAGGGGATTGCTGCGGTGCATTTTTATATTTTTGTAAATTAATAAAGACCATAGCAATCTAAGATAATGACAAAATTTTCATAAGCATCGGATATGAGCGACTCAGGTTAAACCATGTGGGTGGAGACCAAATAATCTATTCATAAATGTAATCACTAATACCTAAATTAAGAAAAAAAGGTTTAGTGACAACTTTACAAGTCACATCTTTACAAGAAAGAATAACACTGTTATTTTTCCTATATATATCCCAGTTGTATCATAGTTGTGATGTTTAATAAAATCCCTTCTGCACCTCAACAAATTTATTATGTAGATATCGGAATATAAAAATGGTGTCCTAGTGCACATTCTCCTGCCATTGCGAGTCCAGAAAGTACTATTAGTATCAGAATATGACAATAAAGAATATCATATAGTGCTTTCAATTATCTAACTATTTATACTATCAAACATCTTCACTATAAAGTATTTTTAATTATAATTTATTTACTTTGATATTTAGCCTAACAATATAATAAATAATATTTTAAATGTTATCATAAAAATATTTCATAATATTACTATATTATGAAACTATTATTATGATATAATAGTATGGTGTCATTATTTTATTATATTATGAAATTATTATATTATTACTATAATATGATTATTGAAATATAATAATAAAAATGATAATATTTTTTTATATTTTATATTTATTATACTATATTATCAAAAACTATTATTATAAAGTAGGAAAAATTATAGTGACCCCTCTCAACTTTAAGAAGTTTCAAACTGACCATTTATAAATCGTTCTAAACTGGCCCTGTTACTCATCTCTATTAACAGAATGATGACCATCACATAGTAGCATAAAATTGAATTATAACCAAAATACCCTTTGTATCAATTATTTGTGTGTGAAATCCTACACATATCTCAAATAATTTAGTATATAATCTATACCACCTCATAGATTTCAAAGCCCTTTGAACACCTTTATACATTTGTCTGCATAGATCTCAAAGCATCTTTAGTATATGACCCATAGTTAAAGATTGTCCACCGCATAGATCTCAAAGCATTCCAAATACCTTCATTCATCTGCCTCCATGGATCTCAAACAATCCTTGATCACCCATGACACAAATCTCAAAGCACTCTGACCCCTTCATTCATCCACTTGTATAGTTCTCAAAGCACCTTTAGTATTTAAGTCATAGTTATGGATCACCCACCCCATAGATCTCAAGGCACTTCGAACTCTTTCATTCATCCTCATGCACATATCCCAAAGCACCCATTACTATATGACCCATAATTAAAGATTACCCACTATGTGAATCTCAAAGCACTTCATACATCTTCATTCATCTATCTACTTGCACAAATTCTAAAGCATCTTGAGTATATGGTCTATAATTAAAGATCATGACTGCATAGATCTCAAAGCATTCAAACCCTCTCGTTGTTCATCTGCACTCTGAGAGGGTGAGGGTATTTCAGTTATTTGCAACGACATGCTATTGCCGTCCGTTGGTTGGGGAATCAGAGGATCGACTTAGAATAATTGGGAAACTTGAAGGGTTGGTGTGAAACTTTTTAAAATTGAGGGGGTATGTTTGGAAAATATCCAAAGTTTAAGAGATGGCTATAATTTTTTCTATAAAGTATTATTAACTTATATATTAATTTTATAAAAAATTATAGGAATATTCTGCCAACTTTGGGCCAATATCAAAGACATCCCTCGACTCTAAAAAAATTTCAAGCGAATCCCTTAAGTTTGCAAATTATTCCACTTGACGAGCGAAAATACCCTCTTCCCCTTTTAGCCTATTCCAACTTAAAGATTTGTACAAGTGGATGAATAATCCAGATCATCTACATGGTCACTTTGAGGCCTATGTAGGCGAATGAATATTCTACTCATTCATACGGCTGCTTTAGATCTATGAAAATGGATGAATATTTGGATTGCTATGAGATTTGTGCTAGTGCATGAATATGTCGATCATTCATTAACCGCTTCGAGATACATGCAAGCAAATGAACATCTGGATTATTTGTGGTTGTTTTGACATATGTGAAAATGGATAAATATCTGAATCATCGTGGACAATTCAAGATCTATGCAGCTGGATGAATAATTCTAATTATCCATTGATCGCTTTGAGATCTGTATAGGCAAATGAACGTTTGGTTGTTTTGAGATATGTGCAAATGGATGGATATTTGGATCATCCACAGTTGCATTGAGTTCTATGCAGACAGATGAATAATCCTGATCATCTATTGATTGCTTTAAAATCTATATAGATAAATAAATATGTGGTTGCTTTGAGAGCTATGCAAGTAGATGGATATCTGGATCATCTATAGTTGCTCTGAAATCTATGCAAGTAGATGAATATTTGGATTATCTGTTGTTACTTTGAAATTTGTGCAGGTGGATGAATATCTGGATCATCCGTAGTGACTTTGAGATCGTGCAAGTGGATGAATAATCTTAATAATTTACTGGTCACTTAGAGATTTGTGTAGAAGAATGAATAATTTGGATCATCCATGCTGTTGCTTTGAGATTTGTGCTGGCGGATGAATAAGATCATCCATACAATCTTTTTGAAATTTATGCAGGTGGATGGATGATCCTGGTTATGTACTGGCCGCTTTGAGATCTGTGCATGTGGATGAATAAAGAAGTTTGAAGCACTTCACGATCTATGTGATGGATGATCCAACGGTGCATTCGCACGAAGCAAGGTGAGTCCCGACACCAATATTTGATGGGTGATCCAATAGTGGATCCTTTTATGATAAGAAAAGCAATTCAATCATAATAGAGTTTTATACTACAATATGATAGTCATGTTAAGCCACTCTATTAATGGAGGTGAACGGCGGGACCAGGTTGAAACAGTTTGCAAAGTTGAGGGACTTGTTTGAAATTTTTTAAAGTCGAGAATGTGTTTTTAATATTGACCCAAAGTTGAAAGAGTGTTTCTATAATTCTTTTCTTAATTTTAGATATTTTTTTAAAAAAATTTAGTTACTAAGACTTGAACCCGTGTGAGTTTTTGCTCTAAAAACCAACTTTTAGATGTATCTCAAATAGAGCTTTTGTCCAAAAACTAAGGATGGTAATGGGTTGGGTATGGACCGGTAGGTCATTACCTACACACATCCCATACTTGCATCGAGTGGTGCGGAGTGAATAGAGTTAGATAGAGAAGGTTAAACACATCAGGTCGGATGAAACTGCAAAAATTATTTTTTTGCATATAATTTTTTTTGTCTTGAAGAGAAAATTTACAAAGAGTTATATAAATCTGGATCGTGTCTATAATAGATTTTACCATTACCTATATCCGCTCTGGATCCACAGTACAATCTGTCCCATTAAGATTGAGTCAGGTCGGGCATCCAATCGACCAAGTTGCCATCCCTTCCAAAAAAAAAAAAAAACTCCTCACAGCAACATTTCTTAATACTTTTTTTTTTCTTTTTGGAGGAAGTAAAAAATTATATATGAAAAATTTTATTAAACGCTTCAAAATTATCCGGGAGACGTTAGGCCTACCAAAAAAAAAATCGCTTTTTTTTCTCCCCCAAAAGCAATGTCCGATGGTGTCCAGCGTCTAAAGATCTTCAAGCGCCGCAAACCACAGCAGCCATTTTTCGCGAACACATTGGATGCTGCTCGGTAATGTTATCCTATCCGAAGTATTTATATCACAGTAGTTTCATGTCATGGTATCCCTTCCACACCACAGGAAGAAACCATAAGCTTACAATCCTTATCCCGTATTAATGGAGGCTGAGGCTCTCTCCACACCACAAGGATGTAATAAACTAACCCCAGCAAAGATAAGATCACAAACCTCATAAAAAGGAATGCGCTGATATCATGTCACCCTTCTCCTCCAACAGCTACTCTCTTCTTCTGTTCTCTATTTAATGGCCTCTCTACCTTCTCTTGCTATCAATGCCACCCTCCACAAGCTCGACCCCGACCCCAGAA
The DNA here is from genome assembly GCF_009389715.1 of Phoenix dactylifera. NCBI lineage: Eukaryota > Viridiplantae > Streptophyta > Magnoliopsida > Arecales > Arecaceae > Phoenix > Phoenix dactylifera. Next base: position 16,121,313 of record NC_052405.1, read on the forward strand.
AACTCTCCCTTACCTCTCTTCCCATCGAAAAGGTAATCACCTCCTCCTCTTTTCAATTCAAAACAATTTAGCGTTCTTTGGTTTATCTAAGACTATATGATCATTGGAATCCATCTTTCCTTCCCTTTAAACCTTGTCAAGTTGTGATTTTCTCGTACGAATTCTCTGTTTCAATGAGTAATTCGAGGTAAAAATTGAATTTTGATCACAGAGCCTTGCCTACCAGCGAAGCCCGCCAACCCCAGAGAGCAGCTCAGAGGTATTGGCACAGTCTCTTCACGTATAAACTAGTATTCTTTTCTTCATTCAGCTCTAAGTCTATGCGACCATCGGAATCCATCAAGTCTATCCATCTTGACCTTATCAAGTTGTCATTTTTCTCTTACCTTTCTCTGTTTCAATGAATGGTTCGTGTAAAAATTGGATTTTGATCACAGATCCTTGCCTACGAGAGAAGCCCACTGAGGCAGGAGAACAGCTCGGATGTATTTCCACAGCCTCTTGATGTCCAGGAAGCACTCGACATCCTAAGAGAGGGCACCCGAGTGGAGTCAGCCCTTTATGTCCCACTTCTCCGACAATGCATCGATAACAGGTTGCTCCCTGATGCTGAGATCCTTCATGCTCACATTATCAAGACTGGAACTCATGAAGATGTCTTTGTATCGACATCACTTGTCCATGTTTACATGAAATGTGGTGCTCCAGGCAATGCACGTAAGATTTTTGATAAATTGCCCCGTAGGAATATTGTCACTTGGACAGCGTTGATCACTGGCTATGTTCACAATTCTCAGCCGGACTGTGCGGTTGAAGTGTTTATTCAGCTATTGGAATCTGGGGTCTACCCGACCAATTATACGTTAGGGGCCGTTCTCAGTGCATGTTGTGCTCTGTATTCTATTGAGCTTGGTGAGCAAGTTCATGGGTACATGATCAAGTATGGAATTGAGTCGAATACGAGCATGGGGAACTCTCTCTGCAGCTTGTACTCCAAATGTGGGAGCTTGGAGTCTGCAGTGAAGGCCTTTCAAAGAATTCCGGATAAGAATGTGATCTCATGGACATCGGTCATATCAGCTTGTGGTGATCAAGGGGATACTGAGCTGGGTTTGAGGCTGTTTGTCGAGATGCTTTCAGAACATGTTGAACCGAACGAGTATACATTGACAAGTGCTCTAAGCTTGTGTTGTGTGGCACAAGATCTTAGTCTTGGAAAGCAAGTCCACTCCTTCTGCGTCAAATTTGGATGTGAGTTAAATATTCCTGTGAAGAACGCAATCATGTACTTGTATCTAAAATGTGGGGAGATCAATGAGGCAAGGAGATTGTTCGATGAAATGGAAACTGTTAATCTAATAACATGGAACGCGATGATTGCAGGCCATGCTCAGATGATGAATTCAGCAAAGGATGATGTCACAGCTTATCGTAGTGGAACAGAGGCACTTATAATGTTCCTTAAGTTGAATCGATCAGGAATGAAACCAGACCTGTTCAGCTTCTCGAGCATCCTATCCGTTTGCAGTGGTCTTGTAGCCTTGGAGCAGGGTGAGCAGATCCATGCCCAGACTATCAAGTCTGGATTTCTATCTGATGTGGTCGTGACCAGCGCTTTGGTGAACATGTATAACAAGTGTGGATGCATCGAGAAAGCAACAAAAGCTTTTGTGGAGATGTCAAGAAGGACTATGATATCCTGGACTTCCATGATAACAGGCTACTCTCAACATGGTCGGTCTAGGGAAGCAATACAGCTGTTTGAGGACATGAGACTGGCTGGGGTGAGGCCAAACCAAGTTACCTTTGTCGGAGTTCTCTCAGCTTGCAGCCATGGTGGTATGGTCGACGAGGCTGAGTACTATTTCAGCATGATGAAGAATGAGTACGGGATCAAGCCTGTTATGGACCATTATGCATGCATGGTTGATCTGTTTGTGAGGTTGGGGCGGTTGGAGGATGCATTTGCTTTTGTGAAGGGGATGGATTTCGAGCCCAATGAGATCATATGGTCTATTTTAGTTGCAGGATGTCGGAGTCATGGGAATATGGAACTGGGTTTTTATGCTGCTGAGAGGTTGCTAGAACTCAAGCCTAGAGGGACTGAGACCTATGTGTTGTTGTTGAACATGTACATATCAGCAGAGAGATGGCAGGATGTATCAAGGGTGAGAAAGCTCATGAAGGATGAGAAAATTGGAAACATGAGGGATAGAAGTTGGATTGGCATCAAAGATAAGATTTATTTCTTTAGAGCTGATGATAGAACCCATGCTCAGAGTGCTGAAATGTATGAATTGCTGGAAAGCTTACTTGAAAAAGCAAAAGGTTTGGGATATGTTCCCTATAAAAGTGTAGAGATATCTGATGACGAGGATGAAGAGAAGAAATTTGGTTCCACTACACACCATAGTGAAAGATTAGCTATTGCTTTTGGGTTGATAAACATGACAGAAGATGCATCCATTCGAGTTGTTAAAAATATCACTATGTGCAGGGACTGCCATAGCTCTGTGAAGTTCTTCTCATTACTGACAAAAAGAGAAATTATTGTTCGGGATAGCAAGCGGCTTCACAAGTTCATAGATGGACAATGTTCTTGTGGAGATTTTGGTGCCCTTCTATGATACTACTGGTGTCTCTTTCTGATTGGAAATTCTAATAAATTTCTGATAATTGGATCCTTGAGGTCATTTTTTACTCGATGACACCATGCCCCATGAACTTCTAACAGCTTTTCAGAGGGTTTGGTGAACAATCCATTTGATCTCCCGATCTCCTGTTTGGTTTGACGAAAATGATTGTGAATGTTGTAAATGGCATTAGCTAAACCATGAATTTGATCATACTGCTTTTGAAACATATGGTCTTATTTTTTAAGGTATCAAGATTTATTTATCCATTTCGGAACATACAAAGCTCGAAGAATGTTTCATGTGGTTTTAATTATGATTGCTGGAGGAAAGCGTTTTTAATGTTTTCTTAGCAGCAGTTAACTGAAAGGAATGGTGACTGGAATCCAATTGTTCTTTCACTTGAGCACAATAATCCGAATGGTGGAAGTCAGGAAGACCCCTTATAATGCGAGATCTTGACAGTGGATAATGCCATCTTAATGATGAAACATTGAGAGAGATGTGGCTTCCCTGGGAATTATATCACAAAGCACTGCTTCACGCCCCCGATGGCTTTCCTGTTGGTTTCTTTGGCTGGTTTCTGTGAATTGTTATATCATTACTGCAGTGAAGCATTTCTTCAAGCTAGGGTGCATCTGTGGTAGAATCAGTTGTTAACCCTGATCCAAGAATTGGCAGCAGCTGTGGTGAAAATTTTCCTCCTACTACTCTGAGAATGTACTTCATGGTCTATTAATAGACTCAAAAAGTCTCATTTGTAGATCCTCTGTTATGTAACTAGCACTCTTTGGTGGCAGAAAATTGGCTGATCATGATAAACAACTTATCTGAAATGACCACCAATGATGAGAGCACAAAAGTACAATCATCATACCATCTTAATTAGTATTTTAGCTAATCATTAATGATAAAATTTACTAATTGACGCTGTATTTGTGTTTGAGTGCAAGTAATCCATGAGACCAAATAACATTCGGTTTGAGCCCAACGCAGCTAGTAATCGTCCGCGATGCATCTTCAGCCTTCTGCGATCCATCCCAGCTTCTGCATCCCGTTGATTGCGATCTCCCAGCACTCCATCCGTCCGTGGGCCAAAGAAGAAAATCCATCTTCTTCCGCCCGTTCCAGCCACACCCAGCGATCACGCGTCCGCCCTTCATCCGAATCAAAGATCCCAGCTTCCTTCCCAAATCTGCACCGTCTCAGCTCTTGCGAAAAGAGGGAAGGAGCAATGGTTCAGCATCCACATCCTTCCGGATTTCCTCCCCGCCTCCCTTCTAGATTCGTAGCACCCCTCCTCCGCCTCTGCTTCCGCGAGCAATGCATCCACGGATTCCAGACCAGCAAGCCGCGTCCTCCTAGCTCCCTTCCATTTCCAGCGCCTACGGTCCTGTGATGCAAGCCGTGATCCAGCCAACTGATGAAGCTCCCGGAGCCCCGACGATCCCGTGATCCAATCATCCCTCTTCCGTGATCAACATTCCCAGCGATCACGCGTCCGCTTCTTCTTCAGTCCGCGATCCCACGCTGCATTCAAGCCTCCGAGTCCGCCTTTTCCGTGAGCCCAAGCATCCAAGCCCCCGTCCGCGAGCAATCTCCTGCAAGCCTGCGTTCATCATCCAGGGATCCCACGTCCGTTCCATTCCGGATCAGCTCCTCCCAGCACCCGCGACATCTTTCCTCGCCATCAAGGAGCTGCTCTAGCCCCGCATCCAAGGATCACGCGTTCGATCCAACCGTTTGCATTCCGCCCCAGCAATCACGCATCCTCCCCCTCTCCATGCTTCAAGGGTAGGGTTGATCTATAAAAGGGGGGAGGTTCTCAGCTGGGGGAGGGGGTTGGGAAGAGAAGGGGAGGCTCTGTTTTGAAGAGAAAAAAGGCTCTGTTTTCAATAGAGAGAAAGAGGGGACCCGAAAAGAGAGAAAGAAAAAAGAAACAGAGCATGGCTCTGTTTTGTTTGAAAAAAAAAAAATAAAAAAATAGGGAGAGAAGTTTCTTGTTTTTCTTTCTTTTCTTTATTTTATTTGCATAAGAAAGGCAGCACCAGGCTACCAATCTTCATTTCTACTTTTGTAATCAATTTATTTTTATAAAATCTATCATTTCTCTTTCATGCAATCCTTATTCTAGGTTCAGTTTAATTTTCGCTTTTTATACAATCTTTAAATTTTTCTTTCATGCAATATATGAAATTTTCTCTCATGCAATCTATGTTACAGGCTTCAATCTTCTTAAGCACTATTTTCATCCATGCCAAAGTTTTCCTTTGAATAGTTAAATATTTCATTAAATTTATAAATGCTCTTCGATTCCAAGTATCTGTCTTTTCGTTATTTTCAAATAGAAAACATTCTTTGTTAGACTAGAGAATAATTCAACATCCCCGAAGTAATGTTTTTCTTTTGTTATTCAAAAATCGATTTTGAATTCGAGTGAACGTTTTGATTTTTATGCAACTCCAACCGCCCTGTGGATCGACCTCTTAAGACCACTATTTTTCGAGCAAAAAAAGTAAGAGTATAATTAATTTAAATTTTGTTTGTCGGTTCTAACAACGATCTGTTTAGTACATTTTTAGGTAAACAGAAAATTGACAACAAAATTTTGGCGCCGTTGCTGGAGAGGCAAATTGAGAAGCAAGAACGATCACGAAGATCAAATCGAATTTTGGATGCCCAAAGTGAACGCACTCCGGTAGTAAGTTTTTTTTATTTCTATTAATTTTTCTTGTTTTGATTATTTTTAGTTAATAATTTCGTAGTTATTAAATTCTGAAATTTGAAATTCGGAATTCAAAATTTTTTTAAAAAAATTAAAATTCAAAAAAAATAAAAATAATTTTTTTTCCAAAAATACTAAAATTTAATAATTTAAATTCAAAATTTGAATTTTGAAATTCAAAATTCGAAATTTAAAAAAAAAAGAAATTTTTTTTGCTTGCTCATTTAATCAGTACAACCTAATAACATTCCATAAACTTTAAAAAAAAATATTGAATATTTGCTGCATTTAGTATTAAGCATTTGCATAAAATAATTTAAGGGCAAAATCCATTAAAAAGATAAGGTCGGGAGTCATTACTGGTCCCCAAAAATCACCACCTTGCATACATATCCTAAGCCAAATTAAATTAAAATCAATTAGACGTTGGCCTTAGGATTTTCGAGCTCAATTAGGCTCTTAGAAAGAAGCGGCTGAAAGCTACTCCAGTAAGAATTTAGTAATTGATGATGTCTAAGAAAGTTTTACAACAGCAAGAACTGTTACGGGTATTGTGGTACTGGTGTATCCCTTCTGGCACCACCACACACCCCGGGACTTTTATGGTCACTGGTTACTGGATCGCTTAATTAGTAAGCTCAAGCTTAATCTGAAAGGAAGATTAGAAGCTGTCTAATCTAGAGAGAATTTCAGGAACTTTTTAACCGATAAATCTCTGTGCAACTAGATTAAAAGCCACTAAACCTTCTTTAATCTCAAGATTACAGAGCCAATCCGTTGTGTGGTGTTGATTGTGGTCATCTTGGTCTAGCCCTTCTTCTTCTCTTTTAGGATTTCGTTTAGGAGTCAAGTCTAATTAGTTGTGGATAATGTATGCATGGTAGAAGATCGTTAAGGGGTAAGTTAACACCATTTAACCCAGAGGTTGGAAAAAAATATCGTCACATCCAACGAATTATTGATCAACCACCAATCTCTATAATGGGTGATCATATTAGAACCCTGAATGAATTATTTGCTCCTGCATCCGCTGGTGCACGTACATGTATAGTGTTGCCAATAAATAATGCAGCCCAATTTGAAATTTGGGCTGCGACAATAAATATGCTACCCAAATTCAATGGGTTTGAAAGTGAACAACGCTACATTCATCTAAATAAATTCATGACATTTTGTCAAAATTTCAAAAATTAAAATTTAGATGAAGAAAGTGTAAAATTGAGATTGTTCCCACTGACCTTAGAGGATCGAGCCGCAGCATGGCTATATTCTCTGGCCCCAAATTCCATCACAACATGGGAACAACTATCTACGAAGTTCATAGCAAAATTTTACCCCATGATTAAAATAGAAAAAATTAAGGATACCATAAGAACTTTCAGAGAAAAATCTGAAGAGGAATTTTTCCAAACTTGGGAACGATTCCATGACTTGTTGGTCAAATGCCCACACCATGGGCTTGATAAGGCTGATCCGGTCCACTTCTTTTATAAAGAACTACTTCCGGCATATAGAAACATGATCGAGTCCATGCACAAGGGTAAGTTCATGAACCAAATCCCGGATCAAGCCTATGAATTTCTTGTTGACTTAGCCGAGAACGCCCAAAATTGGAGTAGCTATGGTGAGAAAGTAAATAGAGATGAGTTCGGGTCTAGAAAACCAGGTAATTATGAAATAAAAACAGACCCATATCTCAAAAATGTCATATCCAATCTGATGACTGGAGTGAACAATTTAAGTAAAAGTTTGATGCTTTCACTGTTTCCACTAGTTCGAGTTCATACAAAGAGTCAAATCCCATCATGAAAGTGAAACACGAGCCACATAGTTTGTGTATCTTGTGTAACAGTCCTGAGCATCTAGTGGAGTGCTGCCCTAATCTGCCCATCATAAAGGCCGAGCAAGCAAATGCTCTAAATGCATATAGTGCCTTTAAGAAGCTCACTCCCAATTCATTCAGCCCAGTTTACTATCCTGATAATAGGTTCCACCCAAATTTCTCATACAAGCAGAACGAACCTATTCGGCATCAAGGTGGTCCACGAGGTTGTCAGAAAAACTTTCCCAGGATAGGTCCATCACAAATGAACCAACCTTTGGATTCATCTTTACCTCCTTATAATGCCCCTATCCCACAGCAACTTTCACAATTAGAAACCATGATGGCTAATATGATGAAACAACAACAAAATTTTATCCAACAGCAACATCAAACCAACATGACCCAAATCCAGACTAACCAATTCCATGCGTAAGCAATTGCAAAACTTGAAGTTAGTCTGAGCCAAATAGCAAACTCTCTAGGGGATAGGAAGAAAGGTGAACTACATAGTCAATCAGTGCCTAACCCTAGTAGACAACAAGGTCAGAGAGGTCAGTATCAAATCGATTCTAATGAAAATCTGACCCATGAAGTCCAGGCAATTACCACTTTATGGTCTGGCAAGCAAGTGGACAATAAAGTCCAACTTCCTGAACACGTAAAAGAAAATAAACATGAACCCCATAAGAACCCTATTCAAAAGAGGGGTCAAGAACAGGACAAACCAAAAAAAAAGGAAGAACCCATAGAAACATACAAACCTAATGTTCCCTTTTCTAGTAGACTTCAGAACTCCAAGAAACAATCTAACTTTGATGAAATAATGGAAGTCTTTAAAAATGTTCAAATAAATATACCTTTTCTCGATGCCATATGACAAATTCCCTCCTATACAAAATTGTTGAAAGACCTCACCACGGTCAAAAGAAAAACCAGCATTCCTAGGCAAGCTGTTATGGCTGCACAGGCTTCATCTCTCATTCAACAACAGATTGTCTCAAAATACAAAGATCCTGGTTGCCCTACCATTGAAATAAAAATAGGAGAAACGATCATCCAGAGAGCCTTATTAGACTTAGGAGCAAGTGTAAACCTGTTACCCTATTCTGTCTACACCAAACTAGGTTTGGGAGAATTAAAGCCCACAAACATTACTTTGTCATTAGCAGATCAGACTGTGAAGTATCCTAAGGGAATTGTAGAGGATGTAATTGTAAAGGTGAATGAGTTTTACTACCCTGTGGATTTTGTAGTTCTAAAAACTGAACTAGTGAAAAATCCAGATAGTCACATCCCGGTAATCCTAGGCAGATCATTTTTGGCCACTTCAAATGCTGTAATCAGTTGCCGAAATGGGATAATGACCTTAGCATTTGGAATCTTGACCGTCCAGCTCAATGTCTTTCACAGTAGTAATCAACCATCTGAGATGGAGGATTTAGAAGAAATTCACATGATTGAGAACATAATCAGCAAGTCCTTCGAGGAATCAAGTTATTCTGATCCACTAGAAAGATGTTTGGCCCAATTCAGTCAAGATTGTGAGGAAGGAAAGTCGAATCAGGAGGTTAATGCATTGTTAGATTCCATTCCTGTAATGGATACTAGCAGATGGGCTACTAAATTTGAATCATTACCTATACCTGAATCCCAGCTAGTACCTTCAAGTGTCAAACCTCCCCAGCTTGAACTTAAAAATCTACCTGAAAACTTAAAATATGCATTTCTCGGGGACAACAACACCTTACCTGTTATTATTGCATCAAATTTAACTGAAGAATAGGAAGAGAAGTTGTTAAATATCCTTCAGAAAAATTAAGAAGCGATCGGCTGGTCTATAGCTGATATCAAGGGGATTAGCCCTTCTGTGGTCCAACATAAAATTCATCTAGAAGAGGATGCAAAAATCTCTAGAGAACTACAAAGGCGACTTAACCCAGTCATGAAGGATGTGGTTCGAGCTGAAATCATTAAACTCTTAGATGCAGGGATTATATATCCTATTTTTGATAGCCAGTGGGTGAGCCCAGTTCAAGTCGTACCAAAGAAATCTGGAATTACTGTAATTAAGAATGACCACAATAAGTTAGTCCCAACTCGAATTCAAACTGGATGGCGAGTATGCATCGACTACAGAAAGCTGAACGCCATGACTAGGAAAGACCACTTCCCACTACCCTTCATTGACCAAATGTTAGAACGTCTAGCTGGCCACTCTCGTTACTGTTTTCTTGATGGTTATTCTGGATATAACCAAGTTCCAATTGCACGTGAGGATCAAGAGAAAACCACATTCACCTGTTCTTATGGCACTTTTGCCTATCGTCGCATGCCTTTTGGGTTATGCAATGCATCAGCTACATTTTAGCGGTGTATGATAAACATTTTCTCCGACATGGTGAAGAAATTTTTAGAAGTTTTTATTGATGACTTTTCTGCATTCGGATCTAATTTTAATGAATGTCTGCATCACTTGATCCTTGTTGTAGAACGATGTAAAGAGAAAAATTTAGTTCTTAACTGGAAAAAAATGTCATTTTATGGTTCAATCAGGTATTGTTTTGGGACACATCGTGTCACAAAGAGGAATTGAAGTGGATAAAACCAAAGTAGAATTAATTGCTAAGTTACCACCTTCCAAAACTGTTAGGGAAGTCAGATCCTTTTTAGGGCATGCGGATTTTTACCGCCGCTTTATCAAGGATTTCAGTAAATTGTCAAAACCTTTATGCGATCTGTTGGTGAAAGATACTATTTTTAATTTTCGCCAATTTGTATAACTGCTTTCGAAAGACTGAAGTCTGAACTAACCTCAGCACCCATCATAAGGTCCCCCGATTGGAATCTGTCATTTGAAATTATGTGTGATGCATCTGATTATGTAATAGGTGCCGTCCTAGGTCAGCGAGTGGAGAAGCTTTCCAATGTAATTCATTATGCGAGCAAAACTCTGAATGACGCCCAACTCAACTATTCTACCACTGAAAAGGAGTTGTTGGCTGTTGTCTTTGCTCTTGACAAATTTTGTCCCTATCTGATAGGATCCAAGGTCCTTATTTATTCTGATCATGCCGCCCTTAAGTACCTTCTCACAAATAAGTATGCCAAGGCAAGACTCATTTGTTGGATCCTATTGCTCCAGGAATTTGATCTTTAAATACGAGATAAAAAGGGATCTGAAAATGCTGTAGCTGACCACTTGTCCAGATTATTGTTAAATCATCTGGAGAATCCATGCCTATGTCCGAGACCTTCCCTGATGAACAATTAATGATGATTTTCCATACCAATGTTCCATGGTATGCTGATGTAGTCAACTAACTAGTTACCGAACAAATGCCCAGTTCATGGACCAAACAAGAGAAATTTCGCTTCATAGCTCGTGTAAAATGGTATTTTTGGGATGAACCATACTTGTTCAAATACTGTCCTGATCAAATCATCAGATGATGCATCCCTAAACACGATCAAAGGAATGTCCTTTTCTTTTGTCATGACCATGCTTGTGGTGGTCATTTTAGTGGGAAGAAAACTGCAGTGCGGATTTTATTGGCCCATACTTTTTCGAGATGCGCATGACTATGGTAAATCTTGCGATCGATGTCAACGATTAGGAAAATTTTCAAAAAGAATGAGATGCCCCTGAACCCAATCTTAATTATAGAAATCTTCGATGTTTGGGGTATTGATTTTATGGGTCCTTTTTCTATGTCGTTTGGGCACCAGTACATTCTTGTGGCAGTTGACTATATATCAAAATGGATTGAGGCTATCGTGTATAAAACCAATGATCACAAAGTGGTGATCAAGTTCCTTAAAGAATCTATCTTTGCTCGTTTTGGCACCCCTCGTGCTATCATTAGTGATTGAGAAAACATTTTTGTAATAAAATCTTTAAAGCCCTTATGAGAAAGTACAACATTAATTATAAGATCAGTACATCATATCATCCACAAACAAGTGGACAAGTCGAAATTTCCAATCGGAAAATCAAGACCATCCTTGAAAAAACTGTTAATACATCTTGGAAGGATTGGTCTCTTAGGCTAACAGATGCACTGTGGGCATATCGGACGGCTTACAAAACACCAATTGGAATGTCTCCATATAAAACTGTCTATGGCAAGGCCTGCTATTTATCTGTCGAGTTAGAGCACAAGGCCTATTGGGTGATTAAACATTTAAATTTCGATCTTGACAAAGTAGGAGAACATAGGAAGCTTCAGCTCGATGAGCTTGAAGAAATTAGAAACGATGCTTACGAGTGTGCCAAGAAGTACAAAGATTGCATGAAGATTATGCATGATAAAATGATCATTCGTAAGAAATTTCACCCAAGACAGAAAGTTCTTTTATACGACTCTCAATTACATCTGTTCCCTGCGAAATTTAAATCCCGCTGGACTGGCCCATACATGGTAGAGAAAGTGCATCCGCACGGTGCAGAAGTAATATGCAATACTAAGGATGGTAGGTCCTTTCAAGTCAATGGACATCGTCTAAAACCATACCTTGAGTATCTGAGTCCAAAAGTCGAGGAGACACTTCTGACTGACCCTGTCTATCATGAATGAATTAGAATTGTCTGGCTGAAGACATAAAACTTAGCACTCTTGGGAGGCAACCCAATAGGTAAAAATTAAAATTATTATTATTAATAAGTTACTAACATGCAGGTTTGGGGGTATTTTTCCCAATCTTCAAGTTATTCAGCCATATCAAGGTCCAATATCAGGTAATGTCTCCTCTGTCCTATTACTGCTTTCAATTTTTTTTAACATTGAGGACAATGTTAGATTTAGGTTTGGGGGTGTTTTTAAGCATTTAAAAAAAATTTAATTTCTGTACAACACACAAGGTATATAAAATCTAAGAGCCCAATGACTAGTCGGAAGTAGTGCAAAGTGAGTTCTTTTTATTAAATTCCTTTTACTGAGTTGTAAGCTAATTAGTACTTTGAATTTCACAACACATCTGACCTGCATTTCTAAGGTATAGGGTCGACATTGTGTTGAGAATATGGTAGCAACCTTGAATCCTGATGAACCATCTTTTTCTGATTCACAAAAAAAAAAATTATAAAAAATGGTGGATTTAGTCAGGTGCATTAAAAAGGGCTACCTATTGTCAAAGGTCAGCGGGCTTGTGATGAGGAACCCGAGCATAGGTCCGTAGGGGAGTCTTGATGCTCGACACCTCATGCCAACTGGTGTGGAAATTGTCGACTAATTACTCGCTACATGGAGGAATCATCATAGGAGTAAAAGTGCACAATATATACATTATTATATTTCTTGAATATATATATATATATATATGCATTTTGACCTTAAGAAAGACAATAGTGTGAAAGCCGTCGTTGCAAAAATTCGAGTAAATTGGAATATTACAGATAAAGCCCATAAGGTATTAAAGTAAACATTCACAGCTCTCGAAATCCTGCAGATAAGATGATTTGGAATCAGCAAATAGGTCTTGTCCGACAAATTCTTGGGAACTACTAGCATTAGCGATATTTTGGAGATCTGAAACCTTAGCTTGTGCATGGTACAGACTTCACTGAGCACTCAAGTATAAATAAGTTTTACAACTCCCTAATGGAAAACTTAATGACTTCAACTTAAATTGCATACTAACCTACATTTTGGGCTACTTAGTAATTAAAACCTTGTGTGCTTTTGAAATTCTTATCATTTATGTACTTAAAATTAGACTTTCATTTCATAAAACTAATTTTATTTTGGGATTGAAGTTTGTGGGTAACTTCATTACAAACCCTCACGAGACAACACTCGTCCACTAGGGTAACTTAGGGGTTTAACGGCTTGTTGCATGTGCTAAGTGCAATCATAATGCTCTACGAAAGTGAGTATTTATCTTAGTTAATGTATATATATATATATAAAATAATAATTAATACTTTTGCAATCTCACTTCTGCATTAAATTGCTAGAGACTAGCAATAAGCTAGTTGGGGGTGTGATGAGAGCACAAAAGTGCAATCGTCATACCATCTTAATTAGTATTTTAGCTGATCATTAATGATAAAATTTACTAATTAACGTTGTATTTGTGTTTGAGTGCAAGTAGTCCATGAGACCCAATAACATTCTGTTTGAGCCCAACGCAGCCAGTAATCGTCCGCGATGCATCTTCAGCCTTCTACGATCCATCCCAGCGTCTGCATCTCGTTGATCGAGATCTCCCAACACTCCATCCGTTCGTGGGCCAAAGAAGAAAATCCATCTTCTTCCGCTCGTTCCAGCCACACCCAGCGATCATGCGTCCGCCCTTCATCCGAATCAAAGATCTCAGCTTCCTTCCCAAATTTGCACCGTCTCAGCCCGTGCAAAAAGAGGGAAGGAGCAATGGTCCAGCATCCACATCCTTCCGGATTTCCTCCCCGCCTCCCTTCTAGATTCGTAGCACCCCTCCTCCGCCTCTGCTTCCGCGAGTAATGCATCCACGGATTCCAGACCAGCAAGCCGCGTCCTCCCAGCTCCCTTCCATTTCCAGCGCCTACGGTCCTGTGATGCAAGCCGTGATCCAGCCAACCGATGAAGCTCCCGGAGCCCCAACGATCCCGTGATCCAATCATCCCTCTTCTGTGATCAACGTTCCCAGCGATCACGCGTCCGCTTCTTCTTCAGTCTGCGATCCCACGCTGCATTCAAGCCTCCGAGTCCGCCTCTTCCGTGAGCCCAAGCATCCAAGCCCCCGTCCGCGAGCAATCTCCTGCACGCCTGCATTCATCATCCACGGATCCCACGTCCATTCCATTCCGGATCAGCTCCTCCCAGCACCCGCGGCGTCTTTCCTCGCCATCAAGGAACTGCTCCAGCCCCGCATCCAAGGATCACGCGTCTGATTCAGCCGTTTGCATTCCGCCCCAGCAATCACGCATCCTCCCCCTCTCCATGCTTCAAGGGTAGGGTTGATCTATAAAAGGGGGGAGGTTCTCGGCTGGTGGAGGGGGGGAGAAGAGAAGGGGAGGCTCTGTTTTGAAGAGAAGAAAGGCTCTGTTTTCAAAAGAGAGAAAGAGGGGACCCAAGAAGAAAGAAAGAAAAAAGAAACAGAGCATGGCTCTGTTTTGTTTGAAAAAAAAAGAATAAAAAAAATAGGGAGAGAAGTTTTTTGTTTTTCTTTCTTTTCTTTATTTTATTTGCAGAAGAAAGGCAGCACCAGGGTACCAATCTTCATTTCTACCTTTGTAATCAATTTATTTTTATAAAATCTATCATTTCTCTTTCATACAATCCTTGTTCTAGGTTCAGTTTAATTTTCGCTTTTTATGCAACCTTTTAATTTTTCTTTCATGCAATATATGAAATTTTCTCTCATGCAATCTATATTCCAGGCTTCAATCTTCTTAAACACCGTTTTCAGCCATGCGAAAGTTTTCTTTTGAATAGTTAAATATTTTATTAAATTTATAAATGCTCATCGATTCCAAGTATCTGTCTTTTTGTTATTTTCAAATAGTATTCATTCTCTGGTAGACTAGAGAATCATTCAACATCCCTAAAGTAATATTTTTCTTTTGTTATTTAAAAATCGATTTTGAATCCGAGTGAACGTTTTGATTTTTACACAACTCCAACCGCCTCCCTGTGGATCGACCTCTTACGACCACTATTTTTCGAGCAGAAAAGGTAAGAGTATAATTAATTTAAACTTTGTTTGTCGATTCTAACAACGATCTGTTTAGTGCATTTGTAGGTAAACAGGAAATCGACAACAACCAACGATTAGTTTACTTTCCTACTTCCTGGCTGGTCAGACCTCGACAAAGAAGATGCTACTCCTGGGTTTATTCCCTGTCCAAATCAATAAATAAAGGAGTCATTTGCTTCACTAGCAAGTGAAGACTAGATTCATAGACCTATTCCTCCACTATTATTATGGTGCTTAAAGTTAACGGGATGCTATATTGCTAATATTTATGAGCCTTGACGCAATGATAAGGTTGCTCTACTGTGATCTGAAGGTCACACCGGTCTGAAATATGAAGATGGCCTTTCTGTATGCTGGGGTAAGACTCTGTATATCTGATCATTTCCAGATACCGCAATGGCATGAGCCTCTTTCATTGGGCCGCTTATTCTTTTACCGCGCATCAGCTATTGCATCCAAAACAATTTTTTTTAAGATCGAAACCTCCAGCAGATTACTTAAATGCCCGCCAAAGAAACCCAATAATAGAGATCTCTCCCTTCCACATTGAGCATAGAATAAAGGTTGCAAAGGGAACAGCAGATCTAAGCCCTACCATAACATTTTGGACCAGATGAGAACAATTCAGATTGTCTGAGCCTTGTCTGACCCACAGACAACCTGTTGACTACATGTGAAATACATTACCAGATCCTTAAGAAGTTTAGATGTCTAGGAAGTTGTATAATTTAAGGACTCATTGATGACATCTGCCTCCATGGTCCTCAAATGATTGCCAATAGAATTTCTCTTGCAATCACTGGATGGCTTCATGGTTAGGCCTGGTCTTTCTCAAATGGTCCCATAAAGCATTAAGCCACCACCTTTTGTCCTGCCTTTCCTTGTACTCTATCCTCCCACACTGCAAGGCGTCTTCTTGACTCTCCCTTGTACAAGTACTCCGAACTTGTCAGATTCTTGCATTACAATTCACTTATTAAAGAAAGCAAAGGCAATGTACTACATTTCAGGTGGGTGGGTGGCAGTATTGAAATCATAATATACCGTACTAGTTCGAACCGAATGATACAAAAATGTACCATCTTATACCGATTTTCGGTATGAATGGCATATCAATATTAGATATGGAATTTTATATTGTATTGTACTAATTTTGTGCTAGTATGACACCGATACGAGATCCGGTATCAAGACTGTGAATCTTAATTGAAATCTTACCTATTTTAAATATAGTGACTTTCCCACACCACACGCTTTCTTGAAAGGGTATGTATGCATGTTTCCTCACCCAATTAGATATACTGAGTTATGGTAAGATTCAGATTTTGTCCATCAATTAAGAGTCATCGGCTTGGAGATTCCAAGATCGGTGATTGTGCTTGATGAGAAAATCATTTGAAAGTTTTAGTTTTCTAAGAAAAATTAGAATGTTATTTCATGCATTTTAATATTTTTAGATATTTATATATATCTATATATAATTTTTAGTTCCTGCTATCTAAAAATAATTTTGCAAAATACTCAGATTTCTCCATAAAACACTAAGGATGACATTTTGAAATTGAAAGAATTTGATGAAATATAACTGATTTAAATTAAGAAAAATTATCTTTGAAAATTAAAATATCCCCTTCTAAAAATCAATCAACCATTTACTGTACTGAATATGGTAGGTTAAATTTTTTACTCAAAAGTTCTATGTTCCAAGTGGCTGATCACCCTCACACCCAGCTCAACACAAATATGGAAACCATATCTTATCTCATAATTCTGAGAGTTACCAACTCTGGCAAGGTATACATCCCTTATTTATTTTATCATCATAATGAAACAGTCTGGAAGTATGAATACATGCGACAAATACTACTGTAGACATCCCAACTTTCAGCCAGCACATGAAAAAAAAGTCCCCCTGCCCACCCATCCCACAAAAAAATTTCCTCATTTCCTCTGGGGCCCACCTAAAGTCCCTCTCTCTCTCTCACCCACACACACACTCACACCCACCCACACCCACACTCACACCCCAGTCTCCAATGAGAAGGGTCTCTTGTTCTTTGGCATGGGATCTTGGGCCTCTCTGTTCACAACTCCAAGGAAAGCCTTCTCCAGTCTCCAGTATTGGTTTCCATCACCAACTTTCTGTGTCTCTGTTCTCATCTTCTTACACTTTTCTTAGCTGTCTCTTTTTCTTGTATCTGTAAATTTTCACAGGGGGCAGGGACTCCAAGGCTGTGGGGCTGAAGGACTCTGTTCCTCTTATTAGCTATGGGCTCCTGCGTCTCCGCCTGCAAAGAAGACCATTCGGATTCTGCCATGAGGTTTCCACTCGGAGTTGGCTCCAAGGCCACGGAGAGGGGTATCAGTGGGAGGGCCTCGGCAGGGGAACTGAGTTCCAAGAGCAAGCCGGCGGAATTCGGTATAGTTTTTAGTTTGATGCATTGGGTTTTGTCTTGTTTGGTTCTTGGATTGGTGTGTTCTTAATGCCTTTCTGTGGGAAAAGAGATCTCACAATGGTTAATGATATAGATTAATTTACTTAGAACTGATGAATAATTTAGTCTGCATTGTCTGAAAAATCGAAATCTCCAGAACGATTTGTTACTGGTTATATTGTGATGATGTCTTTTTAATTATTTGAGCAATGTGACTGGAAGTCAGATTCTTGCTGCATATTCTCTTGATCAAAGTGATTTTTGTGTTACTGCATAATTTTGTATCGAGATAGAGAATTATCAGAGAATCATATTAAATGTGGCTGGTTAATTAGATTTCTGCATTTATCTGGATGGGTAGCTTTATTTTCTTTTAGTTTTGATCATGGGTCCAGGGTTTTTTTTTTTTTAAAAAAAAAAAGATTTCCTTTTGAGGTTTGGGGGATGATATTTAACATGTGACAGATTCAGAACTATATTCAAGTAATTACAGTAGATATAAAACATGCTTCGCACTTGGTACTAATATTTGTAGCAATGTCATTTTCATGTTCACCACTGCAACTTGCAAAACACTATCCAAATCGATCTTTAGGTTTACTAGATTATAGGTTGATGTTCACAAAGTTATAGCCTTTACATATATCTATGATTGATCCATGGATGAAAATACTGGATGCATTTTTGTAAATTACGATTATTGATGATATATATGTCTGACATCTTATTATGGAAGAATCATACTTGATGATGGCTTGTATCATTAATTGGATGATATTTGGTCATTGCCAACTAAAGTTACTCTATTTGATGATATTAATGTTCTTTATTGGCATATTCGACATTTGTATTTGGAAATATCCAATGACATTCTGATATCAGAATCCTGTAAATTTCCTGCATAAGATTTTCCTGTAAACTGATTTCTAACTTTTTAATTGATACCTTGCTGTGAATTACTTGTTTGCTGGATCTGAGTTGAAGAACTGTCTTGATTCAATATTCCCTTTATAAACTTGATTATGGGAGGCACAATTTGCTGTTTTTGTGCATAGTTCATGAAGCTTATGGAAGCCCCTTCTTTGTTGTTAGCGACATGGGGATGTCAGGAGTTAGTAGCCGATAATAACTTCTTTTACAAAATATCATAATTAAATCAGCTTTTAGATTTTATTAACAAAGGTGTCATACAAGTGACTTTGACTTTCATCTGGGATTAGAGAACTACTTAGGGTTGGGTTATTGTGTTTGCTCCACGTGGCTCCTTTGAAATAGTCTATCTCCTTAAAAACAACTCTTATCAGGTTACAAGTTTCAGGGTGCCAACCCCTGGATTACCAAATCAAAGTACATTTGCAAGGTTTTGTTGACTTCTAGGTGCAAGCTGGCAACACTTGAGGGAGCAAGTTCACTGAAAGCATTGATCTAAGAAAGACATTGTTCTTCCTAACCAGAATAATTTTTCTCATCTGCCAGTTAATGCATTTTTTTACTAAAGGGTGGTGCCTCATGGTCCTGATGATTGATGGTACTGTCTGAATACTGTGATGTTGTTGGTCTGAATCAGAATACCCATTTAAATCATATTTTGATGTGTAGAATTGAGTACTGTAAGTATTCGAGAACAATGGGTGACCACTCTGAGAAAATTAGAATTAAGTTTGTTTGAGACATGGTATGCTGTACCGGTCGGTACCAATCAGTATCGGACGTACCGTACCTGTACCGATGGGTACCGATATCGGTATGCCAATGTCAGTACACCTGGTGTACCGCATACCGTACCGTACCGACACTCGATACGTCTATACTAGTGCAGCACCGGTACGGGGTTCGGTACCGGTACGGCGAACTTTGGTTTGAGAAAATATCATTTAAAGAAAGTGTAACCTTATGAGTGCCCAATATTTTCATGATAAGCTGCAAAATGTTCACATGATATTGTCCTTGCAACCCTTCAAAGTTCCATTTCAACAATTCAAATTGTGTAAATTAATTTTTCACAAAATTAATTTGTTTAAAGAAGTCGAGAATGTCATGAGTTTGATATATATATATCAATGTGTTTTGGGTGATTCTTTTTCTATCTCTTAAATTTTATATTAAAATATTTTTATTTTTATCAGGATGCACGAGAAAAAATATGCCTCTAAGAAGATATGTAATTTGGCAAATTCCATCAGCACATTCCATAGCTCGGTGTAGAGTTTTTCTAGAGAAATAGTCTTGGAAATTTCAGACAAACTATTTGATGGTTGCATCTAGCTTGTGTAGAGCTTTTCTAGAGAAATAGTCTTGGAAATTTCAGCCAAACTGTTTGACGGTTGCATCTTGCTTGGGTGCCCAATGCTGAAAGCAATAATCGATTCCATGCATTTACGTTCCTCTCATTAATTCAAAATTCTTGATTTTTCTTTTGAATGAATGCTAAACTATGGCTTTTCACAGGCGGTAAAGAGGAAACCTTCTTCGACTCACATGCATGGTTAGATTCTGACGGCGAAGATGATTTTCTCAGTGTTAGTGGAGGTAAGATCATGAACGTCAAAGAAGGCATCATCACTTCAACTATGAGAGATCCACAGCTGATAACTTGTCTGAGGTGCAGTTTTTTTGGTAATGGTTTGTGAATAGCTGATTATCTTTTTACACAGATTTCACTCCTGCACGAGGCAGTACTCCAAACTCTCAGATCAGCACCCCTGGGACACCACGACAGAATAAGGCCTCCTCCGACAACACATTTCGTGACAAGAAATCTGAACCTTTGCCAACTGATAGGAAACAGAAACTTGTTGACCTTCTCCAGGAGAACCAGCAAGGTGAACAGGTGGGGACTGAGCAATATGCAATCAATGGCAAGCTCAAAACAAATGGAAAACCAGAAAATTGCAATGTTGATGCTGATCAGATTCCAAGATCACGGAATAGAAATCCCTATCAGTCTGGAACTAATTCTGCTTGCAGTAGTGACTTGACTTCAGTTAGAGATATGAAACACCACAGAGAGGAAACGGCGAAGTCTCAACAGTATTGCCTGCCAACCTTATTTCAGAGTCTTGGATTCAGCAACAAGAGGAGGAGGAGGAGGAAGAAGAAGAAGAAGAAGAGCCCTGCATGCTGAACTGAATGATAAGACTATAAGTGATCATTATGTTTGCATCGAAAGGTATGATGTGGTACACCTTGAGGAATCATGCTGGATATGAGAAACTTAACAGAGTTTCTTGCTCACTTGAAAGTTTTCTCCATTTGTAGTTCATATCACAAGAATCATGATAAAACCAAAGATTGTTGTAAGGTTCGTATAGGTCGAAATATTGTTGGTGTGGTTTACAGTCCATACTGTTAAACCGGTTGCTTGATCAATTTCAAAGATATACTTTAAGTTGTTTTTGGTAGTTTCTGTAAACATTTTCTACCATTCCAAAGCATTTAAGGATGCACAGAAACTGATTAGGGTACATGGAGAGGTACCTTTTATTGTTTTCATTGTTCAAGTTTCTTCATGTTTCTGCCATCTTAAAGTTTACAGGATATTTCTTAGTGGAATGGCCTACTCTGTGCTTTAGTTCTCTGGGGCATATGCTAAGTCTCCAACTACTCACCCTGGATTGAGTTTTAAGCTTTCTTCTTAAATATTGCCTGCCTATAGCTAATTTAAATAGTGATGTAACATTTTCAGTTGAATACTTAAATTTCCTGAGATCTGGTGAACAACTTGCTTCGTTGTACATTGAGATAAAAGGCGTTCCTTGCCATTAGAAATTATAGTCAGTGGATCAAAATAGGCATGACCTTTATATGAAGCATCCAAAATAATGCTATGAGGTTGAAAGTGAGGCATGCTTGCCTTGCAGCTAATCACATACATGCGGTTGTTTTACCTGAATTTTTTGTATGTGTATTCCACTGGTGGTCATTCTGGACCCACCTATTAGATCATGTGTATTCCATTCTGTGTCTTTTGGAATCTTTCTGCTCTTTGATTAAGGGCGTAAATTGAGCCAAGCTAGATCGAGCTTGGGCTTGATCAAGCTTGGTTTGAAATTAATTTCGAGCTTGAACTTAGATATCAAGCTTGATTTGTTTACCCGTATCTGTATCTCAAGCTCAATTCGAGCTTAATTTCGAATCAAGTTGAGCATCAGCTTATCTGATCAATTTGACAATCCTAAAACAAGTTGAAATCAATCCAAGGCTTGGATCAAGCCTGTTAAACATTTGAATTAGAGCTTGATTCTTGATTCCAATCTTGGTCAAGCGAGAATTTACATTTGATTGATTAAAATAAAAAATATGGCTATTAAAGCTTTAATCTAGTAGTCCATGATGTATCATATGTAATACATACCAATATATACTAATATACAATAATGCATAATAATATTTGATATATAATAATATATAATAATATGTAATATATATAATAATATATAATAATATATAATGGTATAAATGTTGTCAAACCTTATTGAGGAATGTTGACTTTTGGAATGGCTTCCAGTTTGTTTTGTTAGTTCAATCTTGGTTTATTTAACTTCGAGTCGATCTCAATTTGTGCTTTTCTTGAACCACAGCTTGTCATCAACTTTGATCCTATAGCATAATTTGGAGGATGCTTGTGCAAGTACCATATGCAAATTTCACAGTTTAGAGAAGTCTTTGTTAAAAAGTCAAGAAGTGCAAATTTAGGGTTGGACATCAAAATAAACAGGGATATTAAAGGAACTATAGTGGAGAAAAGAAATACAATAAATTCCAAATGTGTTGTTTGCTCCACATTTTGCTTTATTCATTTTGTTTTTTTCAGCCATTATTACAAGATCTTTCTAATCGCTCGAACTAAATCTTTACTAGTCTTGACTAGGGGTGTCCAACAAACTGAGTAACTCAAGATCGACTTAGGTTTGACTTGAGAAAAGCTAAAACTCCAGTTTGGTTTGAAGCTAAAGAAACAAAGTTTGAACCAACAAAATAAGCTGGAAATTAGCGTCAAGCTAGTTAAAAAGCTTGGCTCCATAAGGCTCAAATATATTTAAATTACATATTATATATTTTATATAGTGGATCAATGGATTAGTTCTTTAATTGAAGTTTTTTTTTTTATTTATTGAATCAAATAAATGTTAATTTAGGCCCGACCCAAGCTTCAAATCAAGAATCAAGCTTGACTTGAGTTTAAATTGATTTTAGCTCGATTTTGGATATCAAGCTAATCTCAAGAAAGCTTGCATTTGGATCGATTCAAAATTAAGCTTGAAACAATGGTCAACAAATCAACCTTGTTCAATATCAAAATTAATTTCAAACCAAGCTTGATGAGACTCTAAGCTTGACCAAGCTTGGCTCGATTATAACCCTAGCCTGGACTCACTACACTATTGCAGTTTACTTATCCTAGAGGCCTAGGGTTGGGTTTGAAGAGATTTGTTCAACTCGTGATGACCTATTAAGTTGAAAGGCTAGACCTAAATTTAATATTTGTATCATGCATAACCCGGTCATAAAATTATCCTCATTCAAACTTACTTATTCCAAAATGAGTTGGTGTTATGGTGAGAAATTGCAACTTCTTCCTCCAAGGGACTTCTCAAACATTACAGGGGGTTATATGTAATAAATTGTTATATTAAGTAAGACCTAATTCTGTTATGTTTTGAAAGAAATAACAAGTATAACATGAGAAATGGTTCAAATAAGTCAGGTTGGAATGAGAAAGCTAAGTGGTGGTCAAACTTGTAGTCCTCTCCTTTATGCAACAATTTCTTCCTTAATGGGTCATCCCAAACCCAAATCTAATTTTGGTGATTCAAGCTGGATCCTTGGATCAGGAGAGCCCAGTTGGGCCTGGGATGAACCCAAACTAATTTCCATAATCTCAGGCCCTTTACTAGCTCTCCTGATCCAATAGATTAATTTATTTAAAAGAGCTATATGATCCATTAGCTTATAAAAAACCCAATCCTTGTACACAATTTCTATATGCTAGATAACACCCTTAACCTCTTCTTCCATTTAGTTATAACCAACATTTCTATAAGATAGTAAATGCATATTAGGTTCACCTATGGATAAGTCTAAGTCAGGGCTGCTAACCATGGGGTAAGAGTGTAAGAGAAAAAGATAAATCCTATCCATAAAACCTCTTAGTTTATGTAGTCATCATAGTCATCCCTACACCCTCTCGTCTTTCTAAAATCTAAATTTGTTACTTTGGCGAGCCTAAGCCTTTTTCTATACAAAAACAAACCAAGCAAATAAGCTCCAAAGTTCTACTACTACTCTTTCCCCTCACCCAACCTTTTTCCCCTCCCTTAGTAGTCTTACAATCTTAAGCCCCCTCAAAAGAAATTCAAGCTGGTTAAGAACCCAAAATCTTAGGGCCTTAGAATATTTATCCTTTCCAACCCCCCTCCTAAATTCAAATATTGACTAATTCAGCAAGGAGGAATATTATATGAACGAAAAGACAAGGTCTGCCCTATTACAACTTGAGGAGAGGCTCTTAGTCTTTAAGGCTTGAGCTTACTTCCAAGCCTAAGGAAGATCATCTTTTGATATAATTTAGTTTTGAAGGTAACTTTTCTTCTCATTTTTGACTTTTAATATGGTCATAACTATTAATTCTCATTCTAGATTTGAATCGTCTCACTCTCGGCCTTTAATGTGATCCTAATTACCGATTCTCCTTTTAAATTTGTATATTTTCTTTCTTTTTTTCTTTATATTTTTTGGGCAATCGTTTCCATTAATTTAATGCCGTTTTACATTTATTTTCTTGTTTAGATAAAAATATTGTATAATCTTTTGATTTGAAGCTTTGCTTGGTAATATAATTTTATTTATTGATTATATATAGCAAGGATTTTGTTATTTTATCTAATTCCTTACCAATTTATGGATCATTATCTTCCTAAAATACACTGAACTTTAATTTTCTTTAACATGACCTATGCTATAGTTTTATTAAAATCTCATCCTACCTTCCATTCGAAGTTTTGATAGTATGTTTTCACTTATTTCTTATAACGAGATAGAAATATGTTGTTTTGTTATGCCTATTCTTGAATTCCTTCTTCTAATTTAAGTAAAATACATAATTAATTTGCAATTCTTGTTCAAAAAAAACTATCCTACATGCTAACCTACCACCATCTACATTACTATTTAATCATTGCCATCGTCATATTTAACCATACCAAATATATTTATATTTTTTCAAAATAAAAAATAAATTTTTTTATTTTTGAAAATAAAAGAAATAGAAGTGATGCCTAATAGCACCTTTATGGAGGCAGCCTTAGGCAACCTTACCATAGCTTTATGGCACGAATCTTAACACTCTATTGTTGGTTAGATATTTTCGAGTAAAATAACAATTGAGTTTTCAGGCTATTAAGAAATATAATACCTGAATATTTGCATATTTCTATGTAAACATACGTATTGTGGTTGGAATCATAAATTTTTCATGGAAGGGATCTCGAAAACCTCAAGTTGACTCCAAAACTTGACCACTCACTAGAGATCGGAGGTCGGCATGAGCGGAGGTAGCCGCAGAACCGCCCGGAGCCGGGCGAAGAACCCGCCGGCGGACCTAGACGCCGACGAGCCCCTTCGGAATCGGGGACCGATCCATGGGGCTCGAAAGGGAAGGAGCCGGGACCACGGCCACATCCGGTTGATGGATGTCAGTCTCAAAACCCTTCTAGGATTAGGATTTGGATTCCTGGCCCTTCTTTTCGTTGCGTTCTTAGTGTACAATTACCAGGGGACGTCCAACGAAGATGATGCGGTTAAGAAGTTGATGAGGACTGTCACGCCCTTGCCAGCTCCTAAGATGATGGATCTTCCCCAGGTGAAGCGATTTTTAACAATTCAAAAGAAAAAAAAGTCTTTTTCTGGTCTGATTTTTCACAGGAAGGTGATCATTTTTTTTCGTTCCCTATGTGTTAAATTGGTACAGTTTCATGGAGAGCACAAGGAGAGCTTGTACTGGGGAACCTACCGACCCAATGTGTACCTTGGAATTCGCGCCAGGTACTCAATTCGCTGGTGATTTGATTGCTTTCCTGTAGTTTGATATGTTTCTAGATATATATAAACGATTCAAATGTTTTCTTCCATTTGTTTCATTCAGATTGAAAACCAATGAGATGTGGTTTGGTCTAAATAGAAGATGCAACTTTGTTGATAAAATTAAATGGATTTTCCTTAAATTGATTATGCCATACCAACAGACCGTTTATTGTGAATAAGTATTCCTTAGCTGGAGGGCTGTTTCAGTCTAGGCGCATTCCTCCCAGTAGATGCATCTGTTTGCTGAACTTATGTCTATAATTGCGATCTCGAAGATCTTTTATGGGTTCTTCTGTAAGACACGTAGTGGGATACATGGTCTAGTGAGAAATTTGTTTTTTGTTATATATTAGTAATTTGTTAATGTCTTTTGCAGAACGCCAAGGTCAATTATTGCCGGATTGATGTGGATTGGCATAAAGAATGGACAGTATTTTCTCCGTCATGTTTGCCAAGATTCTGATGAACTCAGCACGTACGGATGGACGGATCACAATGGCCGAGACTATGGCCGTCAAGTGTTGGTTGATCATGGTATGTCTATAACAACTAGTTTCTTGAAAGAGAAAGAAGAAGCAAGTGGTTATGGAGGGGACTGGGCTGTTAGACTGGATGTGCAGAAGGAGGAGTAAGTTCTAGCCTTCCATCATCTATTCTAAACATTGAATGAAATTAATTGGAGTATAGGCTTACTCTAAAGATGCTATTACTGTGGCATCATGGTATGATTTCAGTTGCTGAAACTTCTTACTGATTCAAGAGTTGAAAACATTGCGGATCTATGCTTTAGTTTAAACTACTCAAGGAACATCTATTTGCTGTTATATCCAAGAACATTTATAGATGAACATTTCTTATTTTGCAGGGACCATATTATATGAATCTCTTCTATTAAAATTCTGTATGATGCCTAGAATGATAACCTGTAATGTTATAGATGATTTTGTGGTTTGCATAGTCTTACAGCTTCCTATGGTGCAAATGTAATGTAGGAAGTTGGCTTCTGAAATATTGTGTACTATGAGGCTGAAATGTGGTTTGATTTTGAAATTAAGCGTATATTTTTTGACTTCGTCCATGTGGAGTGGAACAGAATAAAGGTTCTTTTGGTCTTTTGACTTAGTCTAATAGATGCATCAGAGAAAATCTAACATTATATGACAAAAGTACTGTATATATCTTAAATTAGGTTTCTCTCTTCCAATATCAGTACAGGGTTGTGGCACTACTTTAAAAGGCTACTTGGTTTATTACGAGCTGACTTGAACAAGCACTTCCCTCCACAATTTCTCAAGCACACATAAACTGATTATGATAGAGTTGACCATGTTCATCAGTGTTCTATTTTTTTCTTTCACCTACTCCATTGGATCGAGGAGTATAAGCGGCAGTAAATTCGTTAGTAACTCCATGATTCTGGCAAAATACAATTACCTCATTAGATGTATAATCTCCTTCTTGTACGATCTAAGACTTTTAATTTTCCTCTCTTGATGATTTCCAGCTTCGGCCGTATAGATTTGAAATTTATTTAGAACCTCATCTTTTGTCTTCAGTAGGTAGATATACCAATAGATTGAGTAGTCATTGGAGGTTAAAAAAATATTTATTTCCTCCTCTAGAAACTCTAATGAAACACAATAATCAGTATAAACTAGTTTGAGGATTTTGAAATCTCGATCTATTGATTGAAATGACTTCTTATGTTTTTCGACATAGATTTCACATTTGTCTTTACCATTAAATGCTGTTTTTTTTTTTGGAATTAAGTTTAGGTTCATCATTCTTTTCATTGAGTTATACTTCACATTGCTCTAGTAGACTAGGAGATTCCACATTGAGAATGATATAATTTTCATTGATTGAGGGGAAGTTACATCAGGTTTTGGATAGAACTTTTGACAAATAGCCCCTTTCCTACGAAAATTGCACCGTTGGTAGTCATTGATTAAGAATGAATAACCTTGTTGAATTAAAGGAGACCCACTAATGAAATTTCTCCAATGACAGGAACATGATGGTCACGTAGGGTTAAGGTGTTCCTGGTTGTTAGCTTTATATACATGACCGATACACAATACACGAGTGGTAGCATTATTCTCCATCTTTACAGCTCTTCCACTCTAGACATGATAAGTGTTAAACTATGTGCGGTTGGAACATGCATGCCTATTTGCTTGGGTACCAATGCTTAGTCATTTTCTTGTAAGAATGTGTTAGCTAGCTTTAGGGGTGAAGAGAATTGGGCTAAAAGCGGTCTGTGGAACGGACCCTGAATTCACCATGTTTTCTTGAGGACCAGGATGTACTTTTTGGAGAAGCAATCCTGTCCCATACAGCTGGTCCTCCCACACACGAAGCAGCAACCAGCCAATGACCACTAGATCCTTTTTTTCTTTTGCTTTTTGTTGTG
This sequence comes from Phoenix dactylifera, assembly GCF_009389715.1. Lineage (NCBI taxonomy): Eukaryota > Viridiplantae > Streptophyta > Magnoliopsida > Arecales > Arecaceae > Phoenix > Phoenix dactylifera. The sequence goes on from NC_052405.1 coordinate 16,149,100, forward strand.
ATAGCTGTTGAAGTTGTTTCTCTTATTTTTCTCAGGGATCATTCCTTTTCTTTGATTTAGATTTTCTGGGGCATTTTGGTTTTGGTTTTTAATCTTAGATTGATAACTCAATATGTTGTAATTTAGCATATAGCTTAAAGAGAGTTCACCTTGGCTATGATTTAGATTTTTTGCACGTTCAGCCCATGAATTGGGTGAGTTATTTATTAGAGCTGCAAGTTGATATGGTTTATCCAAGAGTGTCACTTGTTAAAATCTAAAGCTTTAAATCTTCGTACCATCAAGTCCATATTTTTTTGTCTTAAGGTGTCCCATAATGCTTTTGCACTTTTAATACCACTATAGATATCATAAAACCTATTGGAAAGAGCACAAGTATTCTATGGTGACAAACTGACAATGGTATCTATTTCTTGTATGGGTCTAGTTTGGATGAGATGAGGATGAAGCCAAGGCAGCATGCTACAGTGGTTTGATAGCTGGTTTTGTTGGGTAGCATTGCATGATTTTGACCCATCAAAAATTTTCTAGTGGATTCACTAATGGTCGAAATCAATCTAAGAGTAGTCAACAAATATTTCATTTGATTTTGCCACCTTCTAAAATTATTTGCATCAAAATTTTCAAGTGTAGTGTTCAATGTGCGAAAGAAAAAATATTCTCTCTAATACAGTGCGATAGCAATTGACAGATTAAATAAGAATCATTCATGAATATGATCTCAAATATTCTCTCTAATACAGTGTGATAGCAAGCAAAAATATAAACTATGCAGTAGAGTAATCTATTTTGCAAGTGGGAATCAAGTTTATCTATCATTTTCTAAATATTCACTCTTAGATTTTTAGTTGGAATAAGAAGAGGATGCGCTAGGGACGGAGTCACTTCTTGAACATTGTGTGTAGGGAGCACCAAATATAAGTCAAGATGGAAAAATATATAATATTAGGTAATATGATGTGAGTGGTGATATGGAACATCACTAGGTTGCTTGTACTCACATGTTGAGCCTTCTTGAAAAGGGGATTCAGAAGGAATTAGTAACAAGGTGCACAAGAAAAAAACCCCCTTTAATAGAAAGAATTCATGTTAACTTCACAAAAAAGCCTTGAAAATGAGTAGTGATATGGAACATCACTAGGTTGCTTGTACTCACATGTTGAGCCTTGTTGAAAAGGGGATTCAGAAGGAATTAATAACAAGGTGCACAAGAAAAAAACACCTATAATAGAAAGAATTCACATTAACTTCACAAAAATGCCTTGAAAAAGTTGTTTTAACAAAGTGAAACTAAAAGTCAAACAAATGCAGCTTAGGTTAGTTATCATCGAACTTTTGTGGTTAGGGTGATTAATGACAAGCAACAGGTTTTGCATTTACTACAATTGAATAAATTGCCTTAAGAGTCTCTTGCATAAATTAGATGTGGATTGATTTGGCCTGAAAGCAATATATTTCTACTATAACTGAGGTAAATTGGTAGTAGAAGTGACATTTCCATTTAACCAATAAATGGATAACCGGTTTTCTAGATTTCCATTGGTAGACTATCAAATCTTTTGAAAGAAATGGACAGTAAAATATCTATAAATTTTTTGGCTTAGGAGAATTCTGTAGAGTGCATAAATGATAGCTGTTGCAATGGACAAGTTTGGCACTGAGTCAATGCCCTATATCTAGTATGTATGCTCTTGATCCTAATCTAAGGTGACCTTCTAGCAAGTTGGGATTGCTTGACCCAAACTTGCCCTAGGATTTGTTTAAGGGTCCATGCCCACTTAATTTTTGGGTCTTTTATTGTTTTACTGTATAGGCAAGAGAAAATTTGGATTGTTTCCGTCTTGCTCTATTTTGACTACATTCCAAACGTTTGACAAGAATTGTTTTTTTTAATCCTAAACTTAGGGAGGTTACCACTTTCTACCTAGCTAAAGCATAGAGCCATATAGTCAAATACCCAATAGCTCATATCATCTTATGTTTAAAAGTTGCAATATATTAGTTATAATGTAGTTTCTAGCTAAAGGCCTTGGAGTTAATGGATCAAGAACCCTTGACTTGAACCTAACTTGACAAACTAGTGGGTCAATGTTTGACTTGTAATTGACTTGCAAGCCCAAGAGATCAAGTTGGACGAGTTAGCTCCGGTTTAGGTTAGGTTAGGTAAAAAGGGCTAGGTCAGAGTTGCCAACCCCATATAGCAATAAAGCCATTATATTTTATTAATCTTTTCTTGATATTGCACCGTAGAGTGGCCCACATCTCATGATTGCGTCTATTTTAAAATTTTAATCTTGTGAAGGAAATGTTGCAATTTGACACTTTGAAACATCAGGAGAAAGATATCATGAGCTTCGATAATGATACAAATATCTATTATAATAGGCTAGGGAATTTATATGGTATGTTATACAAAACATGGGGAATACAATGTATTTACAAATAGAAGAATAAAATAAGATAATATCTATAATAGAACTCTAGATTCAAGTATCTTCTTTGACTTCAAATTTTTTAGTAGTTGTAAGGACCTATTTGGGCCTATGTTTAGTCCCACATCGTTGTCCATTGGGGAGATCTGGGGTGTTTATATAGGGCCAAGAAATCCAAATGATACCTTTTGGCTAGCCTTTTTAGGTGAGGTCCTAGGTTGTTTCAAATGGTATCAGAGTTGACTCGACTATGGCTTATGTGGACTAGGAGATTCTATAGCACTGGGTTCTTTTTGGATTGGCAGCAAGCCATTCATGGTGTTTGTGATTTGACTTGATTGGATGTGGATCCTTAGCTTGGAAGAATGCTACGACTTAAGCGAGGGGAGTATGTGAAGACCCGTGCGGGTATGTGTTTAGTCCCACATGGGTCATGTACTAGGAAGATATTGGGTACTTAGACAGAGCCAAGGAACTCAAATAATATTTCTAGATAGCCTTTTTGGGTGAAGTCCTGGGTTGTTACAATAGTTGTCCTTTGTCACCCATGCATGTAGCCTAGATTTTACATATTTTAAAAAGATTGAGGTCTAGTAACTTGGATCCATTTTTTCAATGGAATTGATTGTTTTGCTAGGCTAAACCAATACAAATGTTTGAATTCTTTCTAATGTAAAATAGGTTGGAGTTTTCATGTTCATGCTCTTAATCATTTTGGAATCTCTGACCCTTCTATTTGATGATTGGAAAATGCTGTCATAGTTTGCTTTATTCTGGAATATTATGATGACATGTTTTTTCAAGAGTCTACATATGTTTCTTTAGAAAACCATGAAGAGTGTTAAGAAAGTCCGTATCGAATTTGTCCCTAAGTTGATTGTGATCATTTGAATTTTTTTTTTCCCCGTAAGGCTTTTCTTTTGTTGCAAGCTTGTTTTGATAGAAGATCATGTCTAATAACAGTTCTCTACTCAACCAAATAAAGGGCTGCTCTATGATATCAAGTATAGCTACTAAACATACAACCAAACCTTTGATGCTTTTATCCAGCTGTCTTTGCATATCATTATCACTGCACAAACTTAATACTGTCTTGTTGCATGGATGGAAATTTGATATTGTCCATTTGATTCAACAGATCAAGGTTAGATGAGAGCACAGCACATCTTTTTTTCTACATCGGCGATGAAGAAGGAAACTTGCTAGGCGTGCGTAGGCAGGAATTTGGATCTCATGATGCTACTCTCTTGGCATTTGGGTCCCACAAGGATGTTGGTGGTTGGGAAGTCCATTTAGAATCACAGGTATGGATTTTCAATTTCAGTAATGATAGAATTCCTTTATGTGTTTTTAATCTCATGGTCTCTTAAAATTCTGTCCAAAAGGCCTGTTATCGATTATTTACTGCAGTTCCATCTTCTGCAACTAGCTCAAATCCAGCATTTGGTTGATGTAATATGGTATCCAATGTGTAATTGCAAGTTACTTGTTGGGAGCCTTGTGCAACACCTCAAACCATGGCCAAAATGATTGTAGGTTGAACTATAATAGTTGTGCAAGGGAGAGTTGTTACACGACAACAATAAAATTAGTTTGGAACTTTGGAGTATTGGAATATTTTGCGATGATATAAATATAATTATATTACACAAATTAACAATATAGCTGATAATGCTATATTAATATTTATATCATATTTCAATAATATTATAATAATAAGTTTATTAAAATAATATATATTCTTAATATTTATAATATTATAATATCTTTATACTTTAATTATTATAGTATTAATAATAATATATATTAGGGTATGCTAATGTACTCCACAAATTCAAATACATAACTTTTGGATGATTGATACTAATTGTTCATTTGAAAAAACGGTTATTAGAATGAATTGTGACTGACTATTGATCAGTAAATATGTAATATATTAACATGTGAATATTATTTATATTGGTAGTAATTTTGTTCTGAAAATTACTTCAGATCTATACATCCCTCACACACATCTTGGCAAAGTGTTTTTCTATATCTTGTAGATGTATGCATTAGACAACCCAATGATTGAGTTGTAGTTGAAAAATACTGAAATTACAGTCATATATAGTACCATCTATGCAAGTTTCTTGATTATAGAAAACCAAATGAGCTGCAAATCTCCTTGTATCTTTTTGGATGTGAAAATTATACATTAAATGACTATGTTAGTACACCAATGTTGTTAAATGCATTGCTAATCATTGAAAAAAATTAGAAGACAAGATTGATAGTTTTGTGATTGTTTTATGTTTTTGATTTGGATATTGTTGAATTTCAATGAATACATAGACTTTCTTGCATTTGATATCATTAGCATAAGTCAACATATTTTGGTTTGTGGGTTCATGATACTCATATTATTGTCCCTTTTATCTTTATCTAACACAAAAGAAGTCAAAATGCTTGGAGAAGACAGTCTAGATGACGCATAGGCAAACTAGACACTTGATTTGGGATCTCTAACAAGAACATATTTTGTCGAATTTCTTTTAAGTCGATTATCCTATACTAATGAGGCTTAAAATGCTAGCATAACATATGACCCATATTGTTCTTCAGAAGTAGCAATAAGATACAATGACGGTTTATCCTGTATTGCATCATATTGGCTAGTTCTGGCCTGTACTATACAATAACCGATTAGTATCCAAAATTATGTCTCCAAATGGGTCACTATCACCAAAGATTGGTTGAACCAGTATCGTAACTTGTGCTGGTCAATTACCGGGTCAGTAAAGTATGGTAGTGTGCCTTATCGACGCACAATGCTTTGGATCATGCTGGTCAAGTACATGTGTCCTATTGAAAGGCCTTTCTATTTAGTTTTGGGAGAGGGAGGAAAAGACCTAAAGATCTCAAAAAACCTCGGCAGCGGTGTAGTACGGTGATGGGGATGGGTTTTTGGGAGGGAAGGGGGGAGTGAAGACTAGGTGGATGGCATCATCCTCGTTGTTGGGGGAGAAGGTGTCATAGCATTGGGAGGAAAGATGAGGGATGTCAAAGTCTTGAGAGGGAGGGAGGAGAGGGGGATAGTGGAAACCCTTGGAGGGGGAGTTGGAATTGGGTTTGGGATAAGGGAGGGGGGAGGAGATTTATATTAAAATTAGTCGGACCTCAAATCTCCTGACCATTCAAAATTGGTCAGTATTATGTAACTTGGTATAATCAATCAGTCTGAATCCTGCCCCGAATTGGAGACCTGAGCCATCCGGCTCCTAGCCAGGTCGGTATGGTATAGGGTGTACCCAGTTCGGGATTGTTCGGCCAACCGTGCTATGTCCTTTGTTGTTTGGCTTGTTTTCTTTGCTAAAGTCTCAATATAGTCCTTTAAAGTTTCATGCTGTAGTTTTACAATAATTTTGCTACATTAATTCTAATAGCTGGTATAATTTAAACCAAATGACATTCCTGCCAGAAAATTTTCTTAGTTATTTCCTAGTGTGAGTTCTTGCAGAACCTTGATCAACGATTCGACGATAAATGCCCATCTAATTACTGATGTTCAATCCAAACACCTTCCTTTTGGATAGTTTTGGTCTTAGAACTATCCAAAGTGCTTTCCTTTATCACTTCCTCGTCTATTGTGTAGTGGTACAACATACAGACGTATAGTGGTACAACATACAGACGTCTCGGAATTTCTTTTTGTAAGTGTTTGTTGGCATCTGATCATACTGGGTAACGTTTCCATCGTGCTTTCAAATTTGCCTCTAACTTATGATCTGTGATTCTATATTTCTCTGTGTTGGTGATTTTAGAATGTGTGCCTTGTGCTTTCCTTGTCTATTTTATCATGTTTTATTTTGTTGGTTCGGCTTTAGACTTTAGAGAAACTGATTTGTGAATTCTTCCTGCCTTTTGCAGGAGAATCTGGAAATGCACTTTTCTGGGTACAAAACTCTTCACATGCACAATTTAACTGAGCTGGTTCAGGCGACTCTTGCCATCAATGTATGTCCACATTATTCTAGCAATTTTGCTTGAGATATGGCTGTATAGTGCCTTGTTTGTCTCGACCATTTTATTTCTTAATGCTTTATGGTTAAAGTTTGATTGTAGACTTGCAATTTATATTTTTGTTGTTTTGTGACTTATAATCTAGGCAAGGAGAACTGGGCATCTTCAGCTGCCAGACACATTAGAAGATTCTTCAAATATAATTGTTTATCAGGTGCTGATAACAATGCTGATCATGTGCCCTAGGTCACTTTGTTTTTCTGTTATTCCTGAGGCTCTTTGATGAAAAGATAGGTGTTAGATGTTCTTGCCAATATTGGTTTGTCAAGGCATATTATATTATATTCAAGAAAAGTGAAGTTATATTCTTAATATAGAATTCAAAGTCTCCCACTCTTGATGTAGTTTTCATTCTTTTAATCAATATCCATATCTTATTCTATAACATTATGATCAATGCAACACAAATTAGGTAAGTCTGTGTGGTCGTTGCCTTAATTTACAGATTTGAAGCATGAAACTTCTTTTCTTTTGACTCAAGTTCTCTCTTGAGTATTCTTATCTTTGCTTTGTCCTGCAATCATTAATCAGATTTCTGGGAGGCTTCCAGCCAAAATGGATATTGCTTTTGTATCTGGAATGGATGTACAGACTTCAAGAATTGAAGAACGCATCAAATCCCTTACAGGTGTTTTGAGCTACTTTTTTTTTGACTATTTAAGCAATTTAAAAAAATTATAGATGTCTAAAATATTAATTACTGTTACAATTGGTACTTCGTAGGATGAAGAATCCAGTAAGAACTTCATCTTAGTCCTGTATTGCAGATGTTTGATAATGAAAATTGTGATTTGTTTGAAGCAACATCAACCTCATGACTGCATTTCCTTTAATGCCTCTTTGATTGTTGTGCCAGACTGCCAGCATTGTATGTCACACAGGGATTAGTTACTTTTTTTTCTTGTCTTTACCTTCATAACTGATTTTTTTACTTTTTTTTAAAACACTGAACATTGTGACATATGGGAGGCAATATTTCAAAGTGCCAGCTGTCTCTGGAACTTGAGTGATGTGATCAGGTTTTTTGAGAATTGACTCCACAGAATGAGATTCTGGTTGTTTGCTTGTATTTTTCTCAGTTTGGAACTTTGGATGCTTCTGTAGATGAAAATGTTTTAGCATTTTAACATTGAGTAGGTTGTGAAATTGGTCATTATGAAAGAACACCCACATATTTCCGTGCTTGGGGAAAACATAGGTGTGCATGTGTATCTCAATCAGTTTGGATAATTTGTGATATGCAACTTGATAAGCTCCATGATTTAATCAAGAAACTTATTTAATGATAGTCATTAGGACTAGTAAATGTCTTATGAATTGATTCACATTTTTGGTGTCACTAATGAGAACAAATGTGAGGCACAAGACTGCATATTATTATCTCTGCATATGAACTAGACTGAGATTGGTTGTTTCAGCGCTGGGGATTAACATAAACAAGCTGGTTTTAAGGATGCAACCTTGTATTTGTGATACTCAAACTTATTTTTTGAACCCTAAATGGCTAAACCAATTGATTAATGCTTAACAATACAAAGTCTTTTTTTGAAGGTATTGATAATTGCTTAACAATACAAAATCATGCCCAATTACATGATAATAACAATTTCCACAAGTACTTAATTTCAGATTTAAAAATAAGGCTATTTTAGAGATTCAACATGGGAACAGTTGAGCCAAAATGCGCCGCTGGTGGTGACAGACAAGCTTATGGTGAAACTTCATTTACAGAAACTCTATGGAGCTCTATACCATTAAGGAACCAGCTGAATAGCTGATTTTGCTGCTTTTGATGGCTGATATGTAATTGTATATGACCACTGACTGAACCCTACCTCCCTTTTCTTGTGCCCATATAGAAAGCCCAAAGTTCTAGCCAAGTGTGTATTCAAGGTTTCAAGTGCCTGGACCTTGGGCTGATCTTTTGCTGGAAGGGTATGGTATCGGGTACCTAGACATGGTATGAGCTTGCGTCCCATACAATGTTTTTAAAACCGGACTGGACATCGTATAGGCAAGCTGTCTGGTACCTAGGTCGACCGGTCCATCTGCTGACATCATCAAGATGTCATTATAACGTCACAATTATATTTTTATTTTTCAAGAAATTCTAAAAAATAGAAAAAATCAGAAAAAAATATATCTTTCATCATGCTCTCCAATCCAATTTCTAGGAAGATAATTAGTATAATATTATTTCTCTAGTTATAAGTGGGAACTTGTATCTCAGCCACTACTCAAAGATCTAATGACAGATATATGATGCCGCTTAAAAAGGGGAAGAGGCATTTGGTGCTCCGGCCCCAGCCTTCTCTCACCCGAGACGTAGGCCTCAGTCCCCCTCTCCCCTTTTCTCCTCTTTCCCTTGGCTTATCCCCTCTCCCCTTTTGCTAGAAATAGAGCTTGTCTCCCCCAAATCTCGTGGCCTCGACACTATCCACTTAGCTTGAGCTCAATTGCTAACTCACCAACTCTCCACCAATGGCGGGCGAGACCAACTCCAAAACCCTAGAATCCCGAACCTTAGATTTGTGTCCCATCGAAACCCTAGTTGACGACAACACCCTCATGGCTCAGTCCCTCGCTCATGCTAGCGTCCAGCACATGTTCAGCATGGTGGGGATCTCTGTCACTGTCGTTGCTACCCGTGGCATAGCCCTCAGTGTCTGTTACTTGGCTTTCCACAATGAGTTGTTCGCCGGCTATGCCGCCTTCTCCTGTGGCTACCTCATTGTCCGCCCTCACGTCTTCCTTACCGTCTCCAACCCCGGCTGCATCCACAGCTTCACTAACCTCTCCAACGTTGCTGCAAACACTTAGTTGGTCGTCATGATCTCCGGCTCCTGCGACCAGGCCAACTTTCGAGAGCTTGACCAGATGGTTGCCATGAAGCCCTTCATCAAGCACGCCACCAAGACCCACCACATCTCCTTGATCTCCAGCCTAGTCGGTGACGTGCTATGCTCCGCCGTTGCCGAATTGCCTGACAAGTGCTATTGGGTCTTTTGCTTAAAGCATCTTGACTTAAAATTTTAAAAAAGTCAAATCAAACCGGACTGACCGGTCTGACCAGTTCGTTCGGCTCTCTTAAGTTTGAACCGAACCGGATAGGTAACTAGTTCCTAGTTAAACTAGTCGAACCAACTAGTTCGATCCAGTTTTAAAAACATTGGTCCCATACTGACACCACGTGTACTAGTATAGAAACAAACTGTGTACTGGAGCGGAAAGCATATGAACATTATGGTATTTTGATAGTATTGGAAACCTAGGTTAAGATTTGCCGTACTGACTTGTACCATCTTGTACTAATCATGTTGTACTGTATGGTAAAGTACTAGTTTGATCCAAGCAAAACTGCCCCGTATCGCCCGATACCTTCCTATACTGCCCAGTTTCGGGTGGTACTATGGTTGGGAGTGAGAAAAGTGTTGGAAGACGATCTCGGTACGAGATGTGTACTGGCCATACCGTACTGAACTGGTAATGTACTAGTATGGTTTTGAGCACCAGTTTTGCGGACCTTGCCTTAGGTGTGTTTGACATTGTCATTAGTTATCAGGAGTCCTACAACATTTAAAATAACAAATTCTTTGTAGAAATAATGAGCATTTGGTAACATCACTTTAGAAGGGCTTCTCACTAAAGCTGATCAAAACCCGGGCCGGTCTCTACAACAGAAATTAGGCCCGATGGCTATGCTCAGGCCCGGCCCGGCCCGACTGTCGAGCTTAAATGTTTGTCCAGGCCCGACCTGACTTTATAAATCTGGTCCCAGGCTCGATCCGACAGGCCCGATTTTTTCTTTGTTTGGAATCTGAAAATGTGCCAGAATGGCCTAACATCTTAATGGGCTCTCTAAAACTGGATGTATTTTTCTACCTTTATTTTGTTTTATATATAAAACACGGGTCGAGCCGGGCCGGGCCATTTTTAAAAGTTTCCAGGCTCAGCCCGATTTTTTGTTCGGGCCGCTTTTCCTGCCCAGGCCCGACCCATGGGCCTTTTTATTAATGCCCAAGCCCAAAAAATTTCGGGCTAGGCCAGAAGGCCCGTGATCAGCTCTACTTCTCACAGCATAAGTTGGAAAGTGAATTTTAGGAAAATATAGAAAGACTAGGCCTTCGCTTATGCTTATGAAAACTTGATGTATGATGGTCTTGCAAAATTGAGCTGAACCTTGGTCTGGACCTCATTGTGACCTAAGAATGGGCAAGGTTTGAGCTTGAATATTGAACTCAAATTCAAATTAGGTGAACTCTAGGTTATATCAGATACACATCAATCAAAACCTATTCTTGACAAATCTTTATGCATTTGACTCAAAAAAGGAAGAAGCTTCTGTGTTGTGTTATGCTGTAACCAAGTGTCAAATTTGTGGCATAGTGCTCTTTTTGTTTGAAAACTTCTGCAAAATCTATAGAACTTAAGAATGACTTCTACATAAGCAGAAGCAATGCAAAACACCTTTAATCTTGGTGATGTTTCCTGATATTGTTAAGTGTATATCTGCTATGATTCATCAATTATCTTGCAGATCTGATTTGACAAGTGAATGAGAGTGGAGAGAGTTGTTTGAAGTTCGAACCAAGGACGAGAGTTGGTGTAAACATCCCCAAGCACCCTATTTAATGGCTCCTTGTATGTTCAAAAGCTCAAGTCAAGACTAAGGACAATGAGAACTTACCCAACCCTAACCCTTTTAGCCAAAGCCATAAATAGCCTAAAACCCAATAAAACCCTAGGTCAACCCTAGTTCAAACCTTGGTCAAACGATACCTATACACTATTGTATGCACTCCCTAACTGTATTAGCCTTCTAGAGTTGATTCCATTGAATTTGGCTTAAATTCCAAGATTTTGAGTGTTAAATACATCAATTTGGACTAAAACTAGTCCTATCAACCAGCCTGCTTGACCATATCTTGATTGCTGGTCAAAGAACTCCAAATGGTACCAAATTTTAACCATAAACACTCCTATGTACCTACTCTAGGTTTGCAAAATTTCTGCCCTTTTTGAGCTTTCTAGACCATTTTTCGGAACACAGAAATAGGCAAATTGATAAGGTTTCATTCAGTGATTGACGAACCAATCTGAACCTGGTGGTTTGGCCTGTACTAAACCAAACCAAACCAACGCCAAGTTGGAATGGTTCAACATGCCGGAACGGTAAGTTATAAAACCCCTTCTCCACCCCCTGGTTTGACCACCTCCCCCTACTGTCCCAAGTCGCTCCCAACACTTATGACAGATTGGCATCTTGATAATTCACTATGATGCCCATTTTTGCTTTTTTATTTGTTCTCTTGTTTGTTTTTTATAGTGATTATTTGGAGGTTTCTAGTGTTTATCTATATCATAATTTAGGATTAGGGAATGTCTTTGCGCATTTAAGTTTTGGGGTTTAACCTCAACCTTAGGTTTAAGGCTTAAGGAGAGGCCCTATGCCAGTACATCCTTTTATTCAAGGCACAACATAATAAGAATGGGAAAAGAGAGGAAGAATAGGAGATTGTTCGGATCATGGGCAACATACATCCATCACCTAGTTATTGTTGGTATTGTTACCAATACCGGCATTGTGAATCCAACTATGGGCTCAAGACTTCTCCCTGTTCTAAATTTGGGCAAAGAAAATATAAAACTCTTTAAACAATAATTAAGATTAACAAAAGATAGTAGAGATTTTCTATTACCAAAAATGTTAGAAATGGAAGAAGACTGAAAACAGTGTCCCAGCAAAGCATCAAGATGCCAAGCCACCCCAAGTGTAGGGACAGTACCATTCCAATCCAGTTGCTGATTGATACTAGATTCGAGACTGGGGCTTAAAATCTTGATTTGATGAAATAGTTGACACAAAAATTGTCCAATGCATGAGCAAATTATCCCCAATTAGCCATGAAGTTAGTGCTGAAGTCTCAAAGATGTCAATTTTCGAACCTGATACCATGTAAATTAGAATATTGTTGTTCGGTCAAAAAACTATGGATTCAATTAAATATACCAAATAAAATATGAGATGAAACATATGGATATAATTGCACACCAGTTTACATTGGAGTTATGTGGAGCTCTATATATGGTCAATGTCTCTAAGAGCAAGAATTATGTGCTGTCCATTTTCTTTGGTGTTGAATTTGTTATGTGAAACTACTAGTACATGTTTGTCTCTGATACATGATGGATATGCATGATTTCTTACATCTCCTTTAGCATATGCTTGAGATAATTATTTACTATCGTCAGTATTAGAGGAGTTGCAACTAGCCATGATATGTTCTCATCATTGCTATTGAAAAGGTGTCATGTGCCAAAGTATTTCTCTGGTGCTTATATTTGTTGTTCTCATAAACTTCTTTTGTAAAGTTTTTACTCAAAACCTTTTTTGTGTGTGTATATATATATATTAGGAACCATGTTGACTAGTCGACTAGAGGTGAAACAAAAGGCTTTTGAAGAAAAGTTTGTTGGATGCTTTGATCTAAAGGATAAGGTAAACTTTTGTTACATTTTCTTGCTTTCCATTTGGAATTTGACATATTGAACATTATTCTGGGTGCTCTGTTCAAACATCTGTGTAACAACCCAGGATTTTACCCAAAATGTCTAGCTGGAAGGTATTGTTTGGGTTCCTTGATCTTGTATAAGTACCCAAGATCTACCCAGCGAATAACCGATGTGGGACTAAACACACGCCCGCACGGATCTTCATATACTCCCTCCGTTCAAGCCCTGACGTCCTCGTCAGACTAAGGGTTCAAATCCATTCAAATCTAATCACAAACACCACGATCGGTTCGTGGTCAACTCCAATGGATCTGTGCTGCAGTGTTCCCTAGTCCACATAAGTTATGGGCCGGGTCCGCTCTGATACCATTTGTAACAACCCAGGACCTCACCCAAAATGGCTAGCCGGAAGGTATTGCTTGGGTTCCTTGATCCTATATAAGTACCCAAGATCTACCCAGCGAATAACCGATGTGGGACTAAACACACGCCCGCATGGGTCCTCACATACTTCCCCCGTTCAAGCCCTGACGTCCTCGTCAGGCTAAGGGTTCAAATCCATTCAAATTTAATCACAAACACCACGATCGGTCCGTGGTCAACCCTAATGGATCCGTGCTGTAGTATCCCCTAGTCTACATAAGTTATGGGCTGGGTCCGCTCTGATACCATTTGTAACAATCCAGGACCTCACCCAAAATGGCTAGCCGGAAGGTATTATTTGGGTTCCTTGATCTTGTATAAGTACCCAAGATTTACCCAGCGAATAATCGATGTGGGACTAAACATACGCCCGCACGAGCCCTCACATGTGGAAGAGAGGAAGGGAGAGAGAGAAGACAGAGAGAGAGGAAGGGAGGCCGACGGAGGGTGGCAGAGGTTGGCGGAGGGCCGGCGGAGGCCAGCGCTGGTGCGGGTGGCGGAAGCCGCAGCCAAATCTTGGTTTTGTTCGAAATAAGGGTTCGACGGTAAAAATTTTGCGATTTTTAAGTGAAATCGGCTCCCCCGGCCTCTGCCGGCCTCTCTCCCTTTTTCTGTCCCTCCCTCCAACACTTGCTCTCTCTTTTCTTCTCTTTTCTTCTCTTTCTCCTTCTTCGGCACGGCGTTTCGGATTCTTTGCCGGAACCGTCCTGATAAGCCGCCGATACTGCTTGGGATGCTGCGAACCGGGAGGTTTGGGACGATCTTGCCAACTTTGGTGCCAGCCATCCAGTGAAGAAGAAGAATAGCAGCAAATATAAGAGAGACTAGTAGAAAGTAGGAAAGAAATAAAGTAAAGTAATAAGAGAAGAAGAAGAAGGAAGAAATAGAGAAGAGAGTAGGAATAGAAAGAGAGAGATAAGAAAGGCTGGACTTGACCTAAAGAAATCCTTTTATTCATGTAAAACAAATTCTGTAAGGTGTTTTTTCATTCAACCCTAGTAGACCCTTTTACGGACTTTACATGATTTGCTTTCCAAGCAAACTAGGACTTTTGATAGGCAAGTAACTAATCTCTAAAATATTTATAACAAAAATAATTCGGAATAGCATATAACCCTAAGTAGAAAGAGACCTAAAACAAGCAAAAATCAATTCATAATGATTTTATGACTTGTCCAACCCAACATACATCTAATGTAAGACTCTTTTTACATTTATTTCAGTTAAAATAGGACTCTAAAACCAATTAAAAAATTACCTAAATAAAGTTTCTAAAAAATACAAAAAAATTGAATGGCACTTTTTATTCACCATCGCTGGTGCATTCTTTTGCTACATGAATAAGATCACATATAATAGAAACTTTGTTGTCCGGTCCCTATATAGTATTGTTCAAGTTGCAAAATATGATGATAACGACAGGTATTTCCTCAAAAAACTGACAAAGTCATGTTCAATCTTCTTCTTGGTGACTAAGACACCTCAATATACCTTCATGCAAGGTAGGCCATCTCGGTACCGGGCTCGGTACCGGTGTCATCGTATCTTCATGTCAGTATGCCCGATATGGGAGCTGGTTCGGCATACTGACACTCGGTACGCCCCCCATACTATGTACCGGAACTAAACCGGTATGGTACAGTATGTCTTGTACCATCCGGTTCAATATGGTATGGCATACCATGCCTTCAAATCTCTTGGTAATCCACATAGTTGTTTAAGTACAGTTTTGTCCTTAGCTGATTCTGTTGTATTCTTATTAGCTTAAATAAAATTGATTTTATGCTTCACAATTCACATTGTTCTTCATCTTAAATTGTCTATTTGCTTTTGTCAGTTGTCTAATGCTTATCTAGACATCATTTCCTTAATTCCATATTAATTATTGAAGACCAAATAACTTACTATTAATTAAGGATGAATTATGAATTTTTAATTGGTTATTAATTTCTCATTTGATTTGGACAAGTATACTTCTGAGATTTTTTCATTGATTCAGGTTGATTCTGAAACAATGGATGTTGGTAAGGCAGCTATTGCGAATCTACTAGGGGGCATTGGCTACTTCTATGGCCAATCCAAAATTGCGCTGCCAAAAGGGTTCAGTGTAAGTTCATAGACTTCTGCTAGATTCAACTAAAGTTTCTTACCTATACTTTTCTATTCAGTCTGTCAAAATAATTTTAGACATCATTCAATGTGGGAATTATGTAGTTTTTGATGCGGATTACTGACATATAGGAAAATATTTTATCTTCACATCTGGTCCATGAAAATTTTTGGATTTTTTCCACCATGTTTTGACTCTACAACTATTTTTACATGTCAATGGACACTTTGTGGTAAGTACCAGCCACCTTACTTTGTTTAGATAAAATCCATGTATGGTCAGGTTTACCAAACCAGGTCAGCATTAAGTTTACAATGTAGCCATTAGATTGTTTTCCAAGTAGTTGAACAATCTAAACGACCACTTAACCATTACCATAGATTTTTGAACAGCTAAGTTGAGTGAACATTTGTCCATCATTATTATTCAGCTCCATTTAAATTTTTAAGCACTACAGAGCCTTTTGAATGGGACCTTCTAGAAGTTGTTGGCAGTGGTTGACTCTTTTCACTCTTAGTTTTCCAATAAAATTTCTTTAACATAACCGGCCTCTAACAACTCTAGTCTAGCTTTATTTGTTAAGCAATTTACTTGCTATGGATAATGTGGTACCCTCTCTGTGATTTTGTGTGCACTTCATGTCGTATGATTTAGGCCTCCTAAGCAAACTATGTTCCGGAAACCAAATCAAATAAGATATTTTCTGAGTAGGAAGTTTGTATAATGAAATTATTATGCGTGTTCTGCATGGTATGCTGAACCGGCATGTACCGGCTGGTTCTGCATGTACTGTACCGGTATCGAAACCAATTAGTACGGTTTAGCCGTGGAAAATGGTTTCCGCTGTGGACCGGTCTGCACCGGTACGCGCGGGGAAAAAGAAGAAGAAAGAAGAGGAAGAAAGAAGAAGAAAGAAGAGGAAGAAGAGAAAGAGGAGAAGAAGAAGACGTACTGGTACCGGGTCTCGCGCGGGGAAATGCCCTTCCTTGCTCATGGGAGAAAGGGGGAAAGAGAGGAGAAGAAAGGAGAAGGAAGGAGAAGATTCGGGAAGAAGGAAGAAGAGAAGGAAAAGAAAAAGAGGAACGCGGCTTCGCCTGTGGAAGTGCGGGGAAAAGCATCCCGCGCGCGTGGAGCAGCGCGCCCGATCGCGTTGGGAACCGCGCGGGCACGCTCCCGCAGTGGACCGGGTTAGTACCGGTTCGATACGGCCCGAACCGGTATTGACTCGGTCCGGGTCGCCATCGGTATGCCGACTGGTACTAGTTTGGCGTACTTTGGTGTTCTGTTAGTTACATGTTCTTCATGGTCATCAACCCAAACTAGCCAATAAGATGCTACCTTTTTTTTTCACATAGATATAATTTAGCTATCGTCTTGTGGGATACAATTTATTATGCACTTATGTTTTTGACAAACTTTCTTTTCTTTCGATAATTTGTTGCTTGAATGCGGATAATGGATCTGTGGATTGCTAAGCATTTGCAAGAATAGACTCGGCATATCTAGAATGTGTCATGTAGCATAACGCTTGCTAGGAAATCCATCATGATTTGTGATATTCACAACTAAATGGATTGTCTCAACACTGGAGCAAGAAAGAGTTTTCTGACCTTAATTTCCCCACCACAAAGAAAGCTAATCTAACATTATGCAGGTAGGCATTCTTACTCTTAAAATCAATTCTATGCTGCCCTCCTCTATGTTGGAAAGGGGAGTTGGAGATGATAATGATCACCACATCCCTCCAAACCACAACACTAGATCTAATCCGTTTTAATATTTCAGGTTTGATGAGGAAGGAGACATGTCGTGGTGATAGTGGCACATCCTTGTCATTGAGGATGAGAAATTAGCAATGGTAATCACTTGCTCCATGGTGGCAAGGTAATTAGAGATTGTGACAATGGACGACATGGTGTGACGGTTTGGAAGAGTTTCAAATGGAGAAGAAAGGTGCCATCTAAGAGGGGTAACTAGTAGAATCATCGACCCTTGGTGTAGGAAGGGAAGGGCAGAGAGATTGACCGCGAGTGGGGAGGTTGGTGGTGGTTGTCGGGAAGGGGTCTTTCGGGAGAGAACAAGATATGATGGATTTGGGACTTTGCTATTTGAACAATGAGATTTGATAATTGTTTTTATCTATGGAAAAGTCCTGCACATTTTTCATTACTTACAAAGTTACAATTTAGTATTGGTCACATGTGGGTTTATGTTAATCGTGTCAAGCTGAATTGAATATTAAACTGGTCAATCTGGCTTAGGTTGGTCATATCTCTAAAGTCAAACTTAACCCATTTATTAGACAAGTTGGTTGTTGATCCGTTTGTGACTTGAATCTAACGATACCCACACAAATGTGCTAACTTTGTGTTAGGTTCATGTTGAGTTAGTGGGTTAGCTAAGGGGTTGCCAGTCTTGGTTGTTAGCAAGCTTATGCTCCCTTTGTTTTGTGTCGGAGCATCGGAATTTACTGTTAACTTTTTATTGAAAACATGCTGTTGTCATGAAATATTAACTAAACGGTCTAATGAATAAATAAATCCATACACGTTCTTAAAACATTTTTTCTTTCCAACCTATAGTTATACTTTTGGATTTTTTTTTTGTCATTTTCTGATTCAATTTTCTTTTTGCTTCATTGTACTCAAATAATATGTAAATCATATTTATTATTTTTTCGTGGTTAACTGTGGGTTGAACCCTTTTGGCCTTTTCACTCAACCACCACCACCACCAAGAGTCAACAAAATTCAGTCAGTCCAACGTGAGTCCCGGTCAAAGGATATCCATCGTTTTAAGAGGTAATTGTACTATCTTGAATAATAGGCTCATATCTACCCTTTTATTTAGTAAAAACTTTATCGAAGCCAAGGGATCTAAATTCTAATTTGGGTGCGAACTAATGGATTAGTCTGTGTAATAGTTTTGTTTGGGATGTAATAGATTGAAGTACTATATCATATTTGGTCATATTGCATCATATTGGTAAGTTACATATATTGGCACATCTCTTGGTAGTTGGTACCATATCGTGTACATGGTACTACATCTCACTTTTGTTGTTTGGCACCAACAGGCGTACCATGTATTGTATGTTACAGTACAATAACAGTCTGTAATCTGTATGGTACTGGTAAGTTATCAATACCAAGACTACAGAGGTCAAACCTTGTTCTCATCTGTATAATTTGTTGTCACATACTTGCATTTAGAGTTTAGGAAGAAGGTGCATTAGGAAAGGTGGCAGTTGCTGTGCTCCTTTTACATGACAAACAATATATACTCATGACTAGTCATGGTTCTCTCTACCTCTTTCTACATAGACACATGTGCATACATATGTACATTCATAGATACACAGTTACATGCATACACATTTACATACATAACATGTTTGGGTACACATGTACATGAACAGACAAGCATGCATGCACTTATCAATCTGATATGATGGCAAAAAAGTCTCATCCCAGTTATATGGGCTTAATTTCTGTCTATAAATTGATCTTGAATATAATTATCAAATTTCAGAACAATGCTGTCCCATCCTTGTGCATGATTTATGGTCAAAAGTTATTTTTTGCGTATTCAAATCAAAAACAACATAATGCTGAGGTGGCATTTTGTTTCTTATATTTCTCAAAGTCATTAACATATATGATGAAAATAATGGCATTTGGACAGGAAATGTCCTGAATCTCATCTTTGATCAGAGTTTGCAATATTTTTCTTTGCTTTAGAACACTAACTTATTCTATCTAAAGATATCTGTTATATCCCATTCAACCTAAAGAAACTTGTCACACATTGCATTATTAGAACAACAAAAGATGCTATATGTGGAGAAATATGTAGTGAAGAGGTAGAAAAGGAAATCTTAGAATGCGTTCTTTCAGGCCTTGATTGTTTTTGGTATTTTGCATTGCAAGAGAGATGACGGAAGTGATTTATGTATAATACAGATGTTTTTGATATGATATGTAGCCTTGCGATTGACACATTAATTTTGATAGCTCGTAGTAGTTTAATATTTACTTCAATGCATAAAAAAAAAAAGTATTTTGAAAATACAAAACCAGCCATTATTTTCTTTGCCCTAAGCTTGTCATACAGTGCATATAATAGCAGCCAATCTAATTAAAAAAATAAACACCTGAAGTCAAACGTTGCATGATCTATGAAGTTCTTAAAATATCTTATTTATATTACCACCTGTATCACATTATAAGGGTGTAACTAAACCCACAACTTCTAGACTGACATTTTTGGACATTGTTCGCACTACCAGTCTGATCAGTTGTGTTAGTGCTAGGCATTTCTAATTATGATGTTACTTATTGTGCAGTCATTATATATGATCAATTGTCTTTTAATAAATTTATAAGGATACTGCTGTTCCTTACTTTATGATGAGCTTTTATGTGCAATTGCATTTTATTAAACCATGCCTGTGTACTCTCTCTCGCAGCAAAAAAATGGCGATAAATTCATTTCTTATTGGCCAGCTGCACTTTTTACCGCTGTTCCTAGCCGGTCATTCTTTCCACGAGGTTTTCTATGGGATGAGGGTTTTCATCAGTTGATTATTTGGTTAGCTGTTTGCTACTATTCTTATTTCTTATACAAAGTCTTGTTACAGATCAATTATATTAGTCTACTTCTTTAAATTTCCTTATGAATAAACTTCTGCTTGTGCCATTCTGCTTTGTTGCTAATGCAATTAATCTCTTGTATAAATTGCATATGATGCAATATGCAGGCGCTGGGATATCTATATATCCATGGACATTATTGGTCATTGGTTGGATCTGATCAATTTAGATGGATGGATTCCTCGTGAACAGATCCTAGGAGCTGAAGCTTTAAGGTGATTAGTTCTTTAAAGTGACATATACTTATAGTGGGAGTAATGCAAACTAGATAACGACAATAACCTATATTTAATATTTGGCAGTAAGGTTCCTGAAGAATTTGTTCTTCAACATCCATCAAATGGGAATCCACCAACTTTATTTCTTATTCTGCGAGGTATAATCTCTTTATTTACTGCATTGTTGTTTTCTTTTTAAATGGATAGAATTTGTGAGAAAAGATGTGAACAATATTTCTCAAATGATGGTTGTGCTTGTTTGGAGCGTTCTTTAATTTTAAAAATAGCGATCCAGCAATTGTATTGTAGCTTCTTTTTTTTATATATTTTGCTTTCTCCCATGTGGTTTCCTGCTTGTGTTCTTCGTTTCATGATGCAAGCTACTAATCATGTGATATATTTATGTTTCCTCATGACTTCCATGTTTTGGTGATGCAGATTACAACTGATGACTGTTAATAATGGACATGGGTTTTAGTTGTGTTAGATTGTATTTGTGATCTTTCTTGATTTCCATGTGGTCTTAAAGACCTAGAAAATCCAACAAACAAAGCAGCAACCATTCCCTTAAGGGAACATTGATCTATGTACTTTTGGATATTTGCATTCTCAGAACAACACTCCTTGTAGATGATGATGATGGTGATGATGATCAAGATTTAAAGTAGTGAAAAAAGAAGGGGAAAGAAGTATAAAAGAGAAACAGGGAGAGAAACCACATGTATCAAGCTGATCATAATCATTGTGTGATTTCATTATTTTATTAGGATATCAGTTCCTTGAGTAGAATTAGTTCACTAACTTATAAGGGTCAGATAGAAGCATCTCATTATGTTGTAAATGTAGGTTCAAAATGATTAGAGTGGAGCCTAATAACTTAAACATTGACTTAGCAACCTATCAGAAACTTAAAAGTTAAAGCTACTCTTACCCCCCTTCCCCAAACACACATACATATGTATATCCTTGCTTAGAACAACATGCAGCATGCTCTTTCTTTCCCAAGGCTTCAGTTGACTTACCTGCTGCCTGACTTGACCAAGCATGAGGAATAAGAATATTTTCTTTTACACTTTTGCACATTAGAATGATATTCAAGTTCAACATTTTTCTCAGCTGGCTTATCAGACTATAGACTTTAATAGACCCTCAACTCGGAGATTCTTTTTTTTTTCAATGGAGTCTTTGGCCAAATGAACTTTTAGATTGTACAAGCCATTACTTGATATTGTCCCATCACTCAATAATGCAATGTCTGTTTCTTGCTTTTCCCATGCTACCAGGCAAGATTCGCCATCTCGGTACTGGACCCCATATTGGTGCCACACTAGCATAGTGTCGATATGGTACAGTATGAAATTTTTGTTACATACTGAATGTCGGTATGCCATCTGTACTGAGTACTGGTACCAAACCGGGATGGTACAATACGCTTCATACCATCCGATTTAGGCCGGTCCGGTCTGGTACGACATACCATGCTACCAAGTTTCTCCTGATAATGTATGATAAATTGTTGTGGATCGTCTATTAAGAGAGAATGAAAGTCTTCTATCATTAGAAGTCCATTCTGCTTGTACAAGATAACCTCCCGGAGCATTTTCGAGGAGTATCAACAACTAATATTTGGTGCTTACAAGATAGAAAGTACCTAATTTAGGGGGCTTTGGCTATGCATTACTCCAGATTAACATGGTTGTAAATTCTCATTTAGAATTTTGTATTGAGATCATGGTATGTTGAACCGGCTAGTACCGGTCAGTTCAGCCCGTACCAGACCGGTCCGGTACAGCAGTGGAAAACGGTGTACAGAGGGCGTACCGGTGCGAGCCGGACCAGTTCCATCCGGTTCGGCCAGGACTCCGTGCGAACTAGCACCGAATTCGGTCCAATGCGGCATTTAATGCCACTATAACACAGCTACAGTGGCATTAAATGTACTGTAGCAGTGCTACAGTGGCATTAAATGCTATTGTAACATCTACAATGTAGCTACAGTATCATTACAGTGTAGCTACAGTATCGTTACAGTGCAACTACAGTGCAGCTGTATTGCAGCTACAGTATCATTACAGTGGCATTAAATGCCACTGTAACAGCTATAGTGCAGCTACGGTGCAACTATAGTGCAGATACAATATCATTATAGTGGCATTTAATGCCATTGTAGCTGTGTTGTGGCATTTTTGCGCGCGCTTGTGCTTCTCGTAGCCCCTAAAAAACCGGCGCCGTAGCCAAAACCCGGCCGAACTAGCCGAACCAGTTCGGTTCGATACGGCCCGAACCCGTTTGGTACGGATCGCCACCGGTATGCCGACCGGTACTGGTTCGGCGTACCTTGATTGAGATGTTTGACTGTTGAAATTAAAACTTCCGTTCTGAAAACTTTAGTTGGCACCAACCTTTATAGGTCTTGGATAATAATGATTCCACCAAGGCTCAACCCACTAAGTAGGAATTTTTTTGATTTATTTAAAGGTTCAAAATAAAGAAGTCATTGCACAGTGCATCAAAAGAAGGAAAAAAATCAAGTTAACATTTTGCTAGATTTCTAAGGAAGCTCAGTTAGCTTCTCATGGTATGCATTAACCTGCTTGAGGGGTTTTGTTCATTACATAACTTTGGTGTAATTGGACTTAATTAGGCCATATGTTTGAGTTCATTATCTTTAGACTTTACTAGTCGATAGTGATGGGCAAGTTAGTCATTGGTGCCCTGATTCAAGATTCGCCGTCTTGGTACCGGACCCTGTACCGGTGTCACACTAGCACAGTATCGGTATGGTACGGTACAAGGGAAGGTTAGCGAAACTGTCCTGAATCGGATGGTTCCACCATTTCGAGCTGTATCGGTGGCTCACTGGTACAGTTTTGGCTGTAAAAATGAGATGGGTGCCGGAGCTAGAGAAGGAGAAGGAAAGAGAGAGCGAGGGGGAGAAGTGGTGGCGGACACCGGCGGAAGGCCGTGGGGGGTAAGGCCGTGACCGGTTCTCCTGTTTCGAACGAAATAGGGGTCCGACCGTGGCTAAAAAATTTCGCGAGTTTTAAGTGAAGTCGGCAAATAGCTGCGGCTGGACCCTTGTTTCGTTCGACACAGGAAACGGTCGTGGGGTCGCCTCCCGCAGCCTCCACCGGCCCTCCGTCGGCGTCTGCCACCCTCCTCTAGCCCTCCCCCCCCCCGTTCGCTCTCTCTTTCTCTTTTTCTCTCTCCCACGGTTCCTCTCGATACGGGCACGGCACGGCCCGTACTGACTCGTCCCGCTGGAAAAGTGGTACGGTGTCCGGTACCGATTTTTCCGACCTTGGTACGGAGTTTTTTTAGCATACCGAGTATCGGTATACCATCCGTATCGGATATCGGTACCGGACCGTTATGGCGTACCTTGCCCTCATTAGTAGATGGCCT
Source organism: Phoenix dactylifera (assembly GCF_009389715.1). Lineage (NCBI taxonomy): Eukaryota > Viridiplantae > Streptophyta > Magnoliopsida > Arecales > Arecaceae > Phoenix > Phoenix dactylifera. The sequence goes on from NC_052405.1 coordinate 16,172,915, forward strand.
AATTGCAACAAGATACTGGTCTGTCTATGTAGGTATGTGTTTTTTTTCTGTTTTTCTGTTTTTCTATTTTCTTCCTCTTGCTTAACTTCATCATTTTACCAGTGTTAGTTGAAAATAATTTACTTGGGACCTACAAGTTTTTTTTACTATGACCCCATATGTTCCTATAAGGGAACAATTGATTCTTTGAAGGGTTTTATCATCAAGGTCTTCAAAACCTTGTTATGATGTGAAGATTTTATTTTATTTTATTATTTTGATATAGTTGGAGACTGGCCAACTAGATTCAAGGAGAAAGGGAAGGATGAGCTCTGTTGGAGAAGGAAATGAAAATAGGAAAAAAGGTCCTAGACCGGTACCGGAACCATAAGAAAACCGGTATTTTCCGGTTTTCTAGCCGAACCGGCCGGTACGGAGCCGGTACCGGCCGGTACGGAGCCGGTACCGGCCGGTACGGAGCCGGTACCGGCCGGTACGGAGCCGGTACCGGCCGGTACGGCTGTTAATGAGCCGAGCTGCTCGGGCTTGGCTCGAGCTCGGCTCGGTAAAAGCCCGGCTCGGACTCGGCTCGTTAGTCAAACGAGCCCGAGCCCAATATGAGGCTCGTTTACATCCGAGCCCGAGCAGCTCACGAGCCCAAACGAGCTCTAGTCTCCCACTGAAAAATCTTATCTCAGCACTATAATTCATAAAAATCTGACCACATAGAGAAAAATAGCCTGTTATCGAGCCCGAGCCCGAGCTCGGGCCCGATTACGAGCCCGAGCTCGGGCCCGATTACGAGCCCGAGCTCGGGCCCGATTACGAGCCCGAGCTCGGGCTCGTTCTGGAGCTCGTAATTGAAACGAGCTTTACGAGCTCAAGCCCGAGCCTTTGCTTTGCCAAGCAAGCCCGAGCTCGAGCCCAATATAGAGCTCGTTACCGAGCCCGAGCCCGAGCTTCTGTGAAGGTCTTCAAAACCTTGTTATGATGTGAAGATTTTATTTTATTTTATTATTTTGATATAGTTGGAGACTGGCCAACTAGATTCAAGGAGAAAGGGAAGGATGAGCTCAGAAATGGAAATAGGAAAAAAGGTCCTAGACCGGTACCGGAACCATAAGAAAACCGGTATTTTCCGGTTTTCTAGCCGAACCGGCCGGTACGGAGCCGGTACCGGCCGGTACGGAGCCCGTACCGGCCGGTACGGCTGTTAATGAGCCAAGCTGCTCGGGCTTGGCTCGGGCTCGGCTCGGTAAAAGCCCGGCTCGGGCTCGGCTCGTTAGTCAAACGAGCCCGAGCCCGAGCCCAATATGAGGCTCGTGTACATCCGAGCCCGAGCAGCTCACGAGCCCAAACGAGCTCTAGTCTCCCACTGAAAAATCTTATCTCAGCACTATAATTCATAAAAATCTGACCACATAGAGAAAAATAGCCTGTTATCGAGCCCGAGCCCGAGTTCGGGCCCGATTACGAGCCCGAGCTCGGGCTCGTTCTGGAGCTCGTAATTGAAACGAGCTTTACGAGCTCAAGCCCGAGCCTTTGCTTTGCCAAGCAAGCCCGAGCTCGAGCCCAATATAGAGCTCGTTACCGAGCCCGAGCCCGAGCTTCTGTGAAACGAGCCGAGCCGAGCTCTCCCAGGCTCGGGCTCGGCTCGTTAACAGCCCTACCGGCCGGTACCTGCCGGTACCGGGCCGGTTCGCACCGGTATGATTTTATTTTTTTTTTAGAACCAGTTTTTGAAACCACCGCGTACCGGCCGGTATGTACCGGACCGGACCGGTACCGTACCGGTCCGGCCGGCCACCGGTACGCCGACCGGTACCGGTACGGCGGACCTTAGTCAAGGGTATCTTCTGCAAACTGAAGGGTTGGGTAGCTGGGAAAATGTCGTGCAATTTATCTCTGTTGGGGACTGGGGAGGGGGCTGCCTAAGAAAGAGGTGATAAACCAATTCAACATTCTTTCATCCTCCTGATGGCATTTTGTCCCAATAATATTTTTATTTTGCAAGGATAAATATATTGTCTCTTTCCCAGTTTGCCTCTATTATATTTGGGTGGACTATACCCCTTCCTTGCCTGTATACCAAGTTAAACTAAGCTGGCCAAAGTGTCTTCAGTTCATGAGGTAGGAAAATGGAGTGTCAAAGTGAGGCAATCTTCTTTATAAAGAAAGAGGTTGAACTTCAGCGGTTCAGATTGGGAGTTTTGAACCTAGTAAATATAGAGTACAAGGATTATTAAAAGAATCAATGTGGGGCAAAACGATAAAGTACCTTCTCTGCTTCCATAATAGAGATGTGACATGATTGGTGTTGTACATTCTCATGCTTGTGCATGATGGACTGGCCAGTGATTCATCATGTAATTAGAACTAGTGCACTATTTATCTAGAGGGTGCTCCAATTCTTTTATGATTTAAAAGAAGTAAATATACATTTGATATTAACAAATCTATATTTGTAATCTAGGAGTCATTCCATATCTATGAAGTAAGTATGCATATACCAGGATATGGATAGCTGATACGGAAAATCTTGAAAAAGTAGGATATGATATAGCTAGAATATGTCAAGGAATATATATGTATATATGTGCATATATGCACGTATATGTAGTGTGTGTATATATATATATGTATATGTATTTGTGTATGTATAAACGAATATGTAAATTGCATACATACGTACGTACATACATACATACATACATACATGCATGCATGCATATATATATACACACACACACACACACACACCCCTACTCAAAATACATATGTATGCATATAAATAAGCGTCCATATAAAGTACATTAGGCTATCCAAATAACATAGTCCTTTCCATACTTCATATTTTAAAATTAATACCATACTTCATATTTTAAAATTAATATTATAGACTAAATAATTGACCCTCTTCCTATTTTTGGAGGCATCGGGAAAGTATCTGAAGTGTGTCCAAGAAGTATCTAGAGTCTGGACTCTGGAGTGTTTTTTAATTTGAGAAATAGAATACATGAGTATCGGACATATATCCAAGTAGTTAACGAGTGTCGGTATTAGATATGGATATGATACAGACATGACATATGATTTGAAGTATCTGTGCTTCCTAGTCCCATATACTTTTTTTGAAGTGAAATTTAGTTTTATCCTTGTTTTGCTATTATTTATTTTTATTTTTAACTTGTAGGCTATTTTGTTTATGTGCATGTACCTCAAAACATCTTGGAACTTATAATTGCTAAATATGCTTATGTTTCAATAACTGAAGTATCTTGGAGACTAAACCTATCTAAGCAGGAAACTAATTTGATATTGAAAGTTTGCTTCCTCCAGACTTGGTGAAAGGCATAAAGATGAGCAAGTTTTCAATGAAAGAAACGAATGAAATTTCTACATTCCTTGGTAGAGCTTATACTCGCCTAGATGCTTGGTTTCAATGGTTTAATACTACACAATGTGGTAAGTTGATTTCATAATATTTTCTTTCTATATGCTTTTGGAACTAGAATGTGCAAGATACTTTCGACACAATCTGTTATATGTTAAGATGTTTAAACTTTAAACCATTTTATGTTATCTATCAAATTCATTATAGGGCATTTCAACATATATTGTAGCTTATCATCCATTTAAGGATACACATTTGAGAGAGATAAATTCATGACACCAATACATAGAAACTTACCTAAAGCAATCTTGTCAATAATTAGTTTAAATGGTGAAAAATGCTACATATCCTAATAACTCAAGATTTCTAAAACTGATATTGATGAAGAATAAACCTCATTAAATTTTAAAATGTCAATCATGCAATAGTAATCCGTTATGTGTCTGTAATTTAGGATTGTTTTTCTTTCACCATGTTGTGCATGCTTTTCTATATTTACTCAAGAGTGATACTCTAATGGCAAGAGAATTGTACTGATGCTGTTATTTTTCGCTAAGTGTCAAGATTATCACAAAAAACAGCATCACTGTTTCTAATTGTTAAAGAGACATATGAATATCTTCTATTAAGCTTGACATGTATCAATTAGTAAATTGCTTATTTACATAATTAAGTGATATAAAACCGGATGTGCTACAAGCATGACTATGTGTAACCCACTGACTATTGTCCATTTGATGTTAGCTTATGGCTGGTACAAGTCATGGACCAGTACAACATGTATAGCAGTACTGGGGTTGGGAAATGAGCAAGTTGTTTGTGAGCTAGCTTGTGTTTGGCTTGAGTTCGGCTTGGTTGATTAGCAAGCGAGCTAACTAGCACCATGCTTAGCTTGCTCAAGCTTGGCTCGATGTAGCTTGAAGCAGGAATATATAAATAATATATATAATATACAATAAAAAATATTATTTATTATAAATTAATATACTTATGAAGAGTTGAATGTAATTTAATTATAAGATTAAAATATAATAAACAATAAGTCCAAACAATATAAATGGAAGCCTCAAAAAATCTCAAGCTCTCACCATATCTTTTAAATGACCTATATATGAGCAGCTTGAGTTCAGGTGGAATTTATATGTTTTGGCTTGAGCTCGACTTGATCATAAAAGAAGTTTAACTAGAGCCAGGCTTGGCTAGCTCGTTTTCAACTTGTTTACAACCCTAAGTGGTGCAGCCTGCCATAGCCAGTACCTTATTCTGGTACAGGTGATTTGTGCTGGTGCAAGCGCACATAGCAGCTGCCATGGGCCATAACTTTCAGTTCTTAAATCCATTTATGGTGCACTCAGTATTTTTAGTGAATTTTCATTCAAGAAAGTACCTAGTTATGTGGATCTGTACATCATATGCACCCTTTTAGAGGATAAGAAAAGGCCCAAAGGCAGTAGGCTACACAATAGAGGGTAGGCTTCTCCTAAATACCTCTAACCCCTTAAACCTTAGTGATGGTGGCATTCGATCCCAGGTCAGTTGGTAATTGGTAGAACTGCCAAAAACTTTACTAACTTGTTAAGCTGGCACCTTTGTATGCACCTCATACTAGACCATAACATTGCACAAAGTACACCCATTTTAATAAAAAGTGCAGCTTAAATCCTTTAATGTGATTTGTTGCTTCTGATTAGGGGCTGGATAGGTTTGGAGTTCCATGGTGTACCACATTGTCTATTGGCATGCAATGACATAGGAACCGTGTGATGCTATAGAAGGATATGATATATGCATGCTAAGTTTTATAATAATCTATAGAAGGTAATTAATAGAATCACCATAGATGCATCAGCTTTTAAACAAGAATGGACTATTAGGATCTCAAGCAAGGTATGCTGAACCGACCGGAACCGGTCGGTTCAGCCTGTACCGAACCGATGTCGACAGGCACCGGTACGGTACAGCGTATAAAAACGGTTCCGACCCAAGCACATTTTTCCCGCGCGCCCACGAGCGGGGAAGAGCGCCCGTGCGCGGGGCAGCGCGCCCCGCACGTGGGGAAGAGCGCCCACGCGGCTGGAGCCCACGTAGGCCTGTTAATGCGCAGGAACCGCGCCCGCTTGCAATTCCCCAGCAGGGAATCGAGCACGTGCGCGGTTCCCCGCGCGGGGCACCGTGCCCACGCGGGCGGCTAGCCCGCGTGGGCTATTTAAATGCCACTCTGTGGCATTTGACGCGTCCGGGTGGATGCGCGCGGACGCGGTAATTTTTTTTGGGAATCGCGAGCGGAGAACGCGCGCCCGCGCGCGATTCCCTGCACAGGAACCGCGCCCGCGTGCGGGGCACCGTGCCCACGCGGGCTGGCAGCCCGCTTGGGCCATTTAATGCCACTCTGTGGCATTTGACGCGTCCGCGCGCGCCCGCGACGTGTTGTTTCCGCGCGCGCGGCTCCGGTTCGGTACCGGTTCCAAGCCGGTACCGAACCGGAACCGTACCGGTGCCGATGCTCACCGGTACGCCGGTACGGTCGGTCCGGCGAACCTTGATCTCAAGCAAGTCCTCATAGGTGTCATATTATTAAGAAAATAGAGTTACAAATAGATTTCTTGAGAGAAACCTTTATTCTTTTATCAAATAAACTATGGAAGTTCTAAATCTTGCCTTTTAGATTTATAACCATGATTCATGAAGTCAGTGTTACTTGGACACATATTATTTCTTAAAGTCATCGACACATATTATTTCTTAAAGGCATTTTGGCCACTCAAACCACTTGTATACGCAGTGACATATTAAAGATATTCCTTGGCATATCTTTACATTTTAAAATCATGACAAAATTTTCTTCCAATGGTAGTGCTTGGCAATTGGCACTTCTAACAAAATATGAGGCCTTCCTGGTTTGATTGAGTTCAAGCAATTGGTTCTATTGTTCATACATTATTCTTATGTATGCATGTACATATACGCTGCAGATATAGTTATAAAGATAAGTCTATATAGTTGAGTTGTAGGCGCACCATCTACTTGTTTGGGTGAAATTGCTGATATTGGTTTGAAATAGCATAAATCTCTCACCACACAAACAAACTACAGTAGTAAAAAGATACAGATCTTCTCATTTTGTGTTGGATTATTCAAGCTTCTTTTGCGTGTTTAAAGCTCCCAAAACCTGGTCTTGTTTAGGGACCTAGCAAAGTCATATTTAAGTTTAAAGAGGCACTGATCCTGTGAACTCCTTGAAAATTAGGAGAATCCAAAAGTCAGCTTTTAATATGATAACTTGATTTGAAATATTCTAAACCCGCAATATAAATATAAACATATATTGGCAAAAAATAGTGCTAATTGCTAAAAGAAAGGTTCACCGAACCGATTCCAGGGCTCGTATCGGTTGGCGACTGGCTCGATATGGTATGGATTTGTACCGTGCCGTTTCGAGACATACTAAATATTTTTTTTTGCTGATTTTCATATTTTTCTGATTTTGAATCGAAATCGACAAAAAAAATTAGGGTTCTCCCATTTTGAAATGAAACAAGGATCCCCTGTTCCAAACATCTGATGAGGGCTTTCGATCCCTCTCTCTCTCAGCCTCTTCCTCTCCTTGTGTCCCTCTCTCTCCTCCCTCTCCCTTCTCCCTCACCCCTCTCTCTTTTCCTCTCTCTCCTCCCTCTCCCTCTATAGGCGCTGTAACGCTTCCATTTCGAATCGAATGAATAAATCATGACGGTAGCCCACCAATTCGTTTGGTATGCCCTGAATCAGCTGATTCGGCGTGGTTTAGCAGATCTTGGCTTAAAGCCTAAAATAATCCTAATTAGGTTGAAACTAGTATGAGATATAAATCCAAAAACTAATCATCACATGGTTTTTTCATGTTCCATTTCTTGTACCTTTATTTTTTATATCATGTATATAGGCTGGGAAATGATACTTTGGCTAGTGGACCAAACAAACGTAAATTGATGGCTTGGATATGACTGTGTACAAGAGAAATAAATATGAAAGTTTCATTTTATGTTTCTTAGGTACCTTGCTATGGAAGTCAGAAGTAAGGATGTATATATCATATCTAGGCGCCCCAACGCACGAGACTCCCACCATTATGGGGTATAGGGAGGGTCAGATGCAAGGTCCGCCGAATCGGTACCGAGGCCCATACCGTCGGTGGACGGGTCGATACGGTACTGGTACCGGCATGCTCAATTTTTTTTGTGGAGTTTTTCAAGTTGTTTTAATTGGTGATCAATCTTTTTATACTTTTTTTTTATTGATTTTAAGTCTAATTTGATGTTTTTTGATAATTTTTAATATTTTTATGATCTCAGTTTAACCTAAATGATGCATCTTATTGTTTTAAAATGATACAAATTATAAAATTATTAGTGAGATGTTGCATGATACAAGAAGCAATATGAAATATCCTCAAATCAAGTAGTGGGATGAAAAATATAAAACAATACAATAAATTATATATATTTAAAGTACAATATACATATCGATATATAAAATTTCATCGAGTAGCGATGCCTCATAGATATCTAGATCATTAGCATAGTCAGGAGGCACATTAGTCCATCTCTCTAACCAAGCGTCGTCATGTATATTCATTCTATAAGGAATACACTCCGGGTTATAAGCACTCTTGGATCTCTTGCTGAAGCTCTAGCTCTGAGAGGTTCTCTGGCTGATAAATTGGCTGATAAAATGGTTGTGAAGGGCCCATCCGAATAAGCCGACAGCAAAATCCAACCTATAAGATGCTTCGGGCTGCGTAGGGTAGTAACCATCGAAAGATGCCTCAGACACACTATATCCATCTCCATATCTGTATGGATTATAGGTTGCTTGTGGCTGCGGGTAATGGGATTTAGTAGACCCTGAACCTGATATGTCTATGGATTCTACTCTACGTGCAAGATCATCTGCAGCTATATCGTGTCCGTCTGAATGACCTCGAGGAGCCCATCTCCTATATGCAATTGGATTCTCACGGACTCCATCAAATCGTGCCCCGTGGTTTCTATCCTGTATAGCATGCGTAAATTGGGACTCACCGGTGACTCGAAGACTATCCTGCGGCTGTCTTACAAATAGTGTCTCATGTCAACTCTCTTTCTGGCCAGCGTTTCATGACTATCAGAACTGCTTCTCCTGGTCTCTGAATAAGAGAATTGACTTCCGACACTCTCTATAGGGTCTGCAGGTGTTTTTTATTTTTTTTGGTGTGCTGGGCAGATGCCTTTTTACCCCTCGTGCCACTTGCTGACTGCTTACCCTTTATGCTCCTCTGTCTGACTATGTTGGGAGGATGTCTGTCGCTCTCTTGTCCGAGTCGACCGGATAGCATGGTGGCCTCGTCTAAGCATCTCTCGATCATATCTTTGAGAGAATATCTCAGATAAAGAGCTATGTAGTAACCGGCTTTCTTGTGGCTGATCAACTGAAGGGATGCGTGGAATATTGCTCTTTGCCTATTGTCCTACATCGACCTTAGTCTCGCTGGCTACGAAACTGGCCGGTCGTGGAGGCGATCCTCGCTTATCAAGCTCCGGCTCCTCCTGCTCCTGGCTCACAAGTCATTGTGTGCATGATCGAATTAAAATTTGAATAAATGGAAACCAAATTTTGCTGGAGAGTAGCTTACATGCCCCTATATGCATTTGGTTTTACAGTTTTTTTTAAATTTTATTATAGACATATTTTCTATTTTTTAATCCAAAAATATATTTTTAATTTTTAAAAATTATATATAATTCAAAAATTAAAATTTTTTATTTCATCGTGTAGATCATCCATAGATCTACAACATATAATAAAATCAAGCCCAAATTGAAAATTTTGGCATGATCTCTCCTTATTTTGCATATTTTTGAGCTATTTTTTCAAACTTTTCAAAAAACTTTTGAGGGAATGAGATAGGAAAGAGGAAGCACACCTTATTTAGGTTTGGATCTTTCTGCAGTCATGTTGAATCAGTGTGATTTTGACTGTTAGGGGAAGCGGGAAAGCCGGAGAGCTTCGAAACACAATAAGGATGTTGGTAAGGCCTTCTTGGGCCTTCCCAACATCCTTTTATCACCAAAGAAAGAAAAAAGGAGGGGGTCTAGTTCCGAACCGAGTCGACTCGGTGCAAACCAAACGGTTCGCACCAAGTTTGAACCATGGTATGCCATACCGTACCTTACTGGACGGTACCGGGCGTACCTACTGTATCGGTTTGGTATCTGTACGGGTAGCGTACTGACCATAAATACGCTAAATAAATTTCGTACCGTACTGTACCGACACTATACTAGTGTGGCACCGGTACGGAGTTCGGTACTAGTACCATGAATCTTGGTTCGAACGGAACTGGCCGGTTTAGTCTAGTTCGGGCCTTTTTCGGCCGTTTCGGTTGGTTTGGAACTGGTTTTGGCCCGTTCGAGGCCAGAACCGACTCCAATAGACAAACCGATCCGGTTTCCTACAGAGTCGGCTCTGTACGGGCCGAACCGGGTGGCCTTATGCCCGCATATAGAGAGGCTATTACCGTGTTTCGAACATGTGACACCGAGGTCACCATAAAATAACCTTACCATTGCACCAAGGCTTGCCCTCTATATATATTCTACTTGCAAAACCTAGAATTAGTTTGTTAGACATATATGTAGTAAGGTTATTTGTTCTATATGTCTTTCTGCAAATGAATATGTATTTTTATAGCCTAGACATTTATATCTACATTCTACAGTTTGCTTTGTGTGACTTCAGAAATGTAGTGGAGAAACATGCTTTAGACTTTGAGTTTAATATGTCCCAAAGAATATTTGTAGTTTGTCCTACTTCAAATTTATATAGGTATAATAAGTTGACAGTAAGTTGAAAGAAAGCCCTAGTTTGGAATATTCTCGAATGGTCCTCAATCAAGAATGTCGTTTAACTTTTATTAATTTTTAAATGTTTAAAGCGACAGAAATTAAAAATTGGTTCGAATATATTGATAAAATTTCTTTCTATTTTGTGGATTTTGTTTGTGGTTTAAAAAGGTTCCCTAGTCGGGAAGTCAAGGTTTCATAGTATAAGTTGTAGTGCAGGAAAAGATCTTCCAAATGTTGATTAAGGACCATCATGGAAGTCATCGGGGTTCAAGTGTTTTGCTGAAGTTCACTAACTTTGGATTGTAGGTTAAATTCAAATAGTGTTACTCAAGTGTTTTTCTTGGTCAAGAACATTGTCTAGCTCATCTTGGTCAAGAACATTGTTTGGTTCAGATAAAGCAGGACACTGCATAAATATTTATATATTGTTTTTGCTGAAAATACTTGTTACTGATCTGTTGCTTACATGAAAAAAATCATTAGGTATTATATTTATATTTGAAAAATTGATAGTAAATGTCAGTCTTTTCATTTCATGCTTTACCATATCAGAAATGTTTTAAACATCACATTACACAAAATTTAGATGTTCCAATACTTACTCTCTTGCTTTCTCCATTTTCGATTCTTAGGCAAAGATATGGACACCTTTTATTGGCATGGGAGGGACAATACAACAACCAAGGAATTAAATCCAAAGGTTCTGAGATTCTATTTCTTCTTAAACATCTCTCTTATTCAACCACTTCAACTTATTGTTGTAGATAAACTGCTACATCTATCAACCTGTCATGATTGTGCCTGAATAAATCCAATATCTTGTGTTATGTTGGTAGAAAAGCTATATGAAAAGAGGCCATAAATGTATCTCAAGAAGTCTTAAAATGTATTACCAAAAAATGTAATACGGAAGTTACTGATCACATAATTAATAGTCACACGTGGGTGGCAAATAAATTTCTTCATAATGCAATTTAAGTCACATATTTCATAAAGTTGTATTTCTGAAATAAAACTATCTACCACTACCATACCCATAACCGTCAGGCCTTGTCCCAACTATTTGTATTTCTAAACTGTCCAATCTAATTGAAACTCAAACAGCAAATCTGAATTATTCTAATTGTTAGGGCAGGTACCTTACAAAACTGGAAACTGGTTTCTAAATATAGAACTGATTAACAAAGATCTAATGGTAGGAGAGGTCCCTGAAACTATGTCAGAGGGTTTAGAAAGAGGCGGAAAGTTTTAACTTGTTACGGTTAGAAGAGAATCTTGAAGTAGCAGCAGAAGTTGTGCTTGTTAAGAATGATTTTGGAGATAAATCTAACTTCAAATCAAGGTCCACTGAACTGGTACTAGGATCCATATTGGTCGGTGGGCGGGTCGGTACGATATCGGTTCAGTAGCGTATCGACATGGTACACTTGGGCGTGCGGGTTTCGAACCGGCACACCTAATTTTTTTTTTGAGTTTTTCAAGTTTAATTAATTTGTAATTAATCTTTTTCAATTTGTTCATTGATTTTAAGTCTAATTTGATTTTTTTTGATATTTTTTGATGTTTCTATGATTCTGGTTTAATCTAAATGATGTATCTTGTTGTTTTAAAGTGATATAAAACATAAAATGATTAGTAGATGTTGCATGCTATAAGAAGCAATATGAAATATTCTAAAATCAACTAATGAGATGAAAAAAATAAAATAATATAATCAATTACATATATTTAAAGTACAACATATATACCAATATCTTAAATCTCGTCGAGTGGCGATGTCTCTCATAGATATCCGGATCATTGGCATAATTAGGAGGTACATCAGCCCACATCTCTAACCAAGCAGCGTTGTAGTCTTATATGTTCTTCCTATAAGGAATGCGCTCTGGGTTATAAATACTCTCGGATCTTTCGCTGAAGTTTTGGCTCTGAGGTGTCCTTTGGCTGATAAAACGGTTGTGAAGGAGCCCATCCGAATAAGCCGGCAGCAAAATCCGATCCGTAAGATGCTCTGGGTTGCGTAGGATGGTAGCCACTGGAAGATGCCTCAGATGCACCATATCTATATCCATATGGATCATAGGTTGTCTGTGATCGGGGGGTATAGAATTCAGTATAGAACTTGGAACCTGATACGTCTATGGATCCTACTCTACGTGTGGCGTCATCTACCGCTGCATCATGCTCTCCTAAATAACCTCAAGGTGCTCGTCTCTTATATGCAATCGTATTCTTGCGAGCTTTACTAGATCATGCACCATAGTCCTTATCCTGTGTAGCATGCGTAAATTGGGTCTCACTGGTGAATCGAAGAGTACTCTACACCTGTCTCATAAATGACAGTCTTATGTCCACTCCCTCTCTAGCCAGCAGATCCATGACTACCAGAACTGCTGCTCTTGGTCTCTAAATCTGAGTGAATTGGCTTCTCCTCCATACTCTCCATGGGGCTGCAGGTGTCTTTTGCTTTTCTTTTTTGGTATGCTGAGCAGCTGCTTGCTTATTCTTCGTGCCACTCTTTGCCTGCTTACTCTTCATGCAATTCGCTGCTTGCTTATCTTTCATGCCACGCACTGTCTACTTACCCTTCGTGCCACTCTCTACCTGCTTACTCTTCTTTGTGTCCCCTCTCTGACTGGTTATGTTGGGAGGATGGATGTTGCCCTCCTGACCGAGTTGACCGGGTAGTGTAGTGGCTTCTAAGCATCTCTCAATTATATCTCTAAGAGGATGTCTTGGACAAGGAGTCATATGGTGACCGGTTTTTCTAGTGACCTCTGTAGTTGTGGTTGATCAGCTGGAAGGATGCGTGGAATATTGCTTTCTGCCCATTGTCCTTTATCGACTCTAGCCTCGTTGGTTACGAAACTAGCAGATCATAGAGGCGATCCTCACTCATCAAGCGCCGGCTCTTGCTGCTGGTCCACAAGCCATCCGATTATAGAATTTATCTTCATCATCAACGAAAGCATTATGGATCGAATCTGTGTACTTTAGCTCTACTTCCTCTTGAATGCACTTAGCTTCAACTTTAGATTGTAGTGAACTTATACAAGGTCGTTGAGGTACTTCTGTGTCAAACAGTTTCTCTGCTTACTGTGGATGAGAGCGAAGGTGAATTAGTTGCGCTTACAGCCACTCGAGGAGACCATTTGGAAAAGGATCCGGATAGCTAGTCGTTTAAGATTTTTTGCGGACAAACCAAAATGAATCCACCATTCAGCTACAAAAACATTGAAGAAAATTATATAGAAGATAATATCATATTAGTAATCATCTAACGCCAGGTAAATGTCCTTCTGATGTGTAATATACCTGAATTCATACTTTTCTTACGACATCTGCTGAGACTTCAAAGCTGTCAGTGCCTTCTCTAAATATTTTGGTTTATGAAAAAGAACCATAATATAATATGTTAATAATTGAAGATACCAATTAACTTATATATGTCACTTAAGTTAACTTACCTTTTCTAGATAGGGTCGTGACTTCTAGATTAGGCTCCATCTTGTAAATCATATTATGCAAAGCGACCAGAAATTCGTCATCCATATCGATTCCAGCTACGGTGTACTGAAACTTCGGGTTCAGATAGTATGCTGTAGATAGAGTTCGCTATTATCTTAGTAAATTGTACAAGTATAGAAGCCACGATCTGTTATGCTGGTACCTGGCACTGTACTGGTTGCTCGACGACATAAGTTGGTACGGGCCTGCGCCGTGCCTTGCCGGGCCTGTATTGACACAAGAGAGGGCGAACACAGACCGTGGGAGAGGAAAAGAGAGAGAGAAGGGGAGAGGGAGAGAGGAGGCTGACGGAGGGTGGAGGCTGGTGGAGGCCGACACCAGGGCAGGAGGCAAAGGCTGTGGCGGGATCCCTGTTTCATTCAAAATAGGGGTCCTACTGCTAAATTTTTTTGCGATTTTTAAGTTTTCCGACTTCATTTAAAAATCACGAATTTTTTTAGCGGTCGGACCCTTGTTTTGAACAACATAGGGGACCGGTCGCAGCCTTCGCCTCCTGCTCGGGCGCTGGCCCTCCGCCGCCTCCCTCCCTCCTGGCGACGGCGTCTCGATTTCGTCGCCAAAACCCTTCCGGTCCACCGTTGGTACAGCTTGAGACGCTTTGAACCGGACGGTTTGGGATGGTTCCGCTGACCCTAATAGGAGCAGTCAAATTTTCAATGTTCTTGCTTACCTGCTAGATGTAAGTCCTTATCTATCTGGTAGTCCCACCGTCGCTCAATAATGTCGATGTACTTCTGGGCATACGTCGGATCTGCCTCGTTGATCTGAATTTTTGCCCTTTATCATATGATACAAGAAGCCCATCTGGGGGTACCTCCTGCTATCCACGGTCCGAAGCACTTCGTACAATGGTCTGATAGCCTTCACTATTTTTTTGGCCCGCTGCCAGAATGTCTGCATCGTCACCAAGTCCTTGACAATGCTCTCTTCAGTGTTGGCCCTTGCAAATTTACTTTTCTATCACTTGAAGCTGATAAACATCTGACGTAGGGTTGTTTTCTTTTCAAGAAGGCTATCAAGTGCAATGTAGTTGATAGCAAACCGTGTGACTCCTAATCTCAAGATCTCTTCTCCAGCATATCTCATCAATGAAAGGACCCATGTATAGTTATAAATATATCTGGTGATGGTTTGGGCTGTCTCCACTATCTGCTGCACTCTATGAATATTCGCAATGTCCATCAACATGACGTCGATACCATGTGTAGCACATGGGGTCCAAAAAATATGTGGCCACCGCTCCATCAAGATTTCTCCAACAACCTTATATTGTGGCCTATTATCAGTGATAACCTGTACGACATTCTCCTCTCCTATCTAATTAATCTGAGGATGTACATGGCGCCATGCATCTGATCAGAAGTATCAACTGACTTATGGAAGAAAGTTTTTGTATCACAATATGTCAAAAAGTTGATAATGCTTCGCATGGTAGGACCAGTCCAACTATCACACATCACCGTCAGTCCATATGTGGGCTATTTGCTTTTGTATGAGGCAATCTACTTCTCTAGCTCCTCATTATTGTCAAGAAGCTCACCATAGATGTCCTTCGATCTTGGAGGATCTGCACCGAGATCGGCAGCCTATATGGATGAAAGATCTATAGTATGTATTGTTTGCCATGTTCGCTGGGATGTGTCTGAAGTGGAATCAGGATCCAATAGCTCGCTACATATCCTTCTTATCCTTCTTCAACATTGTGTCAACCTTCTGCTGCTTCGAATCTTTGTTGGAGAAGGCATGTAGATCTAAATTATGGATGGTGGCTCGTGGTGGAATCTTCCTCGATGACTTCTTTTCGCTACCAAAAGCTTCCAGCATAGATGCAATACGATTATTGCCTCTGCTGATGGTCTCCTTGATTGAGGAGGTCCTCCTGAACTCTGTATTTGCCCTGCTGCTCGTAGAACTAGAGCCTGACTTGTAGTATGAGGGCCCAAATCAAGCGCTATGCCTAACCATATCATCCTGCTGCCACTAATCATCCAGGATCGCCTGAATGGCAGCCTAGATCTGTGCGTCACCATCTGGAGCGGATGCCTCTCACTTCTTGGAGTGATAGGAAGGTAGCTCTGCCGCTCGACGGTCCACCTCCGCCTTCTTCTTGGCAACCTCTCCTTCGCTGCTTTGAAATCAATGAAGTGGTTCTTCATCAGCTGTTGAATCTCCTGTAGGCATTTCTAGCACATAGATATGTCAGGATAATTACCAGTTAAGTGCTGCTTCAACCAGGTTACCCCAAATTCTTTGAACTCTGTGTTACACTAGTTGTACTTCCAATGGTGCCGATCCGAGAGCATTTGCCCATGATTCAAACCAATATCATGCTTTGGCTTCTTTTTCTTTGATAGTTTCATTTCTCTAGGTTTATCAAATACGTCAGATTAGCAATTATTTAAAAATAAAAAAGTTTCGTTATGATGAAAATATTTTTTTACTTCAAAAAATACATCTAATTTATCTAATACATAATACTAATTTTTCATATATTTTTATTTATTTATATGTTTTTAATAATTTTTAAATTAAAAAATATGTTTAAATGCCATAAATTCAGAAAATATGTTTTTGACTTCAAAAAATAATTCTCAAATATGTATTACGTACAACTAATTTTTCATAATTTTTGGTATTAATTATATATTTTTAATTATTTTCAAATTAAAATATAATTTTTACATATTAATATTTAAAAAATTAATTTCAGCTCAGATTCATGTAGAACCTAATAATGGATGATATATATATTTTTCTAGGCTCGTAGGCATCCATCAAAGACTACTTATTTTTCATTTTTTTTAAAATTTAGGCTCAGGCCACTGTGTGCATGATCGCATTATAACTTGAATAAATGGATACCAAATTTTGTTGGAGAGTAACTAGCATGCCCGTAAATACGCTTCTAATTTCATATTTTTTTTGAATTTTATTTTTATCTAAAAATGAATTTTTATTTTTTAAAAATTATATATATTTTGAGCCATCTATAGATCATCTATAGATCTACAACTTATCCTAAGATTAAGCCAAAATCGAAAATTTTGGCATGATCTTTATTTTGTAAATTTTGAGCTATTTTTTAGAACTAAAAAATAGAAAAAAATGAGATAGGAAAGAGGAAGCACATTTTTATTTAGGCTTGGCTCGTCATTCAATCATGCTGAATTGGTGTAATTTTCGCCGTGGGGGGGAGTGGGAGACGTTTGGAGAAGGGAATAAACGTTTCTCAGGCCTTTCCAACATTCTCTAATAACAAAAGAAGGAAAGGGGGAGGGGGGCCGGTTCCGAACTACCCGGTTTACACTGAGGTTGAACGGAACCTGCCGGTTCCAAACGGTTCCAGCTGGTTCGCGACCAGTCCCGATTTTAACAATCGAACCGATCTGGTCCCCCACCAGTTTGGCTCGGCACGAGCTGAACCGAGCAGTTTGGTCCGGTTCGGCTGACCTTGCATCAAATAGTTGCTACAAGATATGGTGGTTACAGTTATTGGTTTGTCTTCTAAAAACTGCAGTGACTTCTATATATTCATTAAATGCTCCAAAATTTGTTGCTCATCATTGTCGTGTATATTCTCGAATGTTCTTTAAGTTTTGGCTGGAACTTCTTGTTTTGAAAAGCTAATTCAAAATCTTTAAGGAATTAAACTATGAGATAACAAGTTCTGTATTCTTTCAGAAGTATCATAATGTTTGCATGGACCCACACATGTTTATATTGATTATTGTGCCAAAGAACTGTGCGTGCTCCACAATTACTTTGCACTAACATGCATTTCCTAAGGTGAAAAATCTATATTGTGAATAAATGATAAAGCATCATGTGATATGAATGAATGAATGAATAATAAAGAAAATCAAATATAGACATAATTTTGCGCTTTATACAATTCATTTTTGTGCTTGTGGTCACTTTTTAAACCAAAAAGACTAAAATACAGGACAATAGGAATTTTGTAGATTGACTGTCAACGCCATAAAACTTTAATGTCAAAAAAGGCTGAGTCTTTTTTTGTCGACATAACTGCACTTGGTTAACCCCATGAGAAATGATGAGGTTGAATAGCATCAAATCATCTGACAGAGAGATTTGAGATTATTTAAAAAACAAAGGTGCCTCTGCAGGGAAAAACTTTTTGTTTTTATTTATCATGGCTTGTTGATAACTTAGTTGAAATTGTATTTACATGAAAACTTGTAGGATTGTTCACCTATCCAAAGAAATAAAGACTTGTAATTTTATGAAAAATTAGCTATAGTAATCTCATTTAAGTATAAGATAGATATAGCTTGTGGAGGTTCAAAGTCTTGCTTCTACTTTAGTTAGGTCTTCAAATTTTTTAGACACCAGCAAAAGATATACATGCCTTTTCATGGCTATTTGGATGATTCCTTCTTCCATTGTCCCCAAAATATGTGTCTCACCAGATATTTAATCATGGTGTTTATGCCTTATTTTGCACTTCATGACACCAAATAATGAACATATGGCTAGAGATCTCTTTTCTTTTTTGCATCTTGAAAACAAGTGTGAATTTGATCTTGTCTTGCTGAATAAATCATGATTCACTAAATTCACAGTGGCCAAGGTTCACTTCTATAGGATTTGGCAGAACATGAATCCTATGTTAGATGGGTTTGGTTATGGTTTGTCACTATGGTTTTGTCTAGGAGTCGGGACCTATCTTATCCCCAAAATTTGGGATAGGGATAACTAAAAAGGATTCGTAAATGGGTGCTGATACTTGGACATGCCGTACATAACCTGATTTTCTAGGAAACTTTTATGCTTTGTTTAACACTTTAACTTTTAATCCACACTTATGCATTTTTTTCATATATTTATGGCTATCACATACACAATTGTTCTTTTTCTATGCATGCATATTCTTATTTCTTCCACAGGTCAAGGACTAAAAAATAGATGCTCATCAAAACAATGGCTCAATAATATTTTTTTTATCAATAAGTACTTTTCTAAAATAACATATAAAACATGGACTAAAGATCAATTTTTCATCAACAGCCGCCTAATCAACACAATCACTAATGTCTGTCTATCATTGTAATAAATATGTGATGCACATGCTAGGAGCCTGACAAGACCTTTAGAAGTCACACTCCCAACTGCCTTTGTTGCCTCTACCTCTTCCTCTCTCAGTTTGTTCAGCCCATGCCGAGGCACCATCATTTGCTTGGCCGAGTCCCATGACTTGCCTCATCTTAGGTACGGCTACCTTGTCTCTCTCTCTCTCTCTCCCTCCCCCCTCCCACCCCTTCATCTTCTCCTGTCCCGCCACGATCTTCTCATGAAGCCGTGTCTAAGTGATGTTAGTGCATGTCGAGCACAGATTCCACACCCATACTTGTGTTGTGTCCTTGTGATGGAGGTATCCCTGGGTGTTTAGACGGTCCGGATATAACATCATGGATCAAGATGGACTAAATGTTTGGTCTTCTGGTATACTCTCTGTTTTCTTCCTCTTCATTGTGATAGTGATCAATAGTTCTAGCATAAGCTCTCTGTTTCTTACAAGGGTCTCCTTGCATCTTTTTGGTAGTGCAGCTATTTTCCTTCCTCTAGCATTCTTGCTCCTTTCCCTAGCCTTGCGATTTTTATAATACTCCACCTCAAAATTGGTATTTCTATCACCTTATGTTATGTTCTTGGTTCCTCTTTATGGATTGACATTTTAATCACGTAACACTGCAAACCATTATTATTAAATAATATTTTCCTATAAGTTTCAACAGGCAATGACATGTGCCAATAGAATAACACCTAGAAGCCTCTTCAATTCATCTACCCAACTCTAATCCTAGTAGAAGGGTTGTATGCCTTTTCTATATTCTGTGTAATAGCTCTCAAAGGTCTTGTTGCATACAAGGATATGCTCTAGAGCACAATTTTAATTCCTGCTCCTGGATTTTATACTTGTATGATTATAGTTAATAAATTATGCAGAATTTACAGCTTCAATATTAACTTTAAAGGAGTCAAAAAAGTATTCAAAATTTTTTTCTTGTCTAGATTGTCTGTATAATCTTCCTTAGAATTAAGTAACTAATCATGTAAATGCATCATCATTCTGGTTTACTCTTTCTTACCTTCGCCAATTTTCCATCCATGGATATGTTAAATTCCACTCTCTTCTTGCATTAATATCTTTTTATCACTATTATTCTACATTCTGTCTTTTCCCCTATTAAATATCCAGTGGACCCATCTTGTGCCATCATTTTTGTGGATGCTATCTGCTATCCTGGCATTAAGATTTTGAAGATCATAAATCATATGTTCACCTTGCTCGCAGGCTTGATATTTTTGTGATAACTTTGAAGCAGTGAATAGGTTAAAAGATAAGCAAATATTTGTTGAACACAGGTTTGTATAAATGTGTGAATTTCTTGAGCATTTAAAGAGATCTTGCAAAGTGAGAAACATTGTTGTCATTGAATTGACACTAGAAAGCAATATCCGTACCTTTTTTGGAGTCTAATTCAAACAGTAAAGCTTTCAGCCAAATTAAGAACTTTAATTTCGCCTTTTGTGGAAAGGGGTTTGTAACAACCCAAGACCTCACCCGCATAGGCTAGCCGGAAGGTATTATTTGGATTTCTTAGTCCTGGATAAATACCTAAGAACTCTCTGACAAATAACCAATGTGAGACTAAACACACGCTTGCACGGATCCTCACATACTCCCCCCGTTTAAGTTATGGCGCCCTTGCCAGGCTGTAGGTCTAAATCCATTCAAATCCAAACAGAAATACCACGATTAGTTTGTGCTCAACCCAAATGAGCCTGTGCTGCAATATCCCTTAGTCCACATAGGTCATGGGCTGGATTCGCTCTGATACTATTTGCAACAATCCAGAACCTTACCCAAAAAGGTTAGCCAGAAGGTATTATTTGGGTTCCTTAGTCCTGAATAAGTATCCAAGATCTCTCCGACGAATAACCAATATGGGACTAAACAAACACCCGCATGGGGCCTCACAGGCTTTTAATCCAAATGACTTGTTTCTTTGTCTTGTAACGTTATATGTTTCATGTTACGTTATCCTTTATGTGCAGATGTCAACTGTATTTCATCACTAATAACCTTGTAGTATTGTTAATATAAATGATTGCTTCCAGACATTGCAATCTGGGTTGGATGATTATCCGCGTGCATCCCACCCAGGTGATGAAGAGCGTCACCTTGACCTAAGATGTTGGATGCTTCTTGCTGCAGATTGCATGCATTCAATTGCAAAGTTTACTGGAATGAAAAATGATTTAGGAAAGGTATCATGGTGTCTATGTTCACTTGATAAATTCAGGACTGTTCTCTTATACTAAATTGCCTCTTGGAATGGGCACTCTGCAGGATTATTACATGTTGTCTGAGCGGCTTTCAAACATTGAGATCCTTAATCAGGTAAGTTTTTTGATTCTTTTTTTGTCAAGTATCAATAATTTGTCTCCCACTTTTTGTCAGTCTTCTCGGTGGTATGTTCTATAACAATTTGTTAACTCCTATCACCATACCAATCACATCTTGGTGATGCTACGAAGGAAATAAAATGCATTTGAAATGAGAAAAATAGCTAAATTTGGAGAACCGTGACTAAATGTGTTACACTGGTATTTTGAGTATTGTTTGGTTATGGATGTTGCTATAAGGCAAATTGAGTTCCACCTGATATGATAAATGACATCCAACATGGAAGAATTGCTTTATACTATTGTTTGGAGCTTAGGGGTTTTTTGGTTGTTTTATTAACAATGTTTCTTAAAACATGATTTTTATGTATAAAGGATTTCAGAGATGTGTGACTAAAACTTGTTTAATTTATTTTGTTTTGGATGGGAGAAAATCTTGGCAGGTTTGGAAAAAAAAAGATAATAAGTAAACAGGAGAAAAGAATATGAGTAGGGGAGGGGAAATAAGATGGGGCAGTTTGAGGATATGGAAGATGAGAGGTATGGTTAGACATAAGGGGGTGGATGAAGGAAGAGGAGAGGAACAAGGTGAGTTCTAAGATAGGAGATGTGACCCAGGGATCATGAATTGGTTTATAAAAATATGGGATTTGAGGTCTTAAACAACATTTTAAGAAAGTCATAGGTTCCTAGGCAATTAACAAAACCCAATTTTTGAGTCATATGAAACCCTTGTTTACTCTAAAACCTGATTAACATACTACCAATTGACAAAAACCCATAAAATTAGGCTTTATATTTTCTTTTCTTTTCTTTTTTTAAAAAAGAACCTAGAGATCAGCCCAGAGCTCGGTGTTAAATCTTATTTTATCAATGCAAGTTTCTTCACATTTGATCAATTAGACTTCAGGAATTAAATATTTTCTTACTATAAATACTGCAATCATAGAAGAATATGGGCTTTGATGTAAATATATAAACTTCGTTAATAGGATATCTCTTATTAATTTGATCATATGGGCATCTCTCATTTGACTTTTACTAGGCCATACAGTTTTGTGCTTAGGGACTTCATAGTTTATGCATTTGAATAGTCACTACAATACCCACTTTTTGAAGAATTTTTACTTGTTTCATTGGGCTTTATTTCCTTTCTGCTCAAATCTAACAAGATTTTCATTGTGCTTCGTCTCCTTTCTGCCTCAATTCTAGCAAGATTTGGCAATATTATGTAATTATATGTGCTGTTCTGTTATCTACTCATCATGGAAGATAATTTTCAAGGTTCTGACGGTGATGGGCCTACTAAAGGCCCATGCAATTCTTAGTTCTATATGCTCTGGTCTTAACTTTGTTCTTACTTTTCTGCTGTATTGAATGTTTTATATATTTTACAGATGCATTTAGATGAGGTTTCTGGAGCTTATTTTGATTTTGGGAACCACACTGAGAAGGTACGCTGATTTCATTTCAGAATACTTTGACAAACAGGCCTCCTAAAATCTATTTGCAACAACTTCTGGTAATTATTACTTCGCTTTAAGAAATATTTGCTGATTAGTCTGGTTCTGAAGTTTGGGCTTAAGTGGTGAAGAAGTTTGCAGAATAAGCTAGCATACACATCAAATATATGATATTTTGTATGTGGGTTTAATATATATCAAAAGATTAAGAAAAATCATACTGAGAAATATGTAAAACACTCATTGATGATATACTTTAATCGACTTGCAATATAAGATGCCAAACCCGCAAATCAAAGTAGCTGCTGCTAAATGGATGACATATTATTGTTGGAATTACCATGACATGGTAATCCTCTATCTTATGACTAGTAACAAATTGTCAAATTTTACATTCTCAAACTAATCAGATAACCGATTACATTTTGTGTATTCAATTGAAGGTTCCTTTTAAAAAACTGAACATTAACTTCAAATGACTAGTCTGCAATTTTCTAATATTCAACAGAAAATGATAAATGTTCATGAACATTATTCTTCATAGAGTCTTGTGCCAGATCTGACATGCATATTAGTTATTCTTATCATCGACTTTCTATACTTATTTTTCTATTAGTGAAGCACAAGTTCAAGTTCCAAATTGAAATATATTCATTTTTAGAAGAATAAAAAATATATGTTGACACACCAAAAAATGGTTTAAAACATATAGTACACAACAAACTGAAACATAGCATGAGCAATAACAACCACTTTTCAATTATTTCCTGCATGTAATAAGAATTGTTGGTACAAGGTTCACTCATCTTATCAAAATCTCCCCCCCCCCCCCCCCCCCCCCACCACCAAAAAAAAAAAGTGTCCTACACAAGGTTCCCCGGCTTGGTAGCGGATCCCCTACCGGTACCATGCTAGTACACTCCCCATATTGAGACTCGGGTACACTCCCCACATTGAGACTCGGTGCACTCCCCATATCAAGTCTTGTTTCAGTCTCTGTACGGTCCGATATGTTCGATACAGGATGGTACATATCAGTACGGCAAACCATTGTCTTACATTTCACCTAAAATGGGAATTCAAAATTCCTTAGTTACTATTTAGTGGACTATTGTGGTAAAATATCTATGCTGTATACTATCAAACAGGAATATGGTAGTCATGAATGTCTTAAACTTGATCAAGATTGTCTTTTTTCCTTTTCTTTTTTTAGTGTGTGTTCATGTGCATGTAATGTGTTTATGTTGTTGAATTAGAATCAATAAGAAAATTTTGTCTGTATTAGCTGCCACTAGAGATCAAAAGCTAATAGGGAAGGGGTCAGCAATGTAGAGCCTGGATCATGCATGTGGAGGAATTGCAATGACTTAAATGAGTCAAGATAACAAAAACGATGATTCAAATGAGGACAGACAATAACCAGGTTTATTAAATACATAATTAGCATTGAAGGGATTCAAACTTGTGACCTCCAACAAATGAACTTTGGTACCATGTTAACTAACCACTAGACCCCAACAGCGTAATCTAATAGGGAAAGGGTCAACAATGTATATCAGACTGAACATTTTGATTTTTGTTTCTCAACAATTCTAAAGGTCCCTCAAGAAAAATAAAGTTCAGCTTCTAATAGCATTAATTGGAAAATTTAGTTTACAAGAATTCTGAGTAGCAATACTTTTGAATATTTGAACATAATATGGTACAGTAGCTTTCTTAGCATCAAAAAAAGGAGTGCCCTATAGCAGCCAAAGGTGTCATCATTTGGCATAGATTTTCAAAGTATCTTTGCAAAAAGATGTTTTCATGCTAAATATGGCACCATTAACATTTTTTGTGTTAGAATTAGCTTGAAGTTTTATATTCTTTTGGAGTGACTTTTCTTCTTTTTTTGTTATTGTAACATTTTCCAAGTTTTTTCTTTTTCCTTGTATAATTGATTAGTCAATTTGATCCAATAGTCAACATGTTATGTTATATTTCTGTTACTTTAATATTCATATTATATTTAGGTGTTCCTGTTCTGTTCAACACTTTGGAACAGATAGGCACCCCAGAGTTTAGGTAACGCTTGTTGTGGTTGCTTTAGGTGTATTTGTTATTTTGGTATGTGATATTTTTTAGCTGGCTTCTGCTGCTGCCAGAAAAGAGGAAGAGGTGGGGGGGGGGGGGGGTGTAGAATATAATATAGGTTGCTGCTGCTGCCATAAAAGAGGGGGAAGATGTGGATGGAGAAGGGAATGGAGACATATAAATGGTGAGAGAAAGAGAAGGAAAGGCGATGGATTCATCTTGTTTGGATAATGGAAGGAGAGGGAAAGAGAAAAAAAAGAGTAAATGTGTTGAAATGAGAGGGAGAGAAGGTTTTTCAAAAGGAATGAAGGTGAAAGACCATGGATTCATCTTGTTGGATAATGGAAGGAGAGGGAAAAAGAAAAAAAAGAGAGTACATGTGCTGAAATGAGAGGGAGACAAGGTTTGTCAAAAGGAATGAAGGCGAACTAAGCAGCCAAGAGATAAAGGCTATCTGCCCCAAGTTGGCAAAATTTTTCAAGAATTTCGTTCTTGGTCATATGCTAGCCAAACAGCCTGTACATGAGAAACCAAGTCATGACATTATTTACA
The DNA here is from genome assembly GCF_009389715.1 of Phoenix dactylifera. NCBI lineage: Eukaryota > Viridiplantae > Streptophyta > Magnoliopsida > Arecales > Arecaceae > Phoenix > Phoenix dactylifera. Next base: position 16,198,195 of record NC_052405.1, read on the forward strand.
CATTTAATTTGAAAATTTTAAAATATCAAAAAGAAAACATAAAAAGATATGTTTGTTAGGGTCTTATGATATACATGTTTCTTTTCCAAAATTCCCAATTAACATAAATATATAAGAATAATAACATTTTGCAAAATAATTTCAATTCTTACGTGTAGGGGTAAGCTGCGTGCATCCGGCTGTCCCTAAACTCCAGGAGCGTCGTGCTTTTGGCTGCCCTTAATTTTAATTCTTACATCCTTGATCAATCTCTAAAAAGAAATTCTCCCTCACATCAAAATTTATGGTCAAACCAGTCATTGTTGGAAGATTCCAACTCTCCACTAGAGATGGGCACTGGGCCGGGCCGCCCACGGCCCGGCACGGCACGGCACGAAGCGGGCCGTGCCTGGCACGGCCCGCCAGCTACAGTGCCGGGCCGTGCCTGGCACGGCCCCTTTGATAGGGCCGTGCTGGGCTAGAGGTTCCTGGCCAGCGGGCCGTGCCAGGCACGGCCCGCTTCGGGCCTGGGCCGGCACGGCCCGGTCTAGGCCCGCGGGCCAAGCACGGCACGGCCCGCGGGCCAGCACGGCACGGCCCATAAGGGCCTGGGCCGGGCTGGCACGCGAGCCTGGCACGGTCCGGGCCTGGGCCCGGCTCGGCCCGATAAAATTTTTTTAATAAATTAATAAATATTGAACACTAAGAAATTTTGATTTATGAATATAAAGCCACCTTAATGGTGGGGGGTTTGGCATAGACCCCTACCAGTTTATTAATTTAAATCAAAATGGTACATGAAGGGAGGTTTGGACCTTGGTCTGACCTCTAGATTCTAGAATACAATAAGAAACTAAGAAAGGGCCGAGGTTTGGACCTTGGTCTGACCTCCAGAATACAATAAAAATGTACAATTATAAAAAATTAAGAAATCTTACTAATCATCAGTGATTCAGTGAATCAGTATTCACTCTTCAGTCTTCAGTCTTCAGTCTTCAGTCTTCAGTCTTCAGTAGTGTTTGTATCATCATCATCAGAGGATGTTGTATTATGTCCACCTTTATCTTGAAGTCTTGCCTCAGCATCCAGCCAATCCTTGAAGCAGAGAAGCATCTCCACCGTTTCGCCCGTCATCCTACTTCTCTTTTCGTCAAGAACACGCCGACCTGCACTAAAAGCGGATTCCGATGCTACCGTGGACATCGGCACAGCTAAAATATCGCGTGCAATTGCAGACATAACAGGATATTGATTTCTAACACTCTTCCACCAAGATAATACATCTAGATTCTCTATTTGATTTTCATCATATGCAGACTGAAGATCATTTCGTAAATAAAATTCTAGTTCACTACTTAAAGATGAAGAAGATGAAGAGGAACTTGAAGCATGTGTGTGTCTTCTCTGTGCAATGAATGAAAAAATAGATGACGAACGAGAACTACTAGAAGGAGGAATAGAGGTTTGTATTTGTGTTCTAGATCCACGAATTTTTTCATCATATATAGCATAAATATCATAAAGAAGTTGTCTTACCTCATCTTTAGCAGATTCAGCATCTTGATTCATATTTTCAGCGTATGCATCAAGTAAAATTAGCACGCCATTTAATTTAACTCTAGGATCAAATACAGCAGCTAAGTTATGCATAGGACATATTCTGTCCCAATACTCATTCCATTTAGATTCCATTAGGTGAATAATAGGCATTAAAACATCATCATATCTATGTTCTGCAAATTTTTGACTAATTATATATGCTTGTTGTAAAAATGAACATGAAGTAGGGTAATAAATACCAGAAAGAACATTGGTAGCATTATAAAAACTAAGCAAAAAATCTTCCAAAATTTTTTCTTTATTCCAATCAGTTTCAGTCAATGTAAATCCTAATCCACGATCATTAATATATGCACTTAATAAATTTTTATATGGGTATGCATCATGTATCATGCTATATGTGGAGTTCCAACGAGTAATTACATCAAGTTTAAATTTTTTAAAACGTTTACCATGATTTATGCATAATTCCTTAAATTCTTGAAGTCTTGATCTAGAAGCATGAATAAAAGAAACTGCATTTCTAATTTTTGAAATCACATCTTGAATCATGCCCATGCCAGCTTGAACAGAAAGATTTAAGATATGACATGCACATCTAATATGCAGTAAATTTCCATCTAATATGGGATGCAATGAGTCTTTTAATAATACAACAGCAGAATTATTATTAGATGCATTATCAAAAGTAATAGACATAATTTTATCATTAATATTATATGAACATGCAGTTTGATAAATTATATTTGAAATTTGTTGCCCAGAATGTGGAAAATCAAAAGCACGAAAAGCAAGAATACGTTTATTTAATTGCCAATCATTATCAATATAATGAGCAGTAATGGCAATAAAACAATTACTACCTACAGATGCTGATCAAATATTAGAAGTTAATGAAATTTTTACATTTAAAGTAGGAAGTGTTTCAATTAAATTTTGTTTCATTGCTAAAAAATTGGTCATAGCTACTCTTCTAAATGTACGCCTACTAGTTCTTTTGTAAGCAGGTTGTAGGTTTAATTGAACATATTCTTCAAAATTAAAAGATTCACATAAACTAAAAGGTAATTCATCCTTAACTATCCATTTTACAAGTGCTTTTCTTTGATTTTCATGATTATATGCAAAATTACCTACAAGTAATCCCCCTTGTATATTAAGGCTACTTTGAGTTTGAGCATGAGAATCATGCATCCTATGACTCTCTTGATGTCTTTTTAAATGCCCTGTTCCCTCACTACTACTACAACTATAAAGTTTGGCACATTTTTTACATTTAGCTTTCCAGACTCCCTCAACCATAACTCTATCAAATTCATTCCATACAGTACTAGTCCTCTTACGAGAAGAGGTTTGACCTTCACTCGGTTCACCAGTTCTAGAGGAACTAGGAACAGGGGGTTGGGGATTAGTTTCTTCTCCCTCAGAAACAGGAATGCCAAACTGACTTTCCTCAAAAGATGACATATCTATGATTAATTCAAAAAATAAAAACTAACCGCAAGGAGGAATTGAGTAGAGGGTCGGAGGGCAGAGGCAGAGCCGAGATTCCGAGCTTTCTCTTGTGCTCTCAACAGAAGCGACCTTCTCTTCTCAACAGGAACCTTCTCTTGTGTAGCACTTGAACAAACTAAAAATTAAATTGCTAGAAGAGCACTTTAGAGGAGAGAAATAATAGCAGTAGAGAAGGAGAGAATGAGAGGTTTGGTGTGGTGAGAATGAGGGAGGAATGGGCTATTTATAGAAGCCCCAAAATTTTTTTTCCCCAAAATACCCCTCCATTCAGCCGTTATTGGACTGTTGGGAGGGGTAAAATCGACTTTTTCCCGAAAATAGCCGTTGGAAACGGCTATTTTCCCTCCCCCTCTCCAGACGGGCCGTGCCAGGCACGGCCCGTCTGGAGCCGTTACGGGCCGTGCCTGGCACGGCCCGTGCCGTGCCGTGCCCGGCCCGGCCCACCAATAGAGGGGCCGGGGGCCGGGCCGGGCTGGCCTTCCGTGCCTCACGGGCCGTGCCAGGCACGGCCCGCTTAGAATTTGGGCCCGGGGGGCCTGGGCCGGGCCGGCCCGGCACGGCCCGTTGCCCAACTCTACTCTCCACCAATCTCTAAAAGCTGCAACTAGAAACTTCATGATGATATTTCAGTTTATTGCAATGGGAGTGTCTAATTGTGGATTCTGTGGTGGTCTACGATGACATACACCACTCTAGATGAATTTTGATTTAGAGAAATTATGATGGCAAATGTTGACAGACTCCAGAGTATATTGAATCCCATGATGCTCCTAATCTCAAGAAAGTGCATTTAAGGCAAAGAATTTTATCTGTATCCACTAATGTTATCTTCCACTTGAAAATTATCTTAAATTAATTTCTTCCACCAAATAATGCAGGACGCTCAGGGTTCATCCAGAATTCAATTCCTTGAGAAATTTTATCCATTAAAAACTGATGCAAACCCCATGACCCATTGTGACTTCACAGGTCTCTAAACGACTGCAAAACTTTGTGGACATCATGATCTACAGCTAATTACATGATAAATGAGGAAAGTCAAACAACTAACTTTCTTCATTATTTGATGAAATAAAGTACCTACCCTCATTACATGATAAAATAGCTAGGAGCTTAAAAAAGTAAATTTTCTTTTTATTCGCCCTTTGCCTCTTAAGCCTCTGCCTTTCCTCCTGCAGCTTCTGTGCAACAAAAGCTAGCCATGTCTGTATAACTAAAGCCTGTAAAACAATCTAGTATGTCCATCATAGCAAATTAAGAAAATATTATCCCCAAAAATAAAGTTTAGAACTCTATGGCAGGAAAAGAAAAGAAGTGCCTGGGAAGTTTAGGAGGAAAAATTTTTGAGAGCTAGGACAGCAAGACAGATAAGCATAATTTTTTTTTGTCTGCGATACAACAAGTCAGAACTGCACTTTGCTTAATTGGACCCCCTGCTAGAGTTGTCATACTCCTTGGTGCAAACTTCTATAATTGTACTTTGATGTGAATCAGAAAAAGTGTCCCCAGGCTTAACAGAGAACGGGAATTTCATGATGCGTGGGCACCCCACATGCAAACATGCATGCATGGATGGAGATCAGCATTCAATAGGCACAGATAGGCCATCAATTTAACTTTAACAAGCAAGTCTCAAGGGTGAACCTCTCGAAGTTGGCCATGTGTTGGCTTGCCAAAATAATTAATTTAAGAAGGTTCACACAGCTCTACTAGGGTTCCTCATACCCAAGAAAATTTATGGTAAAACTTTAGAAGTTATGCAAATTATCTGGATCTTAATATTCAATTCTCAGTAGATATTATTTATATGTACCATGTTACATGTATCAGATGGTTCTCCCTGGCTTAATTCTGATATAAATGATCATTTTTTTAAAACGTGGTCTGTACTCTGCCTAGCATGGCTCGTTAAATGCTTCAACACAACCTCCAGACAGTTCTTCGATATGACCCTTTTTCAAGGTTCTTCAACCTAAATCCTAGGTCCTTCATTGAAGCCATATCTGGTCTTTGTTGTTCTTGTTGAGTCCATCTCATTCAACTCTGTTATTTTGCCTTTGATTTGCGCTATTTTTGACCTTACTTTATCATCCCAATTTGTTCTCATCTGCTTTGTCTAATTGATTCTTTAAATGTTACTTTTCTTAATTATGGAAGTATGAGTTGTATACCAGTTTCTAACGTATCAATGTAAGATATCAATTTTTCCAAAGAAATGCTTATTTTTTTTTATTATTAAGGTTGTTTTTATATGCCTGTATGTTTTTATGCCTAATTTTAGGTTCGTTTGAGATGGCATGAAGTGACAAGTGCAGATACTGTGAAACGCGAGCTTGTTCGTGAGACATTAGAAAGACCCCAGCTGGCGTTAGTTCCCCATGTTGGTTATGTCAGCCTTTTCCCTTTCATGATGGGGATTATTCCACCTGTAAGTTACTGGTTTATTCCATAGGGCTCCATTTTTAACTTAACATCTTTTTTACCTTTGAGTGATTTCTCGGCTTTTATAGAGGAGTATTCACAACTACATTACATTGTTCAGACATCATGGATCCTAGAAAAACAATTGGAGCTTATTTCTAACCGCTCAACTTTGTGGACAGACTATGGTCTGCGTTCACTTTCTAAAACAAGGTGACTTAGAACTTCTAGCGTAATTAAACTATAATTGCTCGTTTAATTTCATATTATTCTTGTTCAGTTTCTCAAGCAAGCTCATTTAGGATTTGTTTTGTTATTCTAGCATTTGCTTTATGTGATAATCAGCAGATGCAACTTGTAATGCTTAAGATCCAAAAAGTTATTTGTAGAGATGAAGCCCTCTGGTTCATTCAACATATATACCTTTACTTTTTAATCTGATGCCGACATTCTTCTTGTTCACACTGTCTGCAATTTTTTCAGAACAGTGAAAATGAAAAGCTGTGGTAGTTTCACGTCAGTCAAGATAGTTATGATCTTATATGTTTCCAAGTTAGCCAAAAAGAAGAAGCCTCATCACTACTTTTGATGTTTATTCCTTATTGGCTAGGAGATTATATTTTACCAACCTCAACCTCATACACCTTTTTCTCCTAATTTCTGTCCAATAGAATAAAAGTTGCTTCTTGCATTTTCCTTGAAGTGGGATATGTTTGATTTTATTGGGGCCTGTTGTATTGTTTATTTAAATGCTTAAACCGAAGTAACGGAATTGCGGACTGGTTGAACTCCTAAAATGTGCATTGCTATATTCCTGAAATCAATGTTATTGACTATGTTTTAAATAGTTGTATTCAGAATCTTATCTGCCAGGAAGTATGCATATATCTTTCATGCCAGTCACTTGTTGTCTGATTGCTTTTTTGAAATCAGATAACATGCCAATAACTTTTAGCCAAAAACATGAACCAAATATGATCTAACTTGCAATATTTTTTTTGATACCTAGCTAATGACAGCCAAATGGAAAAATAAGTGCTATGTAACAGGAGTGTGTTAAACTAGTAACAAAAGGAATGGATTTGTCGGCTCCAAATAAATTCATACATTTGAGTACATAAGCTTGTAAACGGAAAATATAGGAATGATAAAATAATAAACATTTTTTTCCTTGTAGTGGAGTTGGGGGGTACCCTTATCAAGTTTCATGGGTTCCCCTGCTTCTTTTCTTAAAAATGTAAAGCAACTGGTTTGTAAGGTGAGTGATAACCCAGTGTTGCTGAAGCATAATACTAGAGCATTAACAGTTGCTCCATTCTGAAGTCTTTTACGTTCTCTGACATGAGCAATGATTTCCATTGCTTGGTTTATGTTAGTTTCAATCCCCTCTGCCTTTATTCTGTCGTCCTTGTACAAGCCAAAAACTGTGAATCTACTTCCATTAATTTGTGATGCTATAATCACTCTATCAAGCATTTGGCATTTCATTTGATCTGATTGAAGTGAGCGATCTGATTGAAGTGAGCTTTCTTTTGAATATACTAGTTGCTGAGCTTTGTGTTTTTTGATGTAGCTCATTGTATATGAAACGGAATACAGAGCATGACCCGCCTTATTGGAGAGGCCCCATTTGGATAAACATCAACTATATGATTCTTTCAGCACTCCACCATTACTCGCAAGGTAAGAACTTGAGAGTCAAGCTGCGTAATCAAAGTTTTCTTTAATCAATGTACAGATGTGTAGCTGTTCTAATGCCATCATTCTGCAGTGGATGGGCCATACAAAACCAGGGCAGAAACATTATATCAGGAGCTAAGATCAAACTTGATGCGGTATTTACTACCTTGTTTGCTAACCCCAAACCAATACCTTCCCAGTTGGGAATGGCTGATATGATGCCTTTCCTTTGCTGTTTGTTTTTTCATGACAGAAATATTGTGCGGAACTACTATGAGAGTGGATTTTTGTGGGAGCAGTATGACCAAAAGAATAAGGGAAAAGGTAAAGGTGCACGACCATTTACTGGTTGGACTTCGCTCGTTCTTTTGATCATGGCGGAGGCTTTTCCGAGCTTACATCGCTGAGTTCTTGGTAGTCTACAAGAGAAGGGATCATCTGGTTGATTGTCGAAGGATTGACTAGTATACTGGTGGTCTCCAAACCAATTGCTTAGTGATTCCTATCTGCATCTTCTGACGACCACGTTCCATCTTTATGTATGCAGGATTTATGAGTTTCGTTCTTCATTTAACAATTTTGTATGGTTACATTCTTGAATTATTACATTTGAATAGCTTCGTAGCTAATGAGGCAGGCAAGCAACAATATTTACCTGACATTTAGGATATTTATTGGTAGAAGGATGAAGAGTTGATTCATTTGAAGTGCATGTAATATTTTTTTCTAAAAAAATTCTATAAGCCACAGAGACTGAATATAAGATAAAAATTGGAACTATATGTAGTGAAATTAAATTATGGTGCACAGGGTGGATATTTGCTCCCAAGTGTTGAACAATTGTCAAGTATCAGTCAGAACAAAGAATTCTGAGATATGTTTATTGCTGCATATCTACTTCCAAAGCTAAATTGTGTTTGGATGGAAATATGTTAATTCTTGAAACATGTAGACATAGACGCAATAAATAGTTTTGCCGTCTCAGTAGTAAACAACCTTGAAGGCCTCAATTTTGGCACCTTACTCTGCAGGATCTCTACAGTCCGTTTGTTGTTCTTTAATTCAGCCATTTATATTCGAATCCTATATATGGCAGGAGTAAAGGAGAGATGACTTCCAAGCAGTCAAATTGATTCTTCGAGGGAGGTGCAACCATTTGGTATTGCTTTTGTTTTCTTTATATATTTTTCAAAAACCAAAGAATAATAATGAACTAGACTGATATGATGAAAAATCTATTTATCTATTTGTCCTTTTAAATTGCTTGCAATGCCAGAGCATTTGGTAGCAAAGTTTTATTGTTCTGATAAAGTGGGAAAATAGAAGGAAGGAATAACACAAGCTCCATGCAAATGCTATCTTCTGCAGTATATTTCACTAATTTGTAAAGAGATAAAAACAAAACCAAACAGGCCCTAATAAATTAGTAGATATAATTCAAGTATTTCATACTGACACTAGCAATTCAAGCCACATCAACCATCCAATGATCTAGGTAAGACCATTGGGTATGAATAATCTGAATGCATGCGTATATGATGTGCATGATTTGTAAATGGACTTTATATCTAGGATATGGATGTGATTGGATATTCTATCTGAATTACCTTGAGTAAAAAAATTCCAATTCGGACGTGTATATTGGATAGTTGACCATCACTTCTCCATGCCACGTACAAAAAGTTAGCATTATTCCTAAATCAAAGATTCCAATTAACTCTGTTAGTAAAGTCAATTTGGAAACTTGGATTCAGATCTCAAACTCACCAACCTGATTTTGGCTGGACTTCCTCCTATCTTTGTTTTTTGAAAAACATCACCAAACTTCTCCTCTGTTCCTCAAATTATGCAAAAGTAGCTTAATTTTCATTTTTTCTTTCTTTTTTGCTAGACCAGTTGATTCATACAACTCGTGTACGGATACACCCAATAAAATCGGAAAACAAAATATCATAAAGCTCCCGAGGTAGCTCTCTATCCTCCGTCCACAGGGTGCTACTGGCATGGTTAGCCACGTAGGTGGCTATCCAATCCGCAGCCTCGTTGGTTTCTCTAAACAAATACTTTGCGTGGACAACCCCTCCATCCCTCATCATCATTCAGATATCACGAATCAAGGGATGGTCAGCAACAACGACCCTCGGACCTTCCGGATCTAGCTGATGACCGTAGCCGAGTCACCCTCCAAGATGACTGAACTAGCTGAGAACACGCGCTGAGCATGTCGAAGACCCGCCTAGGTAGCTCTCAGTTCTGCACCAGCAACCGTGCAGTCAAATAACTGCAGCCTCCCGCTGCCACGATTCTGGAGTTCAGGTCCCCAATGATGAAACCCGCTCCACCCTTTGTGCCTCTATCCAGCACCAACCCATCAAAATTGACCTTGAGAAAGCTTGGGGGTGGGGGCTCCCAGGTGAAAAACACCGTACGAGAAGCTGTCGAGGTAAAATGAGAACCCCAGATATCCCGAGCTGTCAAAAGTCCTTCTAAGGAGGAAACATGACTAATCTCTGTCGCCTCCGCCTGGGCGCTCTCCGCCACAAGCCTTGGTGACATGCTATGCTGGCCGAAGGTTCGAGCATTCCTTACCATCCATATCTGGTATGCTATGCAGGTCACTCTAACTGTCTCTTGGCATGTCAATGGGTTGTCCGACCACCGACGGATGGTCCATAAGAGCTGGTCCCCCTGAGATTAACCCTCCCACAGCAGCCCCGCCGCACTTGCCCATGTGTACTAAAACAGCGCATGGTCCACCGATTCATCGGCTCCGCATGCCCCGTACTCAGGAGGCTGCCTCAATCTCCATCTGCTAAGTACTGCTCTCATCGAAAACCGATCCCAGACGACCTTCCATAAGAACAGTGTGGCCCTCGGATGGAGGCCCAGGCGCCAGACCCAGGCACACTCCGGACCTGGCTCATGCTCTGGCCGGAGCACTCGGGAGAGCTCCCCCACCCTAATGCCAGTCCTACACGACTTCAATTTTTCAATTCTAGAAATAGTCCTAATTGGATTATTTAGTTAAAGATTTAAATATTTCTAAAATAATCCTAATTAGATTCTCCCATAAAAGACATAGCACAAGGGATTCTAATGCTGCTGGACTTGGAGAATTGAGTAGAGAGATTACATATGAACGGATAGGACAAATCCATTTCTTTAATAGACTGGTTTTGGACTTCGTCTAATCCCTTGTTATGAAAGTTTGGGCATATTATTGAGGCTATATCGACAAAACCAAAATCATAGGCCAAAGATGCATGAAACTGCTCCATTAAGTCTTTTGAATGCAGATGTATTCATAGCAGCAAGTTCAGCATTTGCTAAAATGCAGACAGAAGTAAAGATTTGATATTGGGTAAAAATCCAGAATAAAAGTTTGGGAAAGAATTGAGATAATCAAAGAATACAAAATATTAACCAATTCAAAAAATAAATTATTGAAATATATATATTTGGTCACATGAAGATAAGTACATTAATTAATGGCCAAAAAAATCATAACTAACAATATATACCAGATGAAAATCATAATTAATGGTGGAACGGGTGCTAAAAGGATTTATATAAAACTTATTTGAAAATTCAGCTTGTTGGTCTTTGGCATTGGACCCAATCTAAGATGCCAATGGTATGCTGATCCTTCCAATTCAAATACTATTTCATAAAAGCATAGTTACTATCTTGAGAGAGGATAGAATCCAACATTACTCCCATCACTGCAGATGATAGACTTCACTCTACCTCAGTTGCTTGAGGTGATTAGGGTTCTCAACTCTATAAACAGAGGGTATACCTCAATGGCATGTGAATCATGCACAGATCACAAGCATTGAGAAGATCAGAGATCCAAGGAGCCCAGCCAAGTGAGTGGCCAGTTCTCTAGGAAGTTAAAAGTCGCTCTGCAGCTAGTGGATGCTTTCTGCTACATGATTTTATTCTCGTTTGCAGGATTGAACAAGTAATCTAACCCGAGATTCTAGATACGCTGTGTTCGTGCTTCCACAAGGTTTGATCATCCAAATTTATAAATGCTGTTTTTTTTTTTGATCTATGTTACAATCGACACACTCAAAATCAAAACTTGATATGCTGTGAAAGTTCGGTAGTATTAATACCATCTATCTAATAGATCACTGAAAGGAAAAATAGAACTCAAAAAAAGAAGATTGAAAATGGATTAAAAAGTACACATTGTGATTTCTAATCCTAAGCAAACCATATAGATACAGGGACTCAATTTCTTCTAATATCTCATTAAGGTTAATGTGCACAATCTCAGAGCAGCTAGAACAATTTGGCTGACTGTTAGCACTCTCTTTTAACTATCACAGAAATTAAAATCCAAAAAAACAAAACAGATGGGCTAACTGGTTTCAGAAACACAATAATATATTGGAGATGCGGGGTATCCATAACTGGTTTGAAAAACACACGAGAAGGAAAAAGAGCTGACTGTAAGAAAACTTACAGGTAAAAAAGGTGAATGAAATTCACAGCCCATTGATAGATTTGGGGGTCACAAAGTGCAAGCAAACCAAGAAAAAGGTGAGACACTTGAACGCACAAAAATTGAACTCTGAGAACTCAAAAATTAGAGCAGAAAGTTTTGGGAACAATGCCATCTGAGTTCGTGCAAGCTTTCTCCGGTCACTGCTATACACCTTTTCTATTTATGCCCTAATGTGCCTCAAGGTTGAGCCGGCTGCCAATATCTCCCCCGGGAACTGAAAAAGAACATTCTTTCATAGCCTTATATGGCAGGTTAACTTCTTGTCAGCTTCTCAAAGCCCACCTCCCACCACCATCTTCAACCATGTCAGTGCTCTCAGACATAATGATCTCCATATCTCTGGTATCTCTCTTCATTACAATCCCTAACCTGGCAATTGCTTCAGTTTGCTGCTGCAAGACCTAATTTTACAAATATCAAATGATTAAAGATGGGGCCACCATAAACGGCTTAATTGTAGAAATTTTAGGAAATAGGCTGCACTATCTTCACCTCTTGCAGCTCAGCTAGGCTCTGTTCATGAATCTTCGTAGAACCAGGAAGATAGATACAACTGCCAAGAGCACCAGTATTTGCACGCACACGTGATATGGTAAGCATATTATGAACCCTCCTGGATAATTCCGCTCCAGGTCCTTTCAGCTGGATCGACGTATTGCATCCACAAATTTAGTTAAGTGCAACCGAACTAAAAAAACAGAGAAGAACGAAATGGACAGACCTGTCTTGCTATCGCATTCAACTTCTCAGCCAACTCAACTTCACCTTTCATCAGCGGCACACGCAAACCCTTACCCTCCAAGGCCTCCACTATTCTCATTACCTTTATCCAAAACAGAGCAGAAAATAATTCAACCAGAAGTATGAGTAGATAAAAAATTCTTCTTTTCTGATGCCAAAGATACACAAATAAAAGCAAATCCTATAGGAGCCTTCCTACCCTCAAAAGACGCCTTTGAAGCACTTGTTCTTTCTGTTTCATCTTTTGAATCCATGGAAGTGTGTCTGCTTGGAAATGTCTTAGAAGCTGTGGCGCGGGTAACAATTTCGGCTCAGAAAGACAATTGTGATGTGCAGTAACATTAGTAAGCAAAAACAGACCATTTTGACATTGGCTTGTGCCATACGCAGCCTCTCAGCATCCGAAGAGAGGACTTCATCTTGAACCTGCAATAACAGGGATGACGATAATGATCAATTTCTTGCACAAAATAGCCGACAATTAGTTGATGAATGACAGATCTGAATGCAATTTTAATGCTGAGGTAGGCAAACTTTGGTCAGTGCGGTAGCAGAGGGGTTCTTCATAATGAATTTAATTCTTATACTGGTATTTGTGATGCAAAAGATGGGGGAAAGGGGAGGAACCAAGAGAAGGAAGATGCTTCAGAGTTGCTATAATATTGTATGACTTACATCAGGTGGGCTGGAATAGTACAATTTTGGCTCAACAAGAACAAAAAATAACATATTTTTAATTAAACCCTTGTTGACATAGATCATAGATCAAAAAGAAAAAAGAAAAAGAAAAAGAAAAGAGTTGATATATGGTTCTTGGAAGTTATTTATACATGAAGGTTGCAGCTGTTAAGCTACTAAATTTAGTAATTTTTGGCTGCCACGAAAAAGAAGTTTGTAATTTTGTTAAAACATTGAACAGAATAGAATATGAAACAACTTGGGCAAGGTTCATGTGTTACTAATCTTTTACTACCTTCAGAGACAAATACACCAGTCAACTTACAAGTTATTCACATCCGCTCTCCTACATATTGTAATAAATCATTGTTTTTTAGAAAATCAGGCCATGCACTTGGAGCTAAAAGGATAGAAGAAGCAGTTTGGAGGCACTGGAAATGGGAGAAGACATGTTTGTAAAGCATCATTAGACCGAAAACTTTTTGCAAGTAAATTTCTGGCAGGTAAAACGATTAGAAGTACATAAATGATCATATGCATCATAAGTAGAAGACCAATTGATTAAACAATTTAGCAGAACCTTTTGTATAATTTATAGAATGTTTGGACTTTACTATCTTACCATTTTTCAAAGCAATTTTAATAGGTCATGGATTTACATTTTTTTCCAATCAGATATCGTGATATGTCCTTACAAAACTCATATTAATAATTTGGGACCAAAAAACAAGTGCGTAGACACAGTGAATGAACAAAAGTCTAAGAATGCCAAGGTTCTGCAAGGCAAAATATAAACCATTATGTAATACAAGTCCAATATTTGCAAATGAAAAGGACCGGAAATACAAAGAATGAGCACAATGGTGATGATGAGAATGACAATAAAATGGATATGTGATATGAACAAAATATCCAAAAGTCAAAAAAAACAAAAAACAAGTTGAAAACCCTAATTTTATAAGAGTGCATCAGATTTATCACTTGGAGGCAAGTTCTCCCATTGTTTAGAATGTTAGATGCCCACAAGAATGCTCAGATGTTCCAATAAGGGCCAGAACCAAACTAACCGCTCAGAGTTGTGAACAACAAGCATGCTAAGTTAACTGGAAACTTGCATGTTGAATATCTTATCATCAAATTGCAAATACGCACTTGATGAATGCTGTGGTTGAGTTGTAACTAAGGTTTGCTATACCGATCGGTACCGTACTGTACCAGCACCAAACCGATAAGCAGTCTCGTACCGTACCAACACTCGGTACGTCTTGCTATCTCGTACTGTACTGCATACTGACACTGTGATAGAACTTGCCCTGAATGCTCAACTGATGAACTGATACGAAGCACTCAAGGAGGTTGAATAGAGGAATATCGCTTAGAAATAACTTAATTTTAGATAAAATCACTATGCACTAATAGTAAATGTCTAAACCAAGTCAAATCATATGCTTGGATAAGTCCCGTGTCCATGTAAACTTGCATGTTTTGAATTTAATTGAATTGTCATATATTTATCTAATATATTATAGAATTGGCAGAAACATCGGCCATTGATGGAGATTACTACTAGCATGTAGGAAGGCAGTAGTTCCAGCAGCCACACCAGGCACCTTGTCTTAGTTAAATTTCCTCCTTCCTAACGAAGCACTCAAGGAGGTTGAATAGAGGAATATCGCTTAGAAATAACTTAATTTTAGATAAAATCACTATGCACTAATAGTAAATGTCTAAACCAAGTCAAGTCATATGCTTGGATAAGTCCCGTGTCCATGTAAACTTGCATATTTTGAATTTAATTGAATTGTCATATATTTATCTAATATATTATAGAATTGGCAGAAACATCGGCCATTGATGGAGATTACTACTAGCATGTAGGAAGGCAGTAGTTCCAGCAGCCACACCAGGCACCTTGTCTTAGTTAAATTTCCTCCTTCCTAGCAACTTCTATCATGTAGACCTACGCAACCGTGTTAAATTTTCTATCTTCAGGAGCAGGTTAGGAATTATGCAAAGTGGTTTAAGGTATCAGGAATGCTGGGAAAGCAAAGTTACAATGTCTCCTTCTGTTGCTCTTGTTCGTGTCTTGAGGCATAACCTTAATTACAATCTACAATAACATTTTTCACCATATCTTTGTTGGTTGTTTATTTCCAACACCGTACTGATTCTCTGCTATGTGGTATAGTTGCTTGTGACATTAATTTTGAATTCTTAAGCAGGCTTTATGGAAGATCAACTAACATTATTATATAAGTAGGAAAAGATTGTCATTTATTAATTAAAGTGACATGTTACATTGAAATAGGTCTCAAATAAATGTAAAAACATTCTCTCATTCAGGAATCTAGACCAACTTATTATCTATCAATTTTTTTACCACTCTCTTCTATATAAACATTGTGTTTGAACTGATAGAGTTTTTTTGTCACAACATTGGCCAAGCTTCTAATAACAATTATAGGAGGGCCATAAAGACAGTATTTCAGCTAACCATTAAGGCTACAAGTAGCAACATTTTGAATCTTAGCTGTTCAAAATTTCCCTACCAGCCAAAAGGAAGGCACTCGAATAATCAATCAAGTTCAACAGCTAGATATAGTTTATATAAAATACACACACACACACACACATAAACACACATACATACACCAATTTTAATTAATGAAAGCATCACTTTTGTCAGAACATTTGGAAATTTTATTAATAAAAAAAATTGTTGCCATCTTTACTTTCGGATCTTGATTTCTGCCTTCACCTTTGCAAATAGTTTCATCTTATCGTATCTCTCAGTTCCATATTTCTTAGCTAAATTATCCCCAAACGAGCAAGCACTGATGTGAACTAGTTAATCAAAACTCTCCTTTTCCTTTCTCTTTTTTTACTCTTCTCTTCCTTGTCACCATCAGCATTACCAGCATCACATTTGTCTTCCTCTGCTTTTGTACATGCATGCCTGTATATACCTATTTTCGCTTCTTTCACTCTGAATGGTGACAACAAAATCATGCCAAAAAGCTTCCAGCTGATGAAGTTATTATTTTTAATAGTTTAGCTTATTATAAGTTTATACAATACTTCCTACTCTTAATTGGTTACGCATACATCAAAAGACATTTTTCTTTTTGAAAAACTAGAGAAATTTTAAAGCATTCAGTGAATGGTCTAAATGCTTTAACAACAATGATTACGACAGACTGGCCTTCTCAAAGAAAAGCAACCTATAAACTAGAAAGGTACCTAGTAGGGTCAAAGTCTATTGATGCTAGATTGGGCAATGGTAAAAACATCAATACTAGCAAATATGACGCGACAAACAAAGAGAAGTAGGATTTTGATGTTATTCTAGGAGTGTTATCTAATAAATATACTTATGAAGACTCTTGATGATGATGCTCATGTTAAGAATGGTGCAAAAAAAAAGATCAAATTAATATGAGGATCTCATCTAAACCAATGAAGAACTTTAAGATAATAAATATTGCATACAAAGTTATAAGACCGGGAGGGAATCCATGAACATCTCCAAAGTGCACTTGCATTAAAGAAAGAGAAAATTCTTGTCTACCTAACAAAAGGTCACTATGAACTATCACCATGCAATAAAAGCACAAATAGTGCTCACCTAACTAGAATGGAGAAACTGGTTGTCAAAATCAATGATTTACTCATGAGGCACAAAATGGGTAAAAAATGGACCAATCAACAAAGCCATTGTCATAGGTCATGATATTATAGATCCTATCTGCATTTGTTAGGAATATTCAATGTTGGAAAAGGAACAATGTGACAAGAACCCATATGTCGGAGAGCTGAAAGCCCCCTCAATTCGTTGTTAAACTCTCAATATGATCCACGAGGATCACCAGACTCGATATGAACCACTTTGGCAACTACAAGTATTCAGGAGGATTACTAGACTCGATGTGGACTACATTGACCACTACAAATATCTAGGAGGATCATCAGATCGATGTGGATCACTTTTGCCACTATGAGTATCCAAGAAGATCACCAAACTCGATGCGGAATACTTTGGCCACTATAAGTAGAGCAAAACAGGATCCGCTACATCGGGAAGCCGAATCACATGCCGAAACTTCGGGAGGTCATAACTTAGTCATACAATACCCGATTGAGATGATTTTTTTTTGAATTAGGTAGCTTTTTAAGATCTAGAACTTTGGGCTAACCCCTAGAGTATTAAATCGAGACGAAATTCCATTGTTTGGGCTCTAAAATGGACTGGTCAAATCGAAACTGTCATTTTCGAGAAAGATTTTGACCGAACGGCATCTCTGAATCAGAATTAAGTAGAGCAACAAAAGACAATGTTGATGTAGAAGCCGAGATTTACCCCCTGTAGAATTTTATTTTTGGAGATCTGGTTCTATTCGAACTAGAAGAGAAATCCAATCCAAATTGTGAAAGAGAGAACCTTACTAGTATTATAAATAGAATCTATGTGCATTAGTTTAAGAGGTGTAGATCATCAACAAAAGAAAAGAAGACTTAAGCCGTACTTTTGCAATTCTTCCATCTTCTAGTTTTTTTTTTTTAAGAGATTTGAGTTGAGCGGATTGAAAAAAACCTTTCTTCTTCTCGATCGAATCAAGTTGGAATTAGAGCTTCAATCCTCTACATTTACGGAAACCTTAGTGTATGGTCTAGATGCGTGAGCAGTACAAACAGCCAAGAGAAGGGCTATCCATGCTTGAAGTATATTGAAGGATAAAGACGATTATGGATGCTAGTTCTACCTTGATGGATGATGAAACGTCTCACACAACTAAAGAAAAAGATAGCCCAACGCACCAAGATCGTGTCTCGATTGGCGACGCCTTCAACACAAGCACCGGCAATTCTCTCTGAGCAAAGCCAAGTGGTTTGGCCGTGAGGCAAGAAAGCAGGCGCTTCTCCATCTTCAGTTCTGATTTAGCAGGAGCTAAATCCCCTAAACAAGAGAGGCTCCAATCCAGAAGGATGATCAAACTCGATATGGATCATTTTGGCCAATACGAGTACTCAGAAGGATCACCAGACTCGATGGGGACCATATTGACTACTAATGATATCTAGAAGAATTATAAGACTCGATGTGAATCACTTTGGCTACTACGGATATCTAAGGAGATCACCAAACTCGATGTGGAACATTTTAGCCACTACGAGCAAGTCTAGACAAAAACCATGAGCAAGATCCACTACATTAGAAAGCTGAATTTTGTGTCAAACTTCAGGAGGCCATAACTTAGTCATATGATACCTGATTAAGACGATCTTTTTTTAAAAAAATTGGGTAGCTTTTTTAATATCTACAACTTTGGGGTAACCCTCTAGAGTGTTAAATTAGGACAATATTTCATTTGGGCCACAAAACGGGCCGGTCAAATCAAAACTTTCCTTTTCAGGTAAGATTTTGACTGGACGTTATTTTTCCATCCGTGAAAAATTAAGTAGAACGATAGAAAGCAAAGTTGATGTAGAAGTCGAGATCTACCTACTGTAAAATTTTTACTTTTTCTAAAATATTTCTATTAGTCATATTTATTTTTGGAGATCTAGTCCTATTCGAACTAAAAGAGGAATCGAACTCAAATTGTGAAAGGGAGGACCTTACTAGTATTATAAATAGAGGCTATGTACATAAGTTTAAGAGGTATGGATTATCAATAAAAGAAAAGGGGACTTAAGCCCTATTTTCATCTTCTTCTAATTTCTTTTGAGAGATTGGAATTGAACAAATTGAGGGATGTCTTTCTTCTCCTTGATTGGATCACAACGTTGGGATGTCACTCAAAGGAAGAATGCTCCTGATCATCTTGAATGGTTTCAAAATATCTGTACTAAGAACTTGGCCTAAGAAAGCTCAGATGGACAACAAATAAAATGTTGGCTCCTCAAAATAATAAGGCAGTGAAACATAGGCCATCTAACAACAATCCAATTCTGCTTGAATATGGTTTAAGATGTAGGGCTTAAGCAGCTTGACCAACTCAAATCAAACAAAACTACAAATCAAATATGTTATGGAACTTTCTAATCCAACCCAACCTAATTTGAATCTACATATATTACACAAAATATATATTTGAACCTAATTTGAACCTACATGTATTACACAAAATATAGGATGTTTGTACAGGTTTGTAATAGAGTTATTTGCAACATTCTCGCAAGGGTAAGAGAGTTGTCACAAGGTCTTACCATTGCAATAGTAGAATTCGTACAGGTATGTAATAGAGTTTTGTGCACTATTCTTGCAAGGCTGTAAGAGAGTTCTCACAAAGTTCGTGCATTACAATAGAAGAGTTTATGCACATATGTAACAGAGTTGTTTGCAACATTTTTGCAAGGTTGTTAAAAAGTTATCATAAAGTTCATGCATTGTAGTAGTGGACTTCGTACAAGCATGTGACAGTTGTTTGCAACATTCTTGAAAGGTTGGAAAAGGTTTCTAACAAAGTTCATGTATTGTAATAGTGGAGTTCATAGAGGTTTGTGACAGAGTTATTTGTAACACTATGGTAAATCCGTATAAGAGTTCTCACAAAATTCATGCATTACAATGATGTCGTCCATGTAGGTTTATAATAGAATAGTTTGCAACATTCTTGAAAGACCGTAAGAGAGCTCTCACAAGATTTGTACATTTCAATAGTGAAGTTCGTGCAGCTTTGTAAAAGAATTGTTTGCAACATTCATGCAAGAATGAAAAAGGGTTCTTACAAAGTTCGTACATTGCAATCGCAGAGCCCCCAACACACAAAACATGACCTGTAAGCCCCCGACCAATCCTAACACTTCTCCACTTAACCAATTAATTTAGTGTGGGTTAAAAGGTATGGAACTGAGTCATGAATAAGTAAGAGGAACTGTATTTCAATAAGGATAGTTTGGATTAGGATTGGGCACTTAACTGGCCTATAGGGTCTTGATTAGCTGCTAGCTTAAGCCCAAAAGAAATAGAATTACAGGCCACTGACTCCTTAGGGGAACTAATATCAGGCCTAGGATCCATCTCTTTACATTTTTCTTTCATTTTATAAGTCTAGTCATCTGTTTAGCTTTTGATATAAATGATAATGTAATTACAGATAATGAATTGTTCTAACCTTTAACATTACTTTTACTTGTGCAAGATTCTACTGGGCACCCATGTCATCTGATCATTTCCCCATGTTCATGATCATCTTATGGATGCATGTTCTGAAAGAATGAATCTTCTTACGCTCGGGTTGAGAAAATTTTTCATCTACTCAATTCAACATCCAAAAGATAATTGTTATTTGGTCCCTTCTCTCTTGGTCTATTCATGAACTCAATCAAATTCCTGACAAACTCTAAAAATGATAATAAGATATCACTATTTTGTCTTGATGTATCTATTAAGTTAGGTTTTAGTAGAATAATCTAAGTGTTAACATTGACACGGAAAAAGTAAAATGAGTGATTTCTTGTTGGTCTATTAAGTTAGATTTTAGTAGCATTATCTAACTGTTAATATTGACATGGAAAAAGTAAAATGCACTCTTACATTCAACGCAATGAGACATAATAATACTATGGAGTTAATAAGTATTGACTGCACTAGTAATGCAAGCTTTCCATTGCATGTATTGACAATACTCTCATGGAGTACATATTTTACTGATGTTTTGAAGGAGCACAATGGTAGACCTTCAATACTAAGATACACTGCCTTTTTCCAGTTCTCTGTATGTCTATATGCATAAAGAATTTATTTGCTTACTTTACAAATTTCTTCTAATTCTTCAGTAAAGTCTACCACGGATTCAAAGCATGCAAGTCACATTAAATCAATAGCAAAACTCCATGATGCAAAGACTATTTATGAAATTATGTAGTGAAAATTCCATGAGTTTGCATATGTAGGGTAGAAGAAATTTACAACTGAATGCAGATTGGAAAAGCAAGCAAAAGCAGATGCCTCTAGTTCGCAACCCAAGCTTACATAACAGTCAAGCAACCCAATGCCCCCAATTCATACCCATGCTTCCAGGATAAACAAGTTGGCAGCAAACCCATATGTAGAATGAAAGGAACTAGCTCTATATTTGACACCTTCACTCTGGATAAGTGTTACACATAGTACCACATAATGCATAGCTGCAGATCGGTGAAAAGGAAGAAGGAAGAACATGGAAAGGCCTTCTTACTATAATAAATCATGATTACAGTAATAGTTGAAGATCAAATATCTAGAAGGACAAGGCTATTTGCCAAACAAACATTATATACTTTGATTATGCTTTGATAATGGATGGTAGGTGCTCCATATCTGGCTTAGAACTTCCTTGAAAAATAGGTATTCAAAAACCAAGATTGGCAATATCTCTCTCAGTTAGGAAATTAAGAGAAGGTAGAAAACTCATAGAAATGTCTTCTAACTGTCATTGTCAAAGATTTATCAAAAGCAATTACGATATGACGTCCTCTTCTATGGTAGCATCATATATTTTGTGGGGTCCATTGTGAATTTATGATAAGTAAGGTGTCATGTAACTCGGTTCAGTCCAATTGAAGTTGAATTCCAGGGGAAATTCAATGTGATGCTGGTAAACAAAGATAAAAAGGGGATAACATAGATCAGGTACTTATTTTGTTTCATGATTTAGGAGTAACAGACATTCTTTTTTGTTTATGAATAAGGAGTTTGAATAATGTAAGGTAGCTATGTTAAAAATAAGTTAAAATCAGCTCAAGCGATAATGGATGCATGTGTTTGAAGTTGCTCCATATTTATGATGTGCGAACTACATGCTTGATGAGGCAAGCAAAGATGTGGTCAGCCACTTAAGTAAGTGTTATGCTAGCTTGAGAAAAGAGGGAAGTTTTGGGCCCAATAGAGGCAAAATTCAGAAGAACCATTGGATGGCTAACTTTTTGGTGGAGGCCAACTAATATAGAGACCTTATAGTGGTTGAACATCCAAATATCCATTTCCCTTTCCCCCTTAACCATGAGATTCAAGGAGTCTTCTCTTTTTCTTCTTCGTAGGCTAGATTTCACTTTTCCTGTAATCTCATCAATATTTATGTGAATCTCTGTTCAGGCATCTGCCCAATTCTTTTCTTTTCCAGATTCAGATGTTCTCTAACGAAACAACTAGTCAGATTTCCTATATTTAGAATTGAAATTATATCTATATCCATATTCAACCTCCAAGTAGCCATGTCAAGAGGGGTATGCAAGATTTCAAGCAACAACAATTTTTTTTCTTAAAAAAAAAAGGCTTGCATCCCATAAATGACGTTAACAGCAATACAAATTAACCACCTTCCAAGCTCAAATTAACAGCAAATTAAAAGCATGTCATGTTAATTAATAACAAGTCAGGAAAAGAAAAAAACCAGTGGAAATATGTGCATAAATGTGCAGTAAAGAATGACAGAAGAAACACCAATGCTAATATAGTGGTGAAGGTCCAAACGAAATGGTATGATGAGGGGCAAAGGTCAATTAAGCAAACAAGGGGCTCACATTTCAGTTGAATTGTACCCCTTGTTCCTTACCTTGAGCCGATGAGAGAGATCTTTAAAACTCTGAATAAGCTGAGGCCACAGCCTCTCCCGATCCAAACTATCCATCCCCTCCAGCTTCCTCATTGCCTCTGCCCACATAATCTGCAACCACAAGCCATACTCCCGTATCAAATCCACAAACCCTAACCAATCCCAAAACAAATCCATCAACAAATTAGCAGAACAAGCTGAACGAAATAATCAAGAACTCACATCTGACACACCAACTGGCTTCACCCGAGCCGCTGAATCAGTAACACTGAACAGCAAATGCTGCAGAAAAGGAAAAATTTTCCATAAATCGAGAAACGCCAAAGAAGAGCGGGAAACCCTCAAATTCAAAATTTTGAAACAAGAATGAGAGGAAGGTGAGCAAAAGAATCAGACTCTGAAGGAGTACTTAGGGTTCCCAGGGTCCTCCCTGTAAGCATCCACGATCGCCTAACAACATCAAGACACAAACTTTAGAAGCATTTCATCGAGGGTTTCTTCATTCCTTCAACAATCTATGGTTTGGGTCTCAGAGATGCACGGAATTCGAACCTGGAGGTCGCGATCGGCCAGGGAGAGGGTGAGGGGGGCGACAGGGGCCATCTGGGTGGTGATCTGAGCATTGCCGAAGGGCGAAGCCGATGGCTGGAATCCAAATGACGGCATCGATTGCTGCTGCTGTTGCTGCTGTTGCTGCTGCTGCTGCTGCGATTGAGGGAAGAGGGAGAAGGGCGACGGTTGGGGTTGCTGCTGCTGCAGCGGATGGGAGAAGAAGGGCGAGGGTGAGGACCCAAATGCCGACGGCGTGGCGAAGGATGGAGCCGACGGGGTGCCGAAGGCCGGCGTCGATGAAGGGGTGCCGAAGGCCGGCGTCGATGAAGGGGTGCCGAAGGTCGGCGTGGAGGAGGGGGTGCCGAAGGCCGGCGTGGAGGAGGGGGTGCCGAAGGCCGGCGTCGAGGAGGGGGTGCCGAACGCCGGCGTCGAGGCGGGAGTCCCGAACGCCGGAGTGGACGGAGGGGTCCCGAACATCCTTCTTCTTTGCAGCCTCCTTCGCTGGACTCTCAGTGGGAGGGCTTGCTCGGTTTTAGGGGTTTTGAACGGGGTTTGGTTCCTTTGCTCGGTTTTGGGACTGGATACGGTCACCGCTGGTGAGAAGAAGAATTGGACCGGCACGTATAGTGGCTAAGGTGTTCGCTCAAGCCACGAAGGGAGGGAAACAGAGAGGGCAAAAATTACGTCAACCAATTTTATGTAGCGTCCGGCATACGCTTTTTTTGTTTGCAATTTTTTAAAATTTAAACTTAATTTTTATAGAAAGCTAATATTTTGAAGCTATCAGCAACGATGATAATGATGGATGGTAATGAGCGATGGCCGATGGCCGGCAACAACAACCAAACAAGTTATGATTGACAATGGGCAATGGCTAACAACAAGTGGTGGTTGGTAATGGCTCACAGATGATGTGTGGTGGCAATGGTTTGGTAGTGGTAGGCTATTGTTTGGTTTCAAAAAATCAAAACCATGTTTTGTAGTTTTCACGATTTTAAACACTCAAAAATTGACCACTAGGCTTAGAAAACCAAAAATAAAAACTAAGTTACGAAAAACCTATCTTATCTCGATATTTATGCCTTTTAAAAAATAAAGATGTGCAACTAGCAAGTTTTTTAAAATTGGGTTTAACTCGAAGATTAAATTCTATTTAGAGCTACACGCAAAGAAAAATCAAATTGAATTACAGAAGAATAGTACATCTAAGGCCATGTTTAGATGCTAGCTAAAGGATGGATAACATAAATTTATCCTGCTAACTAGCCAACACCATCTGAAAAAAGGCGGATAAACTTATTTGATCGAAGGTCTAAAAAGTTGTTTAATATAGATGAGTTATTTCGAGAGAAAGTGAAATAACTTTAATCGTACAAAGCTCTCTCTTCTCACTCTACTTCTTTATTTTTTTCAACAATTTTATCCCACTAATGGGAGAACCAAGGAAACAGCAAAAAAAAAAAAAGGTTATTCCATAGTTAGGCAGGAGGTGAATACCCATGTTAAATATATTCAAGGAGTGATTAGCTATTCGGTACCCAAAAGCATCCTATGAGATCTTGTAACTATTGGGTCAGACAAGAAGCCAACTCTCAACTTGATCTACCAAACTTTTGTTTAGCAATTAAAGCTTTTAGGGATGATGCAATTCCAAGTTTTCGGATCTAAGTAATCATGAAGCAGGTGGATCTCCCATTCTTTCTCTATATATATTTTTTGATTTATTCTCTTTGTTCTCCTAGATAACAATCCTTCAGCTGACCAATCTAGCAGCTCTTGAGATCTAGTAAAATAAACAAAAATTTGGACTCTACTGGAAAAATGGCAATACTTGTATGCACTAAAATATTTAGTAGTAATTGAGGGATAGTCAATAACAACAGATAAATATGCCATGAATGTTGAAGCCACCATTAACCACATATAATAGCATTACAATTAAACAGGGGTACTTGAATACGACCATTTACATAGGGACATGTCAAGGTTACGCCTGTTTCTATGGAAGTGAAGAGCCCAAACTGCACTTCAACAGTCTTTCAGGCATTTGTTTACCATGTAACTCAACCTGAAGTGAGCAACTTGACTTTACACTTCAATAAGAAAGCATTGAAGTTTGGTTCAGATAGAATCGAATCAAGTTCAAGCATAGGCGAGTAGTGCATTAATGTACCTTTAATGTCCTCCTACTCACTTTCGATTATAGATACTGCTTTTTTATTTATTTTTAGTAGCAGTTTATAAGCAATGAAGTATGTAATAGAGGCGCTCTTTCTAAAATATCCTAGAACAACTACAAGAGGCTTCACCAACTTGATTAGTTGGCACCTTTATCAATTTAAACTTTCAAAACTCGCATTTCTAATGTTTGCATGGAAACAAATGAATCCTAACAGAAAACTATTTTATTGAGCAGAAAGATGTCAAACCCTTTAGGAACATCTCCTAAATATGTTTTATTATTAATATAAGCAACTTCCAAAATCTAAAGCAACTTTGGTCAAACAAAGTTGTCCAAAAATCCACCTTATTTTAAAATTTAAGCTAATAATAATTACCTACAAATAGAAGAATAGAGAGGGAATTCCGACTATTGATGAAATTGGAGCTATCCTAGAGTAGTTTGGCTGAAAATCTAATTGAACTTTGGAGAAGTTGTAAAGTTAGAGCAACACTTGAGTTCATGTATCCAAATAAAGTAGAAAGAATGAAATTTATTTCCTATATCCCTGAGGATATGGAAGAATTTAAAATAACAATATAACATCTCTAAGTAAAAGAATTGATAAGAAAATCAAAAATCTTTGTACGTCTTCCATATTAAATTACAATATATTGTAAAATAAAATAGAAGAAGACGTATGCATACTTGCATTTAGTTTCATATCTGTTGTGTATTAGAAAGATCTTGAATACTCATATAGAACCGAGAAATTCAAATTGCACATTGTAGCTAGGATTTTACTATGATCATAGTTCTATTTTCATTAATTGAATGTCTAAGATGCAGTGAAAAGAAAGTACAAGGCTACTAATTATCAGAATCAAACATTTGATTCTAAAGCTTCCTGCTTCGCAAGAAAAATCATAACTGCTTGCTCTCCACAATATGTTTGCTTTAACTAAATATTCTAGAGTAATTTAGATGAAAACTCAATTAAAATTTAGAAGGGAAAAAAGGTGTTTTTGGACAGAAACAGATCTTTGCACCATCTAATGTCTCTTTAATATAACCACTAGTTCATTGGATGGCCCCCAAACCGGGTCGGTTAAAGATTACATTTGATGGAGCCTTCAAACAGACCTTAGCTGCTGCAGGTTTTGTGATTGAGGTTTTTAGTGCTGCTGACATTTGGCTAACAACATTATCAGCAGCCTGGAATAGTGCAATCTCTGCAATGGAGCTTTTTAATGCCACTGACATTGGCTCGAGGGAGACCCTTCCATGATTATTACTTGGCTACAAGGTAAAGGAGGTTCATCTCACCATTTTCTCCATGATCTACTGCATTTAGAGGACTTGGCTACTCGCTTAACAGTTTTCATATCTATAGACAAGGCAACCAAGTGGCAGATTTACTGGCAAATATTGTCTGTCAATCTTCTCAACCTTTATTCTAGGATCAAAACTTTCCACCTGGAGTTTCTTATTTTGCAAATGCTGATCTTTCTTCTTCATGTTACGTTTGAATGTGCTGTTTCACCCCTCATTTTCACCAAAAAAAAAAAAGGGAATTAGTCCATGATGAGACACAGGACATGTGGGATTCCTCAGATCTTGTTTAGCTTCTATTAGAAAGTTATGCTTTGTCCTAAGGCACTTAATGATTGAAACTACTTCAAGAAGTGTGCACCTCTTAAAGTCCCCTGGAAGGCAATAGTTTTTATCCTTCTGTAAGTTGGTAGGGTGGGGTTGTGGGGCTGTAAGTAGGATAGCATGGATCTCAAATACGGTGCTGATTTTGTTTCCTTTGACATCTCATCCAGTGAAAATTATAATTGTTGCTGGAAATTGGACCCGGGGGCAATCTTCGGTCGAGGGGAGGGAGCGAGGAGTGAGTTCTCACGGCGGGGCGGCGGTCCGTCGGCTGGCGGCGTCCTCCGTCCGGGTGCCTGCACACGAACCGGTGGCCGGGTTTTCCGGCGCCGGCCCTCCGACGCTCAAGTCAGGGAGGGGGCAAATAGTGTAGAAAGGGAGATAAATAATGTCTGTAGAGTGTATCCATCCTCCTTCTCCTGAGAGGCCAAGGCTCCCTTTTATAGGCGGGGGTCGGTTTACCTGCGATGTAACAGGGCGAAGCCGTAGTACGGCTCGGCATGTCATTTGGGTCGGCGCACGGTCAGGCGAATCATTGCACTGATGTCGGCGGTGAGGGCGTCGTACAGCCCGAACTAGCACGCTATCAGGCGAATTATTGCATTGGTGTCGGAGGTTTGGCCGAGATCGGAGACTTATCATAGTTGACTAGACTCTGCTGGGCTGATTTGCCTTGGAGAGCTGAGAGTCCGTAGATGACAGGAGCCATGCGCATTTATGGTGGAGTAAGCTGGAGATCCGCATTTATTGTGGAGTAAGCCGGAGATCCGCATTTATTGTGGAGTAAGCCGGAGGGTTACAGCGACCATGCGCAATAAATGCCAGAGGGGCGTCAGGGTATGGTCCTCGGCCAGACCTCTGAGACGCACGGCCGTAGTAGGTGGCTGACAAGAGTAGACCTCGAACATCAGGGTTTTTCTTAGGTCGGAGGTCTCGAGGTCGGGCGTTCCGAAGTCGGACGCCGACTTCGGCCGTCCGGGGTCGGAAGTTGTACGGCTTCTTAGGGGCATTTATGTCATTTGGGAAAAAAATCTTATTCCCCCCAACACTACCCCCGATTTCTGAGTTCGAGCGACTTGTGGGCTCGGACGTGGGAAATAAAGTCTGTCACTGAGGTTGGGGGGCGAGTCTCGTCCGCCCCCTTGCGCTTCTCGGAACTTTCATGGTGAAACCTGCGCCCTTTGGCGTCTCGAGGCTGCTTTATTCAGTGAGCTTATGATGAAGCTCGCATCATTACGCTTCTTGAAGCGGAGGTGGCGTCTCTTGAATCGCCAGGATCGCCTTACAGCGGATTAATGATGGGGGTCCTCGAGCTCGTCGAGGTGGTACCTCAATCCCGTGATCGAGGCTTCTCGCTCATTAATGAGTGTGCCGTTATGGGGTTTAAAACGGACACGCGGCGTGACCCAAGGTCGGACGCTTCCGATTTCGTGTTACTGGATCACAATTCCGGAGAGGTGGAGGCCACATCGAGGCTCCACGTGTCCCAGATCTTATTAAATGAGGGGAGCAGGGCAGCGTCCGCTCGTTCCTCAAGACGATTTGATTTTGCAGACCCATGATGAGGCCCCGAGATCCGATGGGACAACGCTTCGATTTCGTACCCGATTTATTAATCCGGAGTGAATACGGTGCCTCGGCTTCCGAGGTCGACACGTGGCGCAACCCGATCGGGGGATGGGAACCGACCCCATCGATCTGGGCCGTCAGGGGGGTCTATATAAACCCCTCGAGGTTGCCCTAAAGGTCTTGTTTGGCTGCTTCTTATTTTCGTTGCCTTTCTCCCTTGCTTCCTTTCTCAACCGAACCTTGCCGTCGGTGCCCGGAGCGATTTCCGGCGATGTCTAGTAGGTTTTCACCCTGTTTTCACTAGGGTTTCCTCTTTTCTTCTCCTCCCCAGCTCCCATTTTCCGCTTTTTTTAACTTTTATTTCGTTCTTCTGTGGGAATGGGTTTGGGTCCTGAGGAAGTGGGATCGAGCCTGTCGGGGGAGGAGTTGGAGCTGATCCGCTCCCGGTTCTTCTTCCAGCCCGGGTTTCGCCTTGAAACTGCGGGGCCGGAGGACAGGGTGACGCAGCCGCCCCCAGGTCGGATCGCGGTCTACTGCGAGACACTTTGGGCTGGCCTGCGTTTTTCCGCCCACGAGTTCGTGAGCCAGCTGCTGGCCGAGTACCAGCTCGTCCCGGCGCAGTTGGCTCCGAACTCGTGGAGGACCATAATCGGGTTCTTGTCCCTGTGCCTCGGGCACGGGATCCCGATCTCGGTAGGCCTCTTCCACCGGTGTTTTCTTTTAAAGAAGAACCCGGCGGACGCAGGGTGGCTATACTTCGCCTTTCGGGGCGGTATGTCACTCTTCCAGGGTGCCCCTTCCTCGATTCATGAGTGGAAGGGGAAGTTTTTCTTCCTGGCGTCCGAGGCGCCTTGGGGGTTCGACCCGAGGTGGGGGAACCCTCGGTTGAAGACCCTCAATAAGCTCTCCGAGCCCTCGAGGAGGGAGCTGAGGACCCTGGACTCCGTGCGAGCCCTCGGGAGGGGCAACGACCTGACCGAGCTCCTGCGGGAGGACGCCCTGGCGAGCGTAGGTCTGAGCTCGGCGCGCCCCGAGGGTAAGGGTGGTTACATTATTTTATTTTTTCTTCGTTCTTTGCTTTTACTGTCACTGGTCTGACACTTAACGAAATTTTGATTTCAGATATTCCCCGCCTGCCGACCAGCAACACATCACTTTTCTCTCGCCTGAGGAGGCGAGAGGCCGAGGCCGGGGGAACTAGGCCCCAGCCCCGGAAGAGGGCGAGGTCGGACGGCGCCTCCAGTTCAGCCGGCACGAGTGGCCCCGAGGCGGGGGCCCCTGCAGCCGACCCGAGGCGGGAGCGGGTCGTTAGTGATGCGGGCCCGTCGGCCCCTTCTTGCCCTGCCCCCCTTGCCCAGCGGGGGGAGTCGTCCATGGCCCCGCAGCAACCAGAACCCGGGCTTGCACGAGGCCCCGAAGCGAGCGGCTCCGGGACCTCGGGCCCGGTCGTGCCGAGCTCTTCCCGGGCTTTCCGAGAAGAGTCGGTCAAGCCGGACTCCCCTATTCCCGAGGGGAGCTCGGCCTTTCAGGATGCCGAGGTCGCGCGCTCCATGTTGCGGCGTGCGGTACTTCCAGCGGACCGGGCCGTGTTCCGGAATGTTTCGCTGGAGGAGGTCGTTGGCAGCGCTTACTGCAACACCGCCCGGGTAAGCTTCCTTCTTAATTTTCTTGAGTTACTAGCGTACTTGTGTGCTTTTCAACTCACAATACCCTCGTTTCTTTCTTTTCAGCATATTCTCGAGCTCGACACCTTGGCGTTCATCGCCCACGGGTGTCGGGAAGAAGTCCGACAGCTCGGCCGACAGCTGGAGCCGGCCAAGAAAAGAGTCGCCGAGCTGGAGGCGGCGTTGGCCGCGGCCGAGGCTCGGTGGGCGGCCACCGAGGCTGAGCGCCTCGCTATGGCGGAGGGGCTCGAGGAGGAGAAGGCCGCCCACGCCCTAACCAGGTCGGCCTTGCGCGGCACGGAGGCGCGCTTAGGGGAGGTCCAGGCCGAGGTCGCGGCCCTCAGGTATGAGGACGGGGTCTCCCGCCTCCGAATCGAGCAACTTGAGGCCCGGGAGAGGAGGGCACTCGAGCGAGCCGAACATGCCGTCGAGCTCTTCAAGGAGTCGCAAGAGTTCCGCGACATGTTGGAGGAGGAGACAGTGGACGGGTTTCTCCGAGGTTTCGAGAACTTCCGGGCTCAGATGCGCCGGTACTGCCCTCAGTACGACCTCTCGACGGTCCGTCCGAGGGAGGACCTGGGCCTGGGGTCCGACGTGGAAGCCCTCCCCGCCATTTTGACATCCGAGGCGGGGATATACGAACAAGACCCCGCCGAGCCTTCGACGGGGGCGGCCGAGGCGGTTGGCACCATAGAGGCGGCTCCGGCGGCCGAGACGGACGCCGTCCCGGAGGCGGTACCCGAGGCCCCTGCCCCCGACCCCGAGCCTGTGCCGGCTGAAAACCTCGAGATCATCAATGTGCCGGACGACCCCCCGGACGTTGCTCCCGCCGCTTAGGACTTAGCGTATTTTTTCTTTCTTTTTCATTGTATTCGAGGTCGACTCTTAAATGGTCGACCTCCAATTTTGTAATCGGCCTTCGGCCTTCTGTTAATGAAAAACACTTTCATCATTATGTGTTTGCCTTTCTTTTTTGTTGCGAACGAGGCTAGAGCCTTAGCTAACTGCCTCAACGACCTCTAACTTCACATCTTAGTTTTCGGGTTGCTTAACGAAGTTGTCCCCTTTCCCCGGGCTATGTCTTAGCCTTCTCGGGTTCCAGTCATTCCGACCAAAAGGAGCTCCGAGTCTTAGGTTTTTTAGAAAATTCCTCTAAGTCCCATAGCTCGGATCTAAGAATCGTGGAAGTCATCACGTTTAGCCTTTAGGGAAATCCCAAGGCATCGAGGTCGGGCCTTAGCCCTTCAAGTAAGACCGGACTAGGTCTATGCCTGCTGCTATTCGGGGATTTTAGTCGGGTTTCCGAACTTAACTCCGAACCCCTCGTAGGGAGCGCGGGCTAATAAGTAAGTCATCGTCGAAGGTTTTCGTAGTTATCGTTCTCGGACTCTGCCGAGATCTCGGTGAGCAAGGCTGGGATTTCCAAAAATTGCCTTGGTATCCATGTTTGGCTGATACACTCGTGGTCGGGACCACTTTCTCAGCTAGATGTCGGAGTTTACGTAGGAGAGCCGAGTTGGGCCCTAATTTATGAAGCCTTCGTACAGATTGCGGAGACTTGACGAACGGAGCCTGCATAATGTAGTTAGGGGGTCGATCTTAAGCCGACCCATTGGAGAGGCCCGACTTTGGGGCGAGATAGGACTCCAACGTTGGAATTCCGCTCAGCAATATGTAGATAAAATTTAACAAGGAGGGCGTCTAGTTGGATGTACCTCTTGCATTCTCCGAGTCACGCTTCGCATGGTGGAGTAGGTTGCCTCCTTTCCTCGTTGACCTCCGGAGTCATTTTGACTAAAAGGGGGGCTCGGGTTTCTCACGGACCCAACAGCGCCCACCGAGGTTGAGAGGATTTGGCGAGGCTTTATTGAATTGTAGCTCTCTGCGAGGTCGAGGGAGTTTCAGACCCCATGGTAGGACCTCGGGCGCCTCAACCTGGGTCGAGAGATCTTGCGTCAGGTCGGCGAGTCCGTGGACGCTTTGCTGACCTGTGGTGCCTCCCGTGGTCGAGGGAGTTTGGGACTCTACGGTCGACCCTCGGGGCATCCCGACTTTAGTCGAGGGATCGTTCGTCAGGTCGGCGGGTCTGGGCACGCTCTACCGACCTGCGACGCTTCCCGAGGTCGAGGGAGTCTGGTTCTCTACGGTCGACCCTCGGGGCATCCCGACCTTAGTCGGAGAATAACTCGCTTCGGGGATCGGGGATCGTCGACCGCTCCCGGGGGTCCACTTCGTGGCGCCCCGGGTGGAGCCACCCTTTCCACCCCTTACGGCTTCTTTCCGAGGTCGAGGGAGTCTGGTTCTCTACGGTCGACCCTCGGGGCATCCCGACCTTAGTCGAGGGATCGTTCGTCAAGTCGGCGGGTCTGGGCACGCTCTACCGACTTGCGACGCTTCCCGAGGTCGAGGGAGTCTGGTTCTCTACGGTCGATCCTCGGGGCATCCCGACCTTAGTCGAGGGATCGCTCGCTTCGGGGATCGGGGATCGTCGACCGCTCCCGGGGGTCCACTTCGTGGCGCCCCGGGTGGAGCCACCCTTTCCACCCCTTACGGCTTCTTCCCGAGGTCGAGGGAGTCTGGTTCTCTACGGTCGACCCTCGGGGCATCCCGACCTTAGTCGAGGGATCGTTCGTCAAGTCGGCGGGTCTGGGCACGCTCTACCGACCTGCGACGCTTCCCGAGGTCGAGGGAGTCTGGTTCTCTACGGTCGATCCTCGGGGCATCCCGACCTTAGTCGAGGGATCGCTCGCTTCGGGGATCGGGGATCGTCGACCGCTCCCGGGGGTCCACTTCGTGGCGCCCCGGGTGGAGCCACCCTTTCCACCCCTTACGGCTTCTTCCCGAGGTCGAGGGAGTTTGGGACTCTACGGTCGAGCCTCGAGGCATCCCGATTTTGGCCGGGAAATCTGAGGATCACAGACGACCCAATATTAGAAGAGAATTACAGCCACCAAGATAAGAGAATTGTTTGCGAAAAGGAAGCTGAGTCCATTGTCCTGATTGTCTTGAACCCCTAGGGGTTTTACTGGTAGTACATTCGTAGATTCTCGGAGTTCCAGCTTCGTGGGATCAGGGTCCCCTCTAGGGACTTTAATTTATACGCCCCTGGTCGTTGTACCCGGGCGATCCGATACGGCCCCTCCCAATTTGGGGCGAGCTTTCCTTGCTCAGTCGGTTGAGAAGCCTCGGCTCTCCTGAGGACGAGGTCCCCCACTTTGAAGAGCTTGGGCTTGACTCTAGAGTTGTAGTATTGGGCCGTTCGCTGTTGGTATCTCGCCATGCGGACCCGGGCAACCTCTCTTGTCTCTTCGACGAGGTCCAAGTTGCTCCTGAGCTGGGAAGAATTGGTGTCGGGGTCGTAATGCTCCACCCTTGGAGAAGGCAGGCCGATCTCCAACGGGATGACGGCCTCGGTGCCGTATGCTAGGTTGAAGGGGGTCTCTCCGGTGGGCAGTCGGAACGTGGTCCGGTACGCCCAAAGGACATTGTACAAGTCCTCGACCCACTGTCCTTTGGACCGATCAAGCCTAGCCTTGAGCCCCTGCAAAATAGTGCGGTTAGTTACCTCAGTTTCCCCGTTTGTCTGGGGGTGAGCGACTGAGGTGAAACGGTGATCAATGCCGAGCTCAGAGCAAAATTCCCTGAAACGAACATTGTCAAATTGTCGACCATTGTCAGATATAAGGATACGGGGTAGTCCGAATCTGCAGATTATGGACTTCCACACGAAGTCTCGCATCTTTTGCTCGGTGATCCGGGCGACGGGTTCGGCCTCGACCCATTTGGTGAAGTAGTCGATGGAGACGACCAGGAACTTTCTCTGTCCGGTGGCCAGGGGAAAGGGCCCCAGGATGTCGATCCCCCATTGGGCAAACGGCCAGGGGGCGATGATGGAGGTCAGCAGAGCTGAAGGTCGGCGCTGGACATTGGCGTTTCGCTGGCACCGATCGCACTTCCGGACGAAATCCGTTGCATCCTTCTGGAGTGAGGGCCAATAATATCCTTGTCGCAGGACCTTATGGGCTAATGCCCGACCCCCCAGGTGATTTCCGCAGATCCCTTCATGGACCTCTCGGAGGGCATAGTCCGCCTCGGAGGGGCGGAGGCATTTGAGAAGGGGAGAAGTAAATGATCGCCGGTAGAGTCTATTCTCGTATAAGACATACCGGGGGGCCTGGCGCTTGATTCGGCGAGCTTCCGTCTCGTCGTGAGGTAGGGTTCCGTCCTGAAGGTAGCAGACGAGCCCATCGATCCAGCTTGGCTCGGAGTCGATGGACATGGTGGGCTCGGGTTCCTCCGTGCTGGGGATCCGAAGATACTCGAGCGCTGTTCCATTAGGAAGCTCGCTTATGCGGGAGGTTGCCAATTTGGATAGTTGGTCTGTCCTGAGGTTTTCCGCTCTGGGGATGTATTGAATATTGAAAGAATTCAGGGCAGATATGAGTTCCCGCACCTTTTGGAGATACTTTTGCATGGATGGCTCTTTAGCTCCAAAATCTCCTTGAACCTGGTTCACCACCAGCTGGGAGTCACTGAAGGCCGTCAGGTCTTCCACTCTTAGTTCTTTCGCCAGCTTGAGCCCGGCGATGAGAGCCTCATACTCGGCCTCATTGTTCGAGGCCGGAAATTCGAGGCGTAAAGCTTGCTCGGCCACCACTCCGTCTGGACTGGTGAGGATAAGTCCAGCCCCGCTACCCCCCGAGGTCGAAGACCCGTCCGAGTGCAGGACCCATGGCTGCCTCGGGGCCTCCTCTACGGATTCGGATGGCCTCTCAGGGTTGTCCGGAAGGGTGCACTCTACGATGAAGTCGGCGAGTATCTGAGCTTTGATAGCCGGCCTGGGCCGATATTCGAGGTCGAATTCCCCGAGCTCGACCGCCCATTTGGCGATCCTCCCCGCACGATCCGACCTTTGCAATATCTGCTTCATAGGCTGGTCGGTCAATACAGCTATCGTGTGGGCTTGGAAGTAAGGCCTGAGTCTCCGAGCCGAGATGATGAGAGCGAAGATGGTCTTCTCAAGTTTAGAATACCAGGTCTCAGCATCCCTGAGAACCCGGCTGGTGTAATAGACCGGCTTTTGGCGCTTGTCCTCTTTCCGGACGAGAACTGAGCTCACTGCAGCTGGGGAGACGGCCAAGTATAAGTAAAGAATCTCGCCTTTCTGGGGCTTGGTGAGCAGCGGGGGAGAGGCCAGAAGGCTCCGAAGCTCCTCAAAGGCCTGCTGGCATTCTTCCGTCCACCGGAAGTCTTTCGGCCGTTTGAGGCTCTCGAAGAAGGGGAGGCATCGCTCGGCTGACCGAGAGACGAACCTTCCTAGGGCGGCAACCTGCTCCGCGCGCCGTTGCACCTCCTTAACAGTCTTTGGAGGCGACATCTCTTGCAGTGCCCGGATTTTCTCCGGGTTGGCTTCAATTCCGCGCTGGGTCACTATGAAACCCAGGAATTTGCCTGAGGTGACCCCGAACGCGCACTTCGCCGGGTTGAGTTTCATTTGATATCTTCTGAGCTTGGCGAATGTCTCGTTGAGATCGGCTATGTGGTGTTCCGCCGCTCGGCTCTTTACCAACATGTCGTCCACATAGACCTCCATGTTCCGGCCGATCTGGTCTTTAAAAATTTGGCTGACCAGTCTCTGATAGGTGGCTCCAGCGTTCTTCAGGCCAAAGGGCATCACCTTGTAGCAGTAGGTGCCCTTGTCGGTGATGAAGGCCGTCTTCTCCTCGTCTTCTGGCGCCATTCGGATTTGATTGTACCCTGAAAAGGCGTCCATAAAAGTTAGCAGCTGGTGTCCTGAAGTGGAGTCGATGAGCTGGTCGATGCTCGGGAGGGGGAAGCTGTCTTTCGGGCAGGCCTTGTTCAGGTCGGTATAGTCCACGCACATACGCCACTTCCCGTTGGCCTTCTTTACGAGGACTACGTTGGCGAGCTAGTCCGGGTAGGAGACCTCCCGGATGAAGCCGGCCCCGAGGAGTTTGTCCACCTCCTCAGCCGCAGCTCGTTGTCGTTCCGGGGCGGAGCCTCTTTTCTTCTGCTTTACAGGCCTGCTGGTCGGTCTCACCTGGAGTCGGTGGACCATGACCTCAGGGTCAATTCCTGGCACGTCCGCGGGCGACCAGGCGAAGACGTCAGCATTGTCCCGCAGGAAGCTGACGAGGCAATCCCTCTCGCGGGCGCCGAGGCCGGAGCCGACCTGCACAGTTAGCTCGGGAAAATTTTCTGGTAGTGGGATTTGAATAAGGAGCTCACCGGGCTCTACTTGCTTCTTCCAGAGGGTGTCCCTCGCATCGAGGGTTTCTATGGGCAGCGAAGGGCCCATCGGGTGGTCCGGCGCCTCGGCTGGTTGCTTTACTGTGTGGGCCGCCATGTAGCATTGCTTGGCGACCAGCTGGTCTCCGCGGACCTTGCCTACTCCTTGGTCGGTGGGGAACCGCATGAGCAAATGGCGAGTTGAAACCACGGCTCGAAGGGCATTTAGCCCTGGGCGCCCAAGGATGGCGTTGTAGACTGAGGGCAGACGGACCACCAGGAGGTCCATCCTCACTGTGTTCTCCCGGGGGGCGAGGCCGACCGTGACAAGGAAGCTAGCCTCACCTTCAACCGGGACTGCATCTCCGGTAAACCCAACCAATGGGGCATTGACTCTCCGGAGATGCCCT
Organism: Phoenix dactylifera; assembly: GCF_009389715.1. NCBI lineage: Eukaryota > Viridiplantae > Streptophyta > Magnoliopsida > Arecales > Arecaceae > Phoenix > Phoenix dactylifera. Next base: position 16,235,082 of record NC_052405.1, read on the forward strand.
TCTGTCAATCCCATTTTTTGGTAGGCATGATAATACAAAATGTTGGCTGAGCTTCCATTGTCAACTAGGACACGCTTTACATCAAACCTATTTACAATCATAGAGATGACCACAGCGTCATCATGGGGGGTTTCGACCCCTTCTAAGTCCTCGTCCGAGAACGAGATGACTTCACCAGTACGTGGGCGCTTCCGGGGTGCTCCCAGGGCGGCCGTTCCTGCCGAGGCCCGCCCGATCATGTTGATGGTGCCGGCGATGGGCCTGTTGTCGCCCGGATTTTCGGTTGGTGCGACATTCTCCGCCGGCCTCCTTTCCTCAGGTCGGTTCCTCACGAACCGGTTAAGTACTCCCCGTCGGATGAGCGCTTCTATCTCATCCCGGAGTTGGTAGCAGTCCTCCGTGTCGTGCCCGCGATCTCGGTGGAAGCAGCAATACTTCCTGGGATTCCGGAGGAGTCCCGTGTCTCGCATAGGAGGCGGGGGTCGGAAGAAGTCCCGACCCTCGATTTCCATCAGAATTTCGGCCCGGGGAGCGTTGACGGGTGTGTAGTTCTCGTACTTTTCCGGGTACGTCCGAGGCCGTGGTGGGGACCTCGGCCGAGGGAGGGTCCTTTGCTGAGATTGCCTCTGCTGTCGGGGCGGACTTCTCAGTCTGGGGAGGTTCTTCTCTCGGCGGGGGGATCGGCTCCTTTGTCGGCCGCGCTCCTCGCGGCGTTTCTTCTGCTTCTTCGAGGCAGGCTCAATTGCCCCCCGCCTGGATGCAACTGCCTCCTCGGCCTTGGCATACTTCCGGGCTCGGGCCAACATTTCAGTGAAGTCGGCCGGGAAGCTCTTCTCGATGGAGAAGAGGAATCGGTAGGAGCGAACCCCAGTCTTCAGAGCCGACATAGCTATCGACTGGTCTAGCTCGCGAACCTCCCATGTGGCGGCGGTGAAGCGGTCCAGGTACTCCTTGAGGGACTCCCCCTCTTTCTGTTTGATGCCGAGGAGGGAGTCCGACGTCCGTCGCTGGCGCCGGCTGGCAGCGAAGTTGGTGGCGAACTGCCTGCCGAGCTGCTCAAAAGAGGACACCGTATTCGGCTTCAGCCCAGAAAACCAAAGCCGAGCGGTCCCTCGGAGGGTCGCTGGAAAGGCCTTGCAGAGTATGGCCTCCGAGGACCCTTGCAGGGCCATGAGGGCCCGATAGCTCTCTAGATGGTCGAGAGGGTCAGTCGTCCCGTTGTAGGGTTCCACTTGAGGCATTTTGAACCTCGCGGGAACCGGCTCATCCTCGATCTGGCGGGAGTAGGGGGACTTAGTAGTGAACTCAAAGTCTCCCTCTTCTCTTGCCTTCTTGCTGTGGAGCGCCACAATCTGGCGCTCCAGATGCTCAACTTTCCGGTCGAGCTCCCCCACTCGTGGAATTGTCGCCGTGGTTTGCGCCGGCTCACGGTGGTCTGGGGCTGACTCCGCCTCAGAAAGCTGGGGCCTCCGGTCGAAGCCTTCTCCCGGTGACTCCCTCCGGGGGGAAACTCGTTCTTCGTTGTTGGCTCTGGAGGAGCCATGCAGGTTTTGGCTTGGGAAAGCCGGGCCGTTGGGGAGACACTCCGGCAGGGCCTGGGCCCGTGGGGGGAGCGTAGGTAAGGCTTCCTCGCGCCGCAGACCCTGAACGGCAGCGGCCAGGGCCTGGACTTGCTGTACCAAGGCGTCAAACTGTTCCGGCTGGACCTGAGGAATCGGGTCCGCCGGAGTTGGAGAATTCTGGACAGAGTGTCCAGGACTTTGCGGGGGACGCCGGGAGGCGTTAGAGGCTCCCTTACTTCTCAACTTCATGACTGCTACTCGGGCCCTTCCTCTAGCGCCAACTGTTGCTGGAAATTGGACCCGGGGGCAATCTTCGGTCGAGGGGAGGGAGCGAGGAGTGAGTTCTCACGGCGGGGCGGCGGTCCGTCGGCTGGCGGCGTCCTCCGTCCGGGTGCCTGCACACGAACCGGTGGCCGGGTTTTCCGGCGCCGGCCCTCCGACGCTCAAGTCAGGGAGGGGGCAAATAGTGTAGAAAGGGAGATAAATAATGTCTGTAGAGTGTATCCATCCTCCTTCTCCTGAGAGGCCAAGGCTCCCTTTTATAGGCGGGGGTCGGTTTACCTGCGATGTAATAGGGCGAAGCCGTAGTACGGCTCGGCATGTCATTTGGGTCGGCGCACGGTCAGGCGAATCATTGCACTGATGTCGGCGGTGAGGGCGTCGTACAGCCCGAACTAGCACGCTATCAGGCGAATTATTGCATTGGTGTCGGAGGTTTGGCCGAGATCGGAGACTTATCATAGTTGACTAGACTCTGCTGGGCTGATTTGCCGTGGAGAGCTGAGAGTCCGTAGATGACAGGAGCCATGCGCATTTATGGTGGAGTAAGCTGGAGATCCGCATTTATTGTGGAGTAAGCCGGAGATCCGCATTTATTGTGGAGTAAGCCGGAGGGTTACAGCGACCATGCGCAATAAATGCCAGAGGGGCGTCAGGGTATGGTCCTCGGCCAGACCTCTGAGGCGCACGACCGTAGTAGGTGGCTGACAAGAGTAGACCTCGAACATCAGGGTTTTTCTTAGGTCGGAGGTCTCGAGGTCGGGCGTTCCGAAGTCGGACGCCGACTTCGGCCGTCCGGGGTCGGAAGTTGTACGGCTTCTTAGGGGCATTTATGTCATTTGGGAAAAAAATCTTATTCCCCCCAACAATAATATCATAACGGATGGCGTCTTTATCCGCCTCCTTATTCATCAAAAAGAAATGGAGAGAAAATTATAATATCATCATATAGAGAAATGCCTGGATTAGAATGTGTTCTCTGGGAACTGAGAGCGTTTTGTTTTCAATTTCATTCCATGCACACCTCATGTTTACATTCTTTCAATCTATTTGTTAGTTCTCCTATGAATGAATTGTCTGACCTCATGGTCATTCATGACAATTGGACCTATTATTGTTGACCGAACTTTTAAGCCTACAACATTGAAGATGAGAGTCATGATCACCACCATTTGCTCCAGATTGTAATATTATTCTAGTCTTGATCAAGTGGTATATAAGTCAGATTTCTGAGTTATTCTATCATTTCAATTCAGGTTGGATGTTACTTTGATCATATCCTTTCCCTGCCTATTTCAATTTCTTCCTTGATGCTTCATTTGTTTGTATACCATAACATGGACATGATGCTGAACTTGTGGCACCATTAAAATGGGTCTTTAACATGAACATGCACTGAAAAAACAGGAAAATAGGAAAATGGAGATAACAAAGCAATAAAAAAAAAATAAGTTTTGGATTCTATATTTAAACTGTTATTTGGTATCTTTTTGATAAAATCATATCTAAGAATAAGTAAAAGGAATGAGGTTTTACAAGCCATTGGTTTTATTTGAACACTCTTTTGGAATGAAAAGAATAATTATAGTGGTCGCGAAAATTTTACAGAGTATAACGAGCGATCGTGAATTCCCTGTGAACTGAGTAGCATTACTGCCTTTTGACTAGGAATTGGTACTTTCACTTTTCTCCCTTTTTTGCCAGATGAGGGAAGGCACCCAAGATGTTGTGGGCCTTGAGATCCTGCCTGGTTAGGATGCCTACAATAGGTGGTATCTACAAAATCAAAACCAAACAGCCAGTTCAGTGAAAAGATATTCCATAACATTTTGTGTTTACTCGTACTTTTATAAATCTCTAAATCTAACACAGTTTGTAAAGATTAGTAGAGCACTGCATCTTTGTTTTCAGAGAACAATATGCTATTTAAAACTTCTTAGGTGGCATGCTGCTAGTCTTTGTTTTCAGACTTGGTGATTGATGCAAACACATAAACTGAGCTCTATGAACCAGATTTTTGCAGTACATATATACAATCATAAATTTGTATATATATAAAAAATAAGTAGATGTCCATGCATGAAGAGAATAATGTTGAAGCATTGGGTGGATAATTGTATTGTATGAATTGCCTGCCTTAGTTCTTGTTAAAGATTATAGATGGTCTATATTAAACTGTCCCATGGATTTTTGCATTTTTCTAGCTGTTTTGTGCTATTATGGCTAATGTGGACTAAGCATGGGAGCACCAAGCATACTAAGGTATGTACGAAGAAGAGGAATTGGAGAAGAATTGAACTCACCCCTGCTCCTTGGTACTTGGGAACAATCAGCAAATGCCGAAGAGCAACTTGTCTAAAAAGCACCACAGCCTTTGCTACTGACATGGTTTCCACCACAGTATATGGTGTTGTATTTGCGAAAGGATGTAGATCAATGTACATATCCATCTCATCTTCTGTGAGCACCACCTCTTGTATTTTTGGCCCCTTTTGTGTTAGATCAACTGATGTAAAACTTTCTCTCACTTCCCACTCTTCAGTTCTTCTCCTCTCTTTTACAAACCACTTCTTCCTCAGCACTGCAACGAGGTGCGACCGAAGGACCAGTCCATGAAATTCTGTTGCTCCTGTTGGCATCCCTATGGGCGATGGCACTCCTTGATCAACAACAGGGAAGCCATTGTGTTTGGTGGATTTCAATACCTCAACAACTCGAGCTACCTTCTCTATGCCTCGAAGACTCGCAACACTGGGCTTAGCTGCTGCAAGCTCTCCTACAGTGAGATTCCTCATCCACGGCTCTGGATTTGCTTCCAAGAATGGCAATCCTTTGAGGTCAAGTATGATCTCATATATGCTTGGGTTAAAAGCATCACCAACAGTCTTGGCAATGAGCAATACAAACATCATTATGGGCAGGAGGAGGAGGTTGTTTGTGAGCTCCAGGAAGATGACACAGAGAGAAACCGTCATTCTCATGGAGCCAGCCATCAGTGCAGCTGCGCCGAGCACAGCATAAAGACCATGATCGATGTAGATATATGATCCCATTGCCAGGGCAAGCAGGCGGCCGTAGGCCGAGCCCATGAGGATGATGGGCAGGAAGAGACCCGAGGGAACTGCAATGCCGAAGGTGAAGAGGCCTAGAATACAGTAGAGTGCAAAGAAGATGAGGAGAGAGATGGCGCGGAATTCAGTCGAGGTGCCCGTGGAGAATATGTTGCGCACTGCATCATCATTGGTTGCATGAAGAAGGCTGGCCAAGTCGTTGTAGTATCCATTTGGACAGTTGAATTGCTTGAAGTTGCCGCTCCGCCCGACCGTCGGACAGGCGGCATCCATGGAAGGGTCGCATGGTGTGCATGGTGCAAGAAATGGAAGGAGGTAGAGGCAGATGGAAGTGAAGAGAGAGACTCCTAGGCTGAGCAGCAGCTTGGCCATTCGGCCTTTCCTGCAATTCAAGTGCAAGCATGGAAGTATCAGTGATACATGGAACTGTTCATCATGAAAACATAGTTAGATGGAAGATTTATAGAATTCAAATGATTACCAGGCAAAACAATGGAACTGACTTACTCATTAATTAGGTTGTAAAGCCTAAGAACCTTATGCAAAAGGTGGTTGTATAGACTTCCGAGTACTCCTCCTATTATGCCGATCAATGCGACAGGAAGAAGATCATTTGCATGATAAATCACAGAAACAGAGCTGACATCAAAGAGAATAAGTCCTCCTTTTCCAAACAAGCCACATTTTCCAGAGTTGCAGTACTCCATGAATCCCCTCAGCACCACAACGACGATTACGGTGCTGAAGAAGGTCCTCCAGAGAAGAGCACTCCTCCACCATGATGCAACCTCTTCGAGAGCGAATAGAACACCCCCGACTGGTGCTCTGAAGGCGGCGCAGACACCAGAAGATGCACCGCAGGTGATGAGGTCCCTGCGGTCCCTATCATTCTGGAGGCATGGAAGCCATCTCCACTTGAGGTGGTAGTCGTCTGATCCACCTTGGCCTAACAAGGATGCGAGGCAGGCTCCGATGTGTACCAGTGGCCCTTCTTTTCCAAGATCTAGGCCTGCAGACACAGCTACAATGCTTCCAATAATCTGTAGAAGGAATGAATTGGAAAAGGAGTCATGAACGTCAGAAATGGTTGCTGAATGGTTTGAAGTTTGAACTATATTTTCGCTGTTTGAGCTTAAGGTGCATAAGAAGTTTTGGAGGCTTGTAAACTATAAGCTAGACCGCTCAATGGAATTCCTAGTATCATTATATCAGCTGAATCAAATTAGTTAGTTTAGTCCATGGAGCATTAGTTCTCTCACATCCAAACTTTTATTCAGAAATTTTTTCCTGGAAGCAAGTTCAGCATACCTATGCTGTGGATGATTTACTTGGATAGATAAGTCTTTGAACAAATTCTTTGTGAGGACCTATGCAGGCGTTTGTATCTGATCCTACATCGGCTATGCATTGGATAAATCCTAAGTACTTATACAAGCAAAGAAGCTCAAATAGCACTTTCCGGCTAGTCTTTTTGGATGGTCTTATGTTGTTATATTCTCTGAAGCAAATCTATTGATAAGTTAATATCAAAAATTATGATTTCTATAGACATTCTTAAGTGACTAAATGCATTTATATAGATGGATTTGATTATCCGAATTCTCCACAAGAAATCAAGAAGATATCATTATGCTACATTTAAACTTGGTAAATTCTCTTTTCAGAAAAAGAAAAAAAGCATCATGGTGATACGTTGTCCACTTTTACCTGGATGAGTGACATCAATGGAAAAATTGCAAATATTCTTGCCTGAAATAGGTTTAACTTTAACATACAAATATTGATGAGAATGGTTCCTTTCACTTAAGACTTAAGAAGATGGTTCACTTAATAAATTTTATCTATGGAGAGAATCTCTTGGTAAGTTCATCTATTGCTTTTACAAACTTGAATGCTTTTCATATTAAATTCAATCGAGCAATCACTAAAGCAAACTTATATAGCTTTAAAACTCAGAAACTAAAGTTTTCAGGTAAATCGCAATACAGGAAGATAATTCATAATTCACCTTACCTTGACGATCAGTGTGGATGCAACAAACATATTGGGAGTGTCAACTCCATTAAGGTAAGCTTTGATCTCTGGTATTCCTGGCCCTGCTGCAGTTGGAGCAAACACGACACAGAGAGTTGCTGCAACCATGGTTAGAGCAAAATTTGCCCCTGCGAAGTAGACAAAACCATTTATATACCTGCACCGCCATCAAAAGAGACTATTCCAATCTCAGGTTTACAAATTCTCAATTAAACAGCTACTTACAGTTCATTCTTCAGCAAACTAAAACCTTACTGCATCAGAGGGAATAGAAACTCAACTTTTTTCATTCACAAGGCGTGCCATGAGAAGCATCTTGATGCCAGCAATGTTTTCAATAGCAAGGTTGATGAGGGAAGCAATGACACCAGTTAGTAGTCCGACGAGAAATGCCGACATCCATTTCAAGAATACATACTGCAGCACCTGAACACTGGATCTGCTCGTCCAGTCATGCTTAAATATATCATTCTCATTGATCCTGCGCCAAGAACAAACCATAAAAAAGTAAGACACAGTACCCAATTGGATATTTAATTGTTAAAAGGAAAGAATTCATGGATAGATGGTTAAGGACATACTCATAGTCTAAGCTTTCTATATGGGAGACCTTTGCTCCAACCATGGCCAAATGATTGGTAGTGAGCGTTGCAGTTCTCTTGAGAAGTGGCTGATGCAGAGAGTTCCTTTCTGGATCATGTTCATCTTCTTCTCTATCCACTTCCAAATTGGCTTCTGCTGCTGCTGCTGGCACTGGGAGTGGTCTTGAGCTCTCTTCCATTAGCTTTTTGCTTGCTTCCAATGAAACAGGATCACTATTGTCTGGTTTCTCTGGTATCCAAAGCTGAAACTGGACAATCTGGAGTAGGAAAATTGACTCAAAGAGTTCTACAATTCAAAAAGATGTTTAGAGCCATACTACAGAAGATTTGAATGGACCTGTCCTCATGGACTAGATATTGATCACCCATGTGGAAGGTGAGGAGGCTTGGGGCCCCTTTGTTTTCACTTTCTATGAGTCATTGCCAAGGGATAATGAGCTATAGATGGTTACATAAGGCATAGAAAACAGAAGAACATTTGTCCCTATCACTACAAATTTAGAATACATCAATCATAGACAGGGAAGGACAAGATCTTCCAGTGACTTGTGGGAATGGACTAATGAGCAACTCTCCCAATTTGGATGGCTGAACAGACTGAAATGCTCCTCTAGATTGATTAGAAATGAGTATTTGGTAGGATTTTAGATGGGTGATGGTGTCATTTTTTGGGACCTAATGATATAACTAAGGACCATGCATCCCACCTGCGCGAATTTATTATTTCCTGGCCTCAATTCTTCAGTATTTGAATGAAAGGATAGTTCTGTTTTCTTCTTATCTACATAATTGTGTAGGTTTTATCCCCTAGATTTTTAGCTTTAATCTCACTTATATTTTGAATGGGCCCTTGATTAGTGAGAAAGGGTGTAGCTCACGCAGTGTGGAGTCGATGAAAATCCAAAGTGTATGAATGAAGCATGCCTGGTCTGATAAGTTGAAGACAACATGATTAATCAAATCTTTTAGATGAGGATGAGGAAAATAAAAAATAAAAAAGGAAAAACCTTGTGTATTAGATAGAGAGTATAAGAAGTTTGGAAAGGCAAGTTGTAGCTGTTGTCTTGTCCTCCTCTAGTCTTTTTTAGACCTTTTAAGGGGCATCTAGTCTCAGGATTATACCATGAGTTCTGGAAGAGGATCATGCTTGGGTGGTTACATCATTTAAAAACAAAGTTAAAGGCTCACCATGCATCGATATCAGTATATGGTTGGAACAAAGTGTTTGCATCTCATTAGTAATTATTGTATATGAGCTATCTTTATTAGAATAATATATGATTGTAACATCTTGATATTTTAGGTATAACTAGATCTATCATCACATCTTCCTCTTCTTGACTATGATGAGTTTTGATTTTTTTCTAGCCAAAGAAATAATGTTCACCATATTATTTGGACATGGCATAATGACATGAAAAGTATAGCAATTGGCTTCTGACTTGTTGCTTACTCCTCCGAACATTTTTACCTAACACGAGATTAAAACCTTTAAACTTGTATATCGATGACATCCATGAAAGTGAATATATCAATCATAGAGGGACAAGAAAAGAATAAACTAATCCAAGGCCAGACCTTTATACGCCATTTCCATCAATGAAGAGCATTTATTGCTTAATAAGCTTAGATCACTGAGTTCAGCATCTTTTCATTGACATAATTGATGTACCATGCCTTGCTTGACCAAGATGCTTCCACAGCAGATTTAGACCAAGATGATTGATTTATGTTACTGTGCCAATATAGCTGGAGGAAACTCTTTCGGTTCACCGAGTCACTTAACTGAAATTAATATGATCTCAAATAGTTAGGACAAGACTTGATAATTATCATCATGCTCCTTGAGCCACCTTGGCCACAAGGCTGGCCCTACTTGCACCCTAAAAGAAGCTGGTCCTACGTGCATGAATCCTTAAAACTTTAGATCTCCATGGAAAATGCTGAAGCATGAGAAGGAGACAAACACGCATGTCATCATCCTCCAAATGATCTGCATGAGATGGACGGATAAGAAAAACTGGCCATTCGAGGTCCCAAGAGCCGCCTTATCTAATCCAGTTGTTCTTTTGTTAATCAACTTAGTGTGACGTGTGTAAGTACGATGGACTGATAACAATAGGCTGGAACCAGTCATGGAAAACAATCAACCATATGGGTGTTTGTTCTTAGGCTACCTATCATTCTGAATTCCATCATGCAGAGGAGTACACATCGCCCTTTGAGATCCTCAAGGTTGGCAGCATTCAATAACAGCTCTTCCAAGAAAAGGGAGTGGAGAAAGTCATGTGGGTAACACTTGTATTGAAAAACTCGTACGGGCGTATGTTTATCAGTCCCACATCAGTTATTCGTTGGGTAGATCTTGGATACTTACACAGGATCAAGGAACGCAAATAATATCTTCCGACTAGGCTTTTTGGATGAGATCCTGAATTGTTACAAATAGTATCAAAACGGACTAGACCCATAATCTGCGGATTAGGAGACACTACAGCACGATTAATTGGGGCTGACCACGAGTTGATCATAGTGCTTGTGTTTAGATTTGAATAGATTTGAACCCTTAGCCTGACGAGGACATTAGGGCTTAAACGGAGAGAGTATGTGAGGATCTGTATGGGTGTGTGTTTAGTCCAACATCGGTTATTCGCTGGGTAGATCTTGGATACTTATACAGGATCGAAAAACCCAAATAATACCTTTCAAGCCTTCCTTTGTACAAGAAAAGATAATGGGTACTTGCAATAAATTTTCATACACCGGTGTTTTTAATCTTGAGAAACACTTTGCTTACTAATAATTTATTTTTTAAAAGAAAAAAAAAAGCAATTACCTTGACATCTGCGGAATAAGAGGATGTCATCTGAGCAATTACGGAATAAGAGGATGTCATCTGAGCGTTTTAGTATAGCCTTGGCAGGACTTGGTTGTTCTTTGGAGCAGTGCTTCAATACTTGTCCACAAACTATTTACAACAAGCAAATCACTAAGCAAATAAGGCTTGTTCTTTGTAAAGAATTTATTCATTTCAGCCATATCTTGACATCTGAAAAAAGATGTGTGTCAATGAACACATGGGTGCCAGTAATTTATGCTGTCAAAATTCATCTTCTTGTTGTTACAGGGAAGAAATTAATGCAACACAGCAGGAAATATTGCTGGTGTAATCAGAATTTTCAGAGCAGAACTGAATATTGATTGTGTGGGAAAATAATCAGTTCTTGTATCTAGCTAGATAATTGTAGTCTAATGGACCTTCTGAACCGAAAAAGATAAAAAGAGCATTTACACTTTTAATTTATGAGACTTGCTTAATCAATTAATCTGTTTTGAACTTGTCTAATGGACTCAATAGTTCACCAAGGAACTAAACAAAGTGTTCATTGGGCAATCAAATAGGGCCATACCATCTTGTTCGCATCGGACTACTCATTCTGAATTGCTGGGTGGAGCTCCATGATTTCGAATATGGTGCCATAAATCGAGGATTGGCAAGATCAGAGGAAAACCTGACCTCATTCTGAAACACTCCCACTATTGTCTATTCTGTTCAAGAACTCCTGATCGATGATAAAAGATTATCAAAATAACATTCATCTCATTAACTTTGCTTAAACATATTCTGAAAAAAAAAATCAAATCCTACTGACTCTTAAGAAGCTCACAAGTTAGAGAAGACTGTTTATAGAACAGAGAGTTATAAGTAATTCATGTGCTGATGAAGAACTGAAAAATAATTTTCTTAACATATTTTAGTATTTTAAATGAACTGAAGTCTGATTTTCTATTGAAACATGGGAGTTATTTAAAGATTGACCAGGGACTTAAAGGTAAATTTACTTATCATATCTTATTTTAGCTGAAGTTGGTGACCTCACATTGGAGTAAGCAAATAAGGAGTTTGTAGCGCTTCAATACTAAATGCCTAACTTGCTTTTCTGATAAAATATTTGAAAGCACAACTACTCTCACACGCTAAATGGGCTCAGTTGAGCCTATCCAGTGTACTTGGATCCGATTAGAATATGACCTCAAACTTAACTAAGAATTTTCATTTCAAGAATCTGCAAGAAAATGTGTTTGCTTTATTGAGTATGTTCTAGCCCTAGCTTTCTTACTGAGATCTGATTAACTGAACAAATAAATTGCATGACCTTGCAAAACTACTGCTAACCCACTCACACACATGGTTTAGAAAAAAATGAATCAAAGTTGTTGAAAGATTCAGAAAACTCGATAACATTTTAGCAAATTATCATATCATGTCTGTGTCAATATCGCATATAATCAGAAATATGTGCTGTAATTTGATTGGCATCTACATAATATAGTAAGTAAATAAACTATAGATCAAATAGGTGAATCCACTATGATTTGCCCATATTTATTTTATTCGTCGAAGTTGCCTGATTTTCCATAAGAGCCATATCAGAAGTTGGATACGATGAATTCAGTTTGTAGTACGCTAGTCACGGAGGATTTATAAAGCCTGCCATCTTCAGATAGTTGAGACAAGGCTTGATGGTTATGGTTTAGATACTAAGATTAAAATATTTGGATTTAAACTTTAATTCAAATGACACCCAATTATTTAGGCTAAAAATTTTTTTGGTCCATTTTAATTTCAAAATGATATAGTGAAGAGCCATCAGACTGCTGCTCCAGAAGCAAAGCTTCCATCCAGCCAGAGAACACCTGTTCCAATATATTGTATCCGACACAAATATCGTTTCAAACTTGTTACACTGAATACTAGCACTCATCCAAGGACAATAAGCAAAAGAAAACTTAAGGGAGCCAATATACTAAAATAATTGCAGATCACAAGAAGACAATCACAAGTAAAGCTTCCATTCAGCCACAAACTCTGCCTGTTCAGATTTCCTTGTGACCTGTTCCAATATATTGCATCAAACACAAATAGCATTTCTTATATTACATTGAATACTAGCATATATCAAAGGATAATCACAATAAGCAATACAGAGCTTAAGAGAGCCGATATATTAAAGTAGCTGCAGCCATTGTATGGTCACACCAAGAGAATCATTACTTAAATGGAGTTGAAACCAAGTTACCAGTTCATACATCCCACAAAACAAAGTAGGGTAAACCGGTCTGGTCTCATTTGCGATCTAAATAGAAAAAGAACATCTAACCTCGCCTTAAGCAGCAGCACACTAAATAGCAACAGATAAGTAATCCATGGAACATTCAAGACTTCAAGCTTTGATCGTCACACTGCACAAACACAGACCAGAAGGCTTAAGTGAAGATGTTTGCCACTCGGATCCCACTGGAGCAACCGGATCATACAGCAGTGTCTGGTACCCAGGCTCTTCCTCCCGTGCAAAAAGCAACAGTTTGCCATCAAGTATCCCAAAGCGAAACTCTATGGTTGAACTCCCAGTGACCGGCACAGGGATCTTTTGCCATGAGTTATCAACTGGATTAAATATTGCCAGCTTCCGCTGGCTCTTCCACTCCATACAGAATAGTTTCTTGCCAAGCACAGCATGTGCAGTGACCATCACACACCCATTCTTCATCTCATACCAAGAGTGGCATTCAGGGTAGTACACATCCACAAACCTCGAGTTGCCTATTGTGAAGCTTGACCGTCCACCCATGACATAGAGCTTGCCTTCAAAGCTGCAGGCAAAGCAGCCCCACCTCGGGCGGCGCAGGCTTTCGATCAAAGTCCACTCATTTTTGTCAGGGTCATAAACTTCAGCACTTGATAAGCTCTCACCATCAGATCCATAGCCACCTACAGCATATATTAAACCATTGACCTCGGCACAGGCGAAGTCATAGCGAGCAACGTTCATCTTGGCCAGCATGCTCCAACTACAAGCAAAAGGTAATGATATTTATATTGCATAAATCTCCAGTAGAAAGAAATAAGCTGAAAGCGAAGCATAATCCATCCAGATTTCACAATTACCAGAGTAAATGGAAAGCGAAGTATAATCCCACAACCTTGCGATTGAGGTGCAAGACATGAGCTGAAATCACAATGCAATATACCTAACTGAGACTCGCAAAATAGTAATTCACAAGCTTAAAAATAGGTAACAGCAATTTGCTGAGGTCATATAATCATATGTCAGTGCATCAATTATTACTTATTGCTTGTTATAAGCACTCCTTTACAGATTTAAAAAGAAGGGTGATGCCCCATAATATTGGTGAGCGAAAGGTGATTCAAAGATGGAACCACCTCTTCTCTAACCAGATAAATACCCTCTGTGTATATATATATAAAGAAAAAAAGAAGATACATACCATGTGTTACCACTTTATCGACCCAACCCCCAATCAGCCTCAAACCCTAGAAATCCCACATCAAATAGCACACACATACGGTGGCCAAATAACACTATGCTTTTGGGATGAATAGTAAGCGGTAGCGGCAACACCATAATGGTAGGATGACCTGCCGATCATGAGGTAATCCTCAAAGAATCTTTTCATTCAGTACAGTAAAAGATAGAAGCTTAGGTCATTTGTAACAAATCACATCTGACTATTATTACTGACATTTACATAGTATACTAAAATCATACCATGTGACGTTTATGCAAAAACTGATTTTTTATTTTTTTATTTTTCCCCTTGACATACTGGAGCAAGAAGTTGCAACAATTGATGATCTCATGGATGTCAAGCTACTGCTTGAGTATTGGAAGGAGAAACAAATTTCTCACATCTACAGGTAGGAAACCGAGCCACTAAATGGGTACTGAAGCAAGGAACCAGCCCCCAGCATCAGCTGCTGTGACTGGAGAAGTTTCTAACAATCCAATCTAGGTTGATATGGAGGATATATCTGCAGGCTAAAATGCCATGGGATTATTACTGCCCCAGTTTTGGTGGCAATGGAAGGAAGATCATGATTTTAAAATTTACAAAATCAAGGCAGAATGGAGTTTCATTTTCATTACTTTTGATGATTATACCAGGAGGGTCCCTTTATGTACTTAAATTAGTTAAAACACATAAAATCTTAAACTATAACTAACAGGCTACGCTACTAAATGCTTTGAATAAAACTCACAAGTATTGGACATATGCAATACATGTGATGCTTTCATGTAGTTTATGAATGCTTAAATATTATCCATAAAAGCAGTGAGTTTATTAGCATACTTTTAAGCTAACAGTCTATTCTGTATCATCTAACATCCAATTTAAATATAATTTGACATGAAATCTTGACAACCAGAAGATATGAGTCACTTTTTAGAACAATGGATGCATTGATGCTGGCTGTTTGAAGACAGAGCAGTTCATTTTTCCCCCTCAATCTGAATGAAGGAATATTGTCAAGTTCCATCTCATGTCTGGGTCTCACATGGAAGTAAATTGGTTTCATGTTCAGTTCAGAAAAGAAATCCCACAAAGTTGACGTCCTAAATTTTCACCCTCCAAAAATCCTCCTTGTTTTCCTTTTTAAACAAAAGCAAGGATAGATATCTTTCATGGACTGTACATTTTTGGATAAGCTTCCTGTTTTGGCAGCAATTAAGTTTGGATAAAATTTCTTTCAATTCTACAAAAGTTGCACCAAAGTGAAAAGCAAAGAAGCTACTTAGCTACCAATGCACCTTTCGACAATACAAGCAAATGAAAATCATAATTCATGGCAAGACGCTCAAAAAGGAAAAAAAAGTTAACTATGTTACACAACTTGTAGCCAACATTAGAATAATGTTGGTACAGATTATCAGTGCCTTGGACATGAAATTAATAACAACAATAAATACTACTTACAACAACAAATATTATGAATATGAAGATTGGTAAGAGTTAGAAACCATAACAGGCTATGTAGTTGATTCGCTGGAAAGATACCAACCTTCAAGAACTACTAACAAACTTAATATAATTTAGCTGAAACCTCCCTTATTTCAAAGAGCACATATAGAAGCATATTACTCATCTAACACAAATGCCAAACCATAAATAAGAACATATTCCTGATACCTGAAGTTACCTTTACATAGAATTCTCAAATTCAGCATCACTCCTAGGCAATAATGAGACGATAATGCCTTTAAAAAGAAAGAAAAAGAAAAGAGCAATATGTTACATACCCATTAAGCCGAGAATCATATTGATAGACATCATCTAAAACACACCCTGTCCCAGCATCGACCAAATATCCAGCTATTACTAAAAGCTTGCCATCAAGAACAACAACTCCAAAACCAGCTTTTACAGGACCAGGCATTGGTGGCAACACCTGGTGTGTTTCTCCAAAGCAGCCTAAGACCTCCCAATGACTCCCCTTTCCATCTGCATCACCAGTTAAGATATAGAGCCATTCCTCAAGCTTGCCTGCCTCCTTCCTTACAGTTATGAACTCCTTGCTTTGGATAAATGATCTCCATCTCTTGCAGACGGCACCCATGACAGGAAAGTAACACCGGGGAACAAGTGCAAGGCAATACTTTGCCACATCATCAGGCAACCCAGATAATAAAGGGCAGCACATATCCCATGGTGCTTGCAGGGTAAGCCCCGTGGAAACTTTCAAACAAGATGCAAAATTATTTTTTGTTGCAATGCTGAGACACTTCTCTGACTCAGCAAACCGTTTTCTGACACCAAAGTCCGGCATTGTCAAACTTCCCTGTTAAAAGAATCTGCAATGTGCAAGCAAATCCCTTGTGCCCCAACCAAATGTTTCTCTTCGACTACCAATAAAAATTGTTGGGTGTATTATAAATGACAGTAACTCAAACACAGGGATTCGTGATATCCATCACTTATAGGGATTTTAAGAGACAAAGGCCTGAAGGATGGCGACACTCGGGGCGTGAATGTCAATGATGCTTTGGAAATTGCCCGCACTGTTTTAAATGCCATTCCAGAGAGGCAGCTCTTAGAATAGATTCTCTCTATTGATCTGCAGAAACTAAGCACCTGATTTTTGTTGTTGCTGTTGTTGAAATTGTTCTCTCCCCCAAACATCACCCCAATATCTACACAATCTCAGGAGAACCCAAAAGAAAAAAAGAAGAATCAAAATCTCCCACACTATCTCTGAAAACAAAGTGTACACGCACAAACACATGCAGAAGAAAAAGGGGAGAGAAGGAGGGGGGGGAGTGAGAAAGAGAAAGTTTACCAAAGGCCATAGAAATTTGAATTTACTTAGCCCCCAGTATCATCCATTTTCTGATAGCTGAATCAACTGTAACAAGGAAAATGTAAAAAAAATAACCAGATTAAGCAGACTACCAAAATGAAAGTTTAGTTGGCATACATTCACTGTCAGAAATTTTTAATTTCTTGAAGATTTTAAAGGCTTGGGATTATTTAGCTTACAACTAGTAACTAATGGTCTTGCAATTAATTAACACATATTGGCACGACATACCAAAATTTCCTTAGAACATTAATTTCAGAAATTTGTGCCTTCAATAATCTGATTATCAAATGATGCAGTGCAGAAACTTTCACATTCTTTTTTTTTCGATAAAAGAAAACGATTTCATACTGGATGAAACAAAAAGTTGACCATCATACAAAGATTGAAATATGATTTTCCAAAACCTGTAAGTAATACTGGCCATCTGCTTGGGTGTATCTTCTTCAAACTTTATGCTTGGATATTTGAACAAGAAAGAGCCATTCAAAACAATCAGAATATGATGTTCCATCTTGCAGATTGGACCGAGGAAACTAAACTGAAGACTCAAAAAATAGATGCATGTTCTTATCAAGGAGTTAGGTATCAGTAGGCTCAAACTCTAGAATCTTGCACCCTCAAATAAACCATGAATGGGCCCAGTTTCTGCTTGAGTATTGTTAGGTGTTCTTGTCATTATCTTAATAAAAAGTTCATCGGTGTTTTGCCCGGGCTTGAGAGTAAATATAAAAGGAAATAATTCCGTAGCACATCTGAAGTAACCCAATGGCTTTCTAATATTCTGGAATTCAAGAGTTTCAAATGCTTAACATTTACACCAGATAGTTCCTGCAATAACCACTTCAAGAGATAAATATCTTATCAACATGTTCAATGAAAAGCCGAATTTATTTTTAAGCAATTTCTACAGTAGCCACCTTTATAAGTATGACTGCTTCAGTATAAGTGCTACATAATAGCAGATTCTCCCCTATCACCATTAATGAGCAATGGGAAAAAAAAATCTACAAAGAGAAAAAGAAACTCATGACTTCTATGTGCTTTTCCTTTTTCTAGAACATATTAGGTAGATATAAGATATCTAGATGGATGTTCATATATTTTCATTTTTTACCATCCAAAATTCCAAATGGACACAATAGAACATATAATAACTACTTTACTCAAAACCTCCCCTCTCCTTCCCAATCTCCAACTAACAAATAAAGCAGAACATCAGAATAACCAAAATCTAAATTTATTAGAAGAAAAAAAAAATACTAGAAGAAAAAACAAGCAGATATATTCAACTAATTCAAAAAATTGAAAGAAAATAACCAATTTACTTGAAGCAAAAAATAGACCTTCAAAGAATCTCATATAACTCCAGAGCAAGCCGCCGAATCGGAGATCACCAGTGAAAAAAAGAAAAGAAAAGAAAATCCAGACATACAGAAAAAATCGAATTTTTCGACTCGAAAAAAGGAATTTGCACGTAGATTCCTAGCAAAGGCGGAAAATTGATACGAAAGTTCGCTTGGAAGATTAGACAAATTCGATCTGCAAGTAAAACGGATAGATTTTGAACAAAATACTGAATAAAATTGAGGCAGAAAAATAGGGATAAGAAGATGAGGAAAAATACCTAAAAATAAGATTTTTTACCCGACCAAAATCGGAAGGTGAGGAGAACGGCGAGATAAAAAGGGGCAGAGAGGGATGGGGGTCGGAGTTGGGGTGGGGGGGTCCGGAATTCCCCCAAAAAAAAGGGACGGAAGAGGACAAAAAAATGGCAGCCAAAGGAGTTCATCCGTGCGTCGGCTCCACACAACAACAATAAATTAATTATTATTATTTTTTTATTATGTTTGTTTGCAGGAACAAAGGGAAATTATTAGTATTTTCTGATATTAGATTGAAACGAGGTCTCAGAATTTTTTTTTGATCAGTCCTCAAAAAGTTTTAGGACCTGTTGGATATTCTTTTATTCTTTACAGAAAATTAGGATCAGAATTCTGTAGAAACCAGAGCTACTTATCCATCTAACTCATATCTTCTAAAAATTTATCCAAATTCCATCCCAAATCCAATCTCTGAGATAAGGAAGAAAAAAATGCACGATTTCTCCATAAAAAATTTAATCCATCTAACTCACATCTTCTAAAAAATTTATCTGCCCAAATCTAATCGTTGAGCTAAAAAAAAGACAATTTTTTTATAAAAAATAGTTTTTTTCTTTCAATAGAATTTATATTCAAAAATGTTTGATTAATAGAGCTATGCATAAATGTGCCGCCCAATCGATGAATCCTGCAGAATTTTTAGCCTAATTTAATAATAATATCTAAATAAACCCTTAATTATTGCATATCTAATTTTAATAGATCCCATAGAAGTTGTTCTTCTCATGTAATAGCTATTATTTTCCCAAAATATATTATTTAGATTTTTAAAGTAAAATAATAACTATTGGGGTCGGTATTATTTATATAACGATGAAAAATAATGACCGAGTTGCTTCTCTATTTATCTTTTATTGGATGAAAGATATTACTTTTCAGGATAGCACAATAAAAATCTAATTAAAAAATTTAAATTTAAAAAACTAATATTTTATTTAAAGATTAGAGATTATTATAATGCTAGATGCATATTGTCATGCTAAATATATGCTAAAAAATAAACAAAATTTTATTTAAAGCAAATGTCGGTTTTTCTGATTGTTGTAAAACATAAAAATATAACTGAGAAGAAGTCCGTACCATAAGAAAAAATAGACAGTCGTGAATTTTTTTATCAGAATCAGTTTTCTATTCTACCAACACTGAACCAAATTCTGTTTGCAGATATAATAGCTGTAAAGTATGTAAGACACTAGCTTTTTCTTATTTGGGCTACAGATTATTGTCCAAAATGATATTTAAGTTTTATTTAAAATTATTTTGATTTTTTCTTATTTTTTAATATAATATTTGAATTTCATTTAAGATTAATAATTTAATTAATATTCTGTTAAATTATGAATTAGTGTATTGAATAAAAATAAATTTTAAAGGGATAAATATAGGTCTTTGAAATTATTGTAGCTAGGAGTAATTTATCTCTAACCTTATCCAATATTTTAAAAAAAAAAAAACAATGTTATTACCTTGCACTTCCAATACTTAATAGAGTCAAAGTTAGACAGGCCCTCGTACCTTTCACTTACGGCTGCTGTCCTTTTCGGATCAATTTAGAATATGTTAAATATCCATGTGGTACGTGCGTGTACTCTTCTGCAAGACAAAAAATTATTACAGAAGTGTGATTTGCTTTCGAACTTTTTTTTTTATATGCAAGGGCAACCCACGCTAATTTGCATGAGCACAATCAATAAAAATAAAAAATAATAAAAAAATTCTTATGATTCTTTCAAAGACCTCAATGCTAATATTGGACAACAAAAAAGACGGCACAATCAGTAATTTTGTTTGCCTCTTAATACACGTAAGTGGCTCGAAAGGTGCTACATTTTTTGAATCTTCTCCAGCAGTGGTTGTCCATCGTCATTTTTATATTAGCTTTGAATCTATTCAATCACCGTGACTGGATATTCTTCAAAATAAATGCAACCGCATCTAAAATGTGCCTCGTATAAGTGAGATTTTTTCGGGTAGATCTCAGTTCTACTTGTACACACACACACAAAGAGAGGCTAGTTCATAACTCTGCTGATGTCACCATATTTTTTTGGTTTCCTTTTTCTTTTTTTAGGCTACCAGGCTGCAACATTGGGTTAGCCAGGTGATGTCACTCTATTGTGGATTAGAAAATGATGGTGTTGGGGGAAGAACCCCAAGCCATACATTCACGGAGGCGCTCGGCCGAAGAGCGCCAGCCGGAAAGTTGCTCGGCCAAAGAGTGCCGAACGGAGAGCTGCTCGGCCAAAGATCGCCGACCAGAAAGGCGCTCGACTAGAAGGCGCCGACCAGAGTGCGTGCGAAGAGGTGCCCAACCAAAATAAGCTGCTCGGTTAGTGCCGACCAAAGACAGCGCCGAGGCGCTCTGCTAGAAGGTGCTCGCCTAAAGGGCGCCGACCAGGAGTACTCGAAGCAGCCCCGCCACAGGGCGCCCCATTGGGCGACCAGCTCGGCTCGGCACCCTTGCCGAGCCGATGCCTTAACCAAATGTTCAACCCCCGCCTAAAGTCTAAGGGACTTGACAACTCCTACGGCTTGCGACCTGCCACTATCTCCAAGCCATCAAGGCATAAGATCTCCGCAGGCATTCGGCACGACCCGCCATTAATGCATGAGACTCCCTCAAGTCTCCGATGCACTCAGGCATTTAATGAACGCGGCCCAAAACGATCTCCGGATCACTGAACCATCAGAGCGTATGGCTCTACCTGGCCACCGGTTCATTCGGTAATAAATGCACTTACCATCTACAGACCCCAGGCCCGCTACGGCCGGCGGTTCAACCACTCCAACATGTCCGATCGACCGTGACAACTCCCTGATTCCGGTCTGATCCGGTCCCGTTCTCCATTACGCCATTAATGGGCTAAATCGTGCCCAATTATTACAAAACAGGACAAACCTCCTGTCACCTCCCAGGTAACCAAAATCCTCCTATAAAGGGAAACCTGGGGGGAAAAGGGAAGGGGAGGAACGAAAACGGAAACAGATCCCCGGGACTGAACCCGCCGGGAAGCACAGACACAATTGAGGACATCATCCTCTTCGTCTTCTTTATCTTATCCAAATGTTCTTGCTGTCTTCTCCACATACTCTCTTCCCTGCTCTCTCCACATACTTGCCCTCTCTGACTTAGGCATCGGAGGGCCGGCGCCGGGGAGCCCGGCCACCGGTTTTCTTTGCAGGACTTGCACACCCCCCCGCAGCGGAGGACGCAGCCAGCCGGCGCACCGCCGTCCGCCTCCTGTAGCAGCGGAGCTCCTCCTTCCCCGGCTTCACGGCGGCCCCCGGGTCCAATTTCCAGCAACAGATGGAATGGTCATGCTTTCCTTGATCTCTAGGCTGGGAAGAAGCCCTGTTTGGCTAAAAAAGTGAAAACAAATGAAAAAAGAAAAAGGAGGAGAAACAACTTTCCTGCTGTCTACTTCAGTATTTTTATTTCATCAAAAATTAATTATTTCACTATCCTAGAAATGAAATAAATATGGAATATAGATCAAATTGCAATGACTGCAATTTTTTTTTTTTTTTCAAAATTGATGTCTTTTATAGCAAAATTTACATGCATTTTAGTTGTATTGTCTAACTAGCTTTAGGTTGTAAACTCAGTGTTGGCTCCAAAGTGGAGTTGCTCGGATGGGAGCACGCCAAAGCATGATCTCTAGCAAAATCATGACATTGCGAAGGGAAAATAATATCAGGGTAGAGATCTCGTGACATCGAAAGGATGAGTAGAGGTGAGTGGCGATCTTGATTTGCCTAAATCTTTGGCAGTGGGGCAGCAGCGAACTCTCTACTTGGATAGACAATGAGATTAGCTGATAAGAGTGTAGAGAAGGCAAGAATGGGAAGAGTAAGAGCAATTAGGGTTGTGGATCTGAGTCGGTTTTCTTTTGAGTTGAGAGAAACTAAGTTAAATTTTAAATAAAAATATGTGCGTATATTAATTTAAAAGCTTAACAGAATGGAGCATCCCTCTAGTCAAGTTTGGTTTGATTGTTTTACAAGCTATATTTCAAGTTTGAGCTTGGTTCATTTGGGCTTTGAATGAACCCAAATGAGCTCTCTATGGAGCCAAGCTCGAGGTTCTTATAGACAGCATGGTGTGTTTGCATGACTAGATAGTATTTCCACTATATTTTCTCAACATTGAAAAGCTCATCCGAATGGGAAGAAGAAAGAATTTTCTCAACCTGTTCAACTTGAATCTCTTTAAAAAAAATTACAAAAAGGTGAAAAAATTATGACAGTGGAGTTTATGTTTCATTTTTTTTCATTAATAATCTACACCTCATAAACTGAGGTACATAGCTTCTATTTATAATAGTAGTGAGGTTCTTTCTTTCACAATTCAGATCGGATTTCTCTTCTAGTTTGAATAGGACTAGAACTCAAAAAAAATATGACTAATAAAAATAATCACAAAAAAACTAAAATTCAACAGAAGATAAATCTTGACTTCTACATCAACTATGCATTTTGTCACTTTGTTTAATTCTTTATGAATTAAGAAATACATCTGAACAAAATCTTTTCAAAAAAAAAAACTTTCAGTGTGACCGACCTATTTTAAAGCCCAAACAATAAAATTTTAACCATTTCGTAGATCCTGAAAGGTTACCCATTTTTTTTAAAAAAAAATATCATCTCAATTAGAAATTATATGATCAAGTTATGACCTTCGTAAGTTTGGCATATGATTCGGCTTCCTGATATGCTAGATTTTGCTCCTAGACCCTATCCAGCCTTACTCATAGTAGTCAAAATGGTCCACATCGAATCTGGTGATTCTCTTCAATCAAGGCTCCCTCTATTTAGGAGATTTAGCTCCTACTAAATCAGAACTAAAGATGAGAAAATGCTTGCTTCTCTGTCTTACTCTTGAACTACTTGGTTTTGCTTAGAGCAGACTTGCTCTTCTTTGATAGATGCTAGATCTTTATCTTTAGAAATGGAAGACAGCTTCACTATAGATGTTATTGGTGCTTGTGTTGAAGATGTCGTCAATCGAGATACGATCTTGATGAGTTGGATAATCTTCTTCTCCAATTGCGTGAGATATCCTTTCATCTCATTATCCATCGAGGTAGAACTAGCATCATACCCACCTTTATCTTTTGATTTACTTGAAGCTTCTATTATTTTCTTATATTACTTGCACATCTGGACTATAAACTAAGACCCCTATAGATGTAGAGAATCGAAGCTCTGATACCAACTTGATCTGATCAGGAAGAAAAAATAAATTTCTCAACATACTCAACTCGAATCTTTAAAAACAAATTAGAAAAAGATGAAAAAACTATGAAAGTAGGGTTACGTCTCTTTTTCTTTCATTGATGATCTATACCTTATAAATTGAGGTACACAACCCCTATTTATAGTAATAGCGAGATCCTTTTTTTCACAATTCAGGTCGAATTCCTCTTGTAATTCGAATAGGACTAATTCTCCAAAAAAATATGACTAGTAGAAATAATCAAAAAAAATACTAAAATTCTATAGAAAGTAGATCTTGGCTTCTACATCAATTTTGTTAGTTGTCACTTCATCTAATTCTTTATTAGTTGGGAGATATATTCGATCAAAGTTCTTTCCAGAAAAAAAAATAATTTGACTAGCCTATTTCGAAACCCAAATGATAGAATTTTAGTTTGTTTTAACACTTTCAAAGATTGGCATTAAGTTGTAGATCTCGAAAAGTTATCTAATTTAAATATTCATCATTCTAATCAGTGTATGACCAAGTTATTGTCTCCAAAAGTTTAGCACACCGGGGCTTTACCTGTTGGGTTGGCTAGGGACATCTGAAACTTCCATTCTGTTCTTGCAGCGTCTAGGACCGTGCATATCTCTTGGGTGCCCCCACCCCTTAGCTTCCTCAAGATGAACTTCGATGGCAGTGTGGGCGAGGACGATAACTGTAGAGGTGTGGAATTCACCATCAAAGACTATGCTGCTTGTCTGGTGGCGGCAGGGGGACGGCGGATCTATAACACGTCTATTGCATGTGCCGAGCTTAGAGCTACCTGGGAGGGGTTGTCCTATGCCCGACGGGTGTTGGGGGCAGATAGCGTCCTCCTCGAGGGAGATTTGGCTTCGGTGATCGAGTGGATCAAAGGTTGGGTACGTGTCACGGAGGAAAGACCGATAGTTCGTAATATCTGCAGATTTTTGAGGGAGTGCAGTTCCTACCAGGCCGCGCATGTATACAGGGAGGCAAACGTTGCTGCCGACTGGGTAGCCTCGTTTGCTTTTCATCACTCGGGTGGCTTTGTATGCGTGGACCATGCATCTTTGTTAGTGGGCCTATGCAATATTTTGTTTTCTGATTTTATTGGCCGCATTCACACTCGTCGAGCATGAGCCGCTGTTGTACCAAAAAAAAAAATTGGCACATGACTCGACATTCTGATATGGCGGATCTTGCTCGTGGATTCTATTTAACCATATTTGTATTGGCTAAAGTAATCCATATCAAGTCTAGAGATCCTCCTAGATCAAAAGCTAAAAAAAAATATACTTGTTGGATAAGGAACATCCAACAAAATCTGGAGAACCACATCCCAAAAACAAAATTTGGAGATAGACATCTAGATCTAGACGAGGTTCACTTCCTAATTCCAAGAAAATGCTACATGATATAGCTCAGTGACACAAACATGTAACACTAGGATGGTACATTTTGATTTAATCAACTCTTCAAGAATCAAGCCAATACCCTCAAGTGGCCATTAGTCCCTTTGTGTCACATGATATTAGTGCATGCTATTTGTTTGATGATATCTTATATGATTAATGGGGTAATCTAACAGAACTTGATTGAGTCTAGGTGTGATCAAGCCTGGATGGGAAATTATTTTGAGCTCAATACTCGAGATTAAGCTTTATTTGTTTACCGTCTCTTTGAGTTTGATACGAGCTTAATTTCGAGCAAAGCCAAATATGAGCCCAATTGATTAGCTTGAAAATCATAAATCAAGCTAAAAATCAATTCAAGTTGGTTTAAATCTTAGTTATGAACACTCAGTCTGAGTATGTTATGGACCCCACCATGGGGGCTAAAATGTTGGTACTTAATTAGTCCTGAAAGTTATATCGCAAGAAGATGCTTGACATACCGCAAGCAGATATGCCTTCCCAAAGAATTTAATCGCTAGATGATGCATGGCACACCACAAGAAGATATATGGTATTATGATCCTACAACAAAAAATATGGTCATAGCTCATGATTAAGGAGATAAACTTGATAATTTGAAAGAATTCTAATTTATGAACAAAATTTAATTTTGAGAAAGATTGAATTTAGCATGCATAATATTTGATAATGCTGCATACTAAAATTTGGTTTTGAATTAATGAATTCCATATGCTTATTTCCTATAAATGATTATTTAATTAATTACCGATTAATCTCATTAAAGTGTTCATTACTTACTGGGTTGTGTAGTTCATTACTCAAAATCTTACTTTTTTTACAGATCTAAGAACTAAGATGGCATGGGGATATAAGGAGAATGACTAGAATCCGAATTTGATAGGTTTAATTTAGACCAAGATTTGACTACAATTTGATGTAAGATCTTTTGAATATTGTTGGTTTTATGAGACATTAAAATTTGATTCTAGTTATTTAAATTAAAGTTTGGACATTAGTGATTTAAATTTATTTCACTGCTTGCTTTATGATATCATGATGAGATGGCTTGCATGCTTGTGGAAAGAATTTTCGATAAGTATGCGGCGGTTGCTGCAACCCCTAGCTCATGATCTTGGGTCGGAGGTGTGATAGGATGGTCATTTCGAATTCTTTAATGTCAAGCCATACCTAAGTTCTCATATCGTGTATTAATTAACAAAGAGAAAGGTTTATGGGCATGGTTTGGCCATGCCAAAAACACGTCTAAGAGTCCAAAATTCACCACAAGTCCTTTCTCTGCTTTTTTTATTTTTTAAAAAAATCTCTTGCTATATCATACGAAGCCTGGAGTTCAATATGCACACTAGACTTGAGGTTTTCGCACTATATAAATAGAAGTTGAGACGGTGTAAACCAAATACATTTGCATGATTATGATTAAAGGTATGAATGTGCCAAGCTAAGCCCAACATCAAGCTACTAAGCTTAGCTCAAGCTCGAAGAAAGCTTAATAGATATTGTTTATGTAACACCCAGCTCAACTAGTAAGGAACTAGACCTAGTCTACTTGATCAGCCTAAATATATAAGTTAGAGTAGGAGATAAAAAGAAAAAGGATAGAGCCTTGTTTGACCAGGAGTAGGAGACATACTTTTCTCTATTCTGATTTCTTATAGGAGCTAGAAAACCTAGCCTGCAACGGCAATTTAAAGATCCCACACCCCTTTTCACCTCACCGCCGATAGATTATGTCGATCACCACCGCTAGAGCACCACCGATTCCTTTCTCCTTCTCCTCTTGGCATCCAACGGCCTTGGCTTATAATGCCTACTGAAGATTTTAGTTGAGTACTCACCGGAGTCTTAGGTTCCAAGAAAAATTTTTAAAATTAATTAGGTCTCTAGTTTGGTTTCGCTTGCAAGGTAAGTAATGTGACCATTTTTCTAGATTTATTGACAAATTACAAGATTATTATATTAATCAATTTGAATCATACTATTCATGATACATGGATTTGATGAATGGTATTTTATTATTAAATATGCTTTATTTTGAAATATTGCATGATTGGAAATATTGAACTCATTCTATTGATTTCGATATCGCATGATTTTTTGTATTTTTGTTAAACTGAGATATGAAATGCATGATTATTTTGAACTCTCAACCTAACTATATTAAGAACTCGGCCAATGGGAGCTAATATGTTGGCACTCGATTTGTCCTGAAAGATTTATGTTGCAAGAAGAAGCGTGATATACCACAAGAGGATATGCAGCATTATGACCCAGCCATAAAAAATATGGTCATACTTATGGTTGATGAGATGAACTTTATGATTTGAAAAAAAATTGAATTTATGAATAAAATTTGATTTTCTGAAAGATTAAATTTAGCATGCATAATATTTTGATAATGTTGCATACTGAGATTTTTTGAATAAATAAATTCTATATACTTATTTTATGTAAATAATTATTTAATTTATTACCTGATTAATCTATTAAAAGTATTAATTACTTACTAGGCTATTAAGTTTGTTATTCCATATCTTGTTGTTTTTATAGATTTTGAGAATTAACATGGCATAGGGTTATGATCGGAAGAGTGATTAGAGGCCGAATTTGACATCTTTAATTTAGATTAGGATTTGACTAGAGTCCGATGTAAGATCTTTTAAATATTGATTGGTTATGTGAGACATTAAAATTTGATTCTAGTATTTAAATTAAAGTTTGAATATTTGTTATTTAAATTTATTCTGCTATTTGTTTAGGATATCTTGTTGAGATGCCTTACATGCTTGTGGGGAGAGTTTGCTATAAGTATACGGCGATTGCTGCGATCCTCGACTCATGATCTTGGCTCGGGGGCGTGACAATTCAAGCTGAGCTTAACTCAAATGAGATACTCGCAATTCCAGCCCTATCTGACCATAAGTAGCTAAGTTGCAATAGTAAAAATAGTTCCAAAAAGAAGATTTGTAAGGGAAGCCAGGTAGGTGACATATTGATTTTTTTTTACATGCAGGGAAGGAGTGATATGTAGAATGACATACTATTCCGTGTATATCAAATGCACTAGCCCAGAATCCAAAACAAACACTAATTAATTCATGAAATAGAAATGAAAAAATAGACAGAAGAAAGATTTTTGGAGAGAAAACAATTTTTTTAATAAAACATAGAAGCCCAAATGAACAAATTCGGCTTCTCTCCGCAGCAAAGATGCCACAAGCTCTCTCTCCCTCCCTCCCTCCCTCCCTCCTCTCATAAAAACTCTTCCTACCTATGGTGTCTCAAAAGAGACTCCCAACTCTACTCTTCACTTAACTCTCCCACTCTTCATAAAACCATATACTCCCACTAAATGACAAAAAAGTTCATCTTCCATTAAAAGATGAAAATAGCACCATCTTCCACTAAAAGACAAACTCTAGTATATTGTATCTAGAACTCAATCTAACTTAACATTGATTTGAATCCTAATATTATTAAAACTAATGATCAACTAAATAGAAATTCTAATAAGATTAGGATTAGGCAATCGATCTCAACATTCCCTCTCAGTGCAAAGTCCATGCCAATAATATTGAATCTTGCTAAAATCAGTGCAATAGCCATTACCATTATTGCTGCAATAACAACATACAAGGACTTGTCAAACTAATAACTAAATAATTCAACTTCTTTATGGGTTGGAATAATAACTCCTTCACTAGCTCGTCTTCTTCGATGCATATATTGAAGTCGACAATGTTTTTTAACATTTTTTCTCAACATTGACTCCATAGTTACAATACTAAGATTCCATCAAGTATCTAAATTATTCTAATGAACATCAAGTTGCTAATTGTAATCGCTGCGAGCATCAGCAATTACCAAGGCATATTATGAATCATCTACACCAAGCATGAATTGTTATTGTTTGATCTCTAAAACTACTTCCAAATTAGCTGGCTCTTCATCCTTGTGGCTAACTAACTCTCCAAAGTAAACATCCATATTTTGGATTGTTTTATCATAAGACTCTTCTAAATGATTTGACTTCTCTATAACTGGATTAATTATAGCATCCTTTGACTCGTTCTAAGCAATTTCAAAATCAATTTATTCTTCCATCACAATCTTTTCTAAACTTGATATGATATACATTTGATCGAGCTTCTCCTGCTCTAAATTTTCTTGTGGAAATGATTGATTCTTGAGCTAATTAATCTCATGCTTTAAATTTTTAGGACTTGATCCAATTTCTAATTGAATATTCTCTCTCTCTCTCTCTCTCTCTCTCCCCTTCAAATCTTTATCGTTAAATCAAATCCTCTCTTTATTTGAATTTTTGGGATAGCCAGGAATTAAAACTCACTCTTCAAGCAACTTTTGTTTGAAAATACCTTGATGTCTCGTCTCGTTAGATCTTGAGTAGACAACTGCAAAAATATCCTATACTATCTGCTGCTTTAGTATATCCTAGATATAGAAATAATTCTCTCTATCCATCGTAGCTTATAGAATCCACATCATCTTTTTAACTTTCAAATTCTACTTTCTTCTTGCAATCTCATTATCAAGAGAATCTATTAGCATCATCTCTGACTTTTCAAAATCTTGTCCCATCAAATATGATTGATCATAGACTTCCAAATTGGATAATTAGTATTGTTTAACTTACAAAGACAAATGATATCAAAAGTAGCTATATTGATGTTGATAAAGTCGACCACAATAGAGTCTACATGTTTGCCCACATGCACAATAAATTACTGGAAGCTTTAGAATTATGCCAAACAATTACCTTCAAAACCACCAATAATCAAGTCACCACTTCAAAAACTACGCTCTGAATAAATCTAATCGAAGTCCCACACCACTTTGCCATACTCCAATCTTACTCTGATATCATGTACAACAACATGTTACTCGGTATAGATCAAATATGGCAACCTTCTATCCAGAACAAGAACCAATTAATTCAAGCAATAGAAGTGAAAAAAAAAGAGAGAATAAAGATTTCCGGAGAGAGAGCAAAATTTTTAAAGAACAAACTCAGCCTCTCAATACAACAAAAATGCCACAAGCTCTCTCTCTTTCTCATGCCATGCAAAAACTCTCCCTACCTATGACATCTCAAAAAAATTTTCCAACTCCACTCTTCATGTAACTCTCTCTCCACTTTATAAAACCAAACACTTTCTCCCACTAAGGGCTAATTTTTTGGGAATAAAATATCAGGAAGAAGTTAGTTAACTTTTTTGTTGATCAACTTACCTATGTTATCATGCTTCAATCAAAACGTGAAGTTGTTGTGGAGTCAACCCGGGTCTGAATCAGAAAGTAGAGTTGACTCAGTCGCTGAGGCGGGCTGAGCCCAGATGATTTTTACTGTAAATTGGGCCAGTAGGCCTGGACCCATGGATGTAGTGATGAAGGAGGTTGTGTCTGGATTAGGCCATCTTAAGCAAGCCAGAAGCCCACCAACGAACTAGAGGCCTTTGACCCAGGAGAGGCTAACCTCTCCCCAACCCACTGGGGGCGAGTCCCATGAAACTAGTGACCCCCCATCCCTGATGGAGGGGAGGTCTCTCCACGTAGGGTTTCCGTATCCCCCATACCCTCAGCTCTGCCAGCCGAAGAGGGGGCGTCGGCTAGTCCGAATGAAGCCTTGGCGATGAAGGGAATCACGAAGGATGAAGGATCAGGGTGGGGGCTCAGTTCAGTCCATCCATGTGGTTCAATGGGTAGAAACCTGGAGGACGTTGGTGAAGCCCGATGTGGTCGCCAATCTTGCTGATTCACGGGGGTTGGACCTTGAGGTAGCGACTACCAACCATGGGAGGGTGGTAAGGGAGGGCTGATGTGGGCCACTTGGGGGACCAGCAAATCGGATGGATGCAAAGGTCTGGTTGAAGACTCAATTGCCTGAAATGAAACTATTGACTTAGAATTGTAGAGGGGCCCGTAAGCCCTTCTTCCTGACAACCTTTAGAAAACTCGTGCACTTGAATGGGCCAGATGTGTGTGTCCTTCCTGAAACAAGATTGTTAGGACGAAGTCTTTAGTTGGCAAGGCGACGTTTCCCTCCCTCTTTGGGTTTTTTGCTATTGAGTCTCAGGGCTTATCCGGAGGCATTATAGTGGTGTGGAGGTTGGGCTTTGCCATCTTCAACATTTTTCATAGATGTAACCAGCAAGCTATTATGGTAATTACTGAAGAAAATGGCAACCCTTGGTACTTATCTGCTGTGTATGCTAGTATGGATTACATGGTGCATCGGGAGCTGCGGAACGAGGTGTCATGTATAGTATAGCAGGGTATTCCCTCATTGGCGGCTGGAGATTTCAATTGTATTGATGGGCTAGATGAGAAGCGAGGGGGAAAAGCATTCTCAAGCAAGCCCAAGGTTAGGAAGTTCTAGATTTTTATCTCTACCAATGGACTTATGGATTTGGGGTTCACTTGCCCAAGGTTCACCTGGTGCAACAACCGACAGGGACGAGCGAGAGTTTGGGAGAGGATTGATAGGGCCTTCGCCACGGCGAGGTAGATCCAATGCTTCCCGAACTACCATGTTCAGCACCTAGCCCGTATTGGATCGGACCACGACCCAATTCTCATAAGTACTGATGCCTTTATCCCTCACCAGACTCCTCGATCGAGCAATAATACAGAACGCTTGGAGATTGAGGAGAATTTTGGAGGGCTACTGCATTGCTTCCGATTAACGAGTTAACCTATCCAAATCTGTTGTCCTCTTCAATTCGAAGACCAACCAGCATCTCAAGATTGGCATTAGAAAAATTCTAGGTATAGAGGAGCAGGTTGGCAGCTAGAGATATCTTGGTGTTCCTATTACTGGGAGAAGATTACAGATGACAAAGTGCAGTGATATCAAGCAGGGCATCAACCATAGGTTGGAAGGGTGCTAGGCGAGAGCGCTCTCTATGATGGATAGAGTGACTTTCGAAAGATCGGTCCTTCGCTCAGTCTCAGTCTATTTGCTGACCCACACAGCTATGCGTAGGACTTTGCTTACAAAGATCGAATAGTTATTCAGAAACTTCATATGGGGTGCACACGATGGCAGGAGGGGTCTTCATCTTGTTGCTTGGGAGGTTATTTGTTAGCCCCGAGACCTTGGGGGCCTGGGTATTTGCTCTCTACTATTGAGGAGGGAGGTGATGGTGGCCAGTCCTATTGCTCGATTCTTGGTTGAGCCGAATAGTCTGTGGAGCTCCCTGATGAGGGCCAAGTATGGTGACCAAACCATGGTGTCTAACTTTCAGGCAGATCATCACAGCTCTTTTATTTGGCAAGAGATGTGCTCTTGTGCCTCAAAGATGATGACAGCCGATTGATATGGTCAATGATCCCTGAGAGTCAGATATTCCTATTCGATTATGGCATACCAGCTTTTCGGGGGATCAGTTAGCGGAGCAAATTCTAGCCATTCCGGTGCCTCGAAGGGGAGGACCTGACAATAGGACCTGAAGCTCGACTTGTAGATCCAGGATGAGAGCTAGTGACCTTAAGGAGCTGTACAGAGTTGAGGAACCTCGGTCACTAGATGGTGGTTGGCTTTGGAGGCTCTATGTTCACCCCCAGATCGCCTTATTCCTTTAGAAGGTGCTATCCCAATGAGAGGAGTTTTAAGCAAGTGGGGTGTAAGCATCCACCCCACTTGTGATTGGTGTAGGGAGGAAGAGAAGACCATTGAGCATGTGTTGTTTAGTTGCCTGAGAGCAGCTCACATGTGGCAGGTGGCAACTGGTGTTTCTTACAGTCTCCAACCCTAGTTGCATCTTTCTTTGATTACCTGAAGGGATCCACAAGTAGACTGGTCACGGTGTTTGGGGTTGTCATTACTTTCTAGTTGCATATCTCACATGGTTGGACAAGAATGCCAGAACCTTTGAGGGACATAGGCAAAGCTTGCGTACCATGGCTGCTAGGGTGGTTATTTTGGTAGAGGAGTTTACTCAGACTCAGGCTGAAGGAGGATCTAGGACAGTTAGGGACCTATGGAGCCCCTACTCAGCTCTTAGAGCGACTCAGGCGATTCTCGTCTTTTAGGAGCCTCCATCCCCAAGCTCTCTCAAGGTGAACTTTTATGAGAGTGTGCTTGAGAAAAAAGGTTGAGGAGGTGCTGAATTTGTGATTAGGGATGCCGATTCTAGGCTGACCGCTGCAGGGGGGACCCAACTCTATGATATTTTTGTTCCTGGAGCCGAGCTCAAAGCTGCTTGGAAAGAAATCACTTATGTGCAGGTTAGATTGGGGCTTGAGTACATCCATGTAGAAGGAGACTCGACTATTATGATCAGGTCGATCCAGGGCCATATGAGAGCAAGGGACGAGCACCTGCTGCTATAGAAGATCAGAGATTTTTTGAGAGATTGTGTGGTCGTCCAAGTTACTCATGTTTATCGTGAGGCGAATAGTGCCGCTGATTGAGTCACCTCCTTTGTCGTGCAGCACTCCGGCGGCTAGCTTTGTGGGAGCTACGAGTCTGCTCGAGCCCCTTTTTCTCACATTTTTTTTTGATTTTCTTGGTTGTAGTCATGCTAGAAGGGTATGATATATCTGGTTTACCAAAAAAAAATGAGGTTGCTAACTTAGTGTCCCATAGGTAGCATTTACCCAAAAAATGGGCGGAAACACTTATTCATTTGAGAGATAGGTAAATTGGTTTTCCATCAGTTGGGTAAGCAAACCCTATTTTTTGTTCCTAAAATGCCCCTACTTATTTTGATATACTAACAAACCCTAACCTCTAATCTGCTCTATTTACTAGGCGGCACCACTGCAATCCCCAACCAATTCCCGACCAAATGTTTGGCGGATTTCAGGGAGTTTTTCATATTTCTCAGTTAAATCTCCTCCCCTTTTTTTATCGATAAGTTTTACATTTTAACACCGGTGATTATAGGTGATTCTTTCTTCCTGTTCTTTAGTGTAGATCATATTCTTTTATTCTTCGATTTGTCAGATTCCATTATTTTTTTCTATTTCTTCCCTTACTCATATTTAATTGGATATAGTTTTGACTTTTTTGTCATACCCTTATATCATCTAGCTCTCCTAATTTTGTATGGGCTAAAAGTCTAATTTGGTACAAAAAATTGGACTTAATTCACAAAGGGACAATACATGATAAGTGTTTAAATTGGATCTGAAAGCATAAAGGATGTTATGGAAAAGATTAAAAAATCTTAGTAACTTATCTAGGAAGTTGTAATGCAAAAAAACATGGGTAAGAAATTTTGGAGCCACTTTCTAATGCATGAAAGAATTTGAGTAAATTATTTTTCTAAGTGTTGCCTGAGTAACACTTGTCCAAAAAATGTAGATTTATGGATAAGTTTCATTCTCCTTAAAGAACAAGCCTTAAAAGACAAAAAAGTTACCATCTTTTATTAAAAGACAAAATATTACCATCTTTATAAAAGTCAAACTCTGTTATTTTGAGCCTAAGGCTCAACCTAACTTAAGATGAATCCAAATCTTAACATTGTCAAAACTAAACAGAAAGTCTAGTAACATTAGGGCTTTGCAATGAATCTTAGCAGGATGGTAAGGGTGGGTGTGTGTGTGTGAGAGAGAGAGAGAGAGAGAGAGAGAGAAGATTTTTTAATTCTCCTTTGGATGTCCAAAGCACGATTAGTGCATTTTTATAGCAAAATGTTTTAGTAACTCAAAATTATAACTCAAAAAGTCATTTAGCTGATATGTTGCAATCCTGTTGCTTCCTTCCAATTGGCATTTGAATTGTGCCACAGAATAAAGCAACTAAATGATGCAAGATAGCTTAGTGACATTTTTGAGTAACCCCTCTAAGTTACCATACGGTGCCTTCGTTTTTTTTCCTTCTTATCTAGCATTCTTAGCTTAACTCTTCCTCTTCTCTATTTGTCCAAAAGAAGTAAAAATAATATAGCAACATTAATCATCTTATATATCTCTTTGTATAATGTGAAAGAGTGATCTCATCCATCTAGAAAGACCCTTCATGACTCTAGTACTCAAAGCAAGTCTCTTTATTATCTAAATTTGCATTGGCCTGAGGAGTATGGAACTTACACTTAAATGAGGCTCACATAAATGCTCTCAGTTCCATACATGGTGAACTCTCTAGTTTAGAATGGTGGTTTGAGGTCCACATATTTAAGAGAAATTACACCCTATACTACGTGCACCTTGAGATCGTGCACCGTGCCAATCACCACTTGCTATGGGCCAATCATTGAGACAAGGGCATGATGAATGGAGTCCATAGGAAGGAGACATGGTGATTGGTGTGGTGCACAACCATATTGGTGCATGCTGTGTAGATTTGAATTTTTCCATATTTGGTAGAAAATAGTTGATATGTTGGCCTTAAATCATCATTTTTTTAGAAGAATAACTCATCATTATTAAAAGATTTAACTCGATATACTTTGAAAAATTAACATTTATATATATTGACTAGTTATAGTGCATGTGCTAATGCACATGCATCCAAAAAAAAACTATATATGAATTAAGTAAACTAATATAAAGAAAACATATCAAACTTGCAGAACTCCCAACTATCAAAAGTCAAAATTTAAGTTTCCAACAGCAATTCTCCTATCTTATCCATCTCTTTCCCATTGCATGCTTCTTTAGTTTTTCATATACAATGACCTACCACTATAAATTTCACCATACAAAATCAAAATTAAACCTAGAACTGGAGTAATGAATAAAAACGTTCAAAGTAATGGATGGTGATGACTGACATTCTAATGAGTTGTTATCTATAATGGGTGATAAAGAGACAGTGACACTTTTGTTTAACACGCTCAACTATTGGAATAGTCTCTCTCTAAAATTTCATTACATTTTTCATACTATAGCCATAATGCAAACCAAGTTTGTAATACTAAAAAAAAATGATTATTAGCAGTATTCTTAAGTGCCACTATAAGCTGGAAAGAATGCCTCAAATACCTTTCCAGTATTTTTATGGTATTTTCTTCTGCTCCATCTTAAGATGGTGTCGGCAATTAATTATCGGCATTTTCAAAAAAATATTGATAAATATTTCTACTACAGCAGCATATATAAGTGCCCTTAAAGTTTCAATTCTTGCATTTTATATATGCCGAAAAAAAAATATCAAAACTAAATCATATATCTTAGAATTCGAACCAAGGGAGGAGTTGTTATTAAATAAGAACTGTTTGTTTAATACATTCATATCATTAAATAAGTATTTGAGGTACATTTTAATATTTCATATTTTAATCATTAATTTTAAAGAATTCTTTTATTTTTCACAAAAATCAAAAATAAATTTAATTTATATAATTCTTTATGATATTTCTAAGATTGTTGTTAAAACGTTTAAAAATTAACTTTTGTGTGTCGCTATGTTCATATATAATTTTTTCGCTAACTCTTTAAGATTAGTTAATTCATTATTACTTTTATTTAGTTTATAATAAAAAGTATTATTTTTATGCAAAAATGGTAATATTATTATATTACATTTTTATCTTAAATAATTTTAGTTTCTTAATATTTTAATACAAGCTTGCTCAAACCAATGACATATATATAGTAATGCTAAGGAGATATATGTACGATAATATATTTCATGGCATATGTATAAAAAATAACAATTAAAGTTTATCGGCAATCTTCCAAAATTCCACAAATTATGATATATTTACCAGCATATTAATTAAATGCCAAAATAGCAATTTTAGTTTCCAGCACTTTAAGATATATACTATAGACTACAAGTTTATAACAACATTTATAATAAAGTACCACTAATAAAAAAATGCTTATTGATAGATAGCGGCATTTATACTATTATAATGCAGCGCATATAATAAGAAATGCTATAAGCAATTTACCGCCAAAAGTCATTTTAGTTGTAGTGTAAAAATCAAATCACATTTGATTTAGCACATTGGGTAATTCTTGCCCAAATATGAAATAAAAACTCTCTCTTAGTTCTGAAAGTATTAAACCCTTTGATTAGATCTCTTTTTTTCTCATTCATTTGTACAGCTATGTACCACTTACATGCATCATGTCTCCATAGGGTGCATGACAAAACCATGGAAGTGGACAAGTGAGCAGAGGCCTAAACTTAAGTTATGGGGATTGTTATCTCAAAAACAATAAAGTTATCGCAATCGATATTGGTGCCACTAAGATCACTCTAATTAGCTGAGATTGGAAGTAATGGACATTGTGAGAAACTTAGCTCTTAGGTACTGCAAGACAAACTAATGGTTATGAACCACTTGAACTCCAAGAGAGCCAGTTGAAAATAAAAGGAAGGAATTGATGAGTATTTGACTACTTCAGCCACATGTTATTTTATCTTGCATCACTTGTCCATATATCAAGAAGATGTCAAACAGGAAACCTGGAGCTGTGATGATGGAAGATATATTCAAGTCCATCTCAAACCGAGATTTTGTAATTAGCCGTTTGTTAAGAATTTTAAATTCTTTAACAGGCAATCGTTTAGGCGAAAAGACACACCAAATGAAAAATTATGTTTTGAGATGGCGATAATTTTAGATATGAGACAGGAGGAGTGTTGAGTGTTCTGAGCAAAGAATTTGTTTAGCAAAGATATTATGAAAATAGCTAATATTTCAAACATTATAAAGGTATTTTCTGATAGGGGCGTTCTAAGAATAATGAAAATTTCCATATAGTTATTCCCACACTTATGCAGTTTTTAGGATTATACGAGTAGCAGATCCAGAAGCACTATTTACAAACTCAATGATCTAACTCAAGGATCATAAGATTTGGATCGTAAAGGTAGGATTCCTGATTGGATCGATCATATCATAGTAAATGACTTGATCAAAAACTTAATGATCCAACTCAGTAACTCGGTCAAGTTTTTGAGCGGATCGGTGATCTAGCTCAATCAATTTTCAGAATTATCTTTATTAAAATATGTTTAATTTATTTTATGCACTTAAATCTATGTAACTATAATTTAATATTTTGTATCTTTCATTTTTGAGTAATTTATATTAATTTGAAATTATATTGTATATCTTTATATCTAATACAATTTATATATTTATACATATGTTTAACAATATATCTATACATTTAATATATATTGATATAACATTATATATTTATATTATTCAGATATTATATATTAATTGTTTTTGTATTAGCTTGCAAGTTAACTTGTCCGAGTTGCCAATCCACTCAAATTATTGGAAATCCCAGCGAACCGAGTCTCCATGGTTTTTAGACGCTGAGTAGAAGACTTTTAACAAGGTAATCGCATGAGAAACCAAAGGCATGCAAACCTCCTCCTTTTCTTTTTTTTTTTGCTAAGTTAACCTCCTCCTTTTTGTGAGACTAATTTATATCTATTTTTTTGACAGTAATTTCTTAGGTTTTTTTCTGCATTTGAAATCGAATAAACGGAGGTGTCAAACCTTTGCATTATTCCATCTCTATATACTACTGCTGAGTGCGTAACTTTAATTGTCTATCTTTTCAAATTTAGTTATATATATGTATATATATAGCTTCAGCTCTTTCCAAGCTGCATACATTAACAAGGGTGGTTCTGGAAAACTTGATCTTAAACCACATTAATCATGTCTTTTTTTATTAAAACCATAAGGAACATGAGTGTGTGATGCATGGGGAGTGTTTCCTTTATGAATGTACTGGCTATCTGTAATAGTTCACTTAAAAAAAGAAAGAATTAAATAGAAAAACAATAGGGAATCTGAACTTTTGAAAGAATAAAAGAAATGAGCATTGTTGATAAGTGGCATTGCCACCAGTATTCTCCAAAGAGCAAACATTATTGATCCTTGTTTAATCTGGTAGATTCGACGTGGGATTCGACGTAGGCTAGTTTGATGAGCTTATATGATTTATTAGTTTAGTTGTCCACATCATTAGACCATGGTTTCCTAAACTAGAACCTTAATTGGTTGAAGAGGAGTGCATACATGGAGTTTTCCAACCAACTGAAGGATTGAGAGGAACATAAGGCATGTTAGAGGCCAAAACAAGATACATATAAAAGCATTTTGACTTCTTCAAATAAATTGGGATTAATCCAGTGGATGGGCACTTCTCCTTGTTAAGGCTTTCATCTCGGCGGATATTTAGGTTTGAATATGAAGCAGGAACCTACCTCTACAATGTGTTTAGAATCTCAGGCTTTTTATATTAAGCTGATATAACTCACTTGAAATTTTCACCTCAGTTAATCTCAGCTTTACTATATCAGCTGAATATAGATATCTCTCACTGTACACATATCTGAATTCATCTAGGTTTTGATCATCCATTGAGAAAACCTATACTTCGACATTCGAAAACCCTTGCTCCTCATTTGGAGTTCTGAGAACTGGGTCCCATAATGTGAATCTAGGAATTTGATGTGGCTGCAAATCCAATAGAACTCCAAGGGCTCGTTTGGTTCGCAGGAAAAAGAGGGGGGAAAGTGTGGTCAACGGGAAAGTAATGAAATGCCTCTTGTTTGGTTGGAGTTTTCAAAGGAGAGAGATGGGAAAGTTGTATTTCCATGGGAATATGATTCCCACATTTCATGGGAAAGTCTTTCCCATGAGAAACATGGGAAAGTTACTTTCCCATGAGGTGGGAATCACTCCTTTTTTATTTTTTCCCAAAAAGACCCTTCAGCATTAAAGAAGCATTAAAAAGGCATTAAAGACCTAATTTTTATTAAGGGCATAATAGGAATTATACATAACTTTCCTAGGAAAATGTATGGTCAACCAAACATAAGCACTTTGGAAATTTGTCACTTTCCCATGGTTAACCAAACATGCCAAAAGTACTTTCCTAGATATCCTCTTCCTAGGAATCTGATTCCCAGGAATCATATTCCTAGGAGGGAAAATACTTCCCGCGAACCAAACGAGCCCCAAAAGTATATCAAATTGAGGTGGAGGGTAGGGGTTGCATCTTTCGCGCAATAGAAGGATTCACCTTCCTTCATAGGAATCCACCATTGGATCACGCAATCATCGCTTCGAGAGTTGTGCAGGTTGATGAATGAGGGAGTTTGGAGTGTTTTGAGATCTGTGTGGGGTGAGATCCAACCGATGGTGTCGTGAAGAACATCAGTCATTCTTTCATGCGTAAGATACAACTCGAACCCGGTGGAGGATGGAAATATGTGTAATTAGATGCAAATCTCTTCAGATGGTTGAATTTAAGTAAAGCTACGTAGCTCTACCCTAGAAATTCATGACTCCCTGAGCATAAATTTTTGAATGCAACATAAGTCGTTTTGTTCTGGGATGAAAATCCGATGCCGGTAAGAGCCATAGCTTGATTCATTAACAATTTGGTTCTCCGTTAATTTATTTATTTTTATAACAAAATGGGAAAGGGTTTCTGAACACCAGCCAATTTTTTGAGATATAAATCTCTAATACTACTAAATCCTAAATCCTATTAGATTAGGTAACTCTTCACTTAAAGGTTATGGGTCTAGTTGATTGATTCGAGTTTGAGGGAGTTGAGTTAAATTTTATGAGATCTATACTTGATCAAACTGGAGAATCCTAAATTTTGGAACTCATGTCTAATCCATGAGTCTTGGCTTCGATTATTGTTGGAGTCTAAGTTGGATTTGATTTAGGGTCAGTTTAGCTCTATTTGACCCTCCTGATCCCTAAACCCAATGTTTTTTTTCTGTTCTTTTTCTTTTTTTTTGAGAGAGAGAGAGAGAGAGAAAGGGAGAGTTCTGAAATCAAATGGAACTCCCATCAAGTCTATAAACCAAATCAAAGAGTTTCTGCAACGACCACATATGGGGAAGGCTGCATGTAGTTTAGGTTTATCCCAGGAAGGTAACAATTAATCAATTAGCTGACCTACCAAGTAGTGCTTAATTCGTCAACTAAAATAAGATAGTAGAGGTCCTTAAAGATTATAAGTGGGACCTAATTATAACATGATGGTTATTTATAAGAGCATATTATCACGTAAAATAATCAACATTGGTTTTGTCACCATTAGGATTCTTTCAAAGTGATTACATCTGTTTGTCTCTTTGTTCTCTTGCTCTCTATGTGTTTTTTAAATTTTTTGGTAGAGCCCTTGATTTTTTATAAGGAAGTTGTCGGAAACACAGCTTGCGGTGTCGAAGGTCAAGAACATTATCTTACTAGACTATACTGGAAATTAAAGGAAGGAAAAAAGCTTAGACAAGAAAGTAAGAATGTAGAAGAGTTAATTAAATTGTAAAAGAGAAGAATTCTTATTATAGTGACTCTCGATTTGTTAATTCTTTCATATGAAGTGATGTGATAAAAATAAAATGAAATAATGAGATGTTTATGGTTCAACCATTCTAGTTCAAGCTATTAATGGTGAAGTTCCAAACTTCTAGCTAAATTGAGCAGCATTATCTTACGAACGGATGGTTCAACCATCATTTACATCTAAAAGAAATTGAGTGGCATTTACTTCCAACCAGGTAGAAATCAGAGCATTATAATCTTGATGTCTATGCTTATTGTGATGTTCTATAATGTAGTGTTATATAATTTCCATTATTCTTATGAAATGAAAAATATAATACATTTGCATCCCCTTTTCTAATCTTTATATATAGAAAACAAACAAAGCAATTAGCTGCAATGGCCAAATGAGAATTTGATAGTCCAAAAATTCTAGTCCCTCCTTTCACTCAGAAAGATAGTGCTTATCTCCTACAAACTTTAAAAGAAACAAAAAAGAGAGAGAGAGAAAAATTAGTCCTTAAACCCTAGCAATCTTACAGTAACAATTTGATTCAACCATGCAGGATGAATGGAAATCTGACCAAAGCTGCACTCCTAATGAGGGGGAATAGTTTAAATGGTTTAAGACTTTGAAAGCAGGTAAGATGTGACGAAGATAGCCATATTGTTCCTCCAATTAAATGAACCCATGTCTTCATGCTGGATACCACCAACTGTTGTAATGTCATCTTGGGCATTTGGAGCCATTGGATGCAGCTACATAACTCATATTAACTGCCTTTGAATAACATGGACACTACATGGCATATGTTTTAAATATCCAAAGGTATAACTAAACAAGAGCTGAACATTCCACCTGAACTATA
This sequence comes from Phoenix dactylifera, assembly GCF_009389715.1. Taxonomy (NCBI): domain Eukaryota; kingdom Viridiplantae; phylum Streptophyta; class Magnoliopsida; order Arecales; family Arecaceae; genus Phoenix; species Phoenix dactylifera. The sequence continues at coordinate 16,277,218 of NC_052405.1, forward strand.
TATCAACAAGTCCTATGTTTTAATGTTGGTTGAGACATGAGAAAGACTGCACTAATATAAGCTCTATCGTAAAAGACATGGGACATCAAGGAGATGGCTAGAAGCATCCAACATTGCTTTCAAATGCACCAAGGTGGCATGGCTTATTTGCCCATTATCTAACACTCATGGATGGTGTGAATGTGAACACATATGGAATCAGCATCTAATGAATAATTCTAACGAAGGCATGCTGTATTCTCCTAAGAACATTCACAACCAACTCCCTTTTCAACTTTCCACCGCCAAAATGATTAGAATAAGAGACTTATGTTAGACCTTTATGGTAACCATCTTCGTGGCAACCGATACCCAATTGAGATAGAATGATATATCGGTTAATCTTGTCTGATATTCAATAACCAAAAATAAAAAAGTTATAGAGTATATTTAAAAATTAATTATTAATTAAATTTTAATATTTAATAATGGACAATATTTTGTAAATATTAATTTGTCTTATACCGATAAAAATTTATATCTCAGCCAAAATAAGAATCATGACGATAATGTAGAGAGATAGAGAAAGAGTTTTTTATAAAAATTCAATGTATTAGTGCATTGTATCCTATCAAACTTGATATGGAGAAATGAGAGGCATTGATTGATTCAGATGGATGCTGAATGTTGGGTGAGGTAATGAAGACATGCATGAAGTCAGTCCTAAGATTCCAGATCATGTTCTTGTTTTGATGGAAGACTTCTCTTGAAATATTCCCTTTCCTTGTTTCAATGTCTAGATAACCTTAGGATATCTCGATTGGGTTTTAGGGTACTTGGGGGCCCCTTCTTTCTCAATTTTTTTTAAATTTTTCCTTTAATTTTTTAAATTTCTTTAATGACCTATAATCTCTGATTTTGCTTTTTTGATTTTGGCTTTCTCGGTTCTAAACCCTCCTACTGTAGTTCCTCTTGGTTGTGTCCTCTGGCCTAGTGCCTTATAGGTGGCCAAGCTCTTGTGCTCTTCTCATAATGAGTATGCAATTGAGAGGCTCTTGTAGCAGTATATCCTCTAATAAGTAAAGGTTTTCTGGTTGGAGGTTCATGATTAGTAGTATCAAAGCCAAATTTATTGAATGTCATAATCTTTATTAGTCATGTGGATTTTTTGGGCAGATATCAGAGTCGAGTACGACTCGGGCCACAATTGACCCTCTCTCTCTCGAGCAAGAGCCAATCATAACGAAGGCATTACGAAATTGGATGGGAGAAATTATCATAGTCTCACATTGACAAAATAAAAAAAAAGTATCATATGGGTTTATTAGCCTGAGCTGGTTCTCCTTCCAACAACTTAAGTTTTTGGATTATCAATCTATGACAACATGTCGATTATTGTCCAAAAAATTTGCTCGATTCCATGGTGAAGCATTCATCTTAGAAATTTCGGTCCAAAGATGAGACATTTTGATGGGAAACAGCTCAAATGCTAAATCATTCTTGATCCCTTCCACTATTCATCATATGTTAAAAGATTAAACTTGCAATACTTTGAAAAGTAAATAATATAGACTATGTGTACATATATGAATGCATGTTTATCTAATTATCATTACTTTATTCCCCTTTCAGCAAAAACAGTGGGCGACCTGTTTGTAACCCATAAATTGAGTCCAATATAATGTTTTCCCTTTGTGGCAAAACGATGGGCAGCCACCAGGGATCGCTCATTTAATATCTCACCCATCCATTTGTGGACCACACGTGCCATTTTGGCGTATCCACGTGTCTGAGGGGTGCTAGTACGTGACTCACAGCACAAGAAGGGTTTAGGAGTATTAAACACCCTTGGATTTTATTTTAATCCGGTTCTCTAATCTGCTTATATTCGCTAATGATTCCATTCATACTACGTAGGCACGGTCACCATTTCCACCTTATATACAAGTCTCGAGCACTCTGAAAACCTGAAAAGGTAAACTCAAAGATATGGAGGCGCACCAACTATTCTTCACACCACAAACACTCCTCATGGACTCCATCCCTCATGATGATCTCATGAACTGCAATGCCTTTGACGCAACCATCACAAGCTACGAGCACGTCTTCGATGAATTCATGCTCTTCGGAAATGGTTACGATGGCGATGGGCTGCGTTCGACGGTCGAGAGCGTGTTCGGCGGCGAAGGCGAAGGTACTTCTGGCTTTGGCCTGCGCATCGATGCAGTCGAGGGCTCTCCCGATGATTACTTGCCGGCGGACGGCATTGCATCTGCGAGTCCTGAGGAGAAGCAAGGTGATGGCAGCAATTCCTCTGGGGGGGCAACAAATGCGGCGAAGTCGAGGAGAGATCGTTCAAAGACTCTGATCTCCGAGAGGAGGCGGCGCGGTCGGATGAAGGAGAAGCTCTATGAACTGCGGTCCTTGGTTCCTAACATAACTAAGGTGTGTCCTCTCATCAGTCTTGTTCCAAAACTTAACACACTAGTTTCTGGCTCAGTAGCAAGAAAAGGATTGCATGGTGCTGTTCTCAATGTTTGTGTCTGTTTTGAGCCTTTTCTTCTCTTTCTAAGCTTGTGGAATGCTTGTGGCTTATGCCAAAGCTTGTGCATTCCTTAAAATAAACTCATGTTTCTATCAATGTGTCCATGTCCTTAATTAATTGGCACTAGGATTGCACTTGTGTGGCTCATGTTTGTGACTTCAGGGGGACCAATTACTTGAAGTAGTAGTAGTAGTTCTACTAAAATAAAATAAGGCAAGAAGCCATATCCGAGATAAGCATATGCTGGAGTAGTTTTATAACTGTTTCAATGGTTCTTATAATTGAATTATATATATATATATATATATGAGCAGATGGACAAGGCCTCCATTATTGCTGATGCAGTCATGTATGTGCAAAATCTTCAAAGGCAAGCAAAGAAGCTAGTAGAGGAAATCACTCTGCTTGAATCCTCCTCGAAAGTAGATATTGTGTCGCGAATTCCTTTCGAAAACACTATGAATGTTTCACAAGTTGATCAGGGGAGAAGTGGTCTATCCGGCGGAAAAGTTTTGAGATTGATAGCTCTTGAAGCAGGGGAAGGAAGATTCTATGTGAGGTTGGAGTGCAGCAAAGGTGAAGGTGTTTCATCAGCCCTCTACTCTGCGGTCGAGTCTCTTGGGTGCTTCGATTTAGAGAGCTCTAACATCTCCATTGCCTCTGAAATATACGTGTTAACACTAACACTGAATGTAATTTCCTCATCTTTTACTTTCTTTTGTTTGTGTTCTTGGTGTATTGGCTAATGACATGTCAATTGATGAATTCTTTGGTTGGTCAACAGGTTAGAGGATTTGTGGAGGAGATGAATGTGTCAACTGTGAAGCTGTGGGTAATGGGGGCAATTCTTAAGGAGGGATTTGAGTTCGAGATGACTGCGATATTTTAGATTTTTTTTGTCTCATAATTTTTCATACTCTCCTTTGTCTTTTGGATGTGTACCATCTTAGACTGGAAATGCTAACTGCAGGGGCAGCTTCTGGTTGCCTAGATAAACCACCGAAAAATATTTCATTAGAAGTTGTAATTTGAGAAACATTCTGAAGAGGTTTCTTGTTTTCAGAGAGATTAAATTGTTTGCTGTGTAATAGTCTTGAAATGAGGAAGAAGAGGCAATAGAAAGTTTCTCAATCGTCTATTGTTGCCAATGACATACCAATTTTATATGACATGCATCATCATCAAGGCATATGGGTTTCTTGAAGTCTGAAAATGAATTGCACTCAGACTGCAAGTTCTTCCTTGAATCTCTCTCTCTCTACATACATTAATACACACATACATACATACACATATATATGTGTGTGTGCACACTTGTATGTCTATATATATATATGTGTGTGTGTGTGTGTGTATGTATGTATGGAGCATATGTATGTATCTCTTTCTTTCTCTGAAAGGGTGGCCATATACTCATGACTAATTTCTCTTAATTGTATATGATCCATGTGGTAGAATATTCTCCACCACCTCAGGAGTAATAAGGTGTCATTATCTATAGGTAGCCCCAAAACTAATTGTTTTTGGGCTAACTGATTAACTGTAATTTTAGTACTAGTCCTTGCTTAGATTTTATTTAACAACTAGCCTAAGTCTGTCTTACATAATTTTGCTTTGTTTTCATGCACACTTATGCCCTATTTGTACACATTTACTGGCCAAGGACTAAGAAAAAAATGGTCACCAAAACACAGAGCCAAAAATATCATTAAGTTTGCTGATTAACAAGTGCTAAATGTAAAATTTCGACCAAACTGAGGTGTGAAACTGATTAATTTGAGACACCATCCATAATTTGAGACACCATCCCAAAAGTAATTTAACTTCAAATATTGAAGGCTTATTCCATAATTAAGATCAGCCCATGCTTCGGCCGACATGCCTCAGCCCTAGTCAAATAACAGGGAAGGCCTCGTATATTGTAAATTTGATCAACATAAAACTAATCAATTAATTAGTTGACCGATAAACCTATCAACCAGGTGGGATGGCAAATCTGGGGGCGGTGACATGTAACCATTGACCCAGGAAGTCGTATTTCATTATCTGCAAAGGGATATACTACCAATAATAGAAATAATTATGTCCTCATATAAATAATGGAAGCAGGTCTTTATCACCATTTCATTCACATAAGATTGATTGCTCCTCAGATGTCTCTCCATGAGTCTTCACATTTAGTTCTTTATGTAGATGTCATATAATTTACTCTGTTGGATTCTTTCTTAAATACCTTTCTTTGTCTTATCCTAACATATTAAACTCTCAATACTGTATGTTGAAATTTGCATCTGTTAACTATGATGGGGGTGTCACTAGAAACTTAACCTTTTGTTTTTTATTAGCTCCTTGTTGTGACATTGGTTGGAACAATCTGTCAAGTTTTAGAGGCAAATTTAGGAGGATGCAAGAAATTGCTGTGTGAATGCTAGGATGCCATGTAGTTTGACTTTCAAAACCTTTCATTGTAGGGGTCAAGCCTAGGTCTTATTTTGACTTGCACAAATTTAAGGGGCCTAATTATAAGTCCAAAATTTTCCTATCACTGTCATGCCATGCTGCACAATCATGAATGGGTTCGGGTTGTATCTTTTGCCAGAAAGAATGACTGATCTTCTTTCACAGCGCCGCCCATCACATCGTGCTCTGCACAGATCTCAAAGCAACTGTTTTGCGATCCAATGACGGATTCGTGCGAAAGTAGGTGCATCCCCTTCTTTTGTGCGAAAGATACAGCCCTGTCCATTATCAATAACATCAATTCTATAAATTACACTACTCAACTTTCATCGCATGGAAAGCTACTTTTCTTTCTTAAGAGAAATAGAGAGAGCTTACCCATTCTCTAATTATCTAGGCCTAAACACTTGGAAATGCGTCATCGACTTGGAATCTCTAGTTCTTAAAAAGGGTTTGAGCATTAAGGCAAGCCCTAATTTTGCACCAAGGCATGCAAGCAATAAGAGAATTTCTTTGGTTGCCATAGTTGAACAGCAATCATATCATCACATAGCATAGGGGGCTATATCCAAATAGTTGTGCCTCTCATCCAATTTAGGAAGGTTCGAATTTTAAGTTTGGGTTTGGTTTTAAAGTGTCAGGCTTGTTTCCTTTTTATATTTTAAAAGAAAAGAGCATGCAAGTCTAACCATTTTTATCAAATAGATGAAGGTTCCAAAAGGGTACAAAGATGAAGAGAAGAAAGGTAAAAAAGAAAGAAACAAAAAGAAGAGGAGGGGAAGGGATGTGGAGAGAGCAGAAACCAACAAAGAAGAACTTAGAGAGGGTGATCATAGCAAATAGACAAACTATAAATCCAATGCAAAAGAATGGTTTTAGTTTGTAATAAGTTTTTTTTTTCATGCAATAATTATTAGCTTTTTAAGAAGAAAGGATGTAGATATTAGCTAACTTAGGATTTTTTTGATGCAAACATGGGACTGAATTTGCTACCTCCGACATGGTGATCTAATGGAATGCAAAAGAAAATTTTTTGATGTAGATGTGGGACTGAATTGCTACAAAATTCAGATGAGCCAGTGAATCCTTACAAGATGTAGAAAATATCATTATGAAAGGCAAAAGAATGGTTTTAGTTTGTAATAAGTTTTTTTTTTTAATGCAATAATTATTTGCTTTTTAAGAAGAAAGGATGTAGATATTAGCTAACTTAGGATTTTTTTGATGCAAACATGGGACTGAATTTGCTACCTCAGGCATGGTGATCTAATGGAATGCAAAAGAAAATTTTTCGATGCAGATGTGGGATTGAATTTGCTACAAAATTCAGATGAGCCAATGAATCCTTACAAGATGTAGAAAATATCATTATGAAAGGCATCCACTCTGCAAGCAGAAAGATCAACCCACTTAAAGTACTCGCATTGCTCATATATGCAAAGTAATATTCCAAATATTCAAATTAGCTCTCATATATAACTAAAAAACAATGAAAATCCAAAAACATTCAAGAACTTACCTCGTTTTTGGAGTAATTCTAGAACCACCTTCCAAAATTTTCCACCATCCATGATGCCATTACAACTCTACCCACAATCACACAAAATTTGGTTGTTACTAAATTTGCTTGCAGATGATAAACTTGAAGATATGGTTTATAGTACCTACGCCATCTCATTCAAAAGACTTTTAAGAATTGCAAAATGTAGCTTACCTAATGGATTTTTTCTTGCTCTTCTACTTTAGATTGGTGAAAAAAGGCTTGGATTTGAAGAAAAAATGTTGAGATTTGGAGAAACATGTTTTGGTTTGAAGATTTAGGGTGCAAAAGGATCTGAAATTGTGTGAAAATAACCTCTAGACCTCTTTCTAAAGATAAATTCATGTTTTGTCAAACTACAGATGGGTAGAGGAGCATGATGGAAACTGACAAGTAGATTAAATGCTACTTTTGAACCACAGATGGGTTTTGTGAAATAGGGCCTCACCATAGGTGGGTAATTTGTAATTATTTTTTTTTTAAAAAAAAAGAGAGTAAGTTCTCTCCCTTTCTTCTCTTCTTTTTTTTCCTTTTCTTTTTTCAAGTGGACACATGGCAACACTCATCACAAATGCGCGAAACGTTGCGGCAAGGAATAAGTTTTTTCATTCTCAATTTTTTTCCCTTTTTAGGTCCACATATGGCATAGCCCAGCATTGTTCCTACATGTAATTGAAAGTTGTGTGGAAGCCACTAAGGTGGTAGCATAGATGGAACGGGGCATTGCCTTCCATCGGGGTGACCTAGGTTCGAAACGCGTGGGCGTCGATTAAATTTGGGGACCGAATGCTCCACGCTTTGACGCTGCTGATGGAAGCGCTATTGGTCCGCTAGTACCAAGATGGTGCTAGTGTGACGTACTCACACATGGGTGATAAGTTCAGTAGGAGAGCCTATGGGTCGGAGAGGGTACGCGGAAATATGCGGCCTGCATCGAATATTTTTTGGTGGAAGAGGGGGCTAATAGAGGCTGCTACACGAGTGAGGTTCGCCTCTCCACCCTCTCTCCTATTTTTTACCAAAAAAAAAAAAAAAAAAAGGACGTGTGGAATCCATCGAATACGAACGTATGACATGTCCAATAATTCAAGATGCGAGACACATGGCATAAAGAGGGAAGAGGAAAGAGGATATGTGTCGCTCTGAAAAAGGAGATGAACTCTCTTTTGATGTACAGTTTGGAGCATGCAAGTAATAGTCTTACTTGCTTACTTATGGGATAGGGGTGTACCATTTGCATAAAATTAAGATTCACCTTCTTTCACATGAACGGGCCATTGGATCATCCATTGGTCACTTTGAGAACCGTGCAAGTGATAATGATAGTATTCAGGATGCTTTGAAAGCTGTGCAATGGGTGATCCAATGATGGATTCACCTGAAGGAAGGTGAAATCCTTCTTTCGCGCAATAGATACAACCCCAATTCGAGAACGCACGTATATCAGAAGGCGAACGGTGCTGCAGACTAAATTGCTTTCTTTGCGGCTCATCACTCTGGAGATTTTTTTTAAATAGAACACGAGGCTGTGCCTACGCTTTTGTACAGTATTTTGTTTTCTAATTTTGTTGGCAGTATTCACGCGGTGTGAGGCGCCGATGAATGAATTGAAGAAAAAAAAAAAAAAAAAAAAAAAAAAAAAAAAAAAAAGAAGCCTAAGTCGGTACACTGTTCAACCTAACCCAACTAACAGGTTAGCCCAGCCCAAATTTCCATCAAATACCCCCAGCCAAGCGCCGTTCCACCGTTCGGCTGCTCGGGTTCGGAGCCATGGAGAGGTGTCATGCAGATGAGAGAGCAGCTATAGAAACCACTGTTCCTCTCTCCCTCTTTTCCCCAAAACTCTCGCCATAGATCCCTTTTCCTCGCGCTTCTCCGTAGAAAACCACCGCCAATCTCCTCCCAGTTCTCCCGAAACGTCCGCCAAAAGGTGAGCTTTTCCCTCTTAATCTTCTTTGCGATCTCGTTTTATCTCTTCTCCGGTTGATTAGGGTTTCTCTTCGTTCTCTCAGAGCGTTTTTTCACCTTCCCTGAAGAGATTCGAAGCGCTTTCAAGCTAGGATTTTTTTTTTCTAGGGTTTTGGATTCTGCAGTTAGGGTTTTTGTTGCATCTAATGGCGTCCAACAGCAATAACCAATCGAGGGCAATCGGGGGCCCTTCGCCCCTGGGGAATCCCGGAATGGCCTCGCCGGCGACCAACCAGCCCTCCCATCTCCGCCCTCCTTCGCTGCCTCAGGCGTCGGGTGGTTCCCCTTTCCAAGGCCTTTTCCAGACACCGCCCCAGTCCCAGGTCCACTCACCGTTCCAGGTCCAGCTCGGCTCCCAGGCCCAGAACGCCATGCTCGCCGCCGTCGGAGCCTCTTCCCCTTCCTTCTCCACCCCCGGCATGTCGGCCACCAAAAGGCCCCCGCAGAAACCCCCCACTCGCCCCCCGGCGCCTGCCCCTGCTGTTGCTACTCCTAGCTTCAAGTCTGCCGAGCTGACCCCAGCTGCCCGGAGGAAGAAGCGGAAGCTTCCGGAGAAGCAGCTGCCGGACCGGGTTGCTGCCCTCTTGCCTGAATCCGCCCTCTATACCCAGTTGCTTGAATTCGAAGCCCGGGTTGATGCAGCCCTTTCAAGGAAGAAGATTGACATCCAGGAAGCCTTAAAAAACCCTCCTTCCATGCAAAGGACCCTCAGGGTTTATGTCTTCAATACCTTTGCCAACCAGACGCGCACAATTCCGGAGCCAAAGAATGCCGAGCCTCCCTCGTGGTCACTCAAGATCATTGGTAGGATACTAGAGGATGGCGTGGATCCAGACCCTGTCAGTGGACTGCCTAAGCCCAATCCTATGTACCCCAAGTTCTCGTCTTTCTTTAAGAGGGTCACCATTGCTCTGGACCCGATGCTGTACCCGGAAAATCCGACGATCATATGGGAGAACTCACGCTCACCAGCACCACATGAGGGCTTTGAGGTCAAGCGGAAGGGAGATAAGGAGTTCACTGCCAGTATAAGGCTTGAGATGAATTATAACCCTGAGAAGTATAAACTGTCGCCTATGTTGATGGAGGTTCTTGGGATTGAGGTTGATACAAGAGCCAGAATTATAGCTGGGATATGGCAGTATGTCAAGGCAAAGAAGTTGCAGAACCCCAGTGATCCGTCCTATTTCACTTGTGACCCACCTTTGAAGAAGGTGTTTGGAGAAGACAAGATGAAGTTTGCCATGGTGTCACAGAAGATATCGCAGCATTTGTCTCCTCCACAACCAATCCATCTGGAACATAAGATCAGGCTTTCAGGGAATGGTGCAGTGGGCAATGCATGCTATGATGTGCTGGTAGACGTTCCTTTCCCCCTGCAGAAAGAAATGTCGACCTTCCTTGCCAACACAGAAAAACACAAAGAAATTGAGGCCTGTGATGAAGTTATTTGTGCTTCTATTAAGAAAATTCATGAGCACCGTAGGAGGAGGGCATTCTTTCTTGGGTTCAGTCAGTCTCCTGTGGAGTTTATAAATACTTTGATTGCTTCTCAGAGTAGGGACTTGAAGCTTGTTGCTGGGGAAGCAGGTCGTAATGCTGAAAGGGAACGTCGTTCTGATTTCTATAACCAACCATGGTAGGCTTTTATTTTATGCATTTTTTCCTTTCTCAAGTGTGTTTCTTTATATTCACTCACTAATGTATAACTTTGCCTGTGGAATTAAATAGGGTTGAAGATGCTGTCATACGCTATCTGAATCGCAAGCCAGCAGGCGGCAATGATGCTCCTGGTAGCACATGAGTGCAATATCAATTATGCCATATAGGAGAAAGCAGCCATTTTCTGTTAACTACTGCCAACTTAGATATTGCTTTGAGGGTTCTTGTAGTTGTTTTTCATCCTTTTAGTTCCTAGAGAAGGCAAATAGTTTATCTCATGATCTGGATAGTCTAATTATGATGAAGCTACCTAGTTATATTTTTACATATGTGAATGATGCCATTTTTCTATCTACTTGCTGCTTTGTCTTGAAATTTCTAAGAATATTGTAAATGGGTTTGCCTTTCACTTTCTAAATTAGATGAATGATGGTATTATGTCTAAGGACTTTTACTTGAAATGCCAATTAACCAATTACCTGTCATATTCCATGCACATGAGTCAAGGTAGAATAGGAAGCTTTGAACCATTATATGCCTATATGGTGTTCACAGTCATCACTGCTTTCTCTCTGTCTATTGAAACATGATGCAAGCATTGCGAGAGACATATGTGGCCTGTGACAAGAACTTAAAAAGTCTGTAGAAGTGCAATGAATGCCACAGAAAATGCATCACTACAGCTTTGACTTTTTCCTCTCAAAAAATGGCATCTTAAGGTATAAAGTAGAGGAAAATGATATTATTGTAAGAAGTATTTGCCCCCTTGTTCTTCAAATAATTCACAGCATACAAGGATTCTACTGTATGTATTATGTCCAAAGTTTACAGATGTAATCTACCCTTCCCTCGGTCGATGTTCTCATGCAGTAAGTTGATAACATGGTTGGCAATATTCATCAAGTGGGTGATCGTGATTATGATTTTCAACTTTCAGTTAGTATTTGCAGCAATACAACCTATGATGTCCTTTTGTCAGTCCAAATACTTGCTGTATTTCCACCATTATTTTTTCAAATGATCTAACTTGTTCATTCCCAAGCTTTAGGAGAGTGACATGCTATGATGAGAAAGGTAGAAAGCTCTCCAGAAGAAGGGTAGAATATCAACTCATCTTCTGTTTGCTTTAGGTTTGCAATCTCCAAATTCATGTTCTTATCCCACTTTTTTTTTTTATGTTCTTTGTCAATCATCTTCTCCTTCTGTTATAAATGCTAACTGTGTGTTTCTTAGGAATGATATATACTTGATCAATGTGAAGCCGAGGACATATTCACAGGGAAGTCCTACTAATATTCCGTCTATGGATAAAGGTTTTCACTTTGACGTTTGGAGGGAAATTATGAAGCTCACAACAACTTTGAGAAAATAATAGCTTTTAGCTTTATTGAGCTGGCGAGATCCCTTTAACGGCCTCTATGTTTTCTTTTAAATACATTTAGTTGATTTTTGATTCTCCCGCATGTTTCCTTTATGTTGCTTTTTTATCGGTACAATCTATTGGAAATCAGCATGGTGCTTCTCAAGTTAAAGAACAAGAAGGCAATGGATATGGGGAAAAACTTAGGTAATGCTGATTTGCAAGTTAGCCATTTGCAAATCGTGGTTGGAATTTGGATTTTGAAACTATTTTTTCCTATTGTGGTTGGAAAACTTGAATCAGCATGGTGCTTCATAACCTGCGTCCTTGCTACCTTAAGTCTTGTCCTTCTTTTCCCGCACAGATTGAATACCTCTCCTTGGAGTCTCCTTAGACCTTTGATATTCTCCGTAATCCTTTATTGCACACAGACCTGGAGTTTTAGGAGTTGCTGATAGGGATTAATAACCAGCAGCATGGTGGCTGATTTATTAATTAAACAACATGGTGCTAAATGAAATTTACATAACCAGCAGTATGCTCTCATGGTCATTGCATTTGCAGATTAGGTTGAATAGTTAATCTTTTTGGGAAACTTCATGTCCCCTTCTATTTTGGATTGATGAAAAGATGTTTCATGTACAGCTATGAGCTCCTCTACTCCCTTTAGCACAGCCATCATCTTGTTGACTCATTTGGTTAGCTCATCTACCTTTTTCAGAGTGTTACTGGGCACATTCTTATTATCATCCCTTTATATGTCATGTTGAATTTGCTTGTTGTGTACCATATTCTTCATATTCTTAATGAAAAACTTAAATCTTTCTATCAGTGTGAGAAATCTTTCTGCTTTGATGTTATTTGATGCAAAATTATGTCAGGTATCCAGATTTATGGCCACTACAGAATCTGATGCATCGGTCTTTAAGCGACGAACCACACAAATCTTTAAAAAAAATGTTTCAGTATCGATAAAAGACGGAATCTTTTTTTTTTTTACCAATAGGGCAAATCATCAACTTGATTTCTGAAGAGAACTCAAGCAGAAGTGACTAAGTAAAGGAAAAATAATTATTTCTGCAGCAACTTTAAAATTTTTCAGCAATTACTGCAATCTGTGAAAACCACAACCATTTCCTAGGATGATCTGATTGCTTATCCTCATATTTTCTATGACAGAGTAATGTTGGCAATCTAGGGTCCTGCCATGTAATCTATAAGGCTTTCTGGCAGTTAAGGATGCCTACCTTATGGCTAACAATGTAAGTATATGCAATCAAGGTGCTCTAAAATCACTAGTGAAGAGTGTCTTGCATCTCAAGTTCAAGTGTCCTTTACATTGGTTGTGTTTCATTCATAGCTTTCATTCTATGTTAACTTGATTCACATTATATTTTTCTGGTAGATAGGATTTCAACACCTTGCCACTTGATTTGATCCTGAAAAAGAGAGCAAGGATTAAAGTATTGCTTGCCCATTTATGTCAAGTGCTAGCATGGTACACCTATCATGCTAAATTGCGCGAGTCTTTAAATGATTGGCAACTGGTTTGCTAAGATATGCTGCCCGGCTTTTTTTTTATATAAGGCTGCAAATGGGCCTGGTTGATTGATGATCCGACTTGACCCGGCCTACTTAGAACCAACTCGATCTATTTTGGAGGAGCTGTGGGATCAGGTCGAGTCTTAGAATTAGATCCGTTTCATTTTTCGGGTCGGGTCTGAGTTTATCGAATTCAGATCTGATTTGATCCAACCTGATCTATTTGAAATTTGAGTAATTTTGGATTTTCAATTCTACGATCTGATCCAACTCGATTCATGGACCTGATCCGACCCGAATGATCCGTTGGGTTAAAAATTGTAGCAGTGGATCCAATCTGATTCGACCTGATTTTCTATTAGGTTGGATTTGAGTCCAAAATTAAGATTCGAACAAGAAACAGATCAAGAGCACTCATTATCTGACCCGACTTGGCTCATTTGCATCTTTACTTTTACAACATAGACCATATTAATATATACGTATGTTATCGAACATTTATAATTTGCAACTAATATGTTGAATTTATAATTTTAAATCATCTTTGATATCTTCACTTAGATCTGTTGAAAGCTTCTACCCCGCAACTTCAAGTATTTTTTAATTCAGAGTAGCAGGACATGACTAATTTTATACATTAACAACATATTTTTATGTGTTATACAGATATTGTTTATTATGAGAAGCTCATATTACAAGTTATACCATGGAATATATTATTGGATACCGCAATCTTGACCTTTATCTGATGTAAAATGACAAACTTTTCTCGTTATCATGTTGAATTTGTAGATTGATTCTCCAAATCTGTATAAAGAAAGAATAAAAGTTAACAGGGGAGAGCTTGACTGTTTGGAGTAGAAACCAAGGTTCGCAAGGTGGTACGACTCCTTCCATTATGAATTGGCCCATATCTGTACGTACTGAAGCATATGGCTTGAGATAGGCCACGCCCATAATGTAGAGAGTTACAAATTGTTGTCCTATGTTGTAACCTGCTGGAACAGGTTAATCGTAAAAAAAAAAAAAAAATTTATTCAGAGTATGCTGTACCAGTTCGAATCGAGCAGTACAGAACGTACCATATCATGTCGATTTAGTACAGATACTCAGTACGGATAACGTACCGATATTCAGTATGTCAAAAAAATTTAGTATCGTACCATACCGATGCTGTACTAGTGTAGCACCAATATAGGGTCTAGTACCGAATTGGCGAATTTTGGTTTTGTTTATTAAGATGTTTTTTTCTTCCTTGATTGCAACATGATCTGTTGACTTTTTGGTGGAGGATGTTTTATTCCATTGATAATTTTTAATGCTCTTACATAGATCTAAGGTTTGGCAAATGAGTATGAACCATGAACATGGTAACGACATTAAATTGCTTCCCTTGCTAAGTTGATGATCCATGAAAAATTTCAATAGACATTATGATTTTGCCATACTTCGTATCCTCCTTAGCAGCTAAGATAAGATTATGACTTTGCTAGCCTAGACTTGGTAGAACCCAATTTCTTGGTAGCGTCACTGGCTGTGCTCTCATTGATGGGGCTTAATTGCAATTACTCCAAGGTCTTGTTGCCCATGTATGCGTTATTGTAGATTGAGACATACTGTCTCCATTTTGCTGCTACAGGAAGGAGAGCAGAGGTAAGAGAAGGTAAATGATATAGTGGGGTGTAACTCTGTCTTTTGGGTTAAAGTTTTTTAAGTGCTAAGGGAAAAAAACATGGTTAGTTTAGTTCTTTAAAATATCGACAAGCAGAAAGTAGGAACACGCCTTACGATTGCAGCCGGTGGAGAAACAAAAGGCTTGAAATCTAGTCTTAATCTCGGCATTCTTTTTCCAGCCAGTGGTGCATAATTATCTTTTTTTTTTGGGAAGATAAAAGTTAATTTGTTTGATAATCTAGAACTTCTTCGAATCCTTCTGCAGCTACAAACATGGTTTCTATTTAGCGGTGCAAATAGGTCACATTGGGTCGGGTCATGAGTGACCCTGACCCAATCCAACCTGATTCTTTATTTGTGTCCTAATTTTGTACCTAGATTCAACCCAATGAGTCATTCGGGTTGGGTAGGGTCTATGTATAGTCCGAACACAACCTAAAAAATTTAGGTCCGAGTTAGGTCCTATTCAGGTCAATCTATTCATGGCTTCATAACTTATTTACATCCCGCGAGCTGCGGCCTACAGCCCCAAATAGTTTTACAGATTTAGGTCGGGGTGGATCAAGGTGGGTTGTAGGATTGAAAATCCAAAATTATCCAAATTTTAAATGGGTCGGGTCGGATCTGAATTAGTATACCCAGATCCGACTAAGAAAATGGAATGGATCGGATTTTAGGACTCCATCCGGTCATATGGGTCATTCAAAATGGATCGGGTCGGATCTGAATTAGTATACCCAGATCCGACCTAGAAAATGGAATGGATCAGATTTTAGGACTCCATCCGGTCATACGGGTCATTCAAAATGGATCGGGTCGGATCGGATCACGGGTCAACTTAACCCATTTGCAGAAATTATTGAGTTAACCCGGACTGAAATTATTGAGCCCAACCGGTTCGATCTTGAGCAAAATTGAACCGGACCTGTCCGCGGGGGCGCCCAAGGGAATCTCGTGATTTCGACGATAACTCAAGGGCATTCTCGTTGTTGTAGCCAATCTTAAGGAGAGCCCGCGGGTGGTTCTATATACACCCCCCCTATTGCTCAGGACACCCCCCAAAAATTAAAAAAAAATTAAATACTCTCTACACCCCCCCATTTGCTAAGGACACCCCTAAAAAATTAAAAATTCCTAAATTACCCCCCACCCTCCCCACCCCCTCACCTAAATTGCTCTCTACACCCCCCAAACCCTCCCCCACCCCGCTCTTCCCCTCCAAAACACCCGCCGGCTTCTCCCTTCCGCCCAAAAAACCTCGCCTCAAGCACCTCGCCGGCGGCCAAACCCCCTCCGTCTCCCTTTGAACTGTTCCGCCCAAAGCACCTCGCCAACGCCCAAAACCCCCCCCGTTCCCCCTTCTCCCTCTCGTCGCCGGCATTCTCCCGATCTCCGACCACCTCGCCGGCTTCTCCCGGAACCACCTCCCCGGCCATCTCCCGAGCAACGAGCACCTCGCCGGCGCCTCCACGACCACCTCGAGGTAGCTCCCCCCCCCTCCCCAAATCGTTCGGCACTGGTTCTTTGAACTAGTGCCTTCGGTTCGGCCCCATGGGGCCGACCCGCTGCAATTGGGTCGGCCCCATGGGGCCGACCAAAATACATTGGTTCGGCCCCATGGGGCCGACCCAATGTATCTTGGTCCCCATGGGACCGAATCCAAATTTTTTTTTTTTTTTCTGTTGCTAGACTAAGGATTATTTTTATTCCCAAATTTTAGCCTAGATCACGTCCTTAGGGTGAATTGGATACCCAACATCAAGGACAAGTTTTTCATTACTAGATTAGATAGTAATTTGAGAAGTAGGGATAATTTAGAATCATTATCATATAGCATTAACATGGTGCATCCAAATATGATGATCTTGTTACCTTCATCGATGTCATTCTTGATCTTGGAATGATTATCTCATATCAAATGCTCTATCAAATAATAAAACCACAACATTAGTTAACGAACAAAAACTAAAAACAAAAACTAAGAACTGCGGCATAGTTTTAGGTAAAGTCTATTATTGAGTTATGTCTTGAGTTTACGAGTCGTATACTTTTGAATTATCATTTATGTATGCAATTGAAGTAACATTGAATTATTTATCACAAAACCCAATCATGTAGATTCCAAGAAGTAACTTGTTTCTTTTTTGGCTTGTTTTATCATTTATCATTTATGTATGCAATTGAATTATTTTCTTTGATATAGCCTAACATTGAATTTCTATATTTTCAGACATGGATCCCGGTCCCTCCAGAGTTAGACCTACGGCGTCAGCTAGGAGACGTCGTGCTAGGATTGCTTCTCCCGAGCCTGCTCATATGCCATCACCCTCTCCTGAGTCAGAGCATGATGATATGCCCGCTAGGGGCGAAGACGATGAGTCCGTTGGACCATGTCCAGGAGGTCCAGAGGATGAGTCCGTCTTGATCAGTTTCAGGACGCATATAGCAGCTTCCATCTGGAGGCAACAGGTATTGTTTATTTGTTATAGCATTATATTTTGTTTATTGATGTTTTATAAAGTAGTAGTAATTATACATTTATATTACAGGAACGGGCTCCACTAAAGTGCATGAACCATACTGCCAAGGTTGGTGAATGGAAGTGGTGGTCTTCAAACCAACCAAATACCAGGTTCAAAGCACTATTGAGGCAGTCGGGCCTCATAGAGTTAGTACAGTGCTCTTATCGATTCACCGATAAGATTCTGATTTCGGGCTTCGTAGAGAGATGGCAGCCCGAGACGAACACCTTCCATATACCATTTGGCGAGATCACTATCACGTTGGATGATGTATCCGCCATTTTAGGGATTCCTGTCGCAGGTGCCTCAGTAGCAGTTTCTCCTGAGAGGATGAGTGATCGGGATGCTGAGGAGCTACTTGTGGAGTTGTTGGGGGTGTCAGCTGGAGACGCGCGTCAGGAGGTACTGTCATCGCGCGGTCAGTCTGTGAGGATGGAGTGGCTGAGGACTCAGTTTCACTCTGTATCTGATAGAGACAGCCAGCAGAGGATAGAGTGTGCAGCACGAGCCTATTTGTTATTTTTGTTAGGCTGCACACTCTTTGCTGATAAGAGTGGGACCAGGGTGCCTATAGCGTATCTATGTTTACTGCGGGATCTGGATAGGGTGAGCACATATGCCTGGGGTACAGCTGCCTTAGCATATTTGTATCGGCAGTTGGGGATTGCGTCGAGGTCATCAGTGAGACAGATCAGTGGTTATATGACGCTTCTGCAGGCATGGATTTATGAGCATTTTCCAGCACTCAGTCCTCACCCGTCGCTTGAGTATACTGATGCCAGTCCCCGCGTGCACCGCTGGATGCCCGGTACTCCATCCCGTACCACGATGGACCATTTAGTGGTTCTACGTGAGTCATTGGACCTTTTGAGCATCGATGAGGTACGTATCATATTACCATTTGCTTGTGTTTGTCAGTACTTTTAATATGCGATATAGTATAAAACTGAAATGGACCTTTTGTTTTGCAGGTTATTTGGAATCCCCATCATCGGCTTCGGGGAGATCGCCCATATGTTGATATCGCATTTTTTAGTGGCTCCATCAAGTGCCTTGATATCGTAGAACCCTATCATCCAGAAAGGGTTCTTAGACAGTTTGGTCGTATTCAGACCATCCCTCGAGCGCCACTAGCCCCTACGCGAGCCAACAGAGGTTCCACAGCAGGCTCGTACCGGATACATTACTCCTATATGGATCAGCTTTGGGAGCGGTGGGAGGACCACGTGCTAAGCCAGGCGAGCAGGAGCCACCCAGTTACCCGGCCATCAGACAGCGTACCGGGATACATGGAGTGGTATCTCCGTATCACGCACGTTGCAGTTCAGCCTCCTCATCTGCGCTCGAGTACTCATTCTGGAGCTAGGGGAGGTCATGATGATGCTGACATGCACCGGCGGCGTATTGCAGATGCACTCGGTATCAGTTCCGACATTGTACGGATGGGTCCCTCAGAGGCTACGTCACTAGGTGCCGGGCACCTATTTCATGCTATTTGTCAGATGCATCAGTTACTTCTGGGTGATGAGCCTGGCCCGAGTACAGCACCCTCTCATTCGGATCCAGCACCCTCTCATTCGGACGTACAGCAGTACACGCGTCGACGACGGCGTCATAGGGATTGATGATGGAGCCTTTATTTTGATTATGTAGCTTCGACTTTTTTTTTTGTGTAATTTGAAACTGTTGATATTAATGAAAAATATATATTTTTGGTACATTTACGTGTAATCTTTGTAAAGCCTGGCCCGTTCTATTTTACACAAATATAACAGTGCACATAACAATCAATCTAACAATGCGAAGACAGATATTTTTTGATTTATATTGATGATGGAGTTTCACAGTACATGACTCTAAGAGCCCAAAAAAATTTACAACTTTCAAAAATTGTACATATATAAACAATCAATCTAACTCTACTGTCTCGCTAATTATAACATTAGGTGAGATGCTCTCTTTGAACTGTTGAATCCGGGCTTCATATGAATTTTTCCATCCGGTAGCACAAGGAAGATGATATTTTCGCCAGTTGGTCGCTACTGGCGGAACGGGATGTCCCTTTCCTCTTAATGCAAAAGGGCATCCACACTTCTTTGTCCCACAGGCAGTCTTTATTCGCTTTTCTTTTTTGGTTCGGTACGTCCCACCCCTCTCACAACCTAACGTAATTCTGGGTTTCTTAGAAATGGTACCTGCATCGGATGATTTGATTACAACAACAAAACCATTTCGCCTCCCAGCTTCACGACACCAATTACACAAGTCCTCTCTACTCTTGAAGATCTATACATTAAACAATTTATGTAAGTACACAGTTGTAAAAATAGCTCGCTAAACTAATACAAAATTGCACAAAACATTATAATACCTCGTAAGTTGTAAATTCGCTTGTGTAATCCAGTACAAATTCTGATCCAATTATACTCGATTCGGTTGTAGCATAGCCCTACATATAAAATAATTTATCACCAAGAATTAATGAATCAGAGGATCTGTTCGGCACAAAATTCAGCACGGCACGCGATTTGGCACCAGAAGCCTTCTGTTCGGCTGCACAGTGCCGAACAGAAGGCTTCTGTTCGGCTGCACAGTGCCGGACAGAAGCCTTCTGTTCGGCACTGTGCAGCCGAACAGAAGGCTTCTGTTCGGTTGAGGGTTGCCGAACAGAAGGCTTCTGTTCGGCACTGTTCAGCCGAACAGAAGCCTTTTGTTCGGCGATCCAGTGCCGAACGGAGCACGAACCGTGAAAAAAAAAAATTTCGAAACAAGGTGGAACACGTACTTTTGCGGCCGATTCTTCGTCCCAAATCACTAGTTGCTTGTCCATGCTTCGAATGGGGCTTAAATCTCCTTCAAAGATCGCCTAAACGATGTAAATGGATCGAGGGGTTTAAGGGGGGTTTGAGGGGTGTTTTTTTTTTCTTTTCAAAACGAAACGGAGGAGGAGGAAGGGGGGGTGTACTGAGAAAATTTCAAGGGCAATATGGTAATTACACTAAAGGTTAGTTTGGGTATTTTTTTTGGTTTTTGGGGGGTGTCCTTAGCAATAGGGGGGTGGTTCTATATACACCCCCCCTATTGCTCAGGACACCCCCCAAAAATTAAAAAAAAATTAAATACTCTCTACACCCCCCCATTTGCTAAGGACACCCCTAAAAAATTAAAAATTCCTAAATTACCCCCCACCCTCCCCACCCCCTCACCTAAATTGCTCTCTACACCCCCCAAACCCCCCCCCCCACCCCGCTCTTCCCCTCCAAAACACCCGCCGGCTTCTCCCTTCCGCCCAAAAAACCTCGCCTCAAGCACCTCGCCGGCGGCCAAACCCCCTCCGTCTCCCTTTGAACTGTTCCGCCCAAAGCACCTCGCCAACGCCCAAAACCCCCCTGTTTCCCCTTCTCCCTCTCGTCGCCGGCATTCTGTTCGGCTGCACAGAGCCGGACAGAACCCTTCTGTTCGGCTGCACAGTGCCGGACAGAAGCCTTCTGTTCGGCACTGTGCAGCCGAACAGAAGAGTTCGGTTGAGGGTTGCCGAACAGAAGGCTTCTGTTCGGCACTGTTCAGCCGACCAGAAGCCTTTTGTTCGGCGATCCAGTGCCGAACGGAGCACGAACCGTGAAAAAAAAAAATTTCGAAACAAGGTGGAACACGTACCTTTGCGGCCGATTCTTCGTCCCAAATCACTAGTTGCTTGTCCATGCTTCGAATGGGGCTTAAATCTCCTTCAAAGATCGCCTAAACGATGTAAATGGATCGAGGGGTTTAAGGGGGGTTTGAGGGGTGTTTTTTTTTTTCTTTTCAAAACGAAACGGAGGAGGAGGAAGGGGGGGTGTATGAGAAAATTTCAAGGGCAATATGGTAATTACACTAAGGGACACCCCCCAAAAACCAAAAAAAAAATACCAAACTAACCTTTAGTGTAATTACCATATTGCCCTTGAAATTTTCTCATACACCCCCCCTTCCTCCTCCTCCGTTTCGTTTTGAAAAGAAAAAAAAAAACACCCCTCAAACCCCCCTTAAACCCCTCGATCCATTTACATCGTTTAGGCGATCTTTGAAGGAGATTTAAGCCCCATTCGAAGCATGGACAAGCAACTAGTGATTTGGGACGAAGAATCGGCCGCAAAGGTACGTGTTCCACCTTGTTTCGAAATTTTTTTTTTTTCACGGTTCGTGCTCCGTTCGGCACTGGATCGCCGAACAAAAGGCTTTTGGTCGGCTGAACAGTGCCGAACAGAAGCCTTCTGTTCGGCAACCCTCAACCGAACTCTTCTGTTCGGCTGCACAGTGCCGAACAGAAGGCTTCTGTCCGGCACTGTGCAGCCGAACAGAAGGGTTCTGTCCGGCTCTGTGCAGCCGAACAGAATGCCGAACAGAAGGCTTCTGTCCGGCACTGTTTAGCCGAACAGAAGCCTTTTGTTCGGCGATCCAGTGCCGAACGGAGCACGAACCGTGAAAAAAAAAAATTTCGGGAGAAGCCGGCGAGGTGGTTCCGGGAGAAGCCGGCGAGGTGGTCGGAGATCGGGAGAATGCCGGCGACGAGAGGGAGAAGGGGGAACGGGGGGGTTTTGGGCGTTGGCGAGGTGTTTTGGAGGGGAAGAGCGGGGTGGGGGGGGGGGTTTGGGGGGTGTAGAGAGCAATTTAGGTGAGGGGGTGGGGAGGGTGGGGGGTAATTTAGGAATTTTTAATTTTTTAAGGGTGTCCTTAGCAAATGGGGGGGTGTAGAGAGTATTTAATTTTTTTTTAATTTTTGGGGGGTGTCCTGAGCAATAGGGGGGGTGTATATAGAACCACCCGCAATAGGGGGGGTGTATATAGAACCCCCCAGAGCCCGCGCTGAAACAAAACCCCTGGCCCGAACTGGAACGGAAGGGGGGAGAATCAAAAGAAATGGAGGATGAGGAGAGAGGTGGAGGAGGAGGAGGAGCAGCCATGGGGAGCTACTGGAGGAAGGAGGCGGATGAGAACCTCAAGAGGATGCATTCCCTCCTCTTCGGCGGCGATCTCGCCCTCGAGCGCGGCGATCCCGCTGCCGCCCACACCCTCGCCCTACGCCTCCTTGGCTTCCTCCACTCCCGCACCCATACCCCCGTCGACGCAGCCTTCGTCGCTCCGGTCCTCGCCCAGGCCTCCTCGATGGTCGCCGCCGCCTCCCGCGCCCTCGCACCCGACTCCGATCGGTACCTCCTTATTCCTACCCCCTCTCTCTTTATCTAATTTTTTCCTTTATATGACAAGATGATGTATGGATTTGAGGTCGTTCTATTTTGTTGGATATTTTGATGCATGTCGTTCTAATTGATCTTTTTCTTTTTTTAATTGATCAAGAATCAGTTATGAAGCGTTTTTTTGTAGCTGAATCCTGCGTCACCTTTTTTTACTTTGTGAAATGTTAGGTAAAATGGAGCCTTTTCGACTTGATATAATATGCATGATACATAATGAATGTAAGGAAAAAGTAGCAAATCCACTGTCTCTCCGATTCTTTTATTCTTTTTCTTTGAGATGTTAGAAAAACTGGAGCCTTTTGGCTTGGTATAATCTGCATAGTATATAATGTGAGAAATAGACACAGGAAATTAGTGACGAGTTGGTGTTAGTGGATGATGCCAGATATGGATAAAATTATTTGGACTTGTGTTTTGGAATGAAGGCGAGGTCATTCTTGTGTGTATATGGCTTGATAGAGTTCTTTTGGTCTGGAAATGAGATAAGTGGAGCTTAACCCTTTGTTTCGTACAGAGGATGGATGAGGGAGAGGATGGATCCATCCATCCTTCTATGCGTTTGGTAAAACATGGAAGGATAGATGGGAATGATTCCCTCCTCTGTTTGGTATAGGAGGAATAAAAAGAAGGATGAATGATATTTGAATAAAATTTTTACTAAACTACCATTTGATAAAAAAGTATTTATTATTATCAATTTATAATACTTATTTATATTAAAGAAGCAAGGCAACATATAAACTTATAATCTTTGTAGTTTATAATTATATAAAAATTATATAAATATTTAATTTGAATTTAATTTAATTAAATAAATAATTCTATAAATTAATTATATATGAATTAATTTATTTATATATATTAATTATATAAATAACTAATTAATTTATAATTTAATTTAAATAGTTAATTAGTTTTATATAAATAGTTTGTTGAAAATAGTGCATATAGATAAGAAAAATAGAGGACAATTCTAATTATTTACTTATAATTATGGAAATTATGCACTAAAATTAAAATAATTAGTAATAAAATTTAATAGTATAGGGTTAGTAGTATAGGTAAAATAAAAAGGTGTGGCGTGAGTCTTTTTTGGTAAAAGAGTGAAAAAGTGTGGGGCAATTTTGTCAACATAGAAGCCTACCCCTCATATGCTCCATCCATCCTTTCTTGCATCTTCCCAATTTGGGAGGATGCAAATTGGTGGAGCAGGATGGACGGACGGACAATTCCTCCTTTTGATCCATCCTTCCTAAGAGTTTTTTGAACCAAACAACAGATAGAAGCCATCCATCCTTCCAACCTCATCCATCCTCCCTCTTATAACCCCAACCAGACACAACGTAAGTCTGTTTGGGATCAGCTGGGTTGTATTGAGAGTGTGCTTGGATAGGTTCCAAGTCAAATATACCTGTTCATTCTTAGTATTTTGTTGACTTGAACTACTTAATTCTTGAGTCGAGTCCTAGCTTAATTTTGCAAACTGGTGATTTGGAGGCTTGCAATGGTTATAATCCAAGCTTGTGAATGTGGCTTATGCTTGAACAAGTCTTGAACAAGTTGGTTATCCAAATGAGCTCATTTGCAGCCTAGAGCTCTGTATTTTTTCAATTTGCATACTGAGGTAAATGAAATGTTGATCAGGGAACGTTCTGAGCGTAGTGCATAACATAAATCTGATCCCACAATTATTCATACTATGAATTTGTGGATTACAAATCAGATCTGAAATTTGATTTCACAATCATTTACAATAATTTATCATCTTATGAAACCAAATCAGATGTGAAATCTCACATGCGTGAGGATGAAAGCTGGCTCAAACAAATTCCATCTTGTTTATGTTCTTTGTAGCAGTTTGCGTATAAGAATCATATGCTGCACTTTAATAGGTGTGCATTAATTCTTCATATATACTTAACTAGGGATCTATTCAGTGATATCTGACAAACTGTTGACTTCTTATTAGAATCAGCTGTTCATAATCATCCCAACTGAGAGAAATGCCGTTGATCATTAATACAAAAGAGGGATGTATAGTAGATGTATTGCTGTAATACTATATCAGAATGTTAAGACAAGAAGTAACACATTGTTCCATGTGTTAGTTTACCTTTGCCATCTAGGCACTTAATAGAATAAGTGATGCTTCATTTCGCTAATGGAGAGCCATATTGACATAGTATATATCTCTAGCTCATTTTATTTCTGCTTATACCAGTGAAACTGATGTTATGTTGCACTTTGAAAATGTCATTCAGTTCAATGATGGCCCTTGCTTCGAGTTTTGTATTTTCTGCTTTTAGAGTTTTCCTCCCCCTCATACAAATTCTAAGATATGATAACTTATGAATTCAGCCGGGCATTTGAACAGTCAAGAAGAGATGTAGGCCATGTCTTTGTGAAGAGAGGAGATGTTGACATCGAGAAGATTAAGCAGTCAAAGTACTTTCGATCTTTCCTTCAGAAGTCCAATAAAAGTGATGTTGATCAATTGGTATGGGATTTCATAACTCTTATCTTCATTTACATTAGAACTCATATTGGAAACTATTTATAACTTATAGAAAGAGAGTTTTTGATACTTACATGTTGTTTTCAGTGTTTCACACAATGGACTTGTGTGAGAAGCTCAGATGAAAAGGTCAAGGTTAATGCTAAGTT
Source organism: Phoenix dactylifera (assembly GCF_009389715.1). NCBI lineage: Eukaryota > Viridiplantae > Streptophyta > Magnoliopsida > Arecales > Arecaceae > Phoenix > Phoenix dactylifera. The sequence continues at coordinate 16,302,368 of NC_052405.1, forward strand.
CATAGCGAGTTAAAAAAAGCCGGTAAAATCAAGGTTTGCCGAACCGGTACCGAGACTTATACTGGTCGGCGTCCGGTACGGTTCGGTACCGGTTCGAACAGGACAAAACCGGATGACCGGTATGTTTCGGTATCGGTTCAAACCGGACGGAACTGGATGTTCCAACCGATTCCGGCAGGTTCTGGCCAGATCCAATCGGGTTGGAGACCAAGTCGGTTGGGGTTGAACTAGCCGGTTCGTCTCGGTTCAGCAGTCATTGGGTAAAGCTGTGAACGGATTCAGATTTTGATATGTTTGAGTATCAGGGTTAACTAATTTTAATGTTAGAGGTTGCTCTAAATAGGAATTTTGATGAATGAGGATCAAGAAAGCTAAAACCCCAGATATTTGGGACAAGGCTTGATGATTATGGTACATAACATACTTATTAAGAAAACCATTTTGTATTTCTGTAACATTCAGTTACATGCATGTTGTCTTGTTTCCCCAAAATTAACATTTACTTCCTTTTCCTGAAGTCTTACTTTCAAGAAAACATGATTAGAAGCCTAGAAATGAAGCTTCTACTCTATTGTTACTAATATTCATGCCAGTGATTAAATTGCCTTTTCTGTCTTCAGATAAACAATGCGTCGTCACATGGCAATTTGCTAGCTCTTCAAGGCTCTGCTAACCAGGAAGCACACCAATCTTTAAAGAATCAACAAGACAGACAACATGAAAAATTGAGCATCAGGGCATCAAAGCTCATGACACAAACAAAGATAACATCAATATATGGCAGCAAGGACATGAAACCAAATAATATTTGTAACAAGAAACTACAGAACTCCGAAGGCAGCACCACACAGGAGTGCATTGATGTTGATAATGAATGCAGAAGCAACCATAATTATTGGAAGAGCCAAGGTCGACCTTCTTATATACAAGTTGAAGAGGCAGAAAGGCCTTATGGGATGACTCTGAAAGCAAAACGCCGTCAAACAGAGTTTACAAGTCCAATATGTGAAAGTGCAAAATCTCCATCAAGCAATGAGGAAGCCAGCATGGATAACTATGGCAATGGTTTTGTAACTGCAAGGACAAAATTGGTATTTCTTCAATTACTCAAAGAGGCTTCTTAATACTGATGCGATAACTTTGTTTTGTGATCGCAAAGGATACTTAAATATTACTGATCTGATTGTCTAACCCTTCACATATGGTGAACTTCCATCAATTGTAACATTCATCTTCATGTTGTCACTTTTTTTTTGGGGTGTGTGTGTTGGTGGGGGGTTATTTTTCTGTTGTTCCATATTCCATCCTTGTTCTCAGACCATCTGTTCCTATTTTTTTTTCTTTTTTGTTTTAACCTTCATAATCTCTGCTACTTCAGTTTTATCCTAAATTCTTTCCACTCTCATAAACCATTAGGAAGCATTCATGAAAGTTTATAGAATAACAGTGAAGGCTACAATATGTTATACTGCTATCCCCAAGCTATTGTGGGATGTTATGCAGCCAAATATCTATAAGGTCAGTTAGGTATGGGTCTAAAATAAATAGCTTGCTGGATGCTATCATATTATATTATGTGCATGTTCTAAATATCAAGAGTAAATATTTCAAATACTCCAGGGGGGAAATAAGGGAAGTCATTCATATGTTTTTGGGTCCTAACTAACCATGCCAAATATATACATGGGATAATATTTATTTATCTAGGTTGGTGCAAAGATTGGTGCAAGGAATAAACTATATTATTATTCTGTGAGGTTCTGCTATTGCATAAAATATCACATAAAATATATCTCACATTTCTCCAAAACATTTAATTCATCACATAACATCTATAGTTCCTTGGTGTAACGGGGATGAGTTCTCTTGGTTCGCCTGTGGTTCACTAGGAAACTTACTTGGTCATTGTTTCTAATTTCACAAGAATACTTCTTTACTCATAAACATCACTTTCTCTCAAGGTGCCTCTTTGCCATGCTTTCTGTTTTCTTGGCTGGTTCTTATCATTAGCTTGCATTTTATAGCATTAAGCTGGTCTCAGTATTGTGGCAGCATGCAACGTTACTGACATTGGTACTGCTTTTATTTTGTTCCTTGTTATGATTTTCTTGACCTCCTATAGCTAACAAATCTCGAATTATTAAAGCCATATATGTCATAACTAAATGAGTTAGCACAACACTTAAATTTTGAAAGCTTGAATGTTTCATATGATTCCTCTGCTTTGGTTTGACCAATCAAGTTGAGAATTAAATGAGTATAGTCAGTTTTCTACATCGCATCCGAGTTGATAAATGCTATCAGTCTTGTGTTGAAAATATCAAAGTTTATGAAGCTAAAACTTAAGTATCTATCTTATTGTTAAGCCTCAAAAACAAGATACATACCTGCACATTCATTTGAACCTTCATTTTGTTTGTAGGAAATGGATGCTAGGCAAAGGCATGGTCTTACAGGACCTCCAAACGCTTCTGTATCCCCACAAAGTGATAATAATCCATCAGGAAACCTTAGAAACTATGGCATGAGGTATGGTGGTTCTCGTCGTGGTTTGCGAGGTAATTTTGTCCCCCCAATCAGATCCAGTGGAGGAAATTCAGGTAATATGATAAGCTCTAGGATTTCGGGGAAATGCGATGATACCCTGGAGGATTCAGCAAGAAAATGGTTTGTATCAGAAAGCTTTTCAATGATTTACAAGTCACAGTTGAAAAGTACTCTTTTCTAAACATTTAGATTTACCTGTGTTACTTTCACGAAATTGTTGAGAGGCCTTTCTTTAATTATTTTCTGAATACAATTATGATCATTTGAATCAGCTTATGTGGATAATCCAGTTAATAATTTGAAATAAGATCTAATCCGTTTATTTGTGAACTTCTTAGATATAAAAAGGTTTTGTTGGATGGTTAGTTTGAAATAAGATCTAATCCATTTACTTTCATGCATATACTTTTAAGTTGGGTTTGTTCCATAAGGGTGGTTGGTTAACCATTCTATCTAAGTCAGATTAGTTCCTTTTACTGATATAATCACTTCAATATGAGTTTTATCTGTTGGATGGTTCAGATATTTGTGAATCAGATATGCTGACAAATGATTTAAGTACTCATATTCCTCTTCTTGATCCAAAATGCACCAGTTATTTTTCTATGGACCTATTGTCATAATTAGGTACGTTTTAATTGTTGATATCAATTATTTGTTATCAACAATGTAATGAAGTTGTTGATGTTGATTTGAATAGTCGAAGAGCCTATATCATATTTAATATTCTCAGTAAACTTCTTATGTGTCCACAAGATATCAATCCAGATCTTCTACTAAATAAGCCTTTTCATTTAGTGTCTCGCTCTCCATTTATCATGCTTAGATGATCCATACCGTCAGCATAAGGGACTTTGGTTTTTCTTTCCTATAGCTTTCTTTCTTAATAGCATGTTAGATCTTTGTTTTAGAATAACCTTTTTGTGGATCTCTTGGGGCCTTGTCTCTTGTCCAATCATTGACCAGGACAGTGTCATGACTGAAATTGTTTCTGATCCAGTCATTCTTGACTAGTTCAGTATATCAACTACAATCTCATACTGATGTATCAAATGATCAACTTTATTATATCAGCTAAACATACATTACCATAGCCCATGTTTAGCCATATCTTCAGAAATTATTTTTATTCTTTTCTTTCATTGCAGTCCATTGTCGAATGTGTGGATTATCCATTATGTGGTATTAATTAAACTTTGATTGTATGCTTGACGGTAACATATTTTGTAGTGCAAAGGAGGCTCAACTTTTTAGGAGAACTAGGTGGTGGGATATAAGCTCATGATAGTATTGTTGATTGATTAGACAACCATGATTTAATTTCTTAATATTACTGAATTAATGTCTTGATAGTCACATTTGGAAATGGAAAATTTTAAACATGTTCCATGCTTAAGCTAATGCTACTTTTCTTTTGCTAAATAAGAAACTGTTTCTTTGCTATAAATAATAATTTGTCAATTGAGAAAGTAAGCCTTACTTTAGTTCAAGGGTTTGATCCCAAGTATCGTGTCTGCAAATTCTTTGGTTTGAAACTGCACTGATTTTTGCTTAACAACTTTATATAAGGGAAAAAAATTCTGGACTTTCAGCAAGTAAAAAACTAACAATAGGAGACAATACTTTTTTATAGTCATTCTTATTGTTATCGTATGTAGTCTTCTTATGGTAAACTTATCTTTTGCATTTTCATTCAAGTTTAGTACTAAGACATCGTTGTGCCCGCTCAAGTATCTCCAGACTATCTGTCATTCTGTAACATAGTGCCTAACATTTTTCAGACATTACATTTACTCTTTCTTCTTTTTCAAATTTTCCTTTGTTTACAATTTTTGATATTTAAAATGCTTTAAGGTTTTTTCTTTAAGAAAAGTTTTTAGTGAAACACTGAAATGTCTGTCAAAACCACTCTGCTAGTCTCAAAACTGGGACAGAGACCACTTTCTGAATCCTTTTTTGACTTGTTAAACTTATCCTTTTAGTTTACCACTTGGTTGCCTTTCTAAAAAAACATATTACAAGACATCTCGTGTACATGAACAACTATATCCCATGAAGGTTGATATAATATCTTCAAAGTTAGGAAACTCTGAATGAATTTTAGAAGCTCCATTTGTATTCCTTTGATTTTAGAGTTGATATCATCATTCAGGTAGATGGCATAACACCTAGCCTGATATATTAGTCTAATTTATTAGGAGTTTTATTACCTAAGAAAAATCCTTTTCTTAAGTCAAGAGTGGCTATGAAGCACATCATACTTCCCTAGAATAGCTTTTTCCGTATCCAATATGTATTGGACACGACTATACCTAGAATATGGCTTGTAAGTCTTGGATAGTTACTGTTAATAACCACATATTATTTTCTTTCCCAAAAAGAATTACTATTAGATACAGCTAAGATATGTTTAAGATACGTTCTGTACACATCCCAAATACTATTATATATGGGTGGAATTGGGCCAGGCAAACAACAACCAGATCCAGAACTGTTTTTTGGTAATGGTTCGTTTGTGGCTGCAAAGAAAATTGTATGGAAAACCTGTTTTCTTTGGAAAAAGTAACAAATTTACAAAGTTATTGCTACATTTCAGGAAATTTTTTCCTCTCATGAAAATAATTTTATTTTTTATTTTCCTTTTCCACAGATTCCTTGCAAACAAACATGCTCTAAATAAATTCTTCCTTTAGCATGCACCATTATATTTTGCCTGATTAACAGAAGGGCCTATGAAGGGAGAGTGGGGAGACCTAGAACTCTAGTATTTTTAATAAACCAAGCAAGCTTTAATGTTTATCGTATACAGTTATATATGTAAAAAATGTATCTATTTATTGTTATATCCCTGCTATATTCATATCCCCTTTTATTTAGGATTTGCCATACTGCCACTGGCATATCCATATGCTACATACAGAGTAGTTAGGGAGCTCTCGAAAAGTCATTTTTAATGGTAATTGCAAATATTAATGCGTATTGAGATGTAATATATGGAGGTGACGTAGAGGAATTGCAAGGACCCTACAAAGAGAAACCAGAATGAATGGATGTTAATGAAAAATCACATGAAAATATCCTCTTTAAATTCAATAAACATCTTTCCTTTTTATGCATGAAGCATTTGCTTTGAATGTTCCCCTAGTCGGCTAGTCCCCTCTTTAAATAATATTGTTATATGATAAGACCCTGCTCTGAGTGAGTAAGTAGAAGATGGTTTTATGTTAGTATAATGTACTTATGATCCAGGTGCACGTCCTAAACTTTAGAACCTCTAGAGAGAAGAATCCTAGTTGAAAAGTCCTAGTTGGGGTAGGAAAGTAGTTGTTTAGGTTTCAACAGGTGTTGATGACTGACTGTTTAGGTTGATGATTGATTAGTATTCAGAGGATTTATTGAAAAAAATGAAATGCGACAGTATTTTTTCCACTTTCCTTATTTATGTCATTCCTTCTTTTGTTCATTTTCTTTGTCTTCTTTCATGCCAAGTCTTCCCAGTCACAGCCCCTTAACCTCTCCTCTACCTCTCTACTTGAATTTTTTTTTCCTCTCCTCTTTATCTTTTGTTGCAATATACCTGTTTTACCACTGTCTAAAGCAGAAAACAAGAAGTAAATCTTGGGTATCAATATTTACTTTGATCAATATCATTTCAGATACCACTTTATCCTTGTCTTGCATTAACCTGAAGGTAATAACAGCAGTATTTTCAGAAGAAATTGGTGCTAACATCAGATCAGCAGCAGATCTGAAGTTAATTTGCCTTGTTTATCAATGACTAGCAGTCTTATGCACCCCTGGCAGCGTCAATTCATCCTTCCATTTGATTTATTTTGCAACTAGTGTTGACCTAATTTCTAGTTTAGATGTGGTTGTCTTTCAAGTCGACCTTTTGGCTCTGGACTTTTGCCTCATAAAAAGTCATCCACTCCCTCCTCCTTTTGCATCAGAGGGTTCCACTTTTTGTGCATGTGTTTAAATTGCAACCAGTAAGTTGGTGTTCTTACCTGCCAACTGGCCTTCTAGATTTTGTGGTAGATACCTCTCTCGTCTAAAGTTACTTTGGAAGCCTTCGACACAACTTCTTGGATGATTGAGCCGGGGGTGACAACAAGTTGGAGAATTGCTCTCAGTCTTTCCATGAGTCTTCATTACTTTGGCTTGCCTTCAAAAGCCGACCGTATTTTGATGGAAAATGATTGGATGCCAATGATAATGATGATGATTACAATCTTAGGTGTTGAGAAGGAAAACATAGACCTGATTAAAACCATGATGGCAGGGCAATATTTAAGCTCAGAAAGCTTAGATTAAACAATAGATAGGGAATCCAACATGCATGTATAAAAGGTAATAATCAAGAAATAAACTGAATCGGTAATATCCTAGTTTTGTGTTGATGGTGTTGCCTTATGGTTCATTGATTTGAACCTGAAAAAGCCTAACCATTAAACTATACTTAGAGTATATATAAAATATATTTATGTGTTTGTTAGGGAGAGAGAGAGAGAGGTCCCCTGTTCTTGTCACAACAATTTTAGGCCATAATAAATTTTTTAAATGAGCACATTGGAGGTTGTGACATCCGAAACTTTGTTAGGTCACGGCTTCTCCGGAATATAAGTAATATGCTGATATGGATATGCGAACCTCAAGTACAATCCCTGAAATGAATGTCTATAACTGTATTCAAAGATAAATAGGCTAAGAAATTTAAAGTATAAACCTAAAGGTTTCATCTTAATCTAGTCACTTCATTTTATATATCTGAATCAAGCAGTTACAGTACTCTATTCCTTCAGTGATATCACCTTTCAGTTCTTCAAGTACTGTATATAGTTTGACATGTGAATATTTAATAAAAGGTTTTTATTATTTGTTTTTTGGAAGAAGCACTGAATGCACTGTCATAAAAAAACAGAAACCTATTATTGAAGTTTTCATGTTTGCATGTCTTACAAGTTTTACTACCTTTATATTATTTGGCGAGGAAGCTTGTTCTTCTAAATTGGGGTCTTGAATCTAGGTTCTTAAATTATATTTTTTTAGGAAGGTTATCTATCCCACATTGTTGCTTGTATTATCTTTCTAATACTAATGAAATTTCAGCTGGTCAGAAATGAATATTTTGATACTCTTTAGGTATTGTCAAGGGAGACATATCAGCCAGTGTACCATGGAATCTCTTCAATTGCCTATCCCAATATACCTATCCTTTTCCTTTTCAAACATGCAAACTCATTCCAAAACGATAAAAGTGTTACCTTACTTCATAATAGCTCATGTTATGTCTATGAGAGAAAAGTATATTGGTTCAGGGCCCTTTTTTACTTAAAATTTTCAGTATAATTTATAGAGATATGGACTTCATTGAAGTTCCAATTGATGGGTTTGATATATATATATATATATATATATATATATATCAAAAAGATTTGACTCTATGCATATATTTTGTAGGGGTGACAATGGGTCGGGTCAAGTAAGGGCACCAACATACAAAACCTTGACCCATACCCAACCTGACCTAACAATGGGTCAAGACCTCTTGACTCATACCCATCCATGGGTCATTTCGGGTCACCTATTTGACTCTAATTTAATCTATTTGTAAGACTTGATCCTTAATAAGCTGTGCTAACCTATCAAATCCATTATTTACAATTCTTGGTGGTTAATTTCCAAAATGATTTAAATAAATCAAGAAAAAGACTAATTACTCTTTCGACCCAAACAGAACTCTACTCTCATAACCTAAGTTGGGTCAAAACTTTGACCCATAACCAACCCATGTAAAGTTATGGTTAGAAAATTTGACCCATAGTGGACCCCAATTAAAAAACTCTTGACCCAAACTTTACTCAAAGAGGGTCGGATTGAGTTGGGTTTTGGGTAGGGATTTTTGTCACCCATATATTTTAGTTCCAGATAGTCCTAGTGTTTGAGGGTGGGCCTCAGTGCAACAATAAAGTTGCTCCATTATGATCTAGATGCATGGGCTCAAAATATGGAAACAGTCTCTTTGCGCATAGGGTTTAAGACCGTGTACATTTGATCCTCTCTAAACCCTCAGCGGTGGGAGCCTCGTGCACTAAGATACCCATTTTAAATATTCTAAATGTTTAATATTAAAATTTTTGTATACAAAGTATCCTTCAGTTTAATTTCAAAATATGCTGATCCTTGAGTTTTTGATGTCAGCCTGGAAATGTTGTGTGGTCCTGATGGTGAACTTCCTGAGAAGCTAAGAAATCTGGAACCTCGTCTTATTGAACATGTTAGCAATGAGATAATGGACAAAGATCCTAATGTTCGTTGGGATGACATAGGTAAATTTGTGCAATTTCAAAACACAACTTTACATTTACAGATTCAATAACTTTTGTATATTCAGGACACGCTCTTCTAGGGATCTTATCATCATTGTGCTTATGATGTAGCTGGCTTGGAGCATGCCAAGAAATGTGTCACAGAGATGGTTATATGGCCTCTATTGCGTCCTGATATATTTCGTGGTTGTCGCTCTCCTGGGAGGGGTCTGCTTCTATTCGGTCCCCCTGTAAGTACTCTAGAATATAGCAAAATCCTACCATGACTGGTTCAGGTTTAACTGAATAAACATTTTGATCCTAGGGAACTGGCAAAACAATGATTGGGAAAGCCATTGCTGGAGAGGCCAAAGCAACATTTTTCTACATATCTGCCAGTTCATTAACAAGCAAGTGGGTATGTATTCCACTAGCACTTTTTGTATGTGTGTGTCATATAAGAACATTTGTGGTTGTAAACTTTTACAAGCTGTTGCAGATATGCAGAGGTATCTTGGTCCATCAAAAAGATGTTGTCAAAACTAGGAATCTGAAGAAAGCTGATTTGTCTTAGCTCTGTGCACTTACATTAGGGAAAAAAGCTAAATTGTTATAAATTATGAATCTTCTTATAAACTTAATTTTGCAAAAGAATAACATTCAAAAAAGAATGAAGTACAATACAATATTTTTTTTTATCACATCCAGAAAACACGACATTTTATATATGCAGGCTTTAGCTCTACAAATGCCATTTGCATGTTAAAACATTGTATACTGCTGTAATATGCTTGAAATAAACACCAGCATCATATTTTGACATGAATAAAAACTGAATGTGGCAACTTCCTGGACTTTGGATACAATTTCAGTGGCAACATATATATATATCTATCTATTTATACACCACATTATTTGTGTGCTTGCTAGCTTGCGCATGCCTGCTTGTGAGCACATCTTCACATGTGAACACACGCACAGAAATGCACACCTCCCACACACACTCAGGCACACAAAAGCATGGTGACATGTGCATGCAAGTATATTTGCATGGTTTTGTTGTAACAAAACTAATATTTGTTCTAGAAACCAAAATAATGAGCCAAAGTTCCAAGCCAGTTTGTCATATCACATTGAGATGGAAAAAAAGAACACTATGGCGATTTTTTCCTATTCCATTGGTGACTCACAAATTTACTACATAAACTATTGTTTCTTGAGTGATTGTATCTGTAGCTATTGTTTCTTTGTTGACATTAATCAAGATATTTAAAAAGATGGATGCTTGAGCATAGGAATTGATTGTTATATGGGAGTTGGTGTTAAACTATAGAACAAAAATGAAGGCCATTCATGCTAATTTGTTAGTGTTTCTTTGATACTGGGTTTAGTATCTTTTATGTGCAATCAGAATATGGATCTACAAAATATTATCATTTGCATTGAAGTATTTAATATGACTGGTGGCTGTAGATTGGTGAGGGTGAAAAGCTAGTGAGGGCACTCTTTGGGGTTGCCAGCTGTCGCGAGCCTGCAGTGATATTTGTGGATGAAATAGACTCACTTCTCTCTCAGGTATTGGCTGTTAACCTTGTCTCATGAAGTCTCAATCACAGATTGCTAGTTAGCTGACAGTGCTTTGTATAAATGCAGCGGAAGTCAGATGGTGAACATGAATCAAGTAGAAGACTTAAAACACAATTCCTAATCGAAATGGAAGGCTTTGACAGTGGAAATGAACAAATTCTTCTTATAGGTAAACCGATGGACTTCTCATATTATCTTTATTGGTTTAATAGAGATTTATTAAGACCAGAGTTAATAAAAGATATGGTTATGAATGTTCCTGTATGCTGGATGTAGGCTTGGAGCTTTTGTTAAGCTGCTATAGACTACAATGAAGTGTAGCTGATTTATCCTGTCTCAGTGTTATTCTGCATTGTTTACTTGGAGTATATTTTTTACATTTATTATCCTATTCTTTATCAATAACTTAAACCTACTGCAGGAGGGGAAAGAAAGTACGATGATTGCTGTTTTAGAGATAGTGACTTTTTTTGTCATAAAAATAGGTGCTACCAACAGACCTCAGGAGCTTGATGAAGCAGCACGCAGGCGTCTAACAAAGCGATTATATATACCTCTTCCTTCCTCAGGTGAGACCTTTTTTGGTGTTTTCATTTTATTTATTTATTTATTCTAACATTGCGAATCCACTGTTTTCTTGGTGTTAAAGAAGCAAGAGCTTGGATTGTCCGTAATCTTTTGGAGAAGGATGGGCTGTTCAAGCTTTCAGAGGAAGATACTGTTGCTATCTGCAAATTAACGGAAGGTACCTATCATCATTTTACCATGCAACTCATTACCTACATCATCTTGTTAAAATATCCTTATCTTGTTTTTGCAAATGACGTCTTGCTTTTTCAGGTTATTCAGGTTCAGACATGAAGAATCTAGTGAAAGAGGCATCTATGGGCCCACTTAGAGAAGCCCTGCTACAAGGTATTGAGATTACAAAGCTGAAAAAGGAGGATATGCGACCCGTAACTCTTCAGGTAAACGTGATCTGATTTATGACTGTATACTTTATCCCTTTTTCTTTTGCTGCTTTACCTATGATTGTTCTATTAATTTAAACTGTGTCTGAACAAGCTGATCTGATTTTATTGCTTCCATCAGGACTTTGAGAATGCACTACAGGAGGTGAGGCCTTCTGTTTCCTTGAATGAATTGGGTACTTACGAGGAGTGGAACAGGCAATTTGGGAGCTTATCAATCTAATCATCTAATCAATATGTGCAACGGGAACTGTAGGTAGCAGCTTTAGGCCCTAGTACCGGACCTTAATGTTTTTTCTCATCATATCAGTGATCTCATATCTCTTCTAATACTTTCAGTATAACAAAACAGAATAACTTATTTGTGCAATTTGATCTTAGGAAACAGAACTCCAGAATGAAAAGGCTAATATTTACCCAGTAGTGGCCTAGGTCTAAAGCTTAGGTTTTAGGGGCATGAAGGCTACAAGTCTCGAGCAAGTCTAGATGGAGTTTATGGATACTGGTGTTTGCAAACTACAACAAGCAAATGTACTTAAAGCTCTTCTGTTCTTCTCTATACTAGGTTGTAAAAAATTGTAAGATAGGCTGCTATTAGATATTATGGCCCTGCATTCTGAATAGATGGCTCAGCTAACTGGTCATGAGCACTGGTGTAAAAAGACCTCAGTTGCAGTTTGAGGTCAAGGATACTTAATCTTGTGCAAAGATAACAATTTGAGCAAAGTGATTTTTTGGTTTTCTCCTTTTCTGTAACATTTCCGAGTTGGGAGGACTCACATTATGTTCCGGAGTTCCGTGATTCAGTGGTTCTTCATATAAACAAGGGTGTGGATGCAAATAATTTTGCGAGAAACTATATACACTAACAATTTTGACATTTTTAGCTGGGTTTTTGTAAATTTTGTTTGTTGTTTCTTTCATTTCCAATCAGGAGTGTCTGTGGGTATTATATTTTCCTTCATAGATTGAAAATTAGTTCAGTTGCTATCTGAGCTTTATATTCTATTGTTTGCAGGTTTGGTACTGATCAGTGAATGTAAAACTAATACAGCATGAGTTAATTGCTATAATTGATCAGATGGCTAATCCTTGTATTGGTTCCAATGCTTTTTCATTGTGACCATGCAACAAGAAAGCAGTTTGTTGTCCAAGGAATCGATGATAGCTGTTTAGTATTGATTGCTCTACATTCATGAGGTCATCAAAGATCACCATCATAGAGCTTCAGGCATATGTCTACACATCTTATGATTAAGGTTCAAGATTATAGCTTGTCCGGGTCATGATGAGGAGCGAGCCATTTGCGTCAAAGTAGAAGTTTTTGCTGCTTTTGTTTTTTAGTTGTGAATGGGTTCAGCTAGGTCAAGAATGTTTTTCAAAAACTACAGATTTTGAGTGCAAGATTTGCTGGTGGCATTTGAAAAAAAAGAGAATGCAATTAGCTGATTTTGAGGGAATCTTGTTCCAGGTATTTCTTTCTTCATTATGGCAGTCGTCAATTTAATGATGATTCAAAAAAAAAATAAGTCGAAATTCATGTTGATTTTGTTAAATGTGAAGTCAATTACTAGCTTAAAACAATTCATAAAATTGATTTACCTAAGATCTAGTTATCCTCTAAGCTAACTATGCAGCAATAACTAGTGGTAGGCAATGTCAAAGTCTGAGGTGATTGTGATTTGGCCTTTAGTTTGTAGGATTTGACCTAGTGATCAATCTTGGCCCTATATTGAAGCTGGCCTTATCCTTTATTCATCTCGACTCTTTGTGGGTATAAGATAGGTTTAGGGGTTGCCTGTTGATTGCACGGACTTAAACCCTGATAAAGTAGGTTCCATCTTTGTAGATTTCATGATGGACAACTCTCTTGCCTATGCCTTCAAATATTTTGGTGATCAACTCGGATGCTGATGTGATGTTGAAAGTTTGACATAGAACTTCATATGCATTGGGGGATTATCCGATCCTTAAAGCTACACCCTTATAGTAAATTAAATATTGTTGGTCATGGTTGAAGTTGGCGCAATCTCAAAACCTTTTGAGTACAAGAGTACATGGATATTAATTAAGAAAGTAATGATTTTGATCGCAGGAGGATGCTGATTTATACTCGTAATTGTCAAACTAGTTGTGGTCATCATTTTTGATGAGTCATTATTCTGTGAGGATCTTGAGAAGCTTCCTGCAAAGTATAGGTGTCAATGGCTTGTCAGTGGTGAGCTTCCTGCAAAGTGATTTTTGGATATTATTTTGATAAGTTTGACAATAGCTTTAGTTTTGAAATTTTCTCATTCTCATGAAGATAAATCAATGAAGAAAAAGAAAAGTTTGCCAGTCCTTGTGATGAGTATGTCGCTAATTGTTGAAGAATAGTTTGACTCAGGTTCCATGCTTTTGCTTATTGTTATGGTAGCCGAAACTTCCTATGACTTGCATTCTCCATGACTTCACAAGTCTAATGAAAAGGTGTAGGGCATTACAAAGAAAACCTAAGGTTGAAATACCTAGCAAATAAATAAAAAGGAGATTTAAAATATGGTTTCATTTTCATGCTTGGCTATCTCTTACAAAGAAATTGTCACAGTATTTTTTTCTTCTGATAATAATTTTATTATGCATAAAAATGAATTATATGTAAATTTTGGAATTAAGTTAGGAAATTTTGTTATCCTTGCTTTTGTTTCTTGCTTTATATCGATGAACGGAATATGTTAATGCCACCCTAATGATTTGCTGGTTTTCTTCATGACTATTATAAGTCCAAAATTGTATGTATGATCATTTTTTTGCATTAGTGTCATAGATTGTTGAATAGCCATGAAGTTAATTTTTCTTCTCGGGATGGGAATTTCACGCAACCTACATGGTGCGTTCCAACGTATTTTCTTAAACTAAAATTCAAAAACCCTTTGAGCATGCTGTCATGGTTACACAAATCTACCTGACATGCAAATTTTTACACTATCACAAGTTATATCATTTTAACATTTCTTTCCAATTCAAACAGAGCAATGCATTGGCAGTTCACCTTAATTCTATTTAATTTGAGATTGGCTTCCATCAGCTATGAAATTGAACCATGACAATTTTCTGCTGTCAAAATTTTTGGCTTAATGTTTTGTTTGCATACAGAATAGCTAGTTCCTACTTATACCTTCATTGACCCATCATATCTACTGCAATTTAAGTAGCTTTGCAAGTGGATGCAACAATTTCCTGCTAGAACAAATTCAAACCATAATGCAGGTTATGTACCAGGAAACAGTAGATTTTACCAGTTCAAGTGCTCCTCGTCTAGTGCCTTTTTTATGTATGTCTAGTTCATGGGAGGCTTTCCATTTTCTTACGACACTTAGGTTAGCGACTGATTACAAAAGGTCAAGGGCTTAGATTTGATTGGGATGCTAGAATTGAGTAGCAAAATTTGATGGGTTTAACTACCCTTTATTTTGGGAATGAAATTTATTTGGCTCTTTCTTTTTTTCTTTTCGATCTGAAAATTTTGTTTCTTCATTATACATGCTTGTACTTTGGGGATCAATATAAGGGTTTCGAGAGGATCTAACCCATATATCAAGCAACCATTTTTATCATTAGTACTTTTAGAAAGCAACAGCCTAGATTTTGGATTGTGGCTACCGATCATCTGCTAATGATCACTGCTGAGTTCACCGGGGATGTCGCAGTTGATGATTGGTGCTGAATATGATGGGGTTAGTGGCATAGGTTGGGCACCGATTGAGCTCAGCTAATCACCGACCTTCGCAACACATGGTGAACTTTGCAATTATCAGTAGCTGGTGATCTATAGCTTTTTCCTTTTGGATTTATCAATCTGTCTTAGTAAACTACATGAGCTTTTCTTAGATAAACTTTGTTGAGAAATTTATTTTGCCATGATCTGTTTCCATAAGCATGGTAAGGAATTTGCGATAATGATCATCCGAATCTGATCCACAACTTTCAAGTTTTAGCCAGCCAGTTTTCTCCCTTCCTTCTCGATCTCTCTTCCTTCGAACATGTTGCATCACTACCAATCTCAAGTAATCTCATCCATTTCTTCCAACTTCTGCCATCATGGGTCTAGTTTTTCCTCCTTGCGTGGCTAAATGTGCATCACCCTTCTTTTTCTTCATTCCCTGTCAATCTGGCCTTCTCTCTACCCTCCCACATATCGCATTGCAAGCAATCTCTATGTTTTATCGACTTAAAACTCTCTTGATAGGTTTTCTTCCTTCCCCTTGCGTGGCTGGAGTTCCTCAGCACATGCATGTACCCTAATTGTAATTAAAGTGGGAAGTTTTCGACCTTCAAATTCCTCACATGCATTAGAAGCAGCGCTAATATAGTTCAGATGGAAGCTTGCTTTACCAACTCACATCTAACATGTCAAATTCTTTTTAACATTTTCTCGCATTTCAAATTCCAAACTCATTTGAATACCTACAATTTGATTTTTTTTTTTTTTTTCTGGGATTTGGATTTGTATAAGTTGATCAGAATCCTGTAAGACAAACTGCTTCTGGGAGTCTTTTTGCAGTGCTCTTGTGGACAAATTACTGCAACCGGAAAAGAATTTAAAGACATCTTTATGATGAGTTTAAATTCCAACAAGGATAATAGTTGATGGAGATATAATTAATACTTGATAATATAATCAAATATACAGTTACAATTCTCATGTAAAATCAAACAGATATGAGATTTTATGTTACTTCACTAGAACTAAATACTATAAAAAAAATGCAGCAACTACAAGTGCATGTACTCCATTTTATGTATCCAAGCCCCACCTTATTGCTTTAGGTTGCCAATTCCAAACCTACACTCTTTTCAGAGCAGGAAAGTCGTGACGTCTCTTGCCTATCCCTCTTCCCACTCTCTCCATCACACACATCTGCATCAATCACTGAAGAAAGCAACAGAGAAGCCTACGTTTCAATTCCAACTTAACCTTTCATGCTCAAATATTTCAAAAGCTTCCTCACTACCGTGCTCTGCTCTTTCTCCTCTTCCACATATTTTTCACGACTCCCATGTGAGAATTTCATTTGAGATAACCAATCTCTTCAAGAGATGTCCAAAATCTTACCCTTCTAGATGCAGCACTGTGAGTCAATACTCCACCTCCAGTTTATCTTCCCATTCCAAACCAAAGCAGGTTTCGGCTTTGAAAGTAGTATGTGGCTTTGAGGAGTCCCAATCCTTCCCATTTCAAACCATCAAAAAGGAAGTTGGGACATTAAAGTATTTTGGAGCTTAGTATCTCACAACAACTAATGATTGCTTGCCATGACCCTAGTCTACATCACAAGTGTCAGCATTTGAAGAAAAAGAAAGGAAGGGGAAAGAAAGAGAAGATAAGGTGTCGCACCGAAGAGACTGGAAGTGAATCCTATACCTCACATATGGTTTTGCCATGCATGTGCTTTGTCTGAACACCGAGCTTGTCGACGGAGCAGTATATTGGCCTTTAGTTTCTCCACAATACGTAACAAACCGCCACCACAGTGGGTCGAGATGGAAGGGAGAACAAAACCCAGTCCTTATCCTCTTTCCATTGTTTTCTTGTGAGCGCCGATCCTTTGCGGTGCGGTGCGTGGTTTGCACTGAAGAATACTGTGCAGCATTCAGTGCCCTCCATCGACAGATAAATGGCGACCAAATAAGATCTTACATACCATACATGATATACTGCTGTTGACAGCTGTCCATCTCTTCATGGCCGTCATTGAGTACTGTACAGCATTTTACGGTGCAAACCATCCACTACAGGAGATCTCTGGTCGAAAAATATCAAGAGATGAATGGCTATCAAAAAAGAAGATCTCACGTAGCATACACAATATGCCGTTATTGATAGCCGTCCATCCCTTGATGGCAGTTATTGAGTGCTGCACAACATTTTACGGTGCAAACCATCCACTGCAGAGGATCTCCGGTCGAAAAATATTAGGTTATCAACTTTTCAATGAATCTTAAGAAATGGAGGGCATAAAGACGTTTTTGTACGTCAGGGAGCTCTCAGTTATGCTACCAATAATTTCTAAACACACAAAATAATTGACGTTTTTTTTTTTTCTCTTTTTTGCCCGCTGAGCACACACGCAGTGCTTCAAGGTGGGCTCTTTGAATTGTCGTCAATTATTTTTCACAGCAGATTCCGTACGGTGCACGTGGCAACATTTTGGGTGAGATAAATTGATGGTAATGAGTCGGTTAAATCTATGTGCAAGATATTGTAGCTTTTTATGTTTTGAGGAGGTACAAAAATTTCCTACAAACACCAGTTTTTTTCCAAGTTCAGTTTGGATGATCTGTGCATTTTGTTCGGTTAATTTTAAATGCACACAACATAATGCTGTGCGCATATATATATATATATATATATATATATATATATATATATATATATATATATATATATATATATATATATATATATATATATATATATATATATATATATATATTGGTAAAAAATAGGAGGGGAGGGGGAGAGGCAGAACCCCACCCGCGTAGCAGCCCCCACTGGGCCCCCTTCAACTAGAAAATGTTCGATGCGGGTCGCAAGTTTCCGTGTGCTCTCTCCAACTCATGGAAAACCCTACTGGGCCATCCATGTGTGAGTACGTCACCCCAGCGCGATCTCAGTACTAATGAAAAGAAAGCATATCCACACAGAGCCATCCGGGCGTGGAGCATGCGGTCCCCTGATTTAATCAACGCCCGTGCGTTTCGAACCCGGACATTAACTCAGGTGGAGTCCAAGCCCCCTTACCACCAGGCTACCACTTTGGTGTATCTATGCGCGTCGATATATACTCATCTATATACATATCATTTACGGTACATTTATATAAGTTCGAGCAGCTAACATGTGGGAACCCACACAAGAGGGTGCGTGCTTCTCCCTAGTCCAGAATTAATGATCGGATATTTAAATTGAAGATTTATGCCTTGATCATGATGTATACTACTAAAAACATCTACAAACCAAAATTCATATATTTTAATGATCCTTTAATTTTATATCAAGTAAATAAAAAGTGAGCAAATTATATTCTGCTAGTATGCTAAAATATATGATAAAATATTTAAATTAAGAATCCACCTTATTGATTTGATCTGTATATGTTTATATATATATTGAAAATCAATCAATTTTAGTAGTTAGATCATAGGAAAATATATTCTTATAATATTTTAGCCATCTATTTTTGTGTATTCTTGATAAACCACCAAGAAATTTGATATTGGTTTTTAAGTATTTTTTAGTAGTATAAATCATGATAAATATTGTGAATTTTCAATTTGCACACCTGATTATTGATTTTGGAACTAAGAGAACTGGATATTCTTTTTTTTTGAGATGAGCAAATTCATCTCTCTTTGAGCTGATTATAGGCCAGATATGGAAAATGTCAAATTTTAATTAAATATAGTCCAAAATCCGACTAAACATGACTATAGTTTAGGCTAGAGGCCCAACCTACAATGAACTCCAATATCTCTTTTTCTCTCTTTATATATATATATATATATATATAACAAAATTATTATAATTATTAATTTATTCATTTATTTATAAATCTTGAGTCAAACGCTGCCCATCTACAAGTTGTCATCAAACCTAGGTTGGAACCAATTTTGTAGGCCTTAGTAGTAGCCCTAAGATTTCTACAACAACAACCACATCTTGCACTAAAACAAAATATAATTAGTAATTTTAAAAACAAATATATATTCCAACACTTTTAAAAATATGATAATTTTTCAGTATGACTTAGCTTTGAACCTGAGATTTCTCACTTGGAGAGGAAGTTATACCAACCAGCTAAACTAATAATTATTAATCATATCTTTCAATACTTAGCATGTGTGGCTTTTGAATTAGATAATGTCAAGTCAGAATTAATGCTTATTCTTCCCAAAAGATTTGAAGCTTGTTAAATATGCGCCCATACTCTCAAGCACGCATGGACATATACACATACATACATACATATATATTGTGAGGACTCGTGCGAGCATATATTTAGTCCCACATCGGTTATTCACTGGGTAGATCTTGAGTACTTATACAGAATTAAGGAACCCAAATAATACCTTCTGGCTGGCTATTTTGGGTGAGGTCAGGTTGTTACAAATGGTATCAAAGCAGACCCAACCCATAATCTATGTGGACTAGGGGACACTGCAGCACGGATCTATTGGGGCTAACTACGGGCCGATTGTAGTGTTGTGATTAAATCTGAATGGATTTGAACCCTTAGCCTGACGAAGACATTAAAACTTGAATAGAAAAAGTATGTGAGAATCCGCATGAGCGTGTGTTTAGTCTCACGTCGGTTATTCACTGGGTACTTATATAGGATTAAGGAACCCAAATAATACTTTCCGACTAGCTATTTTGGATGAGATCCTGCATTGTTACATATATATATATATATATATATATATATATATATATATATATATATATATATATATATATATATATATATATATATATATATATATATATATATATATATATATATATATATATATATAAAGATAAAATTGGCCGGTCTAGAGGTGCCCCTCTTCGACAAAGCCCTAGCAAACTTGCTAACATCTTGGTAGTAATGGACTACAACCATTGAACTAAATAAATAAATAAATATAAAAATCGGCTGCAAGCATGACAAGGGTGTAAAGTAACCAAAAAAACAAACAAAAAAAAGAATTTACAATGTGCAACCAAAAGGATCACGTGCTCTATTTCTCATCGATCCCTGGCTCTATTGCACCAACCTTCGTTGCCGCGCTCCAAACTTTTCCTCCGTCCGCGTGAGCTGCGCGGCGATTTAGCGCGCGTTTACGCCGAAAACGCTTAAAAGGCCGTGGCCGCCTTTCGTCCGCCGACACCAAACCAGGCGAGCACCGTCCCGGTAACGACCTTGTACTTTCTCCTCATATTTCATTTGTTGCTTCGCACCACATACTTGAAATCTGTGAAACCATGTGCTCAATTATTACCTCCCCCCTCACACTTCCCTATAAATATAACCTTCTATGTATCCTAAACCACTCAACTGAAACCTGAAAACCCTGAAATCCCCAACCCTGCAACTTATATTATTATTAGACTCTTCAAAACCATTGTTCTTCTCCTTCTTCTTCTTTCTCCATCATCATCACCATGGCCTCTTCCTTTTCTGTCCTTACTTTTTTCCTCCCTCCCTCCCTTCTACTATTTATGTTCTTCTTCTCCTTCTTCCTCATCTTGCGCGTATTCGTTGCAAGGTTCATATGGTCTAATGGACGTTGTTTTACCTGTCATGGCCCAGAAATGCACCCATTCATTGGATGCTTGATCCCCTTCTACAGGAACCGGCGCCGCCTGCTCGATTGGTTCACCGAGCTCCTTGCGGCGTCGCCGACGCAGACGATCGTGCTGGAGAGACTTGGAGCGCGGCGGACCGTCGTGACGGCGAACGCCGACAACGTTGAGTACATGCTTAAGACCAACTTCGATAATTATCCCAAGGGCAAGCCGTTCACTGACATCCTCGGCGATCTCCTTGGGTGCGGCATCTTCAACGCCGACGGCGAGCTCTGGCACACGCAGCGCAAGCTGGCCAGCCATGAATTCACCACGAGATCCCTCCGTGAATTTGTTGTCAAGACCCTCGACGCTGAGACTAACGAGAGGTTGCTGCCGATCCTGTCGTCGGCATGCAAGGACCGCCGGACGGTCGACATGCAGGACTTGCTCCGGCGGTTTGCATTCGATACCGTCTGCAAAGTCGCGCTTGGGACCGATCCAGGCTTCCTTGACCCCTCTCTGCCCATGTCGGACCTCGCAGCCGCCTTCGAGGTTGCCTCCGGGATATGCGCTCGCCGGGGGGCCGCCCTGGTCTCCGCGGTGTGGAAAGTCAAGCGAACGCTCGGGGTCGGCTCCGAGGGGCGACTTCGAGCCTCGGTCAGGCTTATCCACGAGTCGGTGATGGGGCTGATTCGACGAAGAAAGGAAGAGGCTGCCGCCGGCAAGGGGGCGGAGCGCAGCGACCTCCTGTCGAGGCTGATATCCGGTGGCCACAGTGATGAGGTGATCCGCGACATGGTCATCAGCTTCGTGATGGCCGGGAGGGACACGACGTCGGCCGCGCTGACGTGGTTCTTCTGGCTGATATCGCGCCAACCCGAGATCGAGCGAGAGGTTGTCAGGGAAGCAGCGGATCGAGCCGATCGAGGACAAGGATTGGATCGGTATCAGGAGCTGAAGGAGATGAAGTTCTTGGAAGCCTGCTTGTGCGAGAGCATGAGGCTGTACCCGCCGGTGGCGTGGGACTCGAAGCATGCGGCGAGGGACGACGTGCTTCCCGACGGGACGGAGGTGAGGAGGGGCGACCGCGTGACGTACTTCCCCTACGGGATGGGAAGGATGGAGAGGCTGTGGGGGAAGGACTGGATGGAGTTCGAGCCGAGGCGGTGGCTGGAGGCGGAGGGGAGGGAGCTGGCGAGGGTGTCGGCGTACAAGTTCGCGGTGTTCCAGGCCGGGCCGAGGGTGTGCTTGGGGAAGGAGATGGCGTTTGTTCAGATGAAGTACATCGCCGCGGCGGTGCTCCGCCACTTTGAGCTGAGGAGGGCTGGCGGGGAGCAGCGGCCGCCGGTGTTGGTGCCGCTGCTGACAGCCCACATGGCCGGTGGATTAAAAATGGTGGTGCGGGAGAGAAGGGAGTTGGATTCTACTGGTCGCTTGAGGGGAGGAGGTTGTGACAGATTGGAAACAATAGTTAATAGCTAATGTGGCACCCAGCCCTTTGTTTTTTTTGAGTTTTTTTTGGCATATCATGGACCCTATTTTCATATTTCTTCTTCTTCTGCTTCTTCTTTTTTTTTTTAATGTAAAAAAGTTGGAAGTTAGGTAAATAATATATATTGATACCATAGTTCATATATTTAATTTATTGATAGAACGGTAGGAATCATTTGTGGTTGAATGTTTTCTTTTAAGTTCGCTGTAGTATCATAAGATGTTTCACGCTCGTTTGGTATTTGCTTTGATTGTATGTTCTGCTAACAAAAGCTAGCAAAAAAAATCAACTAAATTTAAGAAGAAAAACTAAATACAAAGAACAACATGTATAATATTTTTTATGATTTTTATTTTTTTAAATAAATTTTTAGGGCTTGTATTTGGTTCGCTAGAAAAAAATTAAGTATATGATGTCTGAAAAAAATGATTTTTTATATATTTGATTGATTATAGGAAAGTAGCACACTCCAAAGTAGCTTATGTTTTGGTTGAACATCTATCTGTTTAGAAAAAATATATAAAATACCTACTATACTCTTAATAAAGGAAATATCTTATCCTATTTTATTTAGAAGCTTAAGGACATTTTTGAAAAAAAAATGTACCTTAATTCCTAACATGTGGGGATTGGATTTTTCTGTGTCTCTTTCTTTTAAAAAAACGAAAAGATTTTCTCATATCCCATATGAATTTTTCTTTTTATGATATGCCAAAATCTTATTTCTATGAAAAAAGCTATTTTTTTTATTTCTCTTCTTTAAAAATTCCTGCTAAATATGAGACATTTCTCATTTTTTTGTTAACCCTACTTTTTCCCATATTTTTTTTATGAACCAAACAAGTTCTTAGAGATTTTGGTGACAAAGATTTGATATTTTTTTAAAAAAATAAAAATAAAAATAAAAATAAAAAATAGCAAAAACTTCGTGAAAATTGTTGCCTTCAACATCAGCTTTGTTGTGGTATTTTACTAATTTGTAGAGAACCAAAATACAAAAGCAACAACTATACTTTACAGGCCCAAGCCTTCTTATAGCCATTTAAACTAAAAAAGACTATATACAATCTGATTTTAAGATAAAGTATTTTACGTTGGTTGAAAATAGTGAGTCCTTTGAATGGAGCTCCAAGGATAGAAAAAAAAAACATCAAAATTTTTTCCAAGAAATGTTTGTATTTAAACCTCTGTCTCATTTTACCATTTACCTTATTTTCTCTTACTCTCTTCAAAATGGCCAAATTGCTCTAAATCCTAAAGTTGTATTATGCCTATATTTATACTTATGTTATATATGCATGCATGCAATAAATAACTTTTAGTTAAGCAAAATATAAAACTACATTACACAAAACTAATTAGATTATCTGCTGGGCTCTCAACCCTATTTTTATCTTTTTGAATAGTGGATGGAGAACACTACAGGAGTATCTTTTACTGGCATTTTTTATAGCCTTTACCGATGCTTATTAGCGTCGGTAAAATACCTGCTGACGCTAAAGGAAGCGTCGCAAAAGCGTCGGCGATAACTGAGTGGGGAAAGTTTTTGTCGACGCAAGAGTAAAGCGTTGGCAAAACCAAGGATTTTCCGATACCTTTTAAAGTGTTGGCGTACGTGGTTGCTCCGACGCTTATAAACGTTGGCATAAACTAATACTTGGGCGTGCCGGCGTAGTGGCGGGAAACTTTTCGATGCTTATAAGCGTTGACGAAGAAGTTTTTACCGACACTTTTAAGGCGTTGGCGAAAGCGTAACAGTGAGGGTTTTTACCGACACTTTAAAAGCATCGGCGAAAGCATGCTAGCTGGGTGTTTTTACCGACGCTTTAAAGTGTCGGCCCGGTGCCAAAGCTGTTTTTTAATGACGCTTTAAAGCGTCGGGAGTGAATTTTTTTTTGAAAAAAAATACTAAAAAAAAAATGCATATCATAAATCACATTATAGCAATATGAACCTGCATTATATTTATATCAACACAAATATTCATATCATTCGAAATATTCATATTATCATATATGATTAAATTTACATAATAAGTTTAGAATTACAATGTACATTGGAAAAATATAAGAAAGATACATATAAAACTCCTTCAATAACAGTTTAAAAAGTATCAGGGACCGGATTCAGCACCATCATCATCTCTACGAGCTGTTGAAGTATCAGAAATCTATAAAAAAAAAAGAAACTTTAGAAATTAGGAATATGAAAATCATTAACTCATGCAAAATAAGTAATAATTATGTAAAGTCATCAAATATATATAGTTATTTACCTGAGGAGAGAGAAATCGCTGTAACAAATATGCTCAAGCTGAGACTGCAAAGTTTGTTGGTTCTGCTTCAGCTCCGCCAACTCTACCCGATGACGATCCTTCATATCATCAATTATTGTCTGAAGTCTACTAACTTTTGCATTGCTACTACTTTCTCCAGCATTTCTTGTATACATGCCTACTGCAGACAACTGAGTGGGGGTAACTTCAACGTCATAATCCCTTACTTGATCATAACGCTCCAGGCCCAATAATTCAGCGAGCACCTGAGCTTCGACATGACAGGTCGCACCGAAAAAGACCGATTTTTCTGTAGTGGAATCACCCATTGTGCCAAAGGCTTGTAAACTAGCACCAGCCTCTAGAGGAAAATCTTGGTAGGATAGTCCAAATGCCCTAATGTTTCCATTTTTTTAAAAAAAAAGATAAAAAAGAAATAAAGATAAGTTGATACGGCTATTTCTTTGAGAATAAAAGGAGTAGCCTTGTAAAAAGTTCTCGAGTTTGGTGCGAGAATAACATTTATAAGGTGAACTGCCATCTTTGTCATTCCTAGCAGGGAACTTTCAACTCATCCTAGTGGATGAGAACAATTGGAGAAGTACGTAGGCAGAGGAGATATTCAGATAGACATACTTTGGAGTTACAATTCTGACCAACAAAACTCCTGATCTGCATATTGTCCTTTGAAACTATCATTGGTACGTTTACGAGGTAACACCTGAAGTGATCCCAAAGTAGATCAAGCTTGTTTTTATGGCATGGGGAGGAGTCTTTTTTTTTTTTTTTTTTTTTAAGGTACATTCAAAGGAAAAAACTCAGTCTCAAGCTCTTACAAGCTCTTAAAGAATCAGATTCACAAACATTTACCATTACTAGATATGTAACAACCCAGTACCTCATCCAAAATGGCTAGCCGGAAGGCATTATTTGAGTTCCTTGATCCTATATAAGTACCCAAGATCTACCCAGCGAATAACTGATGTGGGACTAAACACACGCCCGCACGGGTTCTCACATAAGACTCGTTCCAGAGCCTGGACATATGAGGCGGGTGTCTCCTAATCCTGTAGACGCGTTTTGAGAGGAAACCAAAATCGGAAAGGGATGAAGGACGCTTGCGTGAAGCCCCGGAACCAGACAATATCTAGTAGGAGAGCTCCGTATTTGCCCCCTTTTGTGACACTAGATGCCTCACGTGCTTCGCGTTGGCAGGGGCGTGACATTTGGTATCAGGCCGAGGATGACTCTTGTCTGATAGTGGGAAGGGTGTGAGGCCAATAGTCCCACATCGGAAAGACTCGTTCTAGAGCCTGGACATATGAGGCGAGTGTCTCCTAATCCTACAGACGCGTTTTGGGTGGAAAATAAAACCGGGAGGGGATGAAGGATGCTTGCGTGAAGCTCCGGAACCGGATAATATCTGGCAGGAGAGCCCTGTGTTCCCCAGCAAACATCTGCTTGAATTGGCTGAAGATGCGATGGGGAGGAGTTGTTGACTATTTTTAAATATATAATGATGAAACACATCAACTTGATTGGCTGTACTTAGTACCAGAGTCCTTATATTAACAATATATTAACCCAGCCATAATAACCGTTATTAATAGGAAAATATCAAAGCTTCTTAAATTCAACTCTAGTACGGAATCAATTATAAGCCAAACTTAACCAAGTGATCAGAGGTTTTAGCAGTTCCATGCAAACCATATTGTACTTCTACCTTGTAAAGAACAGTTCCTCGGTCAGCTGTATGGCTTGTATTAGTAACATTTCTCTTGAGGAGAGTAACCTCAGGCATACTTTATTAGCAAAGTCAACTTGATTCATGGTGTCAGTGGTTTGATCCGACTTTAAAATACTCAGCTGATTCATGAATTTCAAGAATTGCAATGAGACCATAACTATATAAAAGCATATTAAGAAATGACATTAAATCAAAAAAAATCAGAACTTGTAGAAAATTATTTTACTATTGGCCACTTGGATATGTTTTTTTTTTTTTCTGTTTTGCAAAAACAGTAGATCATTTTGTGATGAAAAAACAAAAGAAAAAAGCCATTGGCCTTTGCTATATATATATATATATATTGCATACCCATCCATACTCCTGATCTACTAATTAAAAAACTCATGCAACTTAAGTTTAAAAAGAAATAATACTCTAAAAGCCTTCTAGTTTCTTATTTACTTGTTTCTTATTTTTGTCGCTCTTTTCATTTATTAATTGTATGATTTAGACGCAGAAGTTGATGCCTTCTATCATTCTGAAATCTTTGCACGTGAGAAAGGGATCCACACGTGAATGCTCCCCATATTGTAAGAAAAGATGAGTAAACGATGGAACTGGAAGGAAGAGGGAGAGAGTCATAAAAAAAAGAAGCGAGAGAGTGTGTGCTATGGAGAGAGAGAGAGAGAGAGAATAAGGCAGAAGCAGGAGCGCATTACGGCTAGCAGATGGACAGAAAAAGGTCTGAAATTTTTAAGTCGC
This sequence comes from Phoenix dactylifera, assembly GCF_009389715.1. Taxonomy (NCBI): domain Eukaryota; kingdom Viridiplantae; phylum Streptophyta; class Magnoliopsida; order Arecales; family Arecaceae; genus Phoenix; species Phoenix dactylifera. The sequence continues at coordinate 16,329,355 of NC_052405.1, forward strand.
GGGCTCTCGGTGCAGGGCTTTTCTTGAGAAGTGAATCTCAAGGGTCACAACCAATAAGTCCACTGCGCCGACTGGTTGACCTAAATATATATATATTAAAAGATTATTATTTATTTATTGACTGATTTATTTATTTTTTCAAGTATGAACACTAGCACATGCCGTCTACGGAAGCAATTCCTTCTTTAGTTGTATCTCTCTTATGGCTCCTATTGGTGCATTTTAATATTAAAATTTAATATTCATATTATTTATGAGGTTCACGCATTTGGGAACATGGAGGGTTCATGCATTTGGGAACACGCATCCATTTGGGGACACTACAAGAAAAATAAGATTTGGCGATGCTTTTTAAGACTTTTATCGGCGCTTATAAGCGTCGGTAATTTCTTCCGACGCTTTTAAAAGCGTCGCCAAAGCGTCGGCTATGCTAAAGTGGAAAAAAAATTGCCGATGCTTATGAAAAGAGTTGCTAAAAGGTGTTTTTAGCGACGCTTAGATATGGTGCATTGCAAAATCCACAAATATTTTTTTTTTTTTTTTTTTTTTAAACTAAAGGGAGGCTGAAACAAGCTACCCAAAAATTTTATACAACAGAGATATCTGAAGAGTAATTCTGTGATTGTGATACAACTACTTAATAGGGAAGACAACTATAGTGGGTAAAACCAAGATGAACAGCATCAACTAGAAGGGAGAAAAACAGCTCAGAGAGAAGAACACTGCAGGACATGGATCTGAATTAACCACCGCATCCGTAGCAAGCGAGGAGGACAGCGGTGAGGAAGGTGGAGTTCGCCGGAGATCCGGCCGGCTAGATGCGCAACTCCTTCATCAACCGGGCCTTGATGCGCCGGATCTCGGCATTCATTGCCACCGCCGCTGCCCTGTTTTTCTCCCCGGCTGCCATCTCCAATTTCTACACAACAGGGAAAAGAAAAAAATGGGCCACTAAGGGAACATCAGGAAAAGGAAGCCCTGGAAGGGCGAAAGAGGAGGAGGACCTGGAGGGCATCGTCGATGTCGGACTCAACGACGGCAAAGAGGCGGGCGAAGGCATCATCGCTGAAGACGTTCTTTATGCGCTGCTTCTCGACGCCACAAAGAGAAGCAGGGAAAAGAGGAGGGGACCGAGGATGAGGCTGCCGCCTACGGTGATGGAGAGGGAGGAAGAGTAATAGAGGCAGAGGAGGTCGGAAATGGGGAGGGAAGAGGAGGATTTGAGGAGTACTTGGTCGGGGAAGGAGATGGCTTCTTGAATCTAGAGAGGGTTAGGGATTTGTTGGGGGGGGGGAGAGGGGGGTGCGGCGGCTGGAGGGGTTATCACTTTTGAAAGCGAGCGACGAAGAGAGAGGGAGAGGGATTTGTTGGATTTGGGTTAGGGAGGAGGAGGAGGAGGGGTTAGGGATCGCCCGCGGGGGGTGTGGGGGAGGTGGGGATGGGGGGGGGGGGGGGGGGGGGGGGGGGCGGGTTGAGGGACGGCTGGCTGCAGGGGTTAGGGCTTAGGGGGATTAGATTTTATATTTGTGTTGGCGCCGGGCTGGGGGGGAGGGGAGGGAATGGCCCCTGAAGCGTCGTCCACTCGCCGTATCCGTTGACGCTTCTTCAAAGTGTCGGCAGATTTTCGCCCTTGAGCTAAAATTGTCGACGCTTATACTAAGCGTCGGCAGTAAAAAGTCGGGATAAGCCCTTTTTCCTGTAGTAGGAGATGAGGGTTCATAAAAAAATACATAGGAATTATTCATGAATCATTTTGGAAAATTATTTAGTCGGGAGAGTTATTTTTAGAATTTATAAGTGCATGTATGTTTTTATTATTCTCATAAATTCAAAATTTCAAATTCTCTATATAAGCCCTTCTCCTCCTGATGGGGACATCAGCTAGGTCCCCATTTTATTTGCATATTTGCTTATTGTTATTTCTGGGTTTATTTGTGTTTTAGGATTTATTTGGGGTTTATTTTATTCTGGGCTTATTTGCATTTTAGGGCTTATTTGTGGGGAATTATTTTATGTAAGGGGTTTATTTTAATTGTTCTTATGGGGCCCTATTTAAAGGGAACTTTATGTTGATTAGGGTTTTAATGAAGAATTAAAGATTTCTTTCCCCCACGTTTCCTCTTCTTCTCTTCTCCTCCCTTCTCCTTCTTCTCTTCTTCTTCCTCCTTCTCTTCCCCTCTTCTCCTTCTTCTATTTAAAATTTGGTCCGGCATCAACTTGGTATCAGAGCAAGGCTGGTTTTGCCCCTGCTGCCAAAGCCCCGATCCAACAACAGCCTTCATTTCCCTCGGTTCTCACGGTGCTTCAAGAAGAACAGGGCCATTCCCTCTTTCTCGGTTTTCACCAGGCTCTCTCAGTTTTCACCCCCCCTCCCCTTCTGTCGGTTTTCACTAGAGAAAAAAAAAAAGGGTTCTGCAGCCGAGGGAGAAGAAAGAGCCACAGCCCCTGCACCAGACTCTCCTTCGCGTCTCTCTGACTTGATCCAACAGTCGCCGCCGCTTTCCCCACCGCCGGCAAACACTGTCAGCCGGTGTATGGCCGAGCGCCGACGGGTCCCCGGTTTCCTGTGGCCGCACGAATACTACGCCGTACGTCGACCACGGACGCCGGAGCGTGTCGAAGGGCCACGAGTGGTTCCCGCCGCCGGAAAGAAGAAGAACGTCACCGCCCTCCTTGCAGCTTTGTCCCTCGAAACCGGAGTCACCACTGCGTCAGCCGCCCCGCCTGCAACCGTCGATTCGCCCTCCGTTCCGGCCGCAACCGCCGCTGTGTCTTCCTTCCCGACTGCAGCCGCTGCCGATCAGAGCCCCGTGGCTATTGGCTGCGCCGCCGGTCCCCTCAGTCGCTCCGCAACGACCGCCGAGCAGCCTGGGTCATCCTTCCGTTTCGGTCGGGAGGTTCGGGAGGTTGAAGACGGGTGGTAACAGGTAAGTTCTAAACCCGTTACCCCAAAACCCGATAGCCCGGGTCCACATCCAGTAAGTTAAAAAAAAAAAAAAAAATTGGCACGTGACCCGCACGTGCTGAGTTTCACAGTTATCGGAGCGGGTTTCATTCGAAACCCGAAACCGATAACCCGAACCCGTTAAGGTTCAAAAAAAAAAAAAAAAAGAAAAAAAAATCCCTTCGGATCACGTGACCTGCACGTGTTCCTAAAAAAAAAAACTAACCTCTGTTCTGCCGAAGAGGAAACCCTAGGGTTTCCACCGCCTCCTTCGCCGCCGTCGCCGAGCTCAGCCTGCAGCGCCACCACCGGCCACTCCGCCTTTTCCTCCTCGCCGCCTCTGCCGTGCCGTCTCTGCCGCCGACGCCATCTCCTCCGTCACCCGAGCCCGCGCCGCCCCTGTGCCCGTGCCGCCCGTGTCGCTCCGCCGTCGCCGCCTCCGCCCGTGCCGCTTCCTGCCGCCGCCGAGATCCGTTCCATCCTCCTTCTCCTCCTTCGTCCACCGCCCGAGCCGCCGGGGCCCGAGCTGACGCCGACGGCCTCATCGTACATCCCCTCCCATTTTCCTCACCACCGGCCGACTCCACAGGCCGCCCGCCGCCCTCCTTCCGCCGTCCTCTCCTCCTCACGGTCCGACTGCCCCGCCGCTACGCCCACCTCCGCTTGCCGCTGCACCAGACCACCGCCTCCACCTTTCCCTTTTCTCTCCACTCCCCTTTCGGTCCCCAGTTTCTTCCTTCACTCGAGCTCCATCGCGCCCCCCCCCCTTTTTTTCCTTCCCTCTCTCTGAACCGCGCCCCATTCCTGCGCCCGATCCACCGTAGCACCTGCGGCCCAACTGACTGCAGGGCCCGCCACTGATTCAAGGGTCAACTCACAAGCCTCCCTCATTTACAGGCCCGCTAGCCACACCATACAGTATACCCCAAAGTTGACAGGTTCAGCAGGTCTCCAGTTGCTGTAACTCGATCAGATTCACGCCATCCGACGAGCCGACTCACCGCGCCCCCGATCGTCGCCCCAGCCCATGAGTACATGATTCTGATTGGCTGTATCCGCCACAGGTAATAGGTTCTTCCTCCTTTGGGCTTGCTTATCTAAATATGTTCTAGTTCTCTTGCATGACAGCCCTATTTTGAAACTTATTTTCTTGTCAAACTGCAAAACCTAGAACATTTTCCACCACACCCGTCCTACCTACCAATTAAATCTAAATATTAAATTAGCACACTTTAGTGTCAGGACATCATCAACATCCATAGATCAGATTACTTTCAGACTTTGAATGACTGTAAAACGTGTTTGCAACCTAACTTCTTATAGTGACTAATTTTCTACTTTAATTCTGAAATAACCAAAGTACAAATTAGTAACATTTAATTTTAAGTTATTTTTGTGAAAAGTTGCTGATTTCCGAATTCATAGTAGGTTGCATTAGTGGGTTGCATCAGTAGGTTGTCCTGCATTACATTTGGACAATTAGGGTTCATTAGTAGCATTGCATATCATATCACCAACTAGAGTAGTTCCTGTATGCCCACCCGTAGTGGTAGAGAGTACCTCCTCACTGACTCTCAGACCCCTTTATCCACCATGGACCCCAGAGTTATACAAGATATTCTGGAACAATTAGCTGCAATACGAGCTGATCATGACGAATTCAAACGTGAGATCCGTGCTCTAGTACAACACCCTAGGACTCCGGAACCATCATCCCCAATCGCAGCTTATCCCGAGTTTGGTTTGACCACACCGCCTGTAGCTTTTCCCCATCCCCCTAGGAACCAACATCATCCTGATCACCAGCGCGATCTTGACGAGCGACTACTTCGTACCGTGCAAGTAGAAGCCCCCACATTTGCTGGTCAATTAGAGCCGAGCGTGTACCTTGATTGGAGAGCAGCCATGGATAATTATTTTGAGTGGTACGATATGACCGATGATAGAAGAGTACGGTTTGCCAAAATGAAGCTTATTGGGCAAGCTCACTGGTACTGGCATAACGTTGAACATCGGCGTGAGACCCAAAGGCTTCCACGTATCACCACTTGGGAGGATATGAAAGAAAAACTGAATGAGAAGTATCTGCCATTCTCTTACCGACAACGTCTTATGGATAGGTGGCAGAAACTAACTCAAGGAACCTCAACTGTTGCCGATTACATTGCACGATTTGAGGAGTTTCACATGAGGTGCGGTGTAATCGAAGAGGAGACTGTTACTCTTTCTAGGTTTCGAGCAGGACTCCGCGAGGAGATCCAGAAAGAATTGATCCTCCGAGAGATTACTACCCTTGGCCAGGCATACCAATTGGCTCAAGATGTGGATAGTTTTTTACGAGTCCCTGTGGTGAGACGTACCGACTCTCGGTTCTTACCCCCAGGAGCCCGACCTAGTCAAAGCTATCTCCCACAACCTAGACCACTCTCCAATCATCCTTCCCAGCCCGGTTCTAGCCAAACACCGACTAGGACGTTCCCGGTGCCTGTTCAAAGTACATCAACTGATAAAGAAAAAGGCATATTAGGGTCCAACCCGCCCTTAAGAAACCAAACCCAGTGTTTCAGGTGCCAAAAGTTTGGCCATATTGCGTCCCAATGTAACGCCAAGACCTATTTAATGACTGAATTGGAAGCAGGAACCCAGGATACTGAATGTGTCGAAGAAGTCTATGAACCAAACATTGAGGATTTTGTAGATGACTTTGGAGACGAAAAGACTGGGTTAGAGTTTGTTCAGACTGAATACCAAAATGAGCCCACTGATAGGAATGACCAAAACCATAGGCTCCATGTGGTTAGGTGCACACTAGCCCAAATAAAGACCGAACAAGACTGGCGAAGAACCTCCCTGTTTTATACACTTATCAAGATCAATGGTAAAACATGCAAAATCTTATTTGATAGCGGGAGTTGCATCAATGCCATTGCGTCTGGAGTTGTTTCTCGCCTTGGCCTGAAATCTACCCCTCATCCTAATCCATATAAAGTAGCCTGGGTAGATAAGACGTCCATTTCAGTTTCAGAAAGATGCCTTGTCCCGATTCAATTCCTATCTTATAAAGACGAGATTTGGTGCGACTGCCTCCCGATGGACGTAGGTCAAGTCATTCTAGGAAGACCTTGGTTATACGATAGGGACGTCACACTTCATGGTCGGTCAAATTCGTGTAGTTTTATGTTCCAGGATCGGAAAATTATACTGAATTCATTGCCTCCTAGAGAGCCCGGCCCTGAGAAGAAGGGTGCTACACCACAAAAAGATGAGTCACTTCACATCATTACTTCGAAAGAGGTAATGAAAGATATCGAAAGCCATTCACCTGTGTTCGCCCTTGTGGCTAGAGTTATCAATGTGGAGTCAAATGCCGAACATCCGGCCGCCGTAGTTCCTCTGTTGGAGGAGTTTCACTCTGTCTTCCCCACTGATCTTCCAGAGGCACTCCCTCCAATGCGTGATATCCAGCACGTAATTGATCTCATTCCTGGAGCGTTACTGCCAAATCTTCCCCACCATAGACTCAATCCAAACGAGCACACTGAACTGAAATGCCAAGTTGACGAATTAGTCACTCGAGGTTATATTCGTGAGAGTTTGAGTCCCTGTGCTGTACCTGCACTCCTCACTCCCAAGAAAGATGGCTCTTGGAGGATGTGCGTCGATAGCCGTGTTATCAATAAAATCACGGTTAAGTATCGTTTTCCTATTCCTAGGCTGGACGACCTTTTAGACTATATGTCTGGTGCTACAGTTTTTTCCAAGATCGACCTAAAGAGTGGGTACCACCAGATTCGGATTCGTCCTGGGGATGAATGGAAAACTGCATTCAAAACCAAAGATGGACTCTACGAATGGTTAGTAATGCCTTTCGGATTAACAAATGCTCCAAGTACTTTTATGAGGGTGATGACACAGATCTTTCGACCTTTCTTGAACAAATTTGTCGTTGTATACTTTGATGACATCCTCATTTATAGTCAAACTCAAGAGCTCCATCTCTCACACCTGAGGCAGGTTTGTGAAGTCCTGCGGAAAGAAAGCTTCTTTGTAAACCCTAAGAAGTGTGCCTTCCTGACTGATCACGTCACTTTCTTAGGATTCATAGTGTCTTCCAAGGGTGTCTCCGCTGATCCAGAAAAAGTAAGCGCGATAGTCGATTGGCCTGAGCCCAAGACCTTAGCAGAAGTACGTAGTTTTCATGGTCTGGCTACTTTCTATCGTCGCTTCATTAGAAATTTTAGTTCAATAATGTCTCCCATCACAGATTGCATGAAGAAAGGAGACTTTATCTGGACTAAGTCGGCATCCCAAGCATTTAAAGATATTAAGCATAGGATGACTGAAGCACATGTCTTGCGCCTCCCCGATTTCACTAAGGTATTCGAGGTCGCATGTGATGCCTCTGGCGTTGGCATAGGTGGTGTGTTAAGCCAAGAAGGTCACCCTGTCGCGTTCTTTAGCGAAAAGTTAAGTGATGGCAGGTTGCGTTATTCCACCTATGATAAGGAATTTTATGCGGTAGTGCAAACTTTGCGACATTGGCGACACTATTTGCTACCGCAAGAATTTGTTCTGTATTCAGACCATGAGGCTTTAAAGTATCTCAATTCTCAAAAGAAATTAAACCTTCGACATGGCCGATGGATTGAGTTTCTACAAGCCTATACTTTTGTGCTGAAACATAAAGCTGGAGTTGAGAATAAGGCTGCTGATGCGCTCAGTCGACGGATCTTCCTCCTATCCATGATGAGCACTGAAGTAATTAGTTTTGAAAGGATCAGGGAATAATATACCACCTGTCCCGATTTTAGTAATGTATACCTGACCTTACGAGATGGAGTAGAGAGAGAGCAAGATGATTTCTTTTTACACGATGATTATCTTTTCGCTCCGACCGTTTGTGTATCCCTCGAACTTCTTTGAGAGATTTTCTAGTATGGGAAGTACACGCTGGAGGACTGTCTGGGCATTTCGGGAGAGACAAAACCATTGAGATGGTGGAAAAACGTTTCTTCTGGCCGAGTCTCAAGAGAGACGTGGCCAAGATCGTCGCTCAGTGCCGCACATGTCAATTAGCCAAACAACGTAAACAGAACACTGGGCTTTACACTCCACTACCTGTTCCTGATTGTCCATGGCAAGATGTTAGCATGGATTTTGTGTTAGGGCTTCCACGTACCTCGACCAAACACGATTCCATTTTTGTAGTAGTGGACCGATTCTCTAAAATGGCTCATTTTCTTCCATGTTCTAAGACTTCTGATGCTTCTAGGATTGCGAAACTCTATTTTGACGAAGTCGTTAGACTCCATGGTCTTCCTAAATCTATTGTGTCCGATAGGGATGTTAAATTTATGAGCTACTTTTGGAAAACTCTTTGGCACATGATGGGTACCAAATTAAAATTTTCCTCTGCCTATCATCCCCAAACTGATGGCCAGACCGAAGTTGTCAACCGAAGTCTAGGGAGTCTTCTCAGATGTCTGGTAGGTGAGCATACTAGGACTTGGAATCTCGTGTTACCAACTGCCGAGTTTGCATATAATAGTTCGGTCAATAGGACCATAGGCATGAGTCCTTTTGAAGTGGTGAATGGCTATAAACTTAGGCAACCCATAGACTTGATTCCCATGTCTCATCAACATCGAGTCTCTGAGTCTGCACAATCATTTGCTTCACACCTGCATTCATTGCATCAGGAGATCAGCAAACTTATTCACTCTAATAACTTAAAATATAAATCCTTTGCTGATTTGCACCGCCGTTATAAAGAATTAAATGTAGGTGATTCAGTCATGGTAAGAATTAGACCTGAACGACTTTCTTCGGGGACGTTCAAAAAGTTGCAATCTCGTAGTGCGGGACCGTTCAAAGTCCTAAAGAAAATCAGTTCGAATGCGTATGTTGTAGATCTTCCTGAAGACTATGGGATTAGTGCGACATTTAATATTGAAGATTTAGTCTCCTACAAGAAATCAACATTCATTCCTTCTGACCCTTTTGTTGATACATCCACTGTTGTTGATCACCCTGCTCTAGCACCTGCTAGTGAGCCTCCACCTCCACAGTTTCATGCACGCAGAGAACACATAGAACATATATTAGATGAGCAGGTTATATCTACCAGGAGAGGAAGCTACCAACGTTACCTTGTTCGGTGGAAAGGTCGACCCGAATCAGATGTGTCGTGGATTTCGCGAGCTGAGTTGCAGCGCCTTGACCCGGACCTTCTGGAGCAGTACGACAGCCGACCCGATTTACACTCGACGGGGTCGAGTTTTTCTCACCTGGGAGGAGTTGATGGGGACATCAGCTAGATCCCCATTTTATTTGCATATTTGCTTATTGTTATTTCTGGGTTTATTTGTGTTTTAGGATTTATTTGGGGTTTATTTTATTCTGGGCTTATTTGCATTTTAGGGCTTATTTGTGGGGAATTATTTTATGTAAGGGGTTTATTTTAATTGTTCTTATGGGGCCCTATTTAAAGGGAACTTTATGTTGATTAGGGTTTTAATGAAGAATTAAAGATTTCTTTCCCCCACGTTTCCTCTTCTTCTCTTCTCCTCCCTTCTCCTTCTTCTCTTCTTCTTCCTCCTTCTCTTCCCCTCTTCTCCTTCTTCCATTTAAAATTTGGTCCGGCATCACCTCCTTCATTCCAAAAATATATAATATCACTTCATTTTACTCACAAAAAATATTTTGAGAGAGTTCTTGGCAAAGAAGGGTGTTCTTTTTTTTTTTGAGGTACACTGACTTCTCCCACCAAATGTATATGAGTACATCCAAGAAAATTAGAAAAAAGAAATTGGCTAAACGAGTAGGGAACATCCGTCTGATTCACCCAAAGAAAATCTTCCGAGTGATGCGCCGCATAGGAGGCCACCCAGTCAGCAGCTGTGTTGGCCTCCAAGTACACATGCATGGTTTTGAAGGAGCCACAATTTTCTGCCATCCGTCATATGTCAAGGAACAAGTACTGGCCATCCGACTCGGAGAGTCACCCGCAAATCTCCTCGATCACCAAGGCCGAGTCGCTCTCTAGGTGGATGTACTCCGCCCCCAGAGCATGCCTCGCATAGGAGAGTCCCTCCCATGCCGCCCACAGCTCCGCTCCAATGATAGAGGTGTCGAAGATTCGTCGACCGCCAGCCATCACAAATCTGCAGTAGTGATCCCTAATGATAAAGCCTACACCCCTCTCTAGCCTCGCTCAGCATCACTGCCATCAAAATTCACCTTGAGAAAGCAAGGAGGTGGGGGATCCTAGGAAACAAAGGCAAACTTGGTCACTGACACAGCTGGATAGGAGCCCTAGATGTCCCTAACTGCCTTAGGGGAATAGGATAGTTCACTGTTGATGAACTCCGATGCATGAAGCAGGGCTCTGGCTGCCACCACCCTCGGATGTAGCCATCTGTTCTCGAAGACCCGGGCATTCCTATCCAACCAAGTATGGTAGGCCAAATAGGCATACTGGACCACCCAATCCACTATGTCTGGCCTCCTCGCAGACGTCTGCAGCCGTAAGAGAAAAACCTCCAATGGGGACTTGCCTCGCCCGATGTCGAGGATGAGCCCCGCGCACTGCCAAACCTAGGCCGCACGCGGATAGCAGAAGAGGGCATGGAAAATGGTTTCCTCCGTCGCTGCGCAAACCCCATAGGCGGGGGACACCCTCATCCCTCTGCTCGCCAGTACACCCCCGGTTGGTAGGCACCTCCAAGCCACCTTCTAAATGAACATGGCAACCTGGGGGTGGATACGCAGCTGCAGATCCAAGCTCCCTCCATCTGCCGCATCGGGGCCTCGCCATCAGCCCTCGAAAGTTCTGGGTGCTCACCCTCGGTCTATCAAAACTGCTCCAGACCGTCCTATTAGCCCTCTCCTCGATGGTGATCGGCACAACCAGAACTCGCTCAGCCAGTGCCTCCCCAAAAGCCTCCCGTATGAGTTGGTCCTTACCGTATGATGATCATTGGGTTATTGTATCCTGGAGGAGACAAGTCATAGTATTTTCTGCTGCACTAGGTTCTAGGCTTTGCCAACCACAGAGGGCTTGAATCTCCTGAAAGAGAGCAAAATTTTTCGTGCCTCAGTTCGATTGGTTTCGTCCTCTTATTGTATTTTCCCCAATAATTTTATGGAGAATCAAGGAAATGGAGCCAATCCCTAAGAAGCACGATGGTAACATTGGAGATCTTAACAAGCCCTTCTGTTTCAAGGGAGCCCACTTCAAGAGATGGAAAAATAAAATGTTGTTCTATTTGAGTCTTCTCAACGTTTCCTACATTCTGACTAAGAAAAATTCACCCAAGATCTCAATCGATGAGATGATGGATGAAAAGTATCAAGCTCATCAAGAGAAAGTGGACAAATATACCAGAGAGAGCATTTGGAAAGCTTTACAGAACAAGGATAATACTGAAAAAGTTAGCGCAAAGAAATATGCAGCAAACCAATTTTTTCACTTTCAAATGGTGGATGAAAAATCAGTTGCTAAGCAAGCACAAGATTTCCAAATGATCGTTGCAGAGATTAGATCTGAAGGCATCAAGATTGGGGACAACTTGATTATGGCTGGTATTATTGACAAGCTACCCCCATCATGAAGGAAATTTCAGAAATCTATGCACCACAGTAGAAGGAGACGTCCCTAGAGACCTTGATCACTTGCATCCGAGTGGAGGAGGAAGCTCGAGGCCAAGATGCACTAATTACATAAGAGGGTAATGAATATTCAACCATCAAGATAAATTTAATTACTTTAAATAATGCTTTGCCTAGTGATCATTTTTCTAAAAATAGTCACTTGAAGCTAAAGAAAAAAAAAATGAAATTTCATGGCAAATCTCATAGTAGGAAAAACACGAATCAGAAAAATAAGAACCAAATACCCCCTTCACAAAACCATTTTTTTGATGCATGTTTTATTTGTGGCAAAAGTGGGCATATTGGTTGAACTTGTAGATTCTAAAAACATTGGCCTGTTCCTTAGGCTAATGTAACCGAGGAACCTCTTGTAGCAATGATTACATACACCTACATGGTTCAATGTGTTTACGGGTGGTGGGCAGACTCTGGTGCTAATAAGCATGTTTGCTATGACAAAAATTGGTTCAAAAACTACACTCTCTTCATGGATGAGAAGACCATTATGCTTGGTGATTCTAGCCAAACAAAGGTCCTTGGGAGTGGTGAGGTTGAGCTGAAATTCACCTTTGAATGTGTGCTACTCTTGAAAGATGTGCTTCACACTCCGTCTATGAGGAAGAATTTGATGTCGAGTTTTTTACTTAACAAGACTGGCTTCAAATAGACTATGGAACCTGATCAATATATAATTACCAAAAATGGGATATTTGTGGGCAAAGAATATGTTTGTGATGGGATGTTTAAGTTGAATATTGAGAATAATAAAGCATCATCTAGTTCTATTTATATGCTTTCTTATGTGAATTTTTGGCATTCTCGTTTATGCCATGTAAACAGTGGGAATCATGAGTAGTTTGGGATTAATTCCAAGACTGACAAATTCCTATATGGCTTAAAACAAGCTCCTAAGCAGTTGCATGAAAAATTTGATTTCTGCATGATTAAGAATGGCTATAAACCAAATAAATGGAAAAATACATATGTTATTGCTAGCCTCTATGTGGATGATTTATTGATTTTGGCTCAAGTTTGAATGTTCTAAATGAAACAAAAAATATGCTTTGTAGCCATTTTCAAATGAAAGATCTTGGTGAGGCTAATTTTATTTTGGAAATGAAAATCTCAAAAACTTGTAATGGAATTTTTCTTAATCAATTGCATTATATTGAAATAATTTTGAGAAAGTATAACTATTTTGATTGCAAGCATGTTGCTACTCCTTTTGATGCTAATATTCATTTATTTTTTGTGGAAAATGAGATTGATGTGATTAACCAAAAGGAGTATGCTAGTATTATTGGGAGCTTGCGTTATGCGACTGATTGTACTAGACCTGACATTGCATATGCAGTGGGAGTATTTAACAAGTTTATTAGCAAGCCAGGAAGAGAACATTGGCATGCCACTGAGTAAGTTATGAAATATTTATCTGGTACAAAAAATTATGGATTGTTTTATAAAAAAGTATCATGCTGTACTTGAAGGTTTTAGTGATGCATATTGGGACACATTATCAAGTGATTCTCTCTCTACCACTAGTTATATTTTTACATTGGGTGGTGGTGCTATATGTTGGAAATCTAAGCTGCAAACTATGATTGCTAACTCTACCATAGAGGCTGAACTTATAGCTTTAGCTTTAGCTAGTGAGGAAGCAAACTAGTTGAGAGATTTATTGCATGAAATTCCTCTTTGGGAGAAACCAGTTCCACCTATGATAATTATTGTGATAGCACTGCTGCACTTGGTAGAGTGAAAAACCATTATTATAATGGTAAATCTAGGCCTATCAGGAGAAAACACAGTATTGTGAGATCTTATTTGAGTAGCTGCATAATTAATGTGGATTACATTAAATCTTGTGATAATCTTGCAGATTCATTGACCTTAGGCATTGTCAAGAGAAAAGGTTTGGAATACATCGACGGGGATGGGACTGAAGCCTATACAATCAAGAACCAGATGTGAGGATACCCAACTTGGGGACCAGAGATCCTGGGAACTAGGTTTAATGGGAAAAGAAATGCACAATTTTTTTTCCATCCCTATGGTGTAGGTTCATTTATCTTGTAATGTTGTGGAGGTTGAGTTTTTCAAAACTCTTAATGAAAATATGTAGCTCGTATGAGTGGCGTGTCCGTATTATGGGGGCATCCTTGACAGATTTCACCTATGTGAGCATGGAAGTAGGGCTAGTTCCTATGAGAATTGGGCTTATTCTCAAAAATGCTCATGAAACTGGAATAGCACATGGTCGTAACGTGCTAGCTAATAAAGCTTATGTCAACACCTGGACTATTATGTGTGAGCAGTAATTCTTTAGATCCCTTAAGCAGTCTTAGTTCATTTCTGAGACCACTTAGAGATTGTTGTTTCACTAAGTAAAGGTTTAATGTAGAGCACACCTTAATGATGCATAATGATCTCTCTTTGCCTAGTAATCTCTTCAAACTTTGGTTTTAATATTAAAATGAGTGGGGGAATGTTGGTGCATTTTAATATTAAAGTTTAATATTTATATCATTTATGAGGTTCATGTATTTAGTGATTCATGAATGGTTCATGTATTTGGGGAGATGAAGGGTTCATGTATTTGGAGAGATGAAAGATTCATGTATTTGGGGAGATGAAGGGTTCATGGAGAAATAAATGGAAATAATTCATGAACCATTTTAGAAAATGTATTTAGTGGGGGGAGTTATTTTTAGAATTTATAAGTGCATGTATGTTTTTAGTATTCTCATAAATACAAAGTTTCAAACTCTCTATATAAATCCTTCTCCTCCTTTATTCCAAAAATATACAATATCACTTCATTTTACTCACAAAAAATACTTTGAGAGAGTTATTGAAGAAATCATTAGGCATTATAGCTGAGCGTATTGGCAATAACACCGGCAATTCTTTGTGCTCAGAAGTCATAGGTTAACAATTTCAAATGATATTTTGGGTGGGCATTGTTCTCTTTGCTCTTGAAATAGATATATAGATTACTACCATTGACCTCATGAGCTGAATGGGAATTTTCATTCGTATTTTGCAAGGTGCAACTATGATTATTCTAATAGGCCTTTTGAGAATAGACTTCTTTACATTGACTTAATTTGGCCCATTCACTCCATATGTTTTAGTGTGACCTTATCAACATCATCAAAGAGTGTGGGGTACATGGAGCCAGCCTCATCAAAAGCATGGAGGCCGGCCTCCATGTTGGTGACTAATTCGAGCACATGCTAAAGGGTGTTTTCTTAGCTTGAACCATTATTTTGCTCCCATGCAGTTGTATAAAGGTTATCGCAAAAATCTTTGATGATTTGGATGGAAGAGTAGAAGTCAAGAAGATGTCAATTAGGCTTAAGGACTATGAAATTAGTCGGCGCCGCATTCCGGTTTGATCACACCCTGAAATTAAGCATAGGGGCTGGTTTTAGGGCATGATAATTTTGAGGTGGATGTCACAAAAATGCTGTCACCATCTATCACCATGCTTGCCGTCTATTGAAGCTATTGATTAATTAGCAAAACATATTCTGTTTGTGGCTCTCATGACTCATGATAGTACTACATGTTATCTTCGCCCTCGTATAAAAGCAAGAAGATTGATCGTATGGGAATGAGAGTACATACGAAGATCGAAAGAATATGGGGGTTTGAATAGTTGAGCAGTTTCTTTATTCTTTTTTTTTATATTTTTTATTTTTGGTTCTAACAAGGCCATAGGTAATTCATTTATCAAATCATTGATAAGTTGGCTATACACATCTTATTTTCTAGTTATATGGTTATCAAGGGCTAAAAATGGGCTTATGCAATGGGCATAGTGCATTTAGATGGTATCTACTACTCATCAAACTCTTTGTGGGTGTGAACAACCACAAAGAGTTTAGATCTTTAGAAATTTAAACACATTTTTTTCAACGTATTCTTAGATTTAGATCCATCTGTAGAAAGAAGAATTAAGACAACATCATGCCCGAATATCCAATTTCCTTTGCAATCCTTAATAGTGTATTTAACTTAATTTACTTCCATAAAATAATATTTTTGATTGGATGGTTCATAAAATTTAACTATCCGATTTATATTTGACTCCATGTCCATATTATTGATATCTAATTTATGTTCTTATCTATCTAAAATAAATATGAAAATAACTTTTAGATCAATATATGTATTTGTATTTGTCCGAATTGAAAACGCAGTAGCAGCACCTTCATCGTTACCAACACCATCAAATTTTATTTCAGCCACACAGGAAGGTGATTCTCAGTGTCTTTCAATTAAATTATGGTATATCTCCTAGCTATGCTTTAAACTCATATAAAATCCATTTTCACCATAATGTAAATTTCTACATCTACTTATTGGGGTGGGGCAGCTACTACAATTCAAGCATAGGGTATACCTTCAGCTTCCTTTCAAGGTGGTCATTCCATTCCATCAGGCTAAACATTACATCAACTTGGGTCCATTCACTTTATTCATCTTAGAGTAAACGTGTCAACATCACCAAAGAGATTGGTGTACAAGGTGCAAGCTAGCCCACAAGCATGAAGCCTCATTGTCATGATGGTGACTAGTTCTAGACGCATGCTTAATCGATGGTATCTTGGCTCGAACCAATTTGGTGCTACGCAATCGGATAGAAGATTCGCAGTCTAGATCGAACAAGACTCAAGGCTATCATAAGTTCTACAATGATTTAGATGAAAGATCTAGTAGCTAGAGCTTAAGAGGAGAGGTCAATTGGGCAAAGGACTATATATAAAATTGGTCGGCGCCGCATCTTAGATTCATCACAATTGAAAACTAAGTTTAGGAGTTTCAGCACATGTTTTTTTTTGAGATTGGAGAACAAAAATGCTATCAGCATCTATGAGAACAATTTGACTTGGGATGCTAACGATGAGCACAAGAAGTTTTGTTTGAGATTGTTATTGCAACAAGATATGTGTCTCTCTTTATGGGAGAAAGAGAAGGTCCCAAAAAGGCAAGTTGGGAGTCTTTTAGTAATGGAGTGATTGGATGAGTTTTTCTTTCCTTCTTTCTAATGCAGAGAAATGGACTCACTGGACCCACACCTTATGAGCTAGAGCCCACATACACGTTGAACTGTAACTATGCATATAAAATTAGTACTGCTGAATCACCAGTGATAGCATCAGAAGTACCAAATATATGCTTTGCTCGGTTTGGAATTTCTGTTGGCAGTAGAATTTTTGAAAAGTAGAGTTTTTATTAAAAGCTATTTGATGTTTGGTAACTAAAATAAGAAAATATTGTGGTGGATATTGGATGGTATTGCATAATAAAGTATAATATAATATAATATTATATTATTATAGATTAAAAATATTATTATTTAATATAATATCATTATAATATAGTGTAATATAATATTGAATACTATAGTATACTAATACAGTAATGTATTATTAATAGTACAATATTACTATATGATTATAATTATAATATAATATAATATATAATATAATATAATAATATTATACTAGAATATAGAAATATAATATAATATAATGGTTATCAAATTATTGATCAGTTGGTTATACACATCTTCTTATTTTCTAGTTATATGGTTATCAAGGGATATAAATGGGCCTATTTATGCAACGGGCATAGTGCATTTAGATGGTATCTACCGGTCATCAAACTCTTTGTGGGTTCGAACAACCACAAAGAGTTTAGATCTTGAGGAATTTAAACACATTTTTTTCAGCATATTCTTGGATTTAGATCTATTTGTAGAAAGAAGAATTAAGACAACATCATGCCCGAATATCCAGTTTCCTTTGCAATCCTAGTCTTATGGAACTCACACGGATTCTAGAGAAAAATAAGTAACAACCTTAATAGTGTATTTAACTTAATTTACTTCCATAAAATAATATTTTTGATTGGATGGTTCATAAAATTTAAATATCCAATTTATATTTGACTCCATGTCCATATTATTAATATCTAATTTATGTTCGTATCTATTTAAAACAAATATGGAGATAATTTTTAGATCAATATATGTATATGTATTTGTACTAATTGAAAATGCAGCAGGAGCACCTTTATTGTTAACAACACCATCAAATTTTATTTCAGCCACACAGGAAGGTGATTCTCAGTGTCTTTCAATTAAATTATGGTATATCTCTTAGCTCTGCTTTAAATTCACATAGAAAACATTTTCACCATAATGTAAATTTCTACATCTACTTCTTGAGGTGGGGCAACTACTACAATTCAAGCATAGGTTATACCTTGAGCTTCCTTTCAAGGTGGCCATTCCATTCCATCAGGCTAAACATTACATCAACTTGGGTCCATTCACTTTATTCATCTTAGAGTAGCCATGTCAACATCACCAAAGAGAGTGGTCTACATGGTGCAAGCTAGCCCACAAGTATGAAGCCTCATTGTCATGATGGTGACTATTTCTAGACGCATGCTTAATCGATGGTATCTTGGCTCGAACCAATTTGGTGCTATGCAATCGGATAGAAGATTCGAGGTCTAGATCGAACAAGACTCAAGGCTATCATAAGTTGTACAATGATTTAGATGAAAGATCTAGTAGCTAGAGCTTAAGAGGAGAGGTCAATTGGGCAAAGGACTATATATAAAATTGGTCGGCGCCGCATCTTACTCACACAATTGAAAACTAGGTTTAGGAGTTTCAACACATGTTAATTTTTGAGATGGAGAACAAAAATGCCATCACCATCCATGGGAACGCTTTGACTTGGGAAGCTAATGATGAGCACAATAAGTCTTGTTTGAGATTGTTATTGCAACAAGATACGTATCTCTCTTTATGGCATTGTCAAACACGAGGACAGGATGGGAGAAAGAGAAGTTCCCAAAGTGGCACCTTGGGGGTTGAGTAATGGAGTGATTCCTTTTTTCTAATGCAAAGAGAAATGGAGTCACTGGACCCTCACCTTATGAACTGGAGCCGATATACACGTTGATCTGTTACTATGCATATAAAATTAATATTGCTGAATCACCAGTGATAGCATCAAATAAGCAGTATGAAATATATGTTAGGTTTTGTTTGAAATTGCTGTTGGCGGTAAAGCTTTTAGAGCTTTTAGAAATAGAACTTTTCGGAAGTAGAGTTTTTATTAAAAGCTATTTGATGTTTGGTAACCAAAATGAGAAAATATTTTAGTGGATATTGTATGGTATTGCATAGTAGAGTAGAATACAACATAATATTATATATTATTATATTAAAATATTATTATTTTATATAATATTATTATAATATAGTGTAATATAATATTGAATACTATAGCATAATAATATAACATAATATGATATGATATGATATGATATAGTAATGTATTATTAATAGTATAATATTATTACAATATAATATGATTATAATTATAACATAATATATAATATAATATAATATAATATAATATAATTGTAATATAATATAGCAATGTAAAATAATATAGCAATGTAATATAATATAATGGACTAGAATCTAATCTAATAATAGATTATATTATATTCTATTTTAATAATATTATATTATTATTAAATATTATTATATATTTAATAATAATATAATATTATTATTAAATATTCATATAATATAATATTATATATTATCTTTTATATTACTAATAGTATATTATAATATTATTATAATAAAAATATCTTACACTATCATAATATAATTAATACTATAATAATAATATAAAATTATGATTGTAATATTATGTTATATTATGCCTATACTAAAATATAAGAATATATTATACTATAATTATGTATTACTAGAATAATATAATATATTATCCTATTATAATATAATACTAATTTATTATTATATTTTATTATATTTATAGTATAATAATATATTATGGTATGACATGATATAAGATGTAGTCGTGAGATTTGTTGGTGGGTATTTTAGTAATCAAAAAATTTTATTAAAACCAAAATAGTTTTCCGACATTAGTCACAATACACTTTTCAGAAGAAGCTCCAAAATAGAGTTTTTCTCGAGTAGACATTTTCAATATTTTGGCAAAGCCAAAACAGTTTTCCGATTTTTTATCAAACACCACTATATTATCCAAAAGTGCTTTTGGAAGGCCAAAAAGTGCTTTCGAGCCCTCTAAAAGTTTTGCCAAATAAAGCCTTAACAAGCACTCCATTGCAATAGAAACCTTCAAATTAACTGATATCACAATGCCTTCAGGCTATACGTATGTAGAATAACTAAAGTATGATATGAGAAATCGAAGATAATAGATCAA
Source organism: Phoenix dactylifera (assembly GCF_009389715.1). NCBI lineage: Eukaryota > Viridiplantae > Streptophyta > Magnoliopsida > Arecales > Arecaceae > Phoenix > Phoenix dactylifera. Next base: position 16,349,245 of record NC_052405.1, read on the forward strand.
ACTAATGCCACAGTGCCTTCAGAAAATTAGCAATCCAAGATATTACAATTATAGGGTTACATTCCAGCCACACTTCTGGAGCTTTAAAATTAATTACAGTAGTATGAAGCCTCCATCCAAACAACGAGACATAAGGAATTGAATAGGACAACAAAGCCTTGCCACCAGCTCTTATAAAGTAGCTCTTGTTGTCACCAAGATTCGCCGTCTCGGTACCGGATTCCGTACCGGTGCTACACTAGCACAGTATCGGTACAGTATGATACGAATTTTTTTTGGCACACCGACATCCGTACCGATTACCGGTACCAAACCAGTATGTTACAGTATATGTCCGGTTGGAGCTGGTATGATGTACTATGGCCGTCACGAATTATAAATCTAGCAGCTGCTTTGTTTGTGGTTACAGCAGCATCACAATTTACTTTTAAGGTTCCAAAGAAGGGGGCAGTCAGAACATACTGTGATTAGATGAGCTGCCATTGTTAAGCAGCTAACAGCTATCTCAGTTCCTCAACGGAGTCTTGAAAATAAGTTAGAGATTCTGCAGTATGTATCTAAGTGCAAAAGATAGGAATAGGCACTTCTTACTAACTAGGTAGGGGACTATGTGATATTTTTGAAGGATCCTCTCATCTTGAGCTGTCCAAATCAGCCAAGCTACAATTGCTAGCTAAGTTCAGTACTCCTTTACTCAGTTGCAGACAGAAGATGTAACAATCCAGAACTTCATCCAAAATGGCTAGCTGGAAGGTATTAGCCCGCATGGATCCTCACTGAATATTCACAAGACCAGGCACATTTCAACTGCCGCCAACAACTCGAAGCAAAAGAGCATCCAATAACCACATAACTCACAATACATATGCTCATCACCAGTGATTCCCTTTCTAATTAACACATCTTTACATGGTAATTTATTTCATAACAATTTCTACCAAAAGAATTTGACCCTCACAGGCACTTTAAATGTATATATCTTTAAGGGAAATCGATCGTAGATAATAGGCCCACAATCACAGATTTCTTCTAAATGGTAGAACAATATCGTTGTTTAATATAGGATGATGACCAAGATCTAGTAAAACAATACTTAGTTGAAACTACTTTGGCCCAAAGGGAATTGGACTTAGTAATGATTTGGGCAGCTAGCTTACATAAAAAGGCTTTCCTTCTACTATCTAGTGAAGGTATTCCAATCCCTCCTTGATTCTTTGGTGTACATACAGTTTCCCATGCAATAAGATGGAGGCCCCTTTGTTCTATAGAGTGGCCCCAAAGAAAAGCCCGATATTTTTTTCGAACTTATTAAGGATAACCATGAGCACATGAATGCATGATAAGCAATAGAGAGGGATAGATGATGCTTTTGCGACGTTTTAAAAAACATCGGTGGAAAAATTACCGAAGCTTATAAGCGTCAGTATAGGTTTTAAAAAGCGCCAGAAAAAAGCAAGTGTTTTTGTAGTGCCAGTGATAGAGCCTTCCATTGCCGGTTTGCAATCCTAGCTGCCATCCTTTTCTTAAGAAAGATAAAATCCGCCAAGCTTAGAGGTCTTCTTGACAAAGGAATTCCGAGATATTTCCAAACCCCTTTATTTTCTTTCGTTGAAAGAAGTCTATGGATTTGAGTTTGGGTAGAACTTCGAGTGGCCAGACATCACAGCATGAGGGTGATGTAGGTTCTTTTCCATAACTCGGGCATCATAGCAAGGCCAAAAAAATATTGAATGGCTTGAATTACCTCTTGTTTGATTAAATACCAAAAATGTTGAAAGAAGAACATTGGAAAACCATCCTGCCTAGGAGCCTTGTATAGGTTCATACTTTTAATGGCTTCTTTGATTTCATCCGCTGTCATGGATTTTGTTAAATTATCATTTTGATCATCTGAGACCATCGATGAAATCATAGGAAGATCCATTTCCTCCACATCAAGTTGACTTGCCTATTGTTGTTGAACATAGTGAGGTAATAGATTGCAAATTCAATTTTGATCTTCTACCTTATCTCCATGATGATTCTATAACATTGATATTCTATTCTGCCAATCAGTGGAGAATGGTGGACCTATGAAAAAAATCATATGTTCATATCCCCTTTCTTCAACCAAGTGGCTCGAGATTTTTGTCTTCAAAACATCTCTTGCAGGTAGAGATTTTTATGGTATACCTGTAGAAGTGGCAGGAGATGCAAGTGTTGTTGCTATGTAAGTCCAGCTTGCTGCCCTTTCAACATTTGTAGTTGATAGATTTGATCATATAATTGCTTCTCCCTTCTAAATATATTACCAATGTGACTCTTCTACCATGTGATAGCTCTTCTGGTGTTGCCTTCATAATGCCATGCTTCATGCTTGTCACACGACATCATGAATACCTTCTGTGTACGACCACATTTTCTTAAAACTAAAGAGCACGGCTCCTCGAGAATTACTGTTCGATACAGATAACATAATAGGGCAATGGTCGAAGCAAATATGGTAAGATGAGAAACTTTAGATTATGAGAAAAGGCTTAGCTAGTGATCTGAAGCAAAGGCACGGTCCAGTCTTTCCCAAACTCTAGCCAGACGTAGTCTGTTGTTGCATCAAGTGAAATTTAGTCCTTGAAATCCTAGATCAATGAGACCAGTCCGACGAAGGAAAAACCTAAACTCTCGGATATTCCGATCCACATGAAAAGGCATCCCCCTTGTTATCTTCAGCATTCACTATGCAATTAAAGTCCCCTATGAGAATTAATGGCAATTTTAAGGACATAACTGACCTTGCTTCCACCCATAGTCCTCTATGCTCAAGCCTACAAAGTACTAGCTAAGGCAGCCCCCAAGATCCATGTAGGCTTATGGTCCTAAGATATCATTCCAAATGCCACCTACCTATTTACATGTGTGAAATTGATACTACCCATTTCCTTGCACCAGGTCACAATTATACCTCTAGAAAGGCCCAGATAAGAAATCATATAGCTGTTCCACACCTGTCCCATGAACCTGTGAACTCAATTTAGAGTTTGTTCAGAAAGTCTAGTCTCCAACAAGCAACAAATATCAGAATTATTTTGCTGAATTAGAGATCTAGTATAATTTACAGAGGGGGCTTTTGCTGCTCCCATATAATTCCATGCATGTTAAAATATTCATGATTTAGATACTATTTGATGCGATTGATCAACTGTGCAAGATGTCAAAAATAGACTGACATCCAACTTCGCAACTCTACTATTAGTCGAGGATTTCTTTTCTGAAATGTGCTTGGACCCACCTTCATGAGCTGAGATGCATCCAAGCTTATGCTGCAGTTGCATGAAATAGGTTTTATGAGTTTTAATTATTATCTTGATCAGTAGTCTGGGCAGCTTCCACCATTGGCTCTAGATAGTCTGTGAGGACCCGTACGGGCGTGTGTTTAGTCCCACATTGGTTATTCGCTGGGTAGATCTTGGGTACTTATACAGGATCAAGGAACCCAAATAATACCTTCCGGCTAGCCATTTTGGGTGAGATCCTAAGTTGTTACAAATGGTATTAGAGCGGACCTGGTCCATAACCTATGTGGACTAGAGGACACTGCAGCACGGATCCATTGGGGCTGATCACGGGCCGATCATGGTGTTTGTGATTAGATTTGAATAGATTTGAACCTTTAGCCTGATGAGGACGTTGAGGCTTGAACGGGGGGAGTATGTGAGGACCTGTGCGAGCGTGTGTTTAGTTCCACATTGGTTATTCGCTGGGTAGATCTTGGGTATTTATACAGGATCAAGGAACCCAAATAGTAACTTCCGGCTAGCCATTTTGGGTGAGATCCTAAGTTGTTACATAGCCAATTGACTTGCTACAGCCACTCCAACTAGCTTCCTGACCTCTTTACAAGAACTTTGCTGCTTTGAAATATTAGCACCTTGGCAGCTAGATTCCTCTAAGACCAACGCCTTTGTTTGAGGTGGGGACTCGAACCTAGATGCTCGATGAATCTCCAGATGTTTAGGCAGAGATCGTTTCCTCTTCTCCTTCACTTCCTTAGTCCCAGTTGATACCATTGTAGCCATCAATGACACCATGATTTCCATCTGGTAAGGGATCTGTGACTCCTTGGAGTGGTCACTCATCAAGGGAGCATATCTGGAACTAGACCTTGCTTCCAGAGCTGTATCAGTACCTGTAGGTGGTGTCTTTAGTAGGGATTTCTTCATGGTCTTTCTTGGATCCAAAATCTTGACCTACTTTCTGTGACTTGGTCCAGCCAAAAAGCATGAGATGATCTAGAATTTAGTAGAGTAAATATTTTGGTTCTAGCTCATGAATTTAGTGCTTCATTGTTTTGTGGACTCCATATATACATAGCGGTCTGATACTGTTATTATGCATGTAATTTTGTATTTTTATATTAGATTTTCAGAACTATGCTTTCAATTGTAATAATATTGTATAAAATAATATTTAGTGTGCAATTTTTGTAATAAGATTATTTAGTCATTAGAAGCCATTAAATGTTGTTATAAGTGTTAAAGGCAACTGCACAATGCAGCAATAAAACGTATAGTAGGGGTTTTGGAGTTTCTTTTAGGTTAAAATAGTGGTGGATTCATATGTCAACAGTGAATATATATTCCATAACCATGGAATAGCCATGATAGTGCTAAAATAACCATGGTCTGGGCTAAGAGCTTAAGATCAAATCCTACAATATTCCACTCAATTTCTTGTTATATATATGATCCTTTCCAAGGAGGTGGAGCCATATGATTTCGATTCTCTCCACTAGTTGGGTGCAGCAAGTGATTCGGCCAAAACCACTAGACATTCTGGGTTTAGTCAAGACGTAGGGAGTATTATTAGTAGCAGTTATTGTTGTTGTTGTTGTTGTTATTCATTGTTCTTCTTGTTGTTGATGATGATATTAAGAGAAAAGAGAACAATCAAAGGCATGAATGAAAAATTAGATTTAGGTATGAACTTGATCATAATCAATGCTGTTGGCTAAGAGGGAGAAGCTTCCATATTGCTTGCAGGTTTTTTTCTTTGGATACACTGGCTAGAGGAGACAATTAAATGGTGAATTAGAATAGGTAGAAGATGTATGAGGATAGAAATAGATGGGCACTTGCTCCTTTCTAGAATTGTTGGTGATTCATGGAGGCTACTTAGTGGGTCTCTTATTTGTCAGTCCGATGGGCTTTTAGTGGGCTAAAACTATCTCTCTTCCATGGCCTGCCTTTATAAATCAGTATTTTAGGGTGAAATTGGATCGAATAATTTTTGTTTGAATCTATTTTATATCTGAAATGGATACAAATTTGAGCATCTGACTGATATCTATACATGTATGAGTCCACCAATGACAAATAGATATGAATGGAAAATTATCCTATCCATATCCGAATATCCGAATCTGTTTTTATTCTTATTTAATTTTTATAGCTCTTATAAATTTTTAAGGAAAATAAGTGACTTATCAATTTAATGAACCTTCCATTCAACAATATTTTTGATTTGGTAGCTATAGAGTTTAACTGTCCGACTTACTTGTATTTATCAATATTTAATTTATATCCAATTTATTTGAAACAAATACAAATATGCATGTGTACTTGCTAAATCAAAAGAAGATATAGATTTGGATAGTTTGATATCTGATCCATTTTCATTCCTACAAGACTTTCAAGTAGGAATGCAAATAGGTCAGATCAGACTGGGGCATGAGTGACCCAATCCGACTTGATTTCTTGTTTGGATCTTAATGTTGGATTCGAACCCAACCCAATAGAGAATTGAGTTAGGTCGCGTCAGGTCCACACCAAAAATTTTGACCTAACGGATCATTCGGGTTGGGTTAGATCGATGTATAACCCGTCCAAACCAAAAAAATTTGGAATTAGGCCAGGTTCGGATTGGGTTCCATAATAACCATCTCCTTTAACTTGTTTGAAAGATTAAATATTTGAGTGAATTTTATATAAAGGATTCATGAACACGCCCACAACAAAAACGAGATTTTAAACTTTAAAAGATTCTGCTGGGCAAATCATATGCCTAAAATTCCATAATATTTGGTTGCTGATAGTGTAATCAAATACAAACTCCAAACAAGCACATGGATTAACACAGTTCGGACATGTAGCCTTATCAACACCAAGTTCTCTATCTGAAGACAGTTATGTTGTCACATTCATATACAAAGAAAGAAGTGAGCTAATGATAGAAGTGTCTCATCAGGTGTCTGTTCCTTTTTGTTCCTTTCTGTAACAGGGTTATGTACCCTCTGAAGCTGCAACAAAAAAAAAGAAGCCTATGCCTTCCTCAGTGGAGACTGCATTAAATACATATGAACTTTTGTTAGATGAAGTTGGGAGATCAAGCAAGAGGCAAATATGGAAGCATATGTGGACTCAGTCAGGAGTGAAGAGAGTAGAGATGGAGTCATGGAGTCAGGTAGGGAGGGTAGAAAACGACTTAACCACCCCTATGGGTCCCAACGGTATACCAAATTCAAATTAGGTCGTGTTATTGAGCAGAAGATCTAAAATTAACTCAGAAATCAAACAAATTAGGTTAGATCGGAATTTAGTAAATTCAAACTCAATCCAAAAAATAGAATGAGTCTAATTTTAGAATTTGAATTGGCTCTACGGATCCTTTAAAACGGGTTGGATCAGGCCTGAATGGGTTGGATCAGGTTGAATTACGGATCAATCGAATCCACTTGCAGCGTTACTTTCTGAGTCTTTGGAGCAAATTTGTAAAAGAGAGTGCTGCTCTTTCTGAGTAGGGTTTTGAATTGTTGCCAAAAAAAAAAAAAAAAAAAAATCAAACCCTGAACCTGACCTAAACTCTATTAGTCCAGGCCCAAACGACAACCTGCTTCAGTCGACAACTTTGGGCTGGGCCCATGTCTAACCTGATGTGTACGTGGTCAACTTTGGCATATATATATATATATATATCGAGAGGAAGGGCGGTAAATCTTTCGCAACGCAGTAAAAATCATGGAGTAAATTATAAATCAACGGTAAGAGAGGGAGAGACACTACTTGGCGTAACGAAGAAGCATTCAAGCCTGACAAAAAAGAAATCGCACTCCTTCGACGGTGGAATCCGCGATCTTTCTCCTCTTTCTCCCTTCCACCAACCTACCCCTAATCCAAACCCTAATCTTTTCTTGCCCCCCGCTCTCTCTTTCTCTTTTTCGATCCGGTTGTCGGACCCCTGCAAAACCCTAGTCCAAGGCGGAGTTTATCCGATCGCAGAGGCGGAGGAGGCGGCACATGGCAGCGGCGGCAAGGGTGGACGGCCAGGAGAAGGTGATCGCGGCGGCGCAGCACATCGTCAAGAGCCTCGCCACCTCCAAGAACGCCGCCGAGGACATGATCCGCATCCTCTCCGGCTTCGACAACCGCCTCTCCGTCATGAACGAAGACCTCTTCCCGCCCGCCACCGACGACTCCCACTCCGCCGCCGCCGGCGACGCGGGCGATGCGGAGCCCTCCGAGGCCGAGGCCCGCCTCGACGCCGCCGAGAAGGTCCTCCTCCGCTGGGACCCCTCCTCCTGCGACTCCCTCCTCTGGGAGGCCCCACCTGAGGAGATCGCCGACTTCCTCGCCGCCGTCGACGAGGTCATCTCCTTCGCCGCCGGCCCCCAGGTTTCCCCCTCCTCCTCCCCCTCCTCCGCCGCCGGCGACCTCCGCTACCGCGCCGAGAGCGCGCTCCAGATCGCCATGTTCCGCCTCGAGGAGGAGTTCCGTTACCTCATGATCCAGAACACCGTCCCCCTCAACGCCGACGGCCTCCACGGCTCCATCCGCCGCCTCTCGCTCTCCTTCGCCTCCGACAGCGGCGAGAACATCGAGGACTTGGAGGGCTCCGTCGAAGAAGAACAGCAGCAGCCACAGCAGCAAGAGGGAAGTCCCGAGGACAGGAGTGGAAGCAGCCTCTCGGACGATCGCAGCGTAGATCTGATCCGCCCGGAAGCCATTGCCAGCCTGAAAGAGATCGCCGACCGCATGATCTGGGCCGAGTACGGGAGGGAGCTCCGCCAGGTGTACTGCACAGTCCGGCGTGACATTCTCGACGAGTGCCTCATAATTCTCGGTGTCGACCGGATGAGCATCGAGGAGGTGCAGAGGATGGAGTGGCGGATGCTCAATGACAAGATGAAGAAGTGGATTCAGGCTGTTAAGATCGTCGCCAGGGTTCTTCTCATGGAGGAGAGGCGGCTCTGCGACCAGATCTACGCTTCCTGTGAAGAGCTGAGGGAGCAGTGCTTCGCAGAGACCGCCAAGGGTTGTGTCATGCAGCTGCTCAACTTTGGGGATGCCATCACTATCTGTCAGCGGTCATCGGAGAAGCTTTTCCGGATACTGGACATGTATGAAGCTCTTGCTGATGTGATGCCGGACCTGCAGGCCTTGTTCCCGGCAGACTCGAGGGAGCTTATATGCGGCGAGGCTGAGGGGATTCTGAGGAGGTTGGGAGATGCTGTGAGGGGCACTCTTTTGGAGTTTGAGAATGCAGTTCAGCGAGAGTCATCTCGGAAGCCAATGCAGTCCGGTGAGATACATCCCTTGACACGGTATGTGATGAATTATGTGAGACTGCTGGTTGACTATAGTGACGCACTGAATTTGCTTCTGGAAGACGGTGGAATGGAGGGTGGTGCAGATCAGGATCGTTCTGCATGGGGTGAGAGTGATGATAGCAGGTATTTGGGGAGTATGACTCCATTGGGCAGGCGTCTCCTGCTGTTGATCTCTTATTTGGAGTCTAATCTTGAAGAAAAATCGAAACTTTATGAAGATGCTGCGATGCAGTACATATTTTTGATGAACAATATACTTTATATAGTTCAGAAAGTGAAGGATTCTGAGCTTCGGAGGCTTTTAGGAGACCATTGGATACGTAAAAGACGGGGCCAAATCCGGCAGTATGACACGAGCTACCTCAGAACTTCCTGGACCAAAGTGTTGTCTTATCTAAAGGATGATGGATTTGGAAGTGGGAGCGGGAGCTCTAATAGTGTTTCCAAGATGGCTCTCAAGGAAAGGTTCAAGAGTTTTAACTTGGCATTTGAAGAAATATACAGGGTCCAGGCAACTTGGAAGGTTCCGGATCCCCAGCTTAGAGAAGAACTGAGAATATCTATATCGGAAAAGGTCATCCCTGCATACCGCGCATTTATGGGAAGGTTTGGAGGTCAACTGGAGGGGCGTCATGCAGCAAAGTACATAAAGTACACTCCTGAGGATTTGGAGAATCTGCTGCTGGAATTGTTTGAAGGGTTGCCTGGGCCAGCAAACCATCCAAGGAGAAAGCCTTAGTTGCTGACAGGATTCTCGTCTCTGGTAAGCTCTACTTTTTATGAGGGTCTTGGCTTTGCGGAACTCAGGTACCTCACTGAATGTAAGCATGGTAACTTTATGTCTATCTTCTGCTCTTTTTGAGTTACTGTATTATGTTATGATGTAGTTACAGAATTATAAATACTGCCTCCTTGACTTCTGATATGTGCTGTAATGATAATACATTTGTATATTACTTCTCAATGAAGAATCTTTCTGAATTTTGCTACATTACATGAAGACAGTGAACTCGTATTTGGGCCATTTGGGGTTATGCTTATAGCTTGTCGGAAATGAGTAGTACCTTTTGCATGCCAAAACATGCTGATTTGTCTTTTCTTTTCTTTTTCCTTTTCTTTTTCTTCTTCTTTTGCGTGCTGATTTGCTGCATGGTCAGCTCTTAAGTTCAGAGCTTATATTCGTTGTTAATTTTTATTTTGTTTTCCTTTTTTCATGCAGACCAATTATTATTGACTTTTTATCTCTGTAACTTCCAGCATGATTATGAAGTATTGTGCAGATAATTTTTTATTTTTTCGCAGAAAGATATTGAGTATGATAGGAAATTGAAGATGATCGTTAAATTTGACAATTTATCTTTTATAAATATCAAGGAAGTTGTTTTCCTCAAAGATCTCCTTGTTTATATCTGTAAGTTGCACCTCTAATGTATCTGCTAAGATGAGTTTGATTCTAATTTACCTCAATGCTTACTCTTTAGTTATCGGATGACTTTTCACTAAATATGCATGAAAACCTGTTCTTTTTCATCCATGTCACTTCACAAACCACCACCTAGTGCTACGATTGCCTAGGCTAGTTCTAGATTCTTTATAAACCAAGATGCAACAAAAGGAAAAATATCATGTTTTGGTTGGTATCAGACTTAGGCCTTGATTTTGCATTGTTATAATCAATCCTTAAAATACAAGAACCTTGCAATTTCCATCAGACACCTGCTTAGGAAACAAGGAGCTGCCTTTTCTATGAGCAAGGTACTGTGCCTTGTAATAAGGAGACTTAGTCCCTATAACAAGGGACAAGTTTATAGTCTTAGATGTTAGATATTTATAATGTTCTCATATCATAGTCTTTCTCTTTGCTTATTTGATGCTTAAGTAGACGTATATCCACATATGTTGTCAGAACAATATAATTAAGTGTGATATTATATAATAAAAATAGTTTGTTGCACCATGTGTGCCTTGAAAACACGTAAACAGATTCCTGTGTGCAACAAGGCAACAATAATAATAAAAGCAGGTCATTTGTTTTAAATGGTTTGTTTTTAGGCTATAAAGGACATGGTTCATGTATGCTAGGCCTCAAGCATATTAAATGCTATTTCAACTTAATGCTGCATTTGTTTGTAGAGTGATGCATATTGAGAGAAGAATGAGTAGTTGTGACATGCAGGCAAATACAGATTTTTCTCTATTATTTATGCAACTTGATTTTTAAGAGTTTCCCTACTCTTGGCTGGTGCAGTTCATGGTTACTGGACAAAGACAGTAAAAGTTTTGAGCAAGAGGCTGTAGTCAATTATGATGGAGTGTCTAAAAAGATAGGGGAGCTCTGAGTTGTTAGGAAAGGGTGGGAAAGGCTATGGCCATGTGTAATCCTAGCCACTTAAATGGAATGATTAGAGGCTTCATGCCAATCTCGCATGGCTGGATACTAAGCCTTTTGCATTATATGGAGTAAAACATGTGGTTGTGAGGATACATTTCTTGGGCTACAGGCATTTGATATTTCTTTTAAATGAATGCTCTTTGTTTCACTCTTCTTTTCCTAGCTTCATTTATTGAGGAGCCAATTAATGGGTACAATACTTGACAATTTATGATTCTCCGATCTTTTAAGAAAATGAAATTACTAGAGATTTTAATCATGCTTTTATTACTTGGTTTAGGAAGACATTGGGAATTAGGAAGGTGATACGTAAGTGCCTAGACCTGTAAAAACCACATAAATGCTTGTTGGTAGGGGAAAAATGCTGAGATCTTGAAAGGTTTGATGGGTATCCTCAATTGGTAGTTCAGCTATTTACTGAGAAGAATATCATTATTATATCCTCAAAGCTTTTGGGGAAATAAATAATGTACCAAGCAAGAGGAGGCCCCTTTTTTTTGGCTAAGGAAATGAGAACTTTTTTGCTTGATAATAAAAAGAGAATTATCCTTTTCAATATCTTAATTTATACATTTCTTTAACATTAAACATTTTTCATTATTCGAGTGATGCAACTTTAGTGCCGTTCACCCTCAAATGCCTTATGTCATCAGTACACATCAACTGTTGACCATCATTCTTAGTCCTCATTTAAGGTTTTTTTGTTAACATTTAATAGGATATTATGTGAAACTAGATGCCGAGAGATCAAGTTCATGCAATAAAAGAATGTGTTGTTTTTTTCAATACTTAAAGGAAACAGCTAAAACAAATACTTTTGACTTTACCATTTTAACCACCTAGTTTAGTAATTGATTAGCATCCTAGGTTCTCTCTCAAGGGACTGTTTTGTATTCATCTAAAGTGCTTCCTGTCTCTATCAAGATCCAAAAGTATGCTTTGGTGAAGAATCCCAGCACTGAAAATGGAATCTAAAATTTGATGTAATTATGGTGCTTGTCTAATTTGTGGGTTTGATGAGGATATTGTGGACCACTGCTTCATACAAAGCATATTAGTAATATAACTGTAACAACTCCATGGATTGCCTTGAATAATGGTTAGAACATCTGAGGTAATGGTAAGATTCTGTAGACTGCTGGGCCAGATGGAATGGCTTAGGACATGCATCTAAAGGAACAAAATAAGAACTTATGTTGGTCTGATGTTCAATTTGGGTGTCAATTAGACAACAAGGAAAATATGATTTATTTAATTGGGAAGATTAATCTGTTGAGGGGACCCAATTTGTATTACTAGAATGGTACTGTTTTGTATATGTGGATTGACAATATAGTTGATGTATTTATTACTGACAGATGGAAATTAAAAAATGCAATAGCCAGTTGGTTTCCAATTTAGGAAGGATGCTTGATGTTAGTTTAAGTCCCCTGGGTGTTTAAACCTGACGAGGTTGTACTGATGGTAAACATTGATCATCATATATGGCTTCATCAAAGGTTGATTCTTAATGAAGGAGATGATGAATTGGTTGAGAGTATTTTGAATAAGTGGGTTCAGGGCTTGACTGTTGAAGCAAAATCTTTTTATCCTAGTTTGTCTAACCCTAGTTGTTATTCTTGGAAGACTAACTTTGTCTTGGTACAAGGACAAAGATGCTCTTGGAGTAACTATCAAGAAGCTGCCATATGCAATTATGCAACTAGAAACAGAACACGAGACTTTGGACTATGTTTCCATTGTTGGAGTTTGAACTGTGTCTCTGAAGTCTTGCTCTTTGTTAGTGTTACATCAGCTGTTTAATGCAGTAGCATGTTGTTAGACAGGACCAGATGGAGAACCCCTTGCATGCTAAGGGGCATGTACCATATTACTGCTACTTTTTGATCCATCTCCTTGTTGCGTGGTAAATGACCATCTAGTGAAAAATTAAAAGTTAAAAGATCGATGTCTTGTAATCGATTTTGTCAGTCGTATTAAAAATGTGAATGCGATATTGGTGAAAATAATCTAAAAAGGCAAACAATGCCTAGCGCCTACACAAAGTTATGCTAGCAAAAGTGCAATTTACTAGCTCTTAGCGAGTCCGCGATCAAATTGTTTTGCTCCACATCATAGGTAGTTGTGTATGTGTTGTCTTTTCTACCATATGATCAGTCTTCATGATATGGTTTGATCGATGTCGCACATATGTTGCTCATGGTTTCTGAGGATTGAATTACTCTTTCAGACTAAACTATCCAATATATATGCTTGGATAAGATACTTAAAGAAAGCCCTTTAGAAATTTAGGTTCAATTGGTGACAGAGATCCATAGACATTCATGATGTACCAGAGGTTAGATGGCCTAGTGCATTAGATGTTAGAAATTGTCAGGGTCAGTTCAATTTTTGCCTCCCCTACCTATTATATAGAATAACAATACTTCTTGAGTAGTTATGAAGTAACAAAATTCATGCATTGGATTCAGCTAAAACCTAGGATTATACCATTCCATCCTCAATCAAGTAAAAGTTTTAATCATGAATCCTAATCAGGCTTGCCACAGGTTAGGATGAGAAGCTAATACATGCTTCGAAATGTGAGATCCTAATTTTCTCTCTAGTAATTCTTATCTGCCAGGCATCTTTTATTGCCAGATGAAATGCTCCAGCGTCCAAACAGGACATTAGCAAATCAGACTTGGGAATTCCAACACCGTTACCATGAAGTTTTAAAGCTGTGACACTTCGTTCTTCTGTGACCTGGTTTAGTACTAAGGAATAGCTGAGACTCTTAGATCAAGCAAAAGATTTGGTTAGGTCAGGTTGTTCTCATCACTTGAAACAGGTTCTGGCATTCGATAGACACGTGATGGTTGGATTTAGTTTGTTAATCATTGTCGGTTCTTGGATGTTGCTGTATCTTAGGCTTCCTAATAGGTTGGGTCAACCTGTGATCCAAACCAGGACCTGACTTGGTGAGACCCTGTTCTTTTTTTCTATCTATTCATTTCATTTCAATAAAATATGTAATGATTTTTCTCATTATTTTGCTCATAAAATAATTTTTAGAGCAATTTGATATTATTTGGTGATTTTTTGCATCAGATTACCTACTTATTCATGATGGAAAATGGTTTTATACCAGTAGATATTAAATCAGACTCTCAAAGCAGTCAACTACATATTGAAAATATTAAATAGCATCTAGCATCCGAATATCAAAATACAAAATATCATCTAAGCCCATCATGAGATCTAGGATGGATGAGATTATTCCAATTTATGTAATTCTAGAGATTGTTCCAATTTATATAATGCACATCTCTCCTCTGTGCACCCTTCTTCTAGATAAAGCTGCAGATAATCTTATTGATATCATGAAGGATCCTATCTCGAATCCCAGCATGCCTATAATTTTGAATAGTATTATGAACTGAATTGATTTGGTCTTCTTTAAGCTCACTAGGAAGATTAGCTTGCAATAGAAATAGGATCTTTTGTACGGTAGAGTACTTGCCCAAGTGGTATCGTTTGTTGCTCAAGTGGTATATGGAAAAAAACCACCGACATGCAACTGTTATCAATAATAATGTGTCTGGATGGGGATCACTATAAAATGATCAGTTTTTTCTGTAAGATCTACTATATAAAATAATAGAGAGATAGATAAAAATATATGCAATAGTATCAATATTGGTTGGGTAAACTGAAGAGGTGGAACTAGAATATTATATGATAGGCACATATCTTAGAGACTTAAGAAAAATTTGTAGAATAATAGTAAAATATTGTATAGCTCAAAGTTCTAGGCAAAAACTAAAATTCATGAAAATAAATTAAATATGAGAAAAATAAGAATATTAGGATAAATATGTGGTACAACTAGAAAAGATAGATTAAGAAGTGAATATATTAGAGAAGTTGTAGGAGCTGTGTAACGACATAGTAGACATGTGTAACGATGAAAAAGTTCTAGTAAAAAGAAGTAATATAGTTTGTGGTGAAAATTATAAGAAAAAGATGAGAAGATCTAAAGTAACATAGTAGGAGATTGTGAAGAAGGATGTAGAGAATCCTAGCATCAGAGATGGCCCTAATTAAGACTTCTTGGCAAATGAGGGGCCAAAATGTGGATTGTTATGATTATGGTTTGGAGAGCCTTATAGTTAGTACTCATTCACCTATAACTAAGGCATGGTTTCATCTTAGTTGGATCATTGGTAGAATACATATAAGTATTACTACTAATTGATATGACATATATAGTATTTTGATTGTTATTGTTTTGACTAATTTAAACCAATGTGTCCGGAGATATTGATCAATGGATATGAAACTACATATTCAAAACTCTTTCATCCCTATTTTCTCTCCATCAATAGGTTTCTTACTCATGGTAGATGGTAATAGATCGGAGGATATTGTATTGTGGTAAATTGGAGGCTACTGGCAATGATGATGGGGAGCAACAACTTCAACCATGGTCAATAATGACATGAGAAGGAATGATTTAGGGCAAGGAAGAGGCCTCAGCAAGATCCTTTTGAACTTATATTATTGAGATTGGCATACAATGTACAACTTATGTTTCCTTTCACCCCAAAAAGAGTAAGCCTAATATGTGGTATCGATTCATTCTCTCAAAATTTAACCTTCTAAGTTCAATTGGTTAGTTAGCATAGACATTTCTTATATAATGCTATAGTATCTCCTAAAAAGAGCGAGCTAGAAGATTATTATTAATTAGAAATCCTTGGCTTTGCTCAAGTATCCAAGATCTCAACCCACATACAATGTGGGACTAAACATATATACACATGGATCCTCATATACTCAGCCTATTTAGGCTAGTGTCGTTACCGGGAGAAGGATCCAAGTACAAATGCCACACAGGCTCTTGTTTAGCTCCAAAAGGGCCTCTGACGCAACTCCTACTTATATAGGTTGTGGGATAGTTGGCTCTAATATAATTTATAATTATCCATGGCCTTATCTGAAAAAAGAACTAGCTAGAAGGTTATCAATTGGGATCTCCAGTCCTACTTAAGTATCCAAGATCTCTTTAACACACTTAATATAGAACTAAATATATGCCCATAGAGGTTCTCATATACTTTTCCCATCTAAAACTCTAGCTTTCTCACTAGGAAAACTGGTCAGCTCCAAAAAAAGCTTATGCTGTAGTGTCCCCTAGCAGTCATGAGCTGAGTTACTACATCTGATCATTTTAAGCATTAGGATTTAGCGATTAAGCAAGATGATATCAACACCTAAGTTATTGGTGGTCATGACATTGAAACCCCTTCATGTCAATTATTTATTTAATTAACCTTTCATCTTACCTTATTTTAGTCTTTATGTGCACATGAGGTAGTTGTCAACTAGAGTTGATATTAGAGATAAGAGGGACGATTTCTCCTTTCTTTACCATAATGGTCTTTGTATGGAACATGAAATTGGTGATTACCTTTCAAACCTAAAGCCTCTTTTTTTTTTTTTTTTCTTTCTTTCTTTTCCCCCTCGACGAAACAAATGAACAGCCATTTTGGTCATATGCTTCATTATATGGATGTGAGCAATGATTGCGTGAGAAATATCTTCAAAAAGTAGCAGTGATTTCTTTATTTCCCATCTGGCCTTCTACTTTGGTCAACTCCATAGCCTATTTTCTCTTTTCAAGTAACTTGAACTAACTCGGCTAATGAGCCAATGATTTAGACCATGTTCAATTTTTTTTTTTGGCAAAATCGAACCAAGTTCTGTCATGGTCATGATAGACTTGGTTTAGACCTGGCCTACAGCCAGTTCAAATATTTATACCTTTTGATTAAGAATCAATCACTATTTTCTTTTGATAGCATAACTAATGCAACTCATATGCTGAAACATGCTTGGTTTTGTCCTGTCCGAATAAGGAACCGAGTCGGGTCGAGGTCACCCGACCTTCCGTCTGACCCGATCCATTTGCACCCCTACGTACATATACACACATGTACATAAAAGAATATTGTCACCACCAAGGTGAATATACAACCAAATATCATGCACAGCATTATATGTATAACTGTAACATCAAAGTTTGCACATGGAAGGAGAATTTCTATGCTATGCACAACGTCATAAAGAAATCCAGAATTTGTTTTCCTGAGAAGATATATGATAGAGAGAGTATGAGTAATATAATCATGTCAAGTAAAATAACAATCAATCTCAATATACTTGGCACCATCATAGAACCAACTGTTGGCTCTTCGAACAATACTCGAGTTCTCAAAGTAGTGAGGTGGGTCTGCCAACAACAATCACCCATGTCAACAAGCGATTATTTCAATCAAGCAACCATTACACTATTATTGCAATGGCACCATACTCTACTTTATCACCTAAATAAGAGATTTATTTTCTAAGCTTCCAAGAAATGCAAGAATCACTAAGGCAATAACTAATAATACGGTGGCAGTTAATAACATATACTGGCCTAGCTAGCATCAGAGTATGCTCTAAGCTTAAGCAAAGAAGAAGAGGAGAGATATAAGCTCCTAGTAATGCAACAACGTAAACAACCTTAGTTTACCCTAAAAACTTAAGCTATGATCGTATTAGGCTTAGTAAATCCATCTTCTAGCATGCATCTTGGAATGCGCACTCTAAGGGATAAATGGGTTGGGTCAAAATGAGAACCTGGTTGACTAAATAAATAATTCCTTTGGGGGGGATTTGAACTCACATTCTCCAATAATCTGAGCTTTGATACTAAGTTGGAACAAGAGAAAAAAAAAACAGAGTATGCTCATATGTGCAATGTAAATTAAGATACATGTCATGGGATGCCCCACATTACTTCACAAGCTTGGGTCGATCTCCACCCAATAGTTTAAGTTTTTTAGTATAATCAAACCACATAATTAGATAAGACGCCTGCAGATGTTGAGTCCATTACCAACACAAACTTGTGATATCTCAATCCGAGAGTCAGTAGCCAGAAAATCATTAAACTTCAAAAAGTAGTCTCTGACTTCGGCATCAAACTCAGAAATTGGAGTACCCACTGGAGCAACCACACGACCAGACCAAAGAATATCATCATAGACAATAACTCCTCCAATCTTCACGAGTTTAAGCAAGCGTTCATGGTATTCTCCATAGTTTAATTTGTCAGCATCAACAAACGCATAATCAAACAACTCACCTTCCTTTACCTACAGTTGTCAGTGGAATTTCGTTATCATGATCATATTGCAGTAACTTCCTATATAGAGAGTTTCACTTACAAATTATCTTGTTTGAAAACCCAATGATAGTTTAACCATATGGTGGCATTGTAGTTTTAGACAAAAATATTGTTTTCCATTCAAGCATTCCACTTTTGTTAGGTTCTTCAAAGGTTTACATTCAAAATACAAATCAGAATAGAAGCAACATGCTTGCTTGTCAAGAGATGAGGGCAACATATTTTTCAAAAGCTCGAAGCATATATGAAGAGTGTCGAAGAGAATGGTAATTTTTATGCTTACTTTGTATAGTGGTGGTATTAAGATAAGATGATTTCAAAGTAATTTGATCCAGGCTTGACAAAATAGACCCCTACATTTCAGCTATTATTTGTATAATTTAACTGAGTAAATCACACAAATCCCTCTGAGGTTTATGTTTATTATACTTACACCCAGTAGTTTGTAAAATTTACACTTACACCCTGTTAAATTAACGATGTTAGTGAATCCAAAAGGAAAAACTTACGTAAATCTATTTTATAAAATCTCTATTGAGGGAAAGCGGAAGAAAGAAGGAGCAATTCAAGAATTCTCATTGATAGACTTTCTGATTATTCCCATTAAAAAAATGGCGATAAGAAAGCTGAGAAACAAGCCAATAATTGAGGCATTTAAAACAATACCCGTATTCAATGATGAAAGATACTCAGCACTTATCTTTAGAAGAAAAAAAAATAAGTGAAATGGACTATGCAGTATGGCCTGTGCAAATTACTTTTCAAGATGTGGAGTGGATGATCTCACAAAGATGAAATATCAGTAGTTTTCCATTTACTGATCCCATCTTTCACGAAATCGATTCCTTTTTAAAATTGTCCTTGAATAAGGAAGAGGATATAGACATTTTCTTAAATCTTTGGGTCGTTGTTATGTCACGTAAAGTTATTTTGCTATAATAAATTTTTTTCTAACATAATATTTGGATCTCATTTAAAGTTAACAGTTTGACTAATGTTCTATTAGGTTATAGGTTAAAGTGTTGGATAAAAATAAATCTCAAAGGGGTAAGCCGTAAGCGTAGGTTTTTCATACTACTGGGTGTGTAAATGTATTTACTCCAAATCTGAGAGAGATTTTTGTAATGCACTCTTTAAGTAAAGATAGTACTTAGTGAATAAATAAAATACAAAATGATTAGAAAATAAATTAATTTTGCACTCTTTGACAATAAATAGACTTTATGTTGGGAGTCTAATTCAAACTTAGATTAAAAGTTTGAGAAGATCTTGTCTTGAGTCATAGGGGAATTCAAAATTCTTACACGGATGAGACTGATCACACCTGATTAGTGAAAAATTCTTACACCAATCATTTTTTCATTTACGAGTGCGTATTACACAGAATTTACAAGTGGATGAGTTTTCTGTTGGTACGACATGTGGTCATAGGAACGATTGGCGGTTGTAGCATGACCTCAAGAGTACCCTTTGATTATAGCATATAGAGGTGTACCAAACCCACCATTTGAGCCAGAGCAACATTCATTCTTTAGGAAGAGTAGGTAAGGTATAATGGCTTGGTGAATTAAGTCATCTAGTTTGGGCTGTGCAGTGGTTGAAAGGTTGTTATCAATATGAACCTCCGCAGACTAGAGGTGTCATATGGCCATGTTTTGAGCTCTTTATTGGATAAAGATGGGAATGTAATCTTGGATAAGTAAATGACAAATGAGATACAAGTGGTGAAGAGCTTACCATGTGAATAGAATGGTACTTGGCTTGGTAGTGTTTAAGTGGAAAGAGAATGGCTGTGTGTCAGAGTCTATATAAAAAGTGAGTTCAGCAGTATAGATTTAGAGAGTATTTAGTAGTAAAATAATATATTGTTTTGTGTGGTGCTACCATTCTAAATTTCAGCAATGAGGCTCTATGCTTCCTCCATGATTTTTATGTTACTAGTCTTTTGACACATGAAATACACATGCAAAAGTCAAAAAAAGATATCAGATTATCAATTTGATCATAATTATGCAAGTATGTAGGCTAGTCGATATCTTGATGTATGCCATATGTATGCTTTATTGACTTAAAATTTCAATCAATTAAAATATATTTAATTATCGACAAAGGATATTGACAAGTGCCAACATTCTACAAAGAAAACAACCTTTAAATTTGAGTAAATACGTATAGTTAGAAAAACAAGCATCCACATAAGCATATATAATTTTGGAGTTGCAACACTCTAATTCACAACATATTATATCATGCAAAAGATTACAAACTCAAGTTTCTAAATGATTAACACAGTTTGGGACCAATTGATAATTGCTATTGGGGACCCTATGGAAAGAATGAAATGATAGAATTTTCATTGGAAAAATAAAGCTCTGGTTTTGCTCTTATGCAAATGGCTTTGGAACAAGAAGCCTAACAAGTTCTACATATCATCGAAGATTGATTAACATGATAAGATATCAAAACCAAGTTTACTGAAGGTCATCAATTCAAATCCGTCCAAGCCAATTATTAATTAATTACCCAACTCCGATGTCATCTTATACCTGTTATAGTCTCCAAATGGATGATTCAAGCTGCATGTGAGATGTTAACCCAATATAAAATGTTAACCTATTTTCGGTCAACTAGCAAAATAAAAAATATCAAATGCATAACAGGTTATTTTGTTTAGTCACTATGGAAAATGGTCTAAAAGGTCATTATCCCTGTTGTATAACAGCTATGATAATAAAATAACAGCCAAATAATTGCCTTTATTTAAATGGTTCATTATTAATATATAAAATAGAAAAATTATGGTATTTGTAACTTCAAGCACTCCTTTAAGATTATATTATGAAGACCATTATGCTACACCATGATACTTTTGTAATGAGGATGCATCAGATTTAACCTATTTTAGGACTTACACAGTATAGATACACTGGAATGAGCTACAGACTGAGAAATTTAGGAGTCAATTGTTTTTTCTAAATTTTTTAACTTTAATTGGTTGGATTGCATAGTCTTCTCTATTATCTAACTGCAACTGAAGGGATTGGTTTAAGATAATGAGAGTGAGATATCAATAAGAGTCATAATCTTTTCTCAAAGTTAACATAAATAAGAGTTCTAACCCTTTTTTAAAAACAAAGTAAAGAAGAGTCCTAGCCCTTATATAATAATTCTATCTACTTAAAAATCATCCCATTTCATGGCAGTCATCCAAAAGCAATAGCAAGATAGCAAGATACCTATTCACTCATGCAAACATGCATATCTATTTGTAACAAAAGGAAGATGTAGATTTTATTTCATGGGTCTCTTTTGTTTTGATAGATCTCTCCTTAAAAGTGGGCATAAAATGATTTAATAAATTTGGCAATTATGCTAATCTATATTTTTTTGGCTTAGCTCTATTTATCATATAAAACATTTTTCCTTTGCTCGAACTCAAATATTTTATGATTTATATCCAGGACACTTTTATTTTATTTTTTTGTTAATTTTTTGTTTCTCCAAACACATGCAAAGCTTTGCAAGGGATATCTATGTGGCTTAACCTATGTTAAGCTCTTTTTTATTAATCAAAGACACAACTCTTGCTTTTATTGCTAGATTAAAAGATAATTACAATACACCACAAAAAATATTATGCTTGATATATGAGGAAAGTTACCTCCTGGAGCATTTTATCAAGAGCAGGGAGAGCTTCTGATTCAATAAAATTAATCTTGTCTTCAACTCCCGCTTTTTGAATAAATGGTAGTCCTATCTCAAAGTATGATCTGTTAATGTCGATTGCTGTGACCTACAATAAAGTATGAACAAAAGGATAAAGGGTCATGAACACCAAATTTTTATAGTTCAAGTTTTTCAAAGATATTCATGTTCGAGCATTGTTTTCTGACATGCATTCATAACTTCAATAATATTGTTTAATCATAAGTTTTTGCAAATTTGTTTAAATGTATCTTTTCTGAATAAACTCAAAATATAACCAGTTAAATGCAAAATAAGTTGCGCACACACAGACATACATGTATATAATATATATATCAGTATGTATGTAGAAACATACATATCGACTAGACTATACATTAAAAATCTCTAGTAATAGAGCTTTTGATGTCCATAACCTCATACAAAACAAAGGGAAGGTAATTTCCTTTTCATCCTTCACTTTGCTTTACTCTGGACTTTAGTTTTGCAAACAATGCCATTGAGCACATATTGAACATCAGTTATATATCCATTTAAAAGATTACACATTTAATTTAGCTTTTCTTTATCTATTTCTTACATGTGTTTTCAGAAATATATTAGCGGTTAGAGAATGGATTGGACACCGTAGGTACCCTTTTTTTGTGTTTCTTGTTCAAGGACTAGGATGTTGTGTGTGTAAGGAGGCAGCTTATTAATGATTCAACATAATGTTTGCTCCTATCTAATTTAAACATCCTATCATGTATTTTTCACATATTCATAAAATTGAGGCCAATTGTTGAATGTGTAAGAGATATCCTAAGGACCAGTATCTCAATAGCAACCTTGTCTCCATCTTGTAATAATTCTTAAGATCTAAAACACATGATGAATGAGTAGTAAGCTATTTTTAGACCTGCTCTAATTCTGGAACAATAAGCTACTTCTACTTATGCACCTATTACAGATATGAAGTATAGGTGTCAATGTCTTAGAGACTAAAGGAGGTGTCAGTGTATGCACTGAAGGTCCATGGAAGATCCATATTTTCTATTCTAGATATTTCAGGTTTTTAGATCAGAACTAGTAGTGTGATTTATCTTGGATGAGCCATCATTGACTTTGTATTAATTATATCTTTTACCAATAATTTAATGTAGTATGTCGTCTGACTCTTTCGAAATGTGTTCTAGTTAGACTATAACTAAAAATTAAATTTTTAGTAAATATTTAATGATTCCAAATCAATGATGGATCATTTTAATCAAAAATCTGCTCGGGGTGATCATGATCTAGGCATTATAAATGCCTAAAACCTGAAAATCATATGTTCCGTGGCCACATACCTGTGCATAAAATAGGTAATGAAATTACTGGTAAACAGAAACAAGGGAACACAACATTATTTTAATGTGCTAAGGAGTTGAAAAACCTTGCCCTCCGTCGGTAATGCTAGTGCTGTCGCAAGGAGTGAATAACCTGTGAACACACCAAGCTCAAGTGTCTTCTTTGCATTCATGAGCTTTAGAAGTACAGAAAGATGTTGGCATTCCTCCGGAGGCACCATCCAGAAATGCCTGCGACATCAAAAAAAAAAAAAAAGAATTCAAAAAAAGTGGACTGGGAGGGTGGTCTAAATGCTAATTATAATTGACTCGCATAAGGTTAAGTATTAATAGATTGACAACTTAGAATAAGATATATCATCATACAATTCATTTAATATAGTCAAAGTTCCCTATGCTGTCCTATGATGTATGCAGTTTCAATTTTAACCAGTCTTTAAATAGTTAATCTTATTTACCATTTGTTACACATAACTAGTTAAAGATTGAAATCTCCAGAAAAGTTAGTTAAAGAATTCACTAATCATCTGGATTTGGATTAGCTAAATTAGTCTAGCAATGTTACTTAAGAATACCAAATCAAAAGAAGGTCCAATATTAGTTTGAGGGTCATTATTAGACACAACAATGTCTGATGAATGAAGAACAGCGAAATCAAACTATCATGACATAGTTAATATATTGGACGAATGTGATGGTAATTTCAGATCCACTTTATACAATAAAGAATATATCTCGTTGGCTATTATACTCTACAAAAAAAAAAAAAAAAGGGATTTCTCACTGTTATCAGGAATGATAAACAGGGCTAGGCTAGTGTTTCTTGGATCACAGGTAAATCTTATTTTAAGCAAGTTAACACATCAGAGCATCGGATTTTAATAACGCTCATGGTCTGTTTGGATATTCCTACAGGATTGGAGCTTGTTGACCCATCAGCCATCTAGCTTCCATTTTTTAGGAACCAGTCAAACCTAGCCCGAATCCTAGCTTTTGGGCTGCAAGAACAAAAAAAAGATCAAAGAAAAGAAAAATTTATGAAGGTTTTTTTTTTCTTTCCATAGGATTTGAGCTAGGTAGAGTTTGGTTGATACAGGGTTATACTTAAATGGACGGCCCAATCTTAGAGGAATAGGTTTCCTGAATTTTTAGGGTAGAGTTCTATTTTTAGGGTCAGGTCTAGGTTTCCTAAATTCTAACCCGACTCGATTCGATCTATTTGAAATTTAGGCAATTTTAGGTTTCTAATCCTACGATCTGACCCAAAAAGAAAGCTGCTATAATGTGATAGTTCTTCTGGCAATTCTCTCTAGTGCCCATGAAAAATGAGGTGAGGCTTATGGTCAACAGCAATGCTGTTACAATCAGGATCATAGAATCACAATCTCTACATCATGCAAGGGGGAGTGGTTCATGGTTCACAATGCAACAACAATGTTGTTAGCAAAGAGGCAGTCAACTTTTGGCGTAACGGGGCTCTGGACCACACCCTCGATAATGTGTGTGTGTGATGGCACAAGCATCTTCTGATAATGGTGATGTCTTCAAGTCCCTGTCCAAAACCGTTATTTAATATACCACAACAAAAATAGTTGTCTTTCTGTTTTCCTATCCATGTTTGATTGAATAGTTTGAAGACAAAATATAATGTGTGTTATAAGATATACATTATTAGCTGATACCCGCTTCAATGGAGACTAATAAGAGATTTAGTATAATATATATGTATGTATATGTATATATATGTACATGTACATGTGTATATGTGTACATGTGTACATGTGTACATGTGTACATGTGTACATGTGTGTGTATATATATGTGTACATATATGTGTGTATATGTGTACATATATATATATATGTGTACATATATATATATATATATATATATATAAGTATTATTTGATCACACTTAAGTATTTTGCTTTAAACAGTTATTGCAATCTCATGAGGACTGTACACTAAAGGAGACATCATGCCATCAACAGTTGCACCAAAGTACAACTTCGGTCATGATTAATGCCTTGATAATGTGCAAATTTGTAATAATTATTTCTTCGGATTCTAACAGAAACTGGCCCGGATCCAAATTTTTTGGGTTGAGACTAGATTATACATGGATCCGACCTGAATGATCTGTTGATCAAAAATTGTAGCTGTGGACCTGACACAATCCGACCCCGATCTTCTATTGGGTTGGGTCTGAGTCCAATATTAGAACCTAAGCAAAGAAACTGAATTGGATCGGAGTCACTCATGACTCGAACCAACCTGACCCATTTGTACCCCTAATCATGTTGTATACTCTATTACATAATGATACAATAACACATTGCAATAAAGATAAACATGAACTGGTTCCCACTTCGCAACACTCCTCGAAAGGAGAGAGAACCAACCGTACCCACAAAAAAAAAGGTCAAAAAGAGCTGTACAGAGAAACAAGGTAAGTGAGGCCCTTAGCTTTGTAACCGAGCGGCTGGGACAATGTTGAGCTGTTCGTGCTCACTCTGTGCCTTTGGAATACCCTCTTTCATGTTAATTCAGTAGGAATTCCTCTTGCCCAACCATGAAGAGATGCATCAATAGCATGGATAAAATCACAAGATATTTTCAGATTTCGTGCTTCGAATTATTCTTTATTTTTTCCACAAAGATATCTAAAATAACTACATAACAATGTAATCAAGCCATCTCACTGCTTTATAATTTAATGTTTCCATAAAATTAAATAGTTAAGATTCAGCAATCTAAAGGTTTGGAACTTGCCACTCTTGTTTCTTAGTCACCTCTCTCAATGCCTTAAGTTGTTCGTGCTCTCGTGGATAAACACTTGTCTCCAATATATACTGGAAAAAAGAGAAAGAGAAAAGATTAATTAGAAATAATGGGGCAAAAAAACCCTCCATAAAGAAAGAAAGTTCTCTTTATTTTAACTTTTCAGAAGTGAAAAAATTCGGAGAAAAGAGAAACTCCCTTTTTTTTCTTATTTTTTCCTTTTCTTTTTCTATTCTCTTGCATCTCTTCTCCCTTCTCTGTGTCTTTTTTCTTTTCTTCTCCTCCTCCTCTACAACATATCCCAAAAGAAATCATGAAGAAGAAAAAGAAGAAAAGAGAAGCGACCTTGTAAAGGGCATCATTCTGCAAGAGATGTATTGCATGTCCTGCCGGGATAGCCATTGATGTTCTTCCAGGGTTCCTTAATGGAGATCTCTTAGTCTGGCACCCTCTCCTTCCTCCATATATATATATATATATATATATCCCCTGGGCTGTGACTTGATCCACTAAGATAAAAGAATATATATATTTCTTGATGCCTACTCGATCACCATGAGAGGTGGTAGGTGAGGGTGGCTATGATTAGGGGTATCCACACCATTTTGCAACCAATGGATACCTTGCAATTTTTTTTTTTTTGCTTTTCTTCCTCCTAAGGAACATAAAAGAATTCATTTCTGTAATTGGCTTCAATGATGATTCCATCAAGATGAGCATTTTTAAAACGTTGGCGTGCCTCACGCGCAGCAGTAGCTACTTGGATAATTTATACTTTCGAGCTGTTTTTTTGGTAGGGAAGTGACAGCACTGCAGATTTTTTTTTGATCGAGGAAGTGACAACACAAGAGAACTTCGGCAGCATACGACTGCTGAGGTCCGTAAAAATCGAAATAGTCGATATATAGAAGAAGGCTCGCAAGAAATTCATTTATTGAAGTGTTTTTGTCAGAAAAGCGAAAACACAGTATAGAACAAAATTTTTTTAACAAAGTAGTGAAACCAGCTCTACTCTTAGGCGAATGAGATGGGTACCTAAGCTCGGGCTTCCAAATATATTTATTATAATAAATTCTAAGATGAGAATCTAAATGCATTAATATTTAGATACCTCACTCAAATACTACGTATCTTTATAACTATAAATACATTTAGGCCTCCAATTGCATTTATATTAGGACGTATCTTTTACTTAAAAAATTTATTGTTTCTTTTCTTATTTATGCACGGAGGTCTCCAAATGAATTGAGTCGTTTTTAAGGATGGCATTTTCTAAACGAAAACTGTAGCATGATATAGGCTTAGGCTTATCGTTTAGAGGTATTCGAAACTATCTCTTTATATGGGGCGGTCTATTTTGCCGTTATCTAGATTGGTATGACGTGTACTGATGGTCAGATAACGGCCGATAGTTGCTCTGTTCGTGTGCTAATTATAGTGCTGCTACAGTTGCTAGTTGCCCAAACTGTCCATCCTTATTGGTACGTATTGGTCAGCACTTTGACTAGGACTGAAGTCGTGCGGTCCGAGCTACATAAGAAAAGTTGGTCTGGTCCAAAAAGGTGTCAATATTTTCCTTGTTGATGCCAAACAGATTTCATCGGCAGTTCTATGCATCTTAAAGTTACTATGAAGGGAAAAACTTGACATCATCTTCTCGCAATGATAACGTTTAGTTTGCAAAAGCAAACTAGAATGTAGTCATTTGATGTGTAATTGGAAGAATCGAATATTTTATTATTTCTAGTTGGAAAAAAAGCAGGGGACTATCCTATGACATCCCCAGAGCAATAGAGAGAGACAGAGAGTAGGTTAGGGATTGGCAATTTCGATGGATCGACTAGGGCTAAATTCAACTTGGACCATAACCATAACCGATCATTCCAGACATAACAAATGCAAATGCAACTGTGTTGCCCAGTAGATACAACCCAAGAGGGGGGGTGAATTGGGTCTTTTAAAACTTTTATGCTGCTTCTAAAACTTTTTGATTAACTATGCTAAGTTGTATAGATGCACAGTGAAAGTTAAACTTAGCAAGGGTTTGATGTATAGACTTCGACTTGATTAAATATGCTTGCAACTAAAGGATGTGCGGATAAGAATTAAGCAAGCAATTTATCTAAGTAAGTAAGTGTGTTAGTTAGACAATAACTAGAGACATTACAAACACAAAGGACATATAGTGGTTCGGTGCACCCCAGCACCTACATCCACTCCCCAAGACCTCTTGGGAATTTCACTATAATCCTACCGATTACAGCCGGTTGTTTTACAAGCTCACAACCCAACTTGTTGTTTTACGAGCGCACAACGAACTCGGTCGGTTTTCCCAGGCTCACCGACTAGAACCAACCCCGATTGTTTTCCCGGGCTCACAATCAAACCCTTACACGTTGGTTTTACCCTCGGCTCACCAACAAACCTTAATCCCGTTGGTTTTCCCTTTGGCTCACCAACAAACCTTAATCCCGTTGGTTTTCCCTTTGGCTCACCAACAAACCTTACACCGTTGGTTTTCCCTTTGGCTCACCAACAAACCTTTAACCCCTTGATTCAATCCCTTGATTGAATCAAGTTACAAGATATTAAAACAAAGAATAAAAACAAATCAAAGCTTCTTAAACAAGCAGATATGACAATATAAACAAATAGAGTAAAGAGAAGCCCTGAAACGAGTTTTGAAGATGGAGGAGCTCGGCTTCTTCTTTACTTGATCCTCCTCTGATTTGGCATGAAGTAGAGGATCCCCGAGGCAGCACACGGATGGAGAGGAAGCTTTCGGATTCACTTGGATGCTCTTCTTCTCTCTATTTCGTTTTGGATGGCCCTTTTGTGCTTGTGGGAGATTTCCTTTGTAATCTCTTTGAGATCTCTTTCCTAGATGATCTCTCCCACTTCCATGATCTCTTCCCTAGCTCTCTTCTTGTTTTTATAGCTTTAGATGGCGTGGAAACAAGAATATAGCCGTTAGAGACAAAAATAGAGCCGTTGGACACAGTCTGCACTTCCTGACAATATTACCGTTGGGATCGGAGTCGACTCGCGCGATCAGGAGTCGACTCGCCTGTTGCAGGAGTCGGCTCGTGCTTTACTGGAGACGACTCGGCCACTGTTCCAAATTTGAATTAAAGTGCATGCCTTGACTGGGAGTCGACTCGTCTTAACCTGGAGTCGACTCGCCAACTTCTGGAGCTGACTTGGCAATTTCGGAGTCGGCTCATCCACTGAAGTCCGTGGATCCAATTTTGAATTTGATCCACTCGAGTCGACTCGACTGTCCTGGGAGTCGACTCGAATCTCAGAGCCCGAACTCCCGATCCTCTGTCTTTTGGCTCATCCAGTCTTGGAGTCGACTCGAACTTCCTCGGAGTCGACTCGGCTCTCAGTTTCTGAAAGTTGGTCTTCTGCCTTTTGACGTGAAGCTATCGTGGAGTCGACTCGAGCTGTCTGGGAGTCGACTCGAATCTCAGAGGCAGTAACTTGATCTTCTGTCTGTTGATGGTCGCGCAGTCTCGGAGTCGACTCGTGTATTGCGGGAGTCGACTCGAATCTCAGAGTCCATGAAATGCTCTCTGACTTTTTCTTTATGTACCGCTGAGAGTCGACTCTTGCTTTCTTTGGAGTCGACCTGCCAACCATCGGAGTCGACTCGCGTTCCACTGGAGTCGACTCGAATTTCAGACCCGAAAACTGCTCTCTGACTTTTCTGCCTGTGACTCCTAGGAGTCGACTCATACTTCCCCGGAGTCGACTCGGTAAACATTGGAGTCGACTCGAATTCCTCAGGAGTCGACTCGAAGACTATTCTTTCGAATTTTTTCTTTGATTTTACTCCTCCAATTTGAACCTTTTGAACTTTAAACTTGGGCCAATGAATTGTAGCTTTCTTCTAACTTTTCTTGAGAGCTTTTGGAGGCCTTCTTGTGTTCTTCCAACTTGCTATGTTCCTTGCAAAATAAATATCTTTCTCCTTGTAACATAAACATTAGTATCTATACTTCAAGGTTTTGTGATCATCAAAATCAATCTATGAATCAATCTTTGGGTCATCAATCTCCCCCTTTTTGATGATGACAAAACTTGGAGTATATGCAATATAAAAGATATTGATTTCTAGAAGTAATACATAGCTAAGTTGCATGAAGTAGAAAACATATATATGTAAAAACATACTTCATGATAATGCTTTAGATTTAATCAGCTTAACACAATTAACATATTTAAATTTTAAGCTGATTTGTATTCAATTCAAAGTAATAAAGCATTATGAGTATATATAGCATATACTTAGATATTTCTCCCCTTTTTGACAACATCAAAAAGATAGTGAAACATTAAGCACAAAGATCAGAGCAGAACACATCGAGTGTGAATTCAAGAGGTTTTCTAATTTGATACCACAGATAGTTTTCTAATCAAGTGTAGGTGGAATCTTCCTTAGGTTAATTCAAGAAGTACTACAAATGATATTCAAGGAAAAACATGAGTGGAAATCTAACCTCTCTTCACTGAGTATGAAAGCTTGTTCGTTTAAGACCTTTTGCCCAATCTATTAAGTATTTTATCAACCATGAGAGCAATTTAATTAATTTTCTTAATGACTTCAAAGTTCTTTTATGATAATAGGAGCATTGGGGCACAAATATCAAAATATACATTCATGCAATTTTTGATACATCTTAGAGCTCTTTTAAAGACTTTCTTTTATTTTTTTAGAAAATAAGCACAATTTGATACATAAAATAATGAATTTGCACAAAATTGAAGTTCCAAAAAGCAAGCCAATTAGAGCTCATTAGTGAAGTTCCAAAAATAGATTTTCTAAGAGATACTCAAGAAAATTTAACACATTATTCTCCCCCTTTTTCATTAAATTAGAGGCTCTTAAGATTTGCAATTTGGTTCAAGAGTGATGCATGAGATATACTAACCAAATAACACGCCTCAAGGTGTATCATACAGATTTTCAGATTTAAATTTCAGATGATACATATTGGAGAGTATTAGAATCACTTTTCATTTAGTGTTCTTTCTCTCTCCTTTAGTTATAGATTTATGCGATTAAGTTCCATAAGACCTCTCCTTCTGAAATTTTCTTTCTCCCCCTCAATTGATCATTCCATTTAAGAGTTTAGAATCCTAAGATAATGTTCAATAAGATTGTCAATCTCAAAAATATATTTCAGCTTATTTTCATAAGACTCAAGGTTTGAGATAAGACAACCTTTATAGAACTCATCTCAAGGAAATTAAAGCATGTCTTGCAATATAAGGAGGTTCATCAAAATCAATCCATAAAATTCAAAGTATGCATCAAAATAAAGTGTCTTTGGGATAGGATACTGAATATCTAAAGCTCCCCCTCAAAAGATGCATTCTTCTTTAATCATTTTAAATTGTTGAATTTCAGATTTTAGTGATAAACGTGAATAACACTGAAATTCTGTAATATCGAGAATGTAAAGTAATCTAGTATTATTCCAAAATTTGTAGTAATTACTCTTTCTAATCCTTTACGAACAAGTTATGCTTTCTCTTAATCTTAGAGAAAATGTATAGAAATATTAATCAGAAAATGATTCATTTGAAGCTCAATTTCTTTCAAAAGCATTTACATTTTCTTTCTTTTAGAGTCATTTGAGTGAACTGAAATATTTCTAGTTTTAAGATCATTCACTCTATTGATGGAAGTCTTTAATAATGTAGGAGAGAAAAACATATAGATGATCATTGAAGTATATCTATTTATAGAACTCAATTTCTTAATTATAGTTTTTCTGCAATGGATACATGAAGCATAATAAATCTTTTTAATATCAAAATAAACTCATGTATTTAAAAATATTTGTTTGCAATTAAGATCATTGAAAGACACATCATTTAGACCAATATTAGTATACTTTGAAGATAAGAAATGATATGTTTCGGATGCGTATCGGAGCAATCAACCAAGGCATCAAAATTAATTCTGTTTTTCTTAAATTAAGATTTTATTTAGAAATCATATTGAGTTTAAGCTTTTATACAAAATCAGATTCTGAATTTCATAAAGATTTTCAATAGAGGCTTTTAAAGTCATAATTTGAGATATGGATCTTCCACATTGTAGCTCATCTTAAATTATTATGATTGAAGACACATATTTCACACATATAAGAGGATATTCAGAATATTTGTATTTATGTTTAGCACATTATATACCAAGGTTTGAAGGATAGAACAAACTCAATTCATTTTGCCTAAATAGAAATATCCTTCTCTTCTCCTTTTTACAAATTTATTCACCTTTCAGATTTTAACGATGATTGTGAATGACAAATCTGAAATTTCTTTTTAACAATACAAAAAAAAATTTATATAGTATTCCAAATATTCAATCAAATTATCCAAGCATGAAGCATTGTAAAACATTGAGAACCCATAAATCAAGACATCATACCATATGCACACTATATTAAGTGTTAAGTCATACATTAAAATAATAAGAACAAGCATGTCAAGGATCAAAATCAATTCTTTTCAAATAAACTCCTCCTATTTAAATATTATCTTGCATTGATTTCATCCTTAAATTATGTTTTCAAGTGAAAAAAAAAAACTTGATTCTTCTTATATACTTTCATTTACTTTGTCTTTCATTTTTACTTTCTTATGCTCTATACTCTATTTGCTCCCTATCCGGTGGAGTTGGGAAGGGGCACGAGGTACTACCACTAGCCTCCCTCTTGTGCCGTTCCTAATATGCCTTACACCGAATAGTTGGGTCAAATAGTGCCGGGTACTACCACTAGCCTCCCCATTGGCACCATCCCTATGATGAGCAATATAGAAAGGTTAAAATGTTTACTTCAAACTCTCCCTGTTTGAGTGTAATTAATTATAGATTTTATCCCTTCCAAATGTGCCGAATATATTATGCTTGTTTTGCTTTTCCTTAAGATTGAAGTACTTGCCTTTGCTCAGATTTTTCATTTCCTGAACAATGTCCATTTTCTTTTCTTTATCTCTCTCTCTTTTTGTTATTCTCAAGTAATCTACATGAAAGAGCAGAATAAAGAAATAATGAAATGTATCGTATAGAGGTATATCATGCAAACACTATTTTCATTATGCCCAAGAATTCGTAGCTTCTCACAAGTCATTCTAAATCAGAGTTTTAATCATATACTTGTGTATTTCATGGTTATGATACAGCCATAGAAATATTTTAGA
Organism: Phoenix dactylifera; assembly: GCF_009389715.1. Classification (NCBI taxonomy): domain Eukaryota; kingdom Viridiplantae; phylum Streptophyta; class Magnoliopsida; order Arecales; family Arecaceae; genus Phoenix; species Phoenix dactylifera. The sequence goes on from NC_052405.1 coordinate 16,382,459, forward strand.
TTGAGCAAACCATGAAACAATTTCTAAAAGTATAAGTCAGTCAATACACATATAGACATGATATCAAAAATTAATAATTAAAGAATTTAATCATGCCATAATAGGATTTAAGTTATTGACTTTGCTCAATTAATTTGTGAGAAAGGTATCTAAAATTACCTATTCATTATATGTTCTTCAAGCCAAACTAGATTTCTTATGTGTGAACTTTTGGCTGAAGAAGATCCTCTCTCTTGTTTGCATGTGAATGTTTAGTGTATCTTACATGAAGGTCATTAGTTTCTTTAAGATACAAAGCATTCATCCAACATATATATATTTTTTAATTAGATGACTCAATATGAGATATGACAATAGTTGCATGTTGAGTCACTTTATTCAAGAGATTGCCTAAATATAAGCAAGCACATATCACTTGAACTAAAGAGATAGTTTCATTAAATCAGATGGTTCAAGGACAAGCATGTGAGGCAATAGACAGATTTATCAAGGTCAAATCAATTTAGTTTAGATTCTATTTGCTTAAGATAATTATCAATAAGATGTGTTAACTAAGTTTTAATCAACTTATCTTAAACGTTTGTTTCTATCAAAATTCAGATTATGACGTATTTGTTATCAATAAAATATGATTAATTAAAGTTAGATTGAAGTCTTGCACAAGGTCACATAATGAGCATACAATCTGGTCTACTAGCTGTATGATAAAATAATTATTCTATCATGCTTCAATACAGCTTTAAACAATAGATCTACTTTGCTCATCCTTTACAATTTCTACAAGATGGGGTCATAGATATACCTTCTTCACGCCAATCTTCTATAAGAGTTTTCTTGTGGACTAACGTTGGTCAATGAAGATCCCCTTTCCTGTTTGTCTTAATTTGGAGTTTGAGAGAAGATGTTAATTCATTCATCATATTTCAAACTCACTTTGCAATATAACTCTTCATTAGTAGAACCAAAAATGATGTCATCAATGTGTGCTATGAGCAAGCAAGATATCATAGATTCTTCTTTTTGATGCATAGATTTATCACTATTACTTTCTATCAACAAGGTTACCTAAGCTTTTATATATCAAGCTTTTGATGCTTGTTTTAAATCACATATTGCTTTATCATATATGTAATGTGTAATTTTTAAATATGGTGGTTATTTAACATAGATCTACTTTTTAATGAAATAACCACATAGGAGTGAATTCTACACATTCATTTGACAGAATATAAAGCTCATGAGTCAAGCAAATGATAGTGGTGATCTTTACTTTTAATCATGCAAGAATCAAGATCTATTTCATCTTTTCTTGATTCAGTCTTTTAGTAGTTATCAATTTTTCTTCATTAAGTGCATTTCTGAAAAACTCAATTTTGTTATAATTATTAACAAGTTTTCAGATTGTTATATGTAAAAGATTAACCATATATAATTTGATCTTAGTATCTTGACAGTAAATCATTAGTCTCATAGAGAATAAGACGACTTGATATTTTTGCAACTAAAATCTTTTCATTGAATATTCTATATGCATTGCTTGATGAATGATATCCAAGGATAGACATATCTCTATCAGATTTGGCATTATTTTTCATAAGAACATATCAAGCATAACATGTACGACTGAAAAATATGAAAGATATGCAATGGTTCATTTTCCATTTTTCAGAAGATCAAAAGGAGTTTTCATCTAAAATAGATCTAATAGAAATCATATATATGACAAGCAGTGATGATAGCTTTTTAAAAATCATTTAAGTAGATGACTATCATACACAATTGTCTTTTTCATTTCTTCAAGAATTCTATTACCCCTATTTTACTTAAGATGTCCTTGGTGCTGAAATAGTTAATTTCTGCATAAACTTTATCAGGATTTTGGTTTTCAACACTGTGCCATGATACTCTTTATCTTCACAGTTAGGAAACCTTTATCATTTGAAACACTTTTACAAGATTCAGCAAATACAGAAAATATTTTCAAGTTTATTTTCCAAGAACAAATCCAATGTAAGCTTTTGAAAACTTAGAGATGGAAACAACATCTTTAGATTTAGAAATGATTTTTGGTTGTTTCCTTAGTTAGCATGCATAGCAAAACTTTCACCTTTAATAAGATAATTTAAGTAAGCCAATGGCAAGGTCTTTTGAGATTAAGTATATACTAGCATGAGTTGATTTTGTATGCTAAAGATGGTTTCTTTAATCTTGGTATTCATAGTGCATATATTTAAAAAACATACCAAGTACACATTATCATATCTATGATCAATAAACAATAATGCCATGGATAAAAACTCTCAATCAAGCATATAGAGAATTCATAGAATTATTCTTAATAAATTAATCATTTTGCAACTTATCCAATAATGAGTAAAGTATACTATGAAGTGATTTGATCATATTTCCAAAAGTATTTTCTATATCACAAAATTGATCACTACTAGCAATTCATATCAAATACTAAGCAAAAATAATGATGAGATGCAAGGATTACTGATTTTTGTTAATAACTTTTCATAAGTATATTTTAAGTTTCTTTTGTTCCATGGGTATCTTGGTACACCTATGTGTACATCCTCATTTTCTCATTTTGGGTACCCAAGCTTGCTTGAGTCCTTGAGAGTTAGGACATATGGTTCCTTTTGGAACCCATATCTATTTAATAATAATAACTTTACCATTTGATTTAATTATACTAGAACGATAGGTAAAGTTGTTATTCCCATCCTTTTCATTTTTGAAATAACTTATCTTATTTAATGGTTTGCTTGATGAATTGATAACCTTTTTCTCTAGAGATTTATTGTTAAGTAAAGGAATCAAGCCAAGTTTTGATTTATCACAAGCAACATATTGGCTTTCAAACATCATTTTTAATCGTTCTGAACTTACGGTGAATTTGTTAATAAAAGATTTTAATTGATTAATTTCTTTACTTAAGTTTTGATTTTCTTTAATTAAGCTATGATTTTTCTGAATCAATTCTTCTGAAAATGACCTTAAACTTTTATTTTCAGAATTTAGTTTGTCTTGTATTTCAGTAATAGAATTTCTTTCTTTTGAAATTTCCAAATTTAGCTTTTTAAGATTTTTATTTTTCCTAGCTAATTTTCTACATTCACTATACAAATCATGAAAAGCATTTAAAAGTTCATCATAAGAATATTTTTCATGAAAGTCATTTGGTGTAAGATTAGATTCAGATTCTACTTTATCTTCTTGTACCATAAGACATAAGTTAGTTACCTCTTGTAGTTCATTGTTGCTCCTAACTTTCAATTCCTTGTCTGACTTTCTCTTGGTCAAGGCTTTCTTGCGCTTTACCTCTTTCTTCCTTTCTTCTTGCTTCCTCTTCTTCTTTGTCTTTAGGAAGCTGATTTGCCTCGGAGTCGACTCAGACCTTATTGGAGTCGACTCGACTAACTTGGGAGTCGACTCTGAGCTACTTGGAGTCGACTCGACTGAGGGAGATTCATCACCCTTTTCTGCAGTCTCATTGTTAGTATATAATTGAAGCATATGAGAGCTAATCTGAGATTTATCATAAATATTTTCTAAAGTATCCCAGATCTCCTTAGCAGATAGGCATGCAGAAATTTCATTAAACTTTGTTTCTTGAATAGCACAATATAATATGTTCATAGCATTAGCATTTAATTGTGCTAAGTCCTTCTCATTAATGTGAGAGAGTGTGTGAAGGTCATTTATTATGATTTTCCATAGATAATAGTTTTGTAATTGAATGAAAATGCGCATGCGTATTTTCCAATATGGGTAGTTTATACCATTAAACAGTGGAGGTGTATCAATTGATTGTCCTTCTCCTAGAAAACTATCTATTTGAGTTGTCATGATCTTTGGCTCTAGTCGGTTAAGACTACAAATAATATTTGAGCACCTGCTCTGATACCACTTGTTGCCCAGTAGATACAACCCAAGAGGGAGGGTGAATTGGGTCTTTTAAAACTTTTATGCTGCTTCTAAAACTTTTTGATTAACTATGCTAAGTTGTATAGATGCACAGTGAAAGTTAAACTTAGCAAGGGTTTGATGTATAGACTTCGACTTGATTAAATATGCTTGCAACTAAAGGATGTGCGGATAAGAATTAAGCAAGCAATTTATCTAAGTAAGTAAGTGTGTTAGTTAGACAATAACTAGAGGCATTACAAACACAAAGGACATATAGTGGTTCGGTGCACCCCAGCACCTACATCCACTCCCCAAGACCTCTTGGGAATTTCACTATAATCCTACCGATTACAGCCGGTTGTTTTACAAGCTCACAACCCAACTTGTTGTTTTACGAGCGCACAACGAACTCGGTCGGTTTTCCCAGGCTCACCGACTAGAACCAACCCCGATTGTTTTTCCGGGCTCACAATCAAACCCTTACACGTTGGTTTTACCCTCGGCTCACCAACAAACCTAAACCCCGTTGGTTTTTCCTTTGGCTCACCAACAAACCTTAATCCCGTTGGTTTTTCCTTTGGCTCACCAACAAACCTTAATCCCGTTGGTTTTCCCTTTGGCTCACCAACAAACCTTACACCGTTGGTTTTCCCTTTGGCTCACCAACAAACCTTTAACCCCTTGATTCAATCCCTTGATTGAATCAAGTTACAAGATATTAAAACAAAGAATAAAAACAAATCAAAGCTTCTTAAACAAGCAGATATGACAATATAAACAAATAGAGTAAAGAGAAGCCCTCAAACGAGTTTTGAAGATGGAGGAGCTCGGCTTCTTCTTTACTTGATCCTCCTCTGATTTGGCATGAAGTAGAGGATCCCCGAGGCAGCACACGGATGGAGAGGAAGCTTTCGGATTCACTTGGATGCTCTTCTTCTCTCTATTTCGTTTTGGATGGCCCTTTTGTGCTTGTGGGAGATTTCCTTTGTAATCTCTTTGAGATCTCTTTCCTAGATGATCTCTCCCACTTCCATGATCTCTCCCCTAGCTCTCTTCTTGTTTTTATAGCTTTAGATGGCGTGGAAACAAGAATATAGCCGTTAGAGACAAAAATAGAGCCGTTGGACACAGTCTGCACTTCCTGACAATATTACCGTTGGGATCGGAGTCGACTCGCGCGATCAGGAGTCGACTCGCCTGTTGCAGGAGTCGGCTCGTGCTTTACTGGAGACGACTCGGCCACTGTTCCAAATTTGAATTAAAGTGCATGCCTTGACTGGGAGTCGACTCGTCTTAACCTGGAATCGACTCGCCAACTTCTGGAGCTGACTTGGCAATTTCGGAGTCGGCTCATCCACTGAAGTCCGTGGATCCAATTTTGAATTTGATCCACTCGAGTCGACTCGACTGTCCTGGGAGTCGACTCGAATCTCAGAGCCCGAACTCCCGATCCTCTGTCTTTTGGCTCATCCAGTCTTGGAGTCGACTCGAACTTCCTCGGAGTCGACTCGGCTCTCAGTTTCTGAAAGTTGGTCTTCTGCCTTTTGACGTGAAGCTATCGTGGAGTCGACTCGAGCTGTCTGGGAGTCGACTCGAATCTCAGAGGCAGTAACTTGATCTTCTGTCTGTTGATGGTCGCGCAGTCTCGGAGTCGACTCGTGTATTGCGGGAGTCGACTCGAATCTCAGAGTCCATGAAATGCTCTCTGACTTTTTCTTTATGTACCGCTGAGAGTCGACTCTTGCTTTCTTTGGAGTCGACCTGCCAACCATCGGAGTCGACTCGCGTTCCACTGGAGTCGACTCGAATTTCAGACCCGAAAACTGCTCTCTGACTTTTCTGCCTGTGACTCCTAGGAGTCGACTCATACTTCCCCGGAGTCGACTCGGTAAACATTGGAGTCGACTCGAATTCCTCAGGAGTCGACTCGAAGACTATTCTTTCGAATTTTTTCTTTGATTTTACTCCTCCAATTTGAACCTTTTGAACTTTAAACTTGGGCCAATGAATTGTAGCTTTCTTCTAACTTTTCTTGAGAGCTTTTGGAGGCCTTCTTGTGTTCTTCCAACTTGCTATGTTCCTTGCAAAATAAATATCTTTCTCCTTGTAACATAAACATTAGTATCTATACTTCAAGGTTTTGTGATCATCAAAATCAATCTATGAATCAATCTTTGGGTCATCAAACTGATACTTCACTTGTTAAACTAAAAGTTTCATAAAATGAAATAGTAATTAAGACTTTATATCTTCACATCTTTCGGAAGATGTGATTCTAAAATTCATGTAGTCCATCCTCACCAGTCACAATTTCTTTCTCTTTTTTTTTGGTAAATGCAGTAATTTATATAGCTCTAACTGCCAAATCACGAGAAAGCAAATTGTACAAAGGAGAAGGAATATCTCCTATAGATGTCCATAGAAACTCTCCGGAGTGCCGGGCGACGAAGGAGGCGATCCAATCTGCTGCTCTGTTCGCCTTCCGAAACACATGTGCTGCCTGCAAGCCATCCATCTCCTGAATTAGCCTACGAATGACTCTGATGAGAGGATGGCCATCACCATATTTGTCCACATCTCGTATGCCTAGTCACAGTTTTTAGTATGCCTTTCTTGCAGCTACCATTAGGAAAACATAATTTGTCATCATACTCGTTGAGGCTACCAAGAGCAGAGCTGATAAGAGGTTAGGGTGGTTTTTTCGAGCAGCTAGAAAATGAGGGACATTTGCTTTATGTCTGTAATATCCATTGAAATTGTACTCATATATATAATATACTCTATTAGCATTTGTCTTTTGAGGAAAAATTTGTACCATCCTCAGGAGCAGCAAGATAGTTGTTACATTGTTTAACAAATTATTCAGTCTCTCACCCTCAAAAAAATAAAGTTGTTTTGTCTCTTTGTTTCATGAAGATCTACAAACGAATGGTGCACCCTGCCTCTATGGAAACAAGATTCAGATTCAAAAAGAGAAAAATTCTCTTTGTATTTTCTGAAGAACACCCAGCGCTTGATGTCAACATGAGCTTTGAGTAATTTAAGGTGCAACTTTTTATGAAATGATATTTGAATTATACAACCTTTAGCTATGCAGCCTAATTACATTATTCTTAATAGCAGAATTATTTATGCTTCAAATGTTAACTCTTTATGAACTTGGAATGCAAATAAGCGGCATGTTTTATGAGTATTAATCTCATCATTCAAATTTAGCATGTAATAGTTATCGAACAGAGTTAAAAAGTAATTTTTAGATCTAGTAAATTCTGGACTCATGACTTTGCTAAGAAGTTCAAGGCCTACTTTTCCACGAAAAGCACAATATTGCAGCCGATGGCTATAAGTTCCAAAAATGCATGAATTGGTAGTGTGATTACAAACATATCTATCTATATGCGTGAATTAATTCATAGAAACCTGCAAGTAATCACACAAAACCTGCATGCAATCATTTTCTATTAAGTTGGGCGCAACTCCAATATTTTTTTCAAAGGGTGCAACTCCTACATATCTCTAAAATAAATCATTTTGGCTTTTATTGTTTAAAGCATCAACATGTGTTCTTATATATGATTTATGCACATCATACTTGATTCGTACATTCTTATTTAGAAATATAAATAGCAGTATTTTCTACTTAAAGATTAGTGCAGACAAAATGATATGCAAGAGTGAGAAACTCTGAGGAGAGAGAAAGTGAGTTTGAGGCCTAATGGCTAGCTGCTCGTCGGTGGCTCTCGGCGAGGTTCTTCTCCGTCTACGGCGGACGACTCCATGGGGGGCACAGGATTCAACTGTGGTCCGAGGAGGAGAAGTTTGGCACTGGGTCCATCGTCAGACAGCGAACTCTTCGGGGGCGCAGGGGAGGGCTGAGAGGCCGGTCTCGCCGGCAGTGGTGGCGGAAGATCGGGAAGCTCTGGCTTCCTACGACCGAGTACGCTTTGTTTGTTTTCTTCTAACCAATCTGTGTGCACGTTCGATGGGCCGATGGATCAGCAGGCGGGCCCTTCGGGGACAAAGCCGATGGGGAGCTCGACGTACGCGGCACCGGTGGCGGGCAAAGGCAAAGGTAAGCTTCCTGCGGAACGGGGGGAGACGTCCAGGGCTCCGGCAAGGCTGGGACCTTGGGTGACTCACTGGCCCTCGGACGAGGACATGGCTCGGTTGAGTCACCGCTTTCCGACGGTCTTGGAGCTGTCGAAGGCGCCCATCGAGCCGCCCACCAGGAGTGGGAAGGCCTCTCGGTGGTGGCCCGCAGCCTCGGCTGCTGGGTGCCGGCCGAGTGGGTGGCCAAGGATGTGGCCACCCGTGGGAAACTTGCAGGGAAGGTGGAGGTGGTGCCGCTAGCCGATGACCACCTAGCCCTGAGGTTTGGGTCGACGGCGGACTGCGACCGGGCACTCAATGGAGGCCCATGGGTGGTGGTGGGGCAGCTCCTCGCCATGGATCTGTGGGTGCCAGAGTTTGCGTCGAGGGAGGTCACCGTGAAGACGGTCGTGGTATGGCTCCGGCTACCCCGGCTACTGTCGGAATACTGGTCGGCCGCGACCATACTAGAGATTGCAACCCAAGCGGGGTGGCCGCTCGCCATTGACGGGGTGACCGAGCAACGGCGAGCCATGGGTTTCACGCGGGTGAAGGTGGCGATCGATGCCACCGAGCCCCTTCTTCCGAGGGTTCTGATTCGGGGGAAGACGAGGGTGTGGTGGCAGCCCTTCGTCTTTGAGAATGTTGCCGACTGTTGCACCAGATGCGGCAGGATAGGCCACTCGGCAGTGGCGTGCCGCCAGCCGGCGCCGGAGCAGACGGAGGAGAGGGGGGTGGATTTAGGGGTTTCTCAAGCAGGGCCGAAGTCGGAACCCGGGGAGGTTAATCAAGGGCCGATCTATGGCCCTTGGTTAGTGGCAAACCGACCCCGGCTCCCGAGGGGGCCACCGCCGTCGCGACCGGGGAAGATGGTCGAGCCTACGGCCGAGTCGCCCTTGCCTCGGCCGCTTTCTCCGGAGGACCGGGCTTGCCCTCCGGTCACTTCTTCGTCGGACCTCGACGGTTGGCAGAAACCAACCAAGGTTGCCCGCTGCCACTCGCTGTCGAAAGGCATGCCGGTGGAGGGGGTGGGTTCTGGAGTCACATTAGGCCCTCCGCAGGAGTCTGGCCTGGGCGAGTGTGACCTGGATGGAGGGGCCAATGGGGCGGGGGACCGGATGACGGTTAGCCACCCCGAGGTAGAGCAGCTGGCTCAAGCCCCCTAGGAGGTGGTACCTCGAGGGGACAATAGGAAGAGCAATGATGACCGGATTGCGGTCGTAAGTACCACTAGTAGGCCGGCGGTGGATCATTCGATGGTGGTACAGAGGGTCCGAGCGGCAGTTATGCGGGCTGTTTCTAGAGCGAGTGAGGATGACGGTCAGCATGGGGGATGTATCCCGAGGTAGCGCTGGACCCGGTGGCCCAGGGGGTGGATGAGCCTGTGGCCGACCTCTCAGATTTTTCTCCATGAGGATTCTAGCATGAAATTGTAGAGGGGCGGGCAAGCCATCTTTTAGGATGTTATTTAGGAGATTAGTGCAGGTCAACAACCTAGAGATCTGCTTCCTCTGTAAGATGCGGTTGTCCGGCAACGGACTTCGTCGAGTGCAGCGCCGCCTGGAGGCCGACTGGGAGTCCTATGCCATAGACTCCCAAGGGCTGTCAGGGGGTATCTTGGTGTTGTGGAAATGGAGGGTGGCGACAGTGGATGTCTTCCACAACTGCCCCCAACATGTTATCATGATTGTTACAGAACCTAATGCTACTCCATGGGTATTATGTGGGGTGTATGCGAGCACCAATCATAGGAATAGGAGAGTCCTCTGGGATGAGATTACAAATCTAGTTGCCCAGGGGTTTCCGACCATGGTGATAGGTGACTTTAATTGTATTCTGAATGCAAGTGAAAAGAGAGGAGGATGACCCTTTACCGATACAGTAGACCGAAGAGAGTTCCGTGATTTTCTATCGCAGAACGGCTTAATGGATCTAGATTTCTCTGGACCGCAATTCACTTGGTGTAATAACCAGTCTAGCGGGGCTAGGGTTTAGGAGCGGATAGACAGGGCTACTGTGACCCTTGATTGGATCATTCGATTTTCTACCTATCATGTCAAACACTTATTCCGTATTGCTTCTGACGCTGTCCACTGTTGTTATCAACAGTCTCAGACTCCAGCCATCACAGCCCCTTCCGTTTTGAGAAGGTGTGGTTGTCTTACCCTTAATCCTGGGACATTGTTCGGGAGGCGTGGTCTTTGCCGGTGCACGGCAATGCCATGCAGAGGGTATCACGAAAGTTGGAACTAACTAAGAGGTGGCTCCACCGTTGGAACTGCGAGGTGGTGGGAGATATTTTTAGGAAGATGGAAGTGGTGGAGGTCGCCATTAGCGATCTTCAAACCAAAGAAGATCAGGAGGGTGAGCTCCCGGAGGTGGACATGATGCGCCTATGGGGGCTACTTGCTAATCATCACTCGTTACTACACCAGCATGAGATCTTCTGGAGACAGAAGTCTAGGATCCAGTGGGTTAGAGAGGGAGATCGGAACACCAATTTCTTCCACCGAACGACGGTTATCAGGAGATAGAGGAGCATAATTCGTTCCCTGCGAGATGGGACTAGTCGGCAGGTGGAGGGGGAGTCGGAGGTCATTCAGGTATTGTTGGACTTCTTTCGTTCCAGATGGATGGAGGATAGGGATTCTGAGGATGTCGGCCAGCTCCCAAGGGCAGATACGCAACTCGGAGTATCGGAGAATGCACTCCTGGTGCGGCCTATGACAGGGGAGGAAGTTCAGGAAGCGGTCTGGGCCTTGGCAGGGGACAAAGCTTTAGGGCCAGACAGCTTTCCACCTCTCTTCTTTAGGAGATATTGGGGCATCATCCAGGTTACGGTGGTGGAGGCAGTGCGGTACTTCTTCAGTCATGCAGTGATGCCCGACGACTGGAGAGCTACCTTTGTCACGCTGATACCGAAGCGCCAGGATGCGAGGGAGCCTAGCCACTTCAGGCCTATCAGCTTGCGCACAACCCTTTATAAGGTTGTGGCAAGGATAATGGTGGGCAAGATGAAGCATCTGCTGCTAGGCCTCATCTACCAGGAGCAAGGTGCTTTTGTGGGAGGTAGGAATATCTCTGATAAAGTTATGCTGGCCCAAGAAATGATGTGAGATCTTCGACGTGCCTCTAAGCGACAAAGCAAGATGGCAGTCAAGCTAGACATGGAACGGGCTTACGACAAAATTCGGTGGAGCTTCTTGCGACGCGCTTTGGAGTGCTTTGGCTTTCATGAGATCTGAATTGAGTTGGTGTTGGGGTGCGTCCGGGGGTCGAGGTTTTTCATCTTGATCAACGATACGCCTTCTTCCTTCTTTAGGTCTACTATGGGGCTTAGACAGGGATGCCCTTTATCCCCATATTTGTTCATCATCGGTTTAGGTGTTCTATCTCAGGCTCTGCGGAGTACTTGTGCTAACTGGGAGCTGGAGGCTTTTGTTTCCGCCCCTGGGTCTCGGTCTATATCACATTTACTATTCGCAGACGATTTTCTACTCCTGGCCAGGGCGCGGGCAGCGGATGCACGAGTCCTTAGGAGAGTATTAGCGGAGTATTGCGTAATGTTGGGGCAAAAGGTAAACCTTCAGAAGTCAACAATCTCTTTTAGCCCTAGCACTGAACATAGGGTTAGACAGGAGATTCGGGGGATACTAGAGATGCCGGTTCAGGATGGGACCTGGAGCTATCTGGGAGTACCCATTACGGGCATGCGGGTGGCCAAGTGCTCTGGTCTGGTGCAGAGGATTCAAAGCAGACTGGAGGGCAGGAGGGCATCTTTGCTCTCTTTGATGAGTAGATTGACGCTCATTAGATCAGTGCTAGCTTCCATGCTGGTCCACCTCATGGCCAACGCAGTGGTTCTGAAAACAGTACTGATGAGGATCGAGCGGCTACATCGTAGCTTCCTGTGGGGGTCGTATGTAAGGCTGCAAATGGGTTGGGTGACCCGTGACCCGACCCGACCCGCCCCGAATTTTAGGACCTGCGGGTCCAGGTCGGGTCCGAAAATTGGATCCGAATCATTTTCTGGGTTGGGTCTGGGTTTACCGAACGGACCCACCCGACCCGACCCGAATGGACTCGGGGAGAGAGAGAGAGAGAGAGAGAGAGAGAGAAGTGGAAAGCCTAAGGGGAGTTGGGTTGAAGCCTGGAAGGATAGCAACAGGCATAGGTTCATAGAATCCAAAGGAACTTCGGCCCGTCAGGATTCTCTCTCGATCTATTACACTGTTGATACCTCTGGTGTCTCGGTAGCTGGTTTTTTTTTTCCTTCTATTTTTTGGTTTTTGTTTCTTTTAACTTTTGAAGGGAGAAAGTGAGGGAACGTTGAACTGAATATGGGTCATGTGCCAGTTTTCTGCAATGGAATTGGATTTTGGAAGGTCTGGGATTTTTCTTGCCCTCGTGAGAGGGGAGCTGGGAGACACCAAGTTCCGTCCAATTAGTCATACAGATAAAAAATAGTGTGATATGAAATTTGGCTTGCAGACCAGCTTAGTTAGTACGTCATGGGTCCTCTGTTCTGAGTGGAGGTCAATTGCAAGTCTTTCGAGTCATGGGTCACCCAGTACCTCATAATTATGTTATGACCAAATTAGATCTGCCCAAATTCTTCCTCAAAAGTACAAAAAAAATGGACCCGATTCGGATCCGAATCCAATCCGACTCGGACTCGGACCCGACCCGAATCCAACTCGAATCCAACCCAAATCGGGTCGGATCACCCCTAGTCGTATGGAGGGGGTCACGGGATGTACTTAGTGGCATGGGAAAGTATCTGTCTACCAGTGAGGAAGAGTGGCGTCAGTGTGTTGTCTCTTGTGGAGCGGCGCGAGGCGCTGATTGCCCGACATGCAGCTCGATTCATGTTGGAGCCGCAGGGTTTCTAGAGTCAGACCATGGCTGCTAGATACGGCCGGACGGGCACTGCAGGGGCGATTCGCAGTGGGCGTCGCTGCTCATTTATGTAGCGAGAGATTGCAAGATACTTACCCACAGTTGGGGAGAATACTAGATGGTTGATAGGCGATGGACAGAGTATTGATGTGGTTGGCGACCCATGGGTGGGTGCCCTACCCTTGAGACTCTGGCCGACCATGGTTGACATTGAGGCAGTGGAGGGACTGCGGATCTGTGACCTCTTTGTCCTGGGCAGGGCTGCTTGGGATGAGGCTAGGTTGGGTCATATGTTTGGGACACACCTAGCTAAGAGGGTCCGGTCCCTTCCGATTTCGGGGTATGCGGGTCCGGATACCCAGGTGTGGAGCACGTTGTGTAGGACCGGTGTGAGGGTGGGGGAGCTCCGTGTGCTCCGGTCGGAGCATGAGCCAGGTCCGGAGTCTGCCTGGGTCTGGCGCCTAAGCCTCCATCCGAGGGTCGCACTGTCCTTATGAAAGGTCGTATGGGATCGGCTTCCGACGAGAGCAGTACTTAGCGGACGGAGATTGAGGATGCCCCCTGAGTGCAGGGCATGCAAAGCCAATGAGTCGGTGAACCATGCACTATTTCAGTGCACATGAGCAAAGGCGGCGTGGCTGCTATGGGAGGATTGGTCTCAAAGGGACCAGTTCTTATAGACCATCCATTGGTGGTCGGGCAACCCATTGACACGCCAAGAGGCGGTTAGAGCGACCTGCATAACATACCAGATATGGCTGGCAAGGAATGCTCGAACCTTCAGCGAGCAGAGCATGTCACCAAGGCTCGTGGCAGAGAGCGCCCGGGCACAGGCGGCAGAGATTAGTCGTGTTTCCTCCTTAGAAGGACTTTTGATAGCTTGGGATATCTGGGGTTCCCATTCTGCCTCGACAACTTCTCGTACGGTGTTTTTCACCTGGGAGCCCCCACCTCCAAGCTTCCTCAAGGTCAATTTTGATGGGTCGGTGCTGGATGGTGGCACAAAGGGTGGAGCGAGTTTCGTCATTAGGGACCCAAATTCCAGAGTCGTAGCGGCGGGAGGCTATCAGTTATTTGAGAGCTGCTTGGGCGGGTCTTCGACACGCTTAGCATGTGCTCTCAGCTAGTTCAGTCATTTTGGAGGGTGACTCGGCTACGGTCATCAGCTGGATCAAGGAGGGTCAGAGGGTCGGTGCTGCCAACTATCCCTTGATTCACGATATCTGAATGATGGTGAGGGACGGAGGGGTGGTCCAGGCGAAGCATGTGTTTAGAGAAGCCAACGGGGCTGCAGATTGGGTGGCCACGTATGTGGGTAATCATGCCAGTAGTACCCTATAGGCAGGGGACGGGAAGCTACCTCGGGAGCTCCATGATATTTTGTTTCTGATTTTATTTGGTGCATCCGTACACATGTTGTATAGATCACTCGGTCTAGCAAAAAGAAAAAAAAAAGAAAAAAAGAAAAAAAAGAAAGAAAAGATATGCATCATCCCCAGCATATCAAGAAAGAGGCACTTTTTAATAGGTAGAAATTTTATTAAATCCAAGTAGATACTGAAGATTTTCAAAGGGAACAATATCTAAGTAGCTCCATGTCTTATTTCCATATATAAAGTATGCATAAAGAGACGTGATCAAGTCTGGGCAATCAGATAATGCAGCAAAAGATGGTAAGTCCATCACCAATACAAACTTATGATATATCAATGCGAGAATCAGCAGCCAAGAAATCATTAAACGTCACTTGAAGGTTTCTCACTTCAATGAACTCCTCGGGATAGGATGGATTCACTGGAACAGCTAACTACTACTCTACTAGACCAAAGTGTATTATCATATGCAATAACTCCTCCAACTTTGACAAGTTTTAGCAAACGTTCGTGGTATTTCCCATAATTTAACTTGTCAGCATCCACTAAAGCAAAATCAAAGAGGTTATGTTCCTTTGTCAACAATTATCCAAAAAGTTATGCAATCGAAATAAAATAGCCGTAAGGTACTTCTGTATAAGAGTCCATCATAAAATGGCCGTAAGGTACTTCTATATACTAGGCATTGTCATAGAAGTGACAGTTGGCTATTTGAACAATACTCAAGTTCTCAAAATAGTGAGGTGGGTCTGCCAATAACAATCACCCATGCCAATAAGCGATTATTTCAATCAAGCAACCTTTACACTATTATGGCAATGGCACCATACTCTACTTTATCACCTGAATAAGGGATTTATTTTCTAATTCTTAAGCTTCCAAGAAATGCAAGAATCACTAAGACAATAACTAACAATACGGTGGCAGTTAATAACATATACTGGCCTATCCAGCATCAGAGTATGCTCTAAGCTTAAGAAAAGAAGAAGAGGGGAGATATAAGCTTCTATTAATGTAACAAGGTAAACAACAAAAGCTTACCCTAAAAACTTGAGATATGATCGTATTAGGCTTAGTAAATCGATCTTCTAGCATGCATCTTAGAATGCACACTTGAAGGGATAAATGGGTTGGGTCAAAAAGAGAACCTGCTTGACTAAATAAATAATTACTTCTAGTGTATTTGAACTCACATTCTCCAATAATCTGAGCTTTGATATTAAGTTGGAACAAGAGAAAAAAAAAACCAAAGTATGCTCAAATATGCAATGTAAATTAAGATATATGTCATGGGATGCCCCACATCACTGATAAAGAGGTGCCACATAGGTTCACAAGCTTGGGTCGATCTCCACACAGTAGTTTAAGTTTTTTAGTATAATCAAACCACATAATTAGATAAGACGCCTGCAGATGTTGAGTCCATTACCAACACAAACTTGTGATATCTCAATCCGGGAGTCAGTAGCCAGAAAATCATTAAACTTCAAAAAGTAGTCTCTGACTTCGGCATCAAACTCAGAAATTGGAGTACCCACCGGAGCAACCACACGACCAGACCAAAGAATATCATCATAGACAATAACTCCTCCAATCTTCACGAGTTTAAGCAAGCGTTCATGGTATTCTCCATAGTTTAATTTGTCAGCATCAACAAACGCATAATCAAACAACTCATCTTCCTTTACCTACAGTTGTCAGTGGAATTTCGTTATCATGATCATATCGCAGTAACTTCCTATATAGAGAGTTTCACTTACAAATTGTCTTGTTTGAAAACCTAATGATAGTTTAACCATATGGTGGCATTGTAGTTTTAGACAAAAATATTGTTTTCCATTCAAGCATTCCACTTTTGTTAGGTTCTTCAAAGGTTTACATTCAAAATACAAATCAAAATAGAAGCAACATGCTTGTTTGTCAAGAGATGAGAGCAACATATTTTTCAAAAGCCCGAAGCATATATGAAGAGTGTCGAAGAGATTGGTAATTTTTATGCTTACTTTGTATAGTGGTGGTATTAAGATAAGATGATTTCAAAGTTGTGGAGTGATTGATTAAAACCCCATTTGATTTTGATGAGCTCAAAGCATTTGAGTATATCTTGTGATTACTAATGAATTCAATTGAGTGTTTCAGTGAAAATCCTGTCCAAGTGTCTCTAGATTTGGTTCATAGTATTTTGGATAAGGTAAGAAGTCTGCTGAACCAAAGTCTGAGACTCGAGTCGACTCCCGAGTATCACGAGTCGACTCCAAGCGTATCAAGTTCACTGGCACGAGCTCGAGTCGACTCCAGATCAGTACGAGTCGACTCCGACTGAGAACAGACAGAAGGACAGAAAGCTTCAACTCAGAAACTGTCAACGAGTCGACTCCCGAAGTGCGCGAGTCGACTCCAATGTTCAACGAGTCGACTCCAGGGTAGTAAGAGTCGACTCCAAGAGAAACACAAAGAAAAGTCGGAGAGCAGTTTTCGGGTCTGAGATTCGAGTCGACTCCAGTGGAACGCGAGTCGACTCCGATGGTTGGCAGGTCGACTCCAAAGAAGGTAAGAGTCGACTCTCAGAGGAACACAAGAAAAAAGTCAGAGAACGATTTTCGGACTCTGAGATTCGAGTCGACTCCCGCAATACGCGAGTCGACTCCGAGACTGAGCGACCATCGACAGACAGAAAACCATGTTACTGCCTCTGAGATTCGAGTCGACTCACAGACAGTTCGAGTCGACTCCAAGACTGGATGAGCCAAAAGACAGAGAAACGGGAGTTCGGGCTCTGAGATTCGAGTCGACTCCCAGGACAGTCGAGTCGACTCGAGTGGACAAAATTCAAAATTGGATCCACGGACTTCAGTGGATGAGCCGATTCCAAAATTGCCAGGTCAGCTCCAGAAGTTGGCGAGTCGACTCCAGGTCAAGACGAGTCGACTCCCAGTCAAGACGGCAACTTTAATTCAAATTTGGAACAATTGCCGAGTCGACTCCGGAAAAGCGTGAGTCGACTCCTGCTACAGCCGAGTCGACTCCTGATCGCGCGAGTCGACTCCAACCCACCAACGGTCATATTGTCAGGCTGCGCAGAGTGTGCAGAACGGCCAGAAAAAGCAGAGTAACGGCTAGTTTCCGTGGGGGTTGGCTTAAATAGCCACAGAGGACTGTAGCAAGGTAGAGAACAGATATTCCACTCCAAGCATTCAAGTTTTTAAGCTCTCCAAGTGCTCTTAAACGAAAAAGGAAAGATCTGCATTTACTGCTCCAACAACTTCTTCCCAACAATCAAAGCTTCCTCCTCCTGCATTCAAGTCGACCACTCTTTCAAGAGGAGACCGGAGTTCCAGAAGCCATACCTCTTCACCAGCTTAAAAGCGTTTGAGGGCTTCTAACTCCTTTACGATTATATTGTTTTAAATCTGCTTTTTGAGAAGCTATTTTCTGTTTTCTTCTATCTCTTGTATTTACTTGATTCAATCGGGGGATTGAATCAAGGGGTTTAAGGTTGGTTGGTGAGCCAAGTTAAAACCAACGTGTGTAAGGGTTTGATTGTGAGCCCGGAAAAACAATCGGGGTTGGTTCTAGCCGGTGAGCCTGGAAAAACCGACCGAGTTCGTTGTGAGCTCGTAAAACAACAAGTTTGGTTGTGAGCTTGCAAAACAACCGGCTGTAATCCAAGGGGGTTATAGTGAAATTCCCAAGTGAGACTTGGGGAGTGGACGTAGGAGCAAGGGTTAGCTCCGAACCACTATAAAACTTTGTGTTTGTAGTGCATTGTCTCTCATCTTCTTCCCCGCACATTACTCACAGCACTAGGCTTTAATTAAATAACTTGCTATAGTTTTTAATTAATCATCCACAAAGTTTTAATTAGCCAAATTATTTTAAAAACCCAATTCACCCCCCCCCTCTTGGGTTGTCTATCTGGGCAACAAGTGGTATCAGAGCCAAAAACTCTTCCACTCAAGAGTTAAAAGATCAAAATGACAACCCCATTTGGATCTTCTCACATTGAGGGTCAGTCCACCCAAAGACCCCCTTTCTTCAATGGATCTGACTACTCATACTGGAAGGCTAGGATGAGAATATTCATCCAAGCCCAAGACTATGAGATGTGGTCCATTGTAGTAAATGGGCCATACATCCCATCCATTTACATAGATGGTGTTAAGGTACCTAAACTAGAAATGGACTGGGATGAACATGACATGAGGAAGGCACAATTAAACTCTAAAGCAATGAATGTCTTCTATTGTGCCTTAGACCGTAATGAATTCAATAGGATTTCAACTTGTAATTCAGCAAAAGAAATTTGGGACAGACTTGAAGTGACCCATGAGGGCACGAATCAAGTCAAGGAATCCAAAATAAACATCTTGGTTCATAAATATGAACTATTTAAAATGGATTCAAATGAAACAATCACATCCATGTTCACTAGGTTTACTGATATTGTCAATGGTCTAAAAAGCCTTGGCAAGAACTATACTAACAGTGAGCTTGTCAGGAAAATCCTTCGGTGTCTACCGAGATCGTGGGAAGCTAAAGTGACAGCAATCCAAGAAGCCAAGGACTTGAACAAGCTACCACTTAAGGAGCTTCTTGGATCCCTCATGACGCACGAGCTCACCATGAAACAACACAACGAGGAAGAGTCCTCCCATAAGAAAAAGGTAATAGCCCTTAAATCTACTTCTTCTAACAAGGACTTGTCTTGCAGCAGCAGCAGTGAAGAAGAAGAAGATGAGGAAGATGGTGGTGAGGCTCTTCTTGTGCGCAAGTTCAAGAAATTCATCAACCACAAGAAGTCCTATCATCAAAGGAGAGGCCCCTCAAATTCCTACCGCAAAGACAAAGGTAAGGAAAGGGAAAATGAGGGGATTGGTTGTTACGAGTGCAAGAAGCCGGGTCACATAAGAGCGGAGTGCCCCTTACTGAAGAAGGGGAGTAAGTACAAGAAGAAAAAGGCACTTGTCACTACCCTATCGGACTCCGACTCATCATCCTCCTCATCAGATGATGAACAAGAAGAGAAGGCCAATTTCTGTTTCATGGCCAACGAAAACGAGGTAACTTCCGACATGCATCCTGATTTTTCTTTTGATGAACTTTATGATGCATTTAATGAATTAATGGTAGAATATAAGGCTATAAATCTTAAGAATAAAGAACTGAAAATAACTAATCAATCATACCTACATAAATACGATAAATTAGTTAAGGATAAGGATTTAATCACCAAAGAAAATATAGAACTTAAAACAAGCAACCAACTTTTAACTCAAAAGACCAACACCTTAACTAAAGAAAATGAAAAACTAACTAAGAAATTTTCAGAACTTAAAAAATATAAACAAACCGTAGATAAGGATCTTACTAAAGAACTTAATGATCTAAAAGCCGAAAATCAGACACTAACTAAAGAACTTAACAAATACAAACCCTTAGTTGAAAGATTTACTTATAGTTCTGAAAAATTAAACATGATACTAAATAGTCAACGTGCAGTGTTTAATAAAGCCGGTTTAGGATATAAACCAAGGAATAAGCAAAAACTTCTTAGTAACTTCTTTGTTAAAGCTGGGGAAACAAAAACTAAGAAAATAACCTGCTTTTGTTGTGGTACAGTAGGCCATAAAGCAAATGTATGTAATTTTAGGAAAAGTAAAACTAAAAGAAAAATTAAAAGGGTATGGGTTCCAAAAGGAACCAACTTGACTAACCATGAAGGACCCAAGAAAACTTGGGTACCTAAGATGACATGATTTGCTTGTGTAGGAGTGTCTTGCAGCCAAGGTCAACAAAAATTGCTGGTATTTGGATAGTGGCTGCTCAAGGCACATGACGGGTGATAAAGACCAATTTTTCACCCTTGAAGCTAAGAAGGGAGGTGCTGTGACGTTTGGAGACAACAACCAAGGTCACATCATTGGTATTGATAAAGTTCAAATCACCCCTTCTACTTTTATAGATAATGTTAGATATGTTGATGGTCTTAAGCATAACTTGTTAAGCATCAGTCAATTATGTGATAAAGGATATGATGTTATGTTTAAACCATCACTATGTATTATAACAAATCCTAATGATAATAGCTTAGTTTTTAAAGGGATTAGACGTGGAAATGTATATGTTGTAGACCTAGAAGATCTTGCAAAACATAACCAATGTCTAGTTGTAAATGAAACTAAAGATAATGATGCTAGTTGGTTATGGCACCGTAAGTTAGGTCATGCAAGCATGGACACAATAACTAAATTAGTTAAAAGAGACTCCGTGATAGGTTTGCCAAAATTAAAATTTGAAAAGAACAAAATATGTGAAGCATGTCAATTTGGCAAACAATCTAGAAACTCTTTTAAATCCATAAAATGTGTCTCTACCTCTAGGCCTCTAGAATTATTACACATGGACCTATTTGGTCCAACTAGAACAACAAGTCTAGGTGGAAATAAATATGGTCTTGTTATAGTAGATGATTACTCCAGGTACACATGGGTCATGTTCCTAGCACATAAAGATCAAGCATTTTCTATGTTTAAAAAGTTCCATAAGGAAGTAACAAATGCTAGAGAGTCTTCAGTCATAGCCATTAGAAGTGACCATGGTACCGAATTCGAAAATCAATTATTTGACGAATTTTGTAGTAAAAAGGGGATAACCCATAATTTTTCTGCACCTAGGACACCACAACAAAATGGAGTTGTGGAAAGAAAAAATAGAACTCTAGAGAAAATGGCTAGAACGATGTTATGTGAAAGTAACCTCCCTAAGTACTTTTGGGGAGAAGCCATTAATACTTCCTGCCATATATTAAATAGAGTTTTATTAAGATCCATTATAAAGAAAACACCATATGAACTGTGGAAAAACAGAAAACCAAAGGTTAATTATCTTCATGTTTTTGGATGTAGGTGTTTTGTACATAATAATGGGAAAGATAATCTAGGGAAATTTGATCCTAAATCTGATGAAGGAATATTCCTAGGTTATTCTACAACTAGTAAAGCCTATAGAATCTTTAATAAAAGAACCCTAGTTATAGAAGAATCTATACATGTTGTTTTTGATGACTCTAGTGACATCTCATCTAGTAAGAAGGTTAATTTTGATGATGATATTGAAATACTTGAAGAAAAGATAGATGAGATGGGATTACAAGATGATAATCAAAAGTTGATTGAAGGAGAATCGTCAAACCAAGAGCCTATAGTGGATCATGGGCTAGCTAAAGCTTGGAGGTATGCTCACGGGCATCCTAAGGAACTAATTCTAGATGATCCATCACAACCGGTTAGGACTAGAGCATCCCTTAGGAATTTGAATAATCATCTAGCTTTTGTTTCACACTTTGAGCCCAAACATATAGAAGAAGCCGAAAATGATGTAAATTGGATAAATGCAATGCAAGAAGAACTAAATCAATTTACTAGAAACAAGGTTTGGGATCTAGTGGAGAGACCTTCTGAATATCCAATTATAGGTACTAAATGGATATATAAAAATAAGCTAGATGAAAATGGAATTGTTATAAGGAATAAGGCTAGACTAGTAGCAAAGGGTTATAATCAAGAAGAAGGCATAGATTTTGATGAAACCTTTGCTCCCGTAGCTAGACTTGAGGCAATTAGACTTTTATTAGCATATGCATGCTCTAAGGACTTCAAACTATATCAAATGGATGTAAAGAGTGCTTTTCTAAATGGGTTTATTAATGAGGAGGTGTATGTAGAACAACCTCCTGGTTTTGAAAATCATCAATACCCTAATCATGTGTATAAACTGAACAAAGCACTTTATGGACTAAAACAAGCACCTAGAGCATGGTATGAGAGACTTAGTAAATTCCTATTAGAACATGAATTCTCTAGGGGAAATGTAGATACAACATTATTTCTGAAAAAGAAAAATAAGGATATGTTATTAGTACAGATTTATGTTGATGATATCATTTTCGGTGCTACTAACAATCGCCTCTGCGAGGAATTTGCTGATTTGATGCAGAGTGAGTTTGAGATGAGCATGATGGGAGAGCTGAACTACTTCCTCGGGCTTCAAATCAAACAATCTGAAGGAGGCATCTTCATCAATCAAGCAAAATATATCAAGAAGATGCTCAAGAAGTTTGATATGGAGGGAAACAAGTCAATCAGCACCCCCATGAGCTCATCATGTAAGTTAGACCAAGATGAATCAGGTAAATCTGTAAATCAAAAACTTTATAGAGGTATGATAGGTTCTTTACTGTATCTTACTGCAAGTAGGCCTGATATTATGTTTAGTGTGTGCATGTGTGCTAGATATCAGGCTAATCCTAAAGAATCACACCTAGCTGCAGTTAAGAGAATCTTTAAATACTTAATTGGAACTAAGAACATAGGGCTGTGGTACTCTAAAGAATCTAGCCTAAACTTAATAGGGTACACAGATTCAGACTTCGCTGGATGTAAGCTTGATAGAAAAAGTACCAGCGGGTCCTGTCAATTTCTAGGAGAAAACCTAATCTCATGGTTTAGCAAGAAACAAAACTCGGTTGCATTATCCACTGCAGAAGCTGAATATGTTGCAGCCGGGAGTTGTTGTGCTCAAATCTTATGGATTAAACAACAATTAGAAGATTATGGCATTAAACAAGATAAAATCCCCATTAATTGTGATAACACAAGTGCCATAAATCTCACTAAAAATCCAATTCAACACTCAAGAACTAAACACATTGAGATAAGACATCACTTCATAAGAGATCATGTATTGAATGGTGATGTGTCACTCCAATTTGTGTGTACTGATAATCAATTAGCAGACATTTTTACAAAACCCCTAAGTGAAGAGAGGTTTAGTGTGCTTAGAAGGGGATTAGGAGTGATTGATCCATCCTAGTGGGGTTTTTCACTAGATTAATTGATTTTGATGATTAGAATGAGGTTAAAATAGAGTTTCTATGCAGTGATCATCAAATCAGTCCTTAATTAGGTGATTTTCCCTCATTTGGCACGATTATGGCATGGTTTTTAGGTGCGTGCCAAGGTTAGAGACGACTCGAGTAAGTTTCAGAGCCGGCTCCTAAGGGGGAGTCGACTCGCGCATTTGCAGGAGTCGACTCGCAAAGTTGGCAGCTGAGGGGGAGTTGACTTGCACACTGTCGGGAGTCGACTCGCGCATATTCTGGAGTCGACTCAAGGTCGAGTCGACTCGCAACTCAGGGGAGTCGACTCGCAGTCGGGATCCGACTTTTTAACCCTAGGTTTGTCGTTTCGCAAACACTTTTCCTCAAGCCGCCACTGTTCACAAAGCCCTAGAGCCGACTCCTAGGTCATCCCTGATCGTCTCCAAGCCCTTTTTCCGTCGATTTTTCGCCGGACATTGAGTTTCCGTCCGTTCCTAGGTCATTTCCGGTCCGTCCCGAGCTTCCTTTGTCGGTCCTTCACCGTCCTCTAGGTATTTTTCTTCCCGTTTAGGTCAAGATGCCTCGTAAGACCGTCGTTAGGAAGAGGTCCCGTCCCGAGGCCGGTCCCGAGCGGCGCTCCAAGGCGCGGCACGATCCCGCGAGGCAACCACCTCCGGATCGTTCCCCGCCTAGGGTGGTTCTCGTTAGGCCGTTGGCCGGGAAGGCCGTCACCTCCGGGAGGTTTGTCGATTTCGACTATCTCTCCCGGGAGGGGTTCACCATAGGCGATAGGCTTAGAGCCCAGGGCCTAGAGTACTTCCTCACCTTGGACCTTCCCACCTATCTTGGCCTAGTTCAAGAGTTTTACAGTACCGTCCATCGGGGAGATGGAGGTATCGAGGGCACGGTAGTAGGTGTCCCGTTGCGTGTCACAGAGGACCTCATTGCCCATATCCTTCACCTTCCATTAGTAGGGGTGGCTCCCGCACACCCTGAGGATAGAGTTGCGGACCTTACGGTCGTCTTAGGGCATCCACCTCAGTCCCCCCTAGATGAGGTATCTGCTAGCTCACTTCCTATTGAAGTGAGAATCCTTTTGAGCATTCTGTCCAGGTCCATCTTCCCTAAGACAGGGAGATTTGATTTTGTGAATGAGAGGGACTTAGCTATTATGTCTTATATCCTTCAGGACACCCCGATCAACTTCCCAAAGCTCATTTATAGGTATATGTGTGAGCCCCTAGATAGACCTAGGCTCTCACTCCCATACGGGATGTTATTCACTCTTCTTTTTAGGCAGTACGAGATTCCCATTCCTGAGAGGGAACCCTCTCGTGCCTTGCGATGGACTGATCGCTTATGTACGGGGACTATGCACAGGATGGGGTTTCGGAAGAGAGAAGGGATCTGGGTTAGGAAGTCCACTCTCACTGCTCAGACCACCAGACCGTCACCCTCCTCATGGAGCAGAGCCGATTGAGAGGAGGAGCACCATCCTCGAGAGGAGGTGCCACATCCTCCAGAGGAGGAGATGCATCCTCGAGAGGGGGAGCTTCATCCTCGAGGAGGACATAGATGTGTTTGAGTTGTGTTTTGTCTTGCTTTGCTTTACTTATTGTATTCTCACATGTATTCACATTCATATCAATACAATGAGTAGACATTTTATCTTCAATTATGTGCTTTGCTTTATGATTGATTGTGTGTGATTACCTCCTTTTTGGTATGATGACAAAAAGGGGGAGAAATATGTATAAAATGTGTAAAAGGGGAGAAATATGAAAAAATATGTAAAAGAAATCAATGGAAATAAATAAAAAGATAAACTCTTAAAAACACACTCAAATTTGTTCTAAGTGGATTCGGTACCTCGAGGCTCATTATCTCTCTTTTGGGGCTCCTAATGGAGTAATCTCCAGAATCTATTCAAGGGATATTCGGAGATTAGCTGAATCCTACTCAAGAACAAATTGACAGATTTTTCCTCTAAAAAGATAAAATTCAGTTCAAAAACTTCAAAGCATTAAAAGGAAATTCAGAGAATCAAAACATAGTTGAATGCATATGTTGAGGGGGAGAATCTGAATTTTAATCAAGCTAAATCATTAATGACATATAAGCCAAACAATTGATTGCATAATATGAAGGCTTATATAATTCCAAATGAAAGGGGGAGCTTTAACTCCGAAATTTAATGTTTCACTCCTTTCAAACTTGGATAAATTAAATTATCAGACATTTGAATTCATTTATGGATTTTACTTCATTGTTTTATGAGCAATTCATTTTACATATACTCAAAGTTTTGTCATCATCAAAAAGGGGGAGATTGTGGAGTGATTGATTAAAACCCCATTTGATTTTGATGAGCTCAAAGCATTTGAGTATATCTTGTGATTACTAATGAATTCAATTGAGTGTTTCAGTGAAAATCCTGTCCAAGTGTCTCTAGATTTGGTTCATAGTATTTTGGATAAGGTAAGAAGTCTGCTGAACCAAAGTCTGAGACTCGAGTCGACTCCCGAGTATCACGAGTCGACTCCAAGCGTATCAAGTTCACTGGCACGAGCTCGAGTCGACTCCAGATCAGTACGAGTCGACTCCGACTGAGAACAGACAGAAGGACAGAAAGCTTCAACTCAGAAACTGTCAACGAGTCGACTCCCGAAGTGCGCGAGTCGACTCCAATGTTCAACGAGTCGACTCCAGGGTAGTAAGAGTCGACTCCAAGAGAAACACAAAGAAAAGTCAGAGAGCAGTTTTCGGGTCTGAGATTCGAGTCGACTCCAGTGGAACGCGAGTCGACTCCGATGGTTGGCAGGTCGACTCCAAAGAAGGTAAGAGTCGACTCTCAGAGGAACACAAGGAAAAAGTCAGAGAACGATTTTCGGACTCTGAGATTCGAGTCGACTTCCGCAATACGCGAGTCGACTCCGAGACTGAGCGACCATCGACAGACAGAAAACCATGTTACTGCCTCTGAGATTCGAGTCGACTCACAGACAGTTCGAGTCGACTCCAAGACTGGATGAGCCAAAAGACAGAGAAACGGGAGTTCGGGCTCTGAGATTCGAGTCGACTCCCAGGACAGTCGAGTCGACTCGAGTGGACAAAATTCAAAATTGGATCCACAGACTTCAGTGGATGAGCCGACTCCAAAATTGCCAGGTCAGCTCCAGAAGTTGGCGAGTCGACTCCAGGTCAAGACGAGTCGACTCCCAGTCAAGACGGCAACTTTAATTCAAATTTGGAACAGTTGTCGAGTCGACTCCGGAAAAGCGTGAGTCGACTCCTGCTACAGCCGAGTCGACTCCTGATCGCGCGAGTCGACTCCAACCCACCAACGGTCATATTGTCAGGCTGCGCAGAGTGTGCAGAACGGCCAGAAAAAGCAGAGTAACGGCTAGTTTCCGTGGGGGTTGGCTTAAATAGCCACAGAGGACTGTAGCAAGGTAGAGAACAGATATTCCACTCCAAGCATTCAAGTTTTTAAGCTCTCCAAGTGCTCTTAAACGAAAAAGGGGAGATCTGCATTTACTGCTCCAACAACTTCTTCCCAACAATCAAAGCTTCCTCCTCCTGCATTCAAGTCGACCACTC
Organism: Phoenix dactylifera; assembly: GCF_009389715.1. Lineage (NCBI taxonomy): Eukaryota > Viridiplantae > Streptophyta > Magnoliopsida > Arecales > Arecaceae > Phoenix > Phoenix dactylifera. The sequence goes on from NC_052405.1 coordinate 16,409,213, forward strand.
TTTCAAGAGGAGACCGGAGTTCCAGAAGCCATACCTCTTCACCAGCTTAAAAGCGTTTGAGGGCTTCTAACTCCTTTACGATTATATTGTTTTAAATCTGCTTTTTGAGAAGCTATTTTCTATTTTCTTCTATCTCTTGTATTTACTTGATTCAATCGGGGGATTGAATCAAGGGGTTTAAGGTTGGTTGGTGAGCCAAGTTAAAACCAACGTGTGTAAGGGTTTGATTGTGAGCCCAGGAAAACAATCGGGGTTGGTTCTAGTCGGTGAGCCTGGGAAAACCGACCGAGTTCGTTGTGAGCTCGTAAAACAACAAGTTTGGTTGTGAGCTTGCAAAACAACCGGCTGTAATCCAAGGGGGTTATAGTGAAATTCCCAAGTGAGACTTGGGGAGTGGACGTAGGAGCAAGGGTTAGCTCCGAACCACTATAAAACTTTGTGTTTGTAGTGCATTGTCTCTCATCTTCTTCCCCGCACATTACTCACAGCACTAGGCTTTAATTAAATAACTTGCTATAGTTTTTAATTAATCATCCACAAAGTTTTAATTAGCCAAATTATTTTAAAAACCCAATTCACCCCCCCCTCTTGGGTTGTCTATCTGGGCAACAAAAGTAATTTGATCCAGGCTTTAACAAAATGAACCCCTACATTTTCAGCTATTATTTGTATAATTTAACTGAGTAAATCACACAAATTCCTCTGAGGTTTATGTTTATTATACTTACACCCAGTAGTTTGTAAAATTTACACTTACACCCTGTTACATTAACGATGTTAGTGAATCCATTTACCTCATATGAAAAGTCAAAATTGTCCTTGAATGATGAGGAGGATATAGACATTTTCTTAAATCTTTGGATGGTTGTTATGTCACATAAAGTTATTTTGCTATAATAAAATTTTTTCTGACATAATATTTGGATCTCATTTAAAGTTAACAGTTTGACTAATGTTCTGTTAGGTTATAGGTTAAAGTGTTGGATAAAAATAAATCTCAAAGGGGTAAGCTGTAAGCGTAGGTTTTTCGTACTACTGGGTGTGTAAATGTATTTACTCCAAATCTGAGAGAGATTTTTATAATGCACTCTTTAAGTAAAGATAGTACTTAGTGAATAAATAAAATACAAAATGATTAGAAAATAAATTAATTTTGCACTCTTAGACAATAAATAGACTTTATGTTGGGAGTCTAATTCAAACTTAGATTAAAAGTTTGAGAAGATCTTGTCTTGAGTCATAGGGAAATTCAAAATTCTTACACGGATGAGACTGATCACACCTGATTAGTGAAAAATTCTTACACCAATCATTTTTTCATTTACGAGTGAGTATTACACAAAGAATTTCTAAGTGGATGAGTTTTTTGTTGATACGGCATGTGGTCATAGGAACGATCGGCGGTTGTAGCATGACCTCAAGAATACCCTTTGATTATAGCATATAGAGGTGTACCAATCCCACCATTTGAGCTAGAGCAACATTCATTCTTTAGGAAGAGTAGGTAAGGTATAATGGCTTGGTGAATTAAGTCATCTAGTTTGGGCTGTGCAGTGGTTGAAAGATTGTTATCAATATGAACCTTCACAGACTAGAGGTGTCATATGGCCATGTTTTGGGCTCTTTATTAGATAAAGATCGGAATGTAATCTTGGATAAGTAAATGACAAATGAGATACAAGTGGTGAAGAGCTTACCATGTGAATATAATGGTACTTGGCTTGGTAGTGTTTAAGTGGAAAGGGAATGGCTGTGTGTCAGAGTCTATATAAAAAGTGAGTTCAGCGGTATAGATTTAGAGAGTATTTAGTAGTAAAATAATGTATTGTTTTGTGTGGTGCTACCATTCTAAATTTCAGCAATGAGGCTCTATGCTTACTCCATGATTTTTATGTTACTAGTCTTTTGACACATGAAATACACATGCAGAAGTCAAAAAAAGATATCAGATTATCAATTTGATCGTAATTATGCAAGTATGTAGGCTAGTCGATATCTTGATGTATGCCATATGTATGCTTTATTGACTTAAAATTTTGATCAATTAAAATATATTTAATTATCGGCAAAGGATATTGACAAGTGCCAATATTCTACAAAGAAAACAACCTTTAAATTTGAGTAAATACGTATAGTTAGAAAAACAAGCATCCACATAAGCATATATAATTTTGAAGTTGCAACACTCTAATTCACAACATATTATATCATGCAAAAGATTACAAACTCAAGTTTCTAAATGATTAACACAGTTTGGGACCAATTGATAATTGCTATTGGGGACCCTATGGAAAGAATGAAATGATAGAATTTTCATTGGAAAAATAAAGCTCTGGTTTTGCTCTTATGCAAATGGCTTTGGAACAAGAAGCCTAACAAGTTCTACATATCATCGAAGATTGATTAACATGATAAAATATCAAAACCAAGTTTACTGAAGGTCATCAATTCAAATCCGTCCAAGCCAATTATTAATTAATTACCCAACTCCGATGTCATCTTATACCTGTTATAGTCTCCAAATGGATGATTCAAGCTGCATGTGAGATGTTAACCTAATATAAAATGTTAACCTATTTTCGGTCAACTAGCAAAATAAAAAATATCAAATGCATAACAGGTTATTTTGTTTAGTCACTATGGAAAATGGTCTAAAAAGTCATTATCCCTGTTGTATAACAGCTATGATAATAAAATAACAGCCAAATAATTGCCTTTATTAAAATGGTTCATTATTAACATATAAAATAGAAAAAATTATGGTATTTGTAACTTCAAGCACCCCTTTAAGATTATATTATGAAGACCATTATGCTACACCATGATACTTTTGTAATGAGGATGCATCAGATTTAACCTATTCTAGGACTTACACAGTATAGATACACTGGAATGAGCTACAGACTGAGAAATTTAGGAGTCAATTGTTTTTTCAAAATTTTTTAACTTTAATTGGTTGGATTGCATAGTCTTCTCTATTATCTAACTGCAACTGAAGGGATTGGTTTAAGATAATGAGAGTGAGATATCAATAAGAGTCATAATCTTTTCTCAAAGTTAACATAAATAAGAGTTCTAACCCTTTTTTAAAAACAAAGTAAAGAAGAGTCCTAGCCCTTATATAATAATTCTATCTACTTAAAAATCATCCCATTTCATGGCAGTCATCCAAAAGCAATAGCAAGATAGCAAGATACCTATTCACTCATGCAAACATGCATATCTATTTGTAACAAAAGGAAGATGTAGATTTTATTTCATGGGTCTCTTTTGTTTTGATAGATCTCTCCTTAAAAGTGGGCATAAAATGATTTAATAAATTTGGCAATTATGCTAATCTATATTTTTTTGGCTTAGCTCTATTTATCATATAAAACATTTTTCCTTTGCTCGAACTCAAATATTTTATGATTTATATCCAGGACACTTTTATTTTATTTTTTTGTTAATTTTTTGTTTCTCCAAACACATGCAAAGCTTTGCAAGGGATATCTATGTGGCTTAACCTGTTGGGAATTGTATCCTAAATGTCAATCGTCAGCATATTGATGATTGAATATTGTAAATAAATTGACAAATTAATAAAGTATTATTTGGCATTATTCATCATTTCATCTTCAAATGAACTCTTATATGATGAAGTCCTTAGGACTTATGTTATGATAAAGGAGGATTTATCTTTGAGTCCTTAAACTTGTTCGCGACCAAATGATATGTTGTTACTAGGACGACAACATTATCGAGATTAGGTCGTTGTGTGACATATACGTTGGTTGTCCTCTTAACCAAGGAGTGTGGAGACACTGGTATGCCATACAGGTGAAGTGTAGGAGTACATTTCACTGAACGTGACCAATTCCGGAACGCTCTACTGTCGAGAGATGTTCCGAGTGGATATGGGTATAAGTTTGGCCCTCTGACCTGAGACCGCAACCTGTGACTAGCAAGCAACTCACTGTACTTTGGTACCGGACTACCTGAATTTCTAATTCAGTAACGGAAGGTCACTGGGTGCAGTCAAGTACTTGCGTAGTCAGTTGTGAGTCAAGATGGAATTGACCCCTCCTGCAAACAGGAGATAATGTCTTGTGACTAATTTAGCAAAACCTTGGCCAGGGTAATCTCAGTGAGGAGTCACGGGATATCTAAAGTTAATCACATAATGGATGTACTAATTATAGGGTTGACAGTGAGCTCTAAGTCATTCTGGCATTAAGAGTCAAAGGGATTGAATTATACAGTAACCATAGTTCAGGGTTCCAGAATATTTGCTTCGCATATATTCGGCCTATTCGGACGTCGGGTACCATTGCTAGATGGTCACATCGATTAGTGTAGGAAGTCGTTCCTATACTACCGGCTTAGGTTCGAACCTATGAGGTCACACGCATAGAAGATTCCTGATTGATCAAGAAGGCTGATGAATGATTAAGAATCATTCAGGGGTAATTTGGTCAATTCGATTGGCAAATTATCTTATAAAATAATTAAAGTAATTATCGGAGGATTAATTAGTAATTAGATTGCTAATGAACTCAATTGGATTGAGTAATTAGACTAAGGATGAGCCAAATTGAATTAGATTCAATTCTGGGCTCAATCAGGGTTTTTGACCTGATTGGATTAGGTCTGAATCAAGAGGACTTAGGTTGACCAAATTAAATTAGATTAAATTTGTGCTTAATTAGGGATTGACCTAATTGGATTAGGTTCAACCCATGGTAATTGAATCATTCTAATTGTTAGGATTTAATTAAATTAAATGGGTTTGATCTGAAACTATTCGGATCTTGAAATCCACTTGTCACATATCCATGCATGGCGCCATAAATTGATTTTTAATATGATTAAAAATTAATTTAATTTATTTAATGGTGCCATGGGACACTTGGCAACATCAGGGACCTCTTTCATCATTAGATGGGTCGAAATGGAGAGATAAATTCATGAAAAGAATTGGATAAGATCAAATTCTCTCTCTTCATGACATATGCCATCCTTATCTTTATCTCACTTCTAATTAAGGTTGAATTTCGAATTTAATCACCACAAAATCACCACGTGACCCTCTAATCTGATTAGGGGCATGGGAATTTCAAAATTGAAAGAGGGAAGTGGCAACATGATGAATGGTTTAGATTAGATCAAGCTTCATCATGTAATGGCACATGAACTTGAATTTTGAATTCAAAATTCAAAACCCCACAAAATCCTCCACAAATATAGGATGGTTGGCATGAAGTTAGGTAGGAGAGCAACATTAAAAGGACCTCCATCATCTGGTGGTCGAATTCAAGGAAAAAAGAGAGAAAAAGAAGAAGAAAAAAGGGAAAAGAAAAGAGAGGAACCCTAGTTCATGCATGGAAAAATTCTGCATTCAATCTAGCTGACTTCTTCCTCCTCTAAGTCCATCGCGCCATTAGTGTTAGGGGTCCCTGATAAGAGTCTTTAGATCAGATCTAAGTCCTCTTCAATCCCTTTAAACCTTTCCTCCAAGTTCTTCCAAGAAGGCGGATCAAAAGTTGATAGTGTTTGGAAGATCAAATTTCAGCCTCAAGAAATTCTGCGCAAGCTAGCACTTCCGCAGGATTGGATCTCTTCAGAAACTTCGCGTGGACTTCTCGTAGAAGCCATTCGTGTGCGTGGCTGCGAAGTCGAGGATCAGATCCACAAGTTTCATCCATCATAAAAGGTATTAATCCTACATTAATCTTTTATTATGGTGTCAAGATCTAGGTCTGATTCCCCGAGGTTTTACCCTCTTTTGGGGCTCCTCACGGAGATATCTCCAGAATCCATTCAATGGATATTCGGAGATTAATCGGAATAGAGTTCTTAAGTTTCAGATCTGATAGTTAATCATGCATGAAAGTTTTAGCATAATTGTTTAAACGATTCCGGCATAATCCTATGTGTTCTTAAGGTGCTGATTTCTAGATTTGATCTTGTAAGCATGCATGAATTAAGTTGTTTGATTCGATTTTTCCGCTGCGTTTTAAAACTTAAAAAGAACTACGTATGGCTTGATCCCCCTTATGAAGGGGTACGTAGGCAACCCGATCAGGTTCAGCCATGGTTTTAAAAAAAAAAAAAATCCGCATGCTTAACACCGAAGAACCTAGGATTCACTTTCAGTGGTATCAGAGCCAGGTTCATGTTTAAACTTTTATGTTTTAATTCTTGTAATTAAATCTGAAATCATGAGCATGCTTAGATTAGATCTAAAGTATTTTTTATGATTGATTTAATTGCTGATTATGCATGATTAACTAGATCTGAAATTTTGAATGCATATGATGCATGTTTGTGTTAAGATTTGTAACATAAATAAATCTGAAATCATAATATTGTTTAGATTAGATCTAAATAAAATTTATGATTCATATGATCTCTGATTTTAATGAACAAATCAGATCTGAAAATAAAAGTGAAAAAACAAATACATAAGATGTATGTTGTTTGTATTAATTCATGTTGTTATGTATATGTGATGCATGAACATTAAATATAATGACTTAAACATGAATTTAATCTGATTACATGTGATTAATTACAAAAACTCAGATCTGAAAATATGTTTTAAGAACTGAAAGATTGTAATTAATATGTAATTAAAAAGAAATATGCAATGATCAAAACTTTCATAAGTCTAAACTTAATTGAGAATTAAGTGTTATGAAATAGAATTGTAACTCAATTAATTGACATTGCATAATTCTTTGGGCATATGGGTTAGCTTGAATCAAGTTCCTAGGATTGGGTTAAACCTAAGGTTAGAATCATACATAGACAAATAGAATTAATTGATCAAATCTAATTAAGTAGTAACTAGATTAGGTCAAGAAAATTCTAGATCAATTTACAATAGTTGTAGATGGATCAAGTCCATGTCTTTGATTAGACCAAGATGGAACTTGATTTAGGCTCAGAGGTGTAGCCCGAGTCATTTGAGTAATCAAATCGAAATTGATTAATCAGTCGGTGTCTAAGGTAAGTTTGGCAGTTTTGACCGGTGGTTTTTAATTGGGAGCTACTCGCACTGATTCGTCTTTGCCGAGTTAATGGCATATCCCTTCCACCGATCTCACTTACCTGGCCGACATGGTCAATCACATTTTGATTGGATCACTTAATGATTCGAGTTAGCCCATGCCTATAAGAAAAATCAGTTTGACTGATTTAGGTGTCTCCTTAACCGGTTTGAGTCTAATCTGATTTGGTGAAGTCAGTGGGAGAAATTAGACTAACCGGATCTTCTCATCTATCCTAATTATGAAATCCTCTAAAACTATTAGGTCCTTAAAATGAAATGGTTATGGGGATAACTAGGTCATAGCCTCCCATTAAGTTGGGTGATAATGGGTCCAATGTTTTGATAATTATTGGAGGCGCGACACGCCTGGTACTTATCAAGCATTGGAATTGTCATTCAATATATGATGAGTTAAGTGTACCTTCAATAGGTGGTCAGGTGAGCCGAGCCATACTCGGGCTTGGTCGTCTATTAGTTGATTAGACTTAACCCTATCATTTAATGGTTGGACCTGACTAGGGTATTCGGTGGAGGCGCCACACGCCTGCCGAAGAACCTAGGGCAAAATTATCACTAGAAGTTGCTTGGTGAAGCAACTGGTTTAGAACCTACCAATAGGTGCATATGGGTTAGCCGAGCCACACTCGGGCCTATATGCGATCTATTGGGTTCTAGTGCCCACTAAAGAATTAGGAGTAATTTTTCGAATTGGAGGTAGAGGCTACCAATTTGTATAAAATAGTGGGAGTATCTTTAGACTAAAGTCCAAGTCTACTGTGTTTAGTCAATTCATATACTAATAGCCAAATTTTCTTTTATGTAGAAATGGCCACAAGTTTGTCACTTCGCTCATTATTGGATAATGACAAGTTGACTAGTCCCAACTTCAATAATTGGTATAGAAAGCTGAAAACTCAGCATAGTCAGACCAAAAGGATTAAGGATGACCAAAGTCAGGCAGAATGCTTCTATTGTAAGAAGCAGGGGCATTGGAAGAGGAATTGTCCTCAGTACCTTACCTCACTTGACCCGAACAGGCTAAGCAAGAGAAAAGGGCAATCAGTTGCTGATCAAGGTATTTATATGATAACACCTTGTAATTTCTTTATATGTGATAATTCAACCTGGGTATTAGATACTGGAAGTCCGTTTAATATATGCAATTCATTGCAAGGACTTCAGGTCAATGAGAGATTTGAAAACAGCGAGAGATTCCTGAATGTTGGAGATGGAAGATCTGTTCCAGTTCTAGCTTTAGGAAATCTCAAACTTGTTTTCAATTCTCATGTAGTTGTCTTGAGTGATTGTCACTATTGTCCTGCATTCTTATTGAATGTAATTTCCGTAGGCCTTTTGGCCATGAACGGTTATGAAATTTCAATAAAGAAATATTCTTGTGATATCATTATGAATGGTGTTACTGTAATGAATGGACAATTGAGCAATGGCATCTACTTGTTATCACAACCTGTTAATGTAATGTACACGTCAAGTAAGCGTCCTAGAATAGATAATGTCACGGATGTCTACCTTTGGCATCATAGGCTAGGTCATATTAACAAGAACAGGATGAACAGGTTAAGTAAAGAGGGAATCCTCAATGTTAATGATTGTGAATCATTGACAACCTGTGAGTCATGTCTTCTTGGTAAGATGACCAAATCACCTTTTACCGGAAAAGGTGAACGAGCCAGTGATTTATTGACCCTTGTACATTCTGATGTATGTGGGCCAATAAGCACAGATGCTAGAGGTGGGTATTCATATTTCATTACGTTTACAGACGACCTTTCTAGGTATGGTTATGTCTATTTAATGAGACATAAATCTGAAGCATTTGAAATGTTCAAATTGTATCGTAATGAAGTAGAAAAACAAACTGGAAAGAGTATTAAAACTCTTCGATCAGATCGAGGAGGCGAATACCTTTCCAATGAGTTTTTGACATATTTAGGAGAGAATGGGATTCTCTCCCAATGGACTCCTCCTGGTACACCACAGTATAACGGTGTATCAGAAAGAAGAAATCGAACTCTGTTAGACATGGTTCGATCCATGATGGGGTTTGCAAGTCTGCCCATATCCTTTTGGGGATATGCACTTGAGTCAGCCTGCTACATTCTAAATAAGGTTCCAAGTAAGTCTGTAAATAAAACACCACATGAGATGTGGACTGGACGTAAGCCAATGCTGTCTCACCTTAGGGTTTGGGGGTGTCCAGCATATGTCAAACGTTTGAAGACAGACAAACTTGAACCCAAGTCTGACAAATATTTCTTTGTTGGTTATCCTAAAGAAACTAAAGGATATTACTTCTACTTTGCTGAAGAACAAAAGTTATTCGTAAGCAATAGAGCTGTTTTCTTAGAGAAAGAATTCCTTAGTGAAGGAACTAAAAGCTCTAATGTTGAGCTTAGGGAAGTTCAACATGTAGAAGATCCGACACCATCTACTGAACTAGTTGAGTCAGATTTGATTAGATCAGATCCAGAACCCATCTTAGATGCACCATTAAGGCGATCAGGTAGAGTACCACGTCAGCCGGACAGATACTACGGTTTCTTGGTCCAGGACGGAGATCCTGTCGAACTTGATGAAAACAATGAGGATCCGATCACCTATATGGATGCTATGCAGAGGCATGACTCTGATGCATGGCTTGGAGCCATGCAATCCGAAATGGAATCCATGAAGGTCAATGATGTATGGACATTAGTTGACCCACCCGAAGGGATTAAACCCATAGGGTGTAAGTGGATTTTGAAAAGAAAACGGGGCGCAGACGGAAAAGTAGAGACCTATAAAGCCCGTCTGGTTGCCAAGGGATATCGTCAACGTTATGGTATTGACTATGACGAGACGTTTTCTCCTGTGGCAATGCTCAAATCCATTCGGATTATGCTTGCGATAGCAGCACACTTAGATTATGAAATCTGGCAGATGGATGTTAAAACCACTTTTCTAAATGAAGATTTAGAAGAAGAGGTGTATATGATGCAACCTGAAGGTTTTATATCTGCAGATGAGTCTAAGGTGTGCAAGCTTCAAAAATCCATTTATGGATTAAAGCAAGCTTCACGGAGTTGGAACATACGATTTGATAAGGTGATCAAATCATATGGCTTCATTAAGAATGAAGAGGAACCTTGCATTTATAAATGGGCAAATGGTTCAGTTATTATATTTCTTGTTTTGTATGTGGATGACATTCTTTTAATCGGGAATGACATTCCTGCATTACAAGGAATAAAGGTTTGGCTATCATCTCAATTTGCCATGAAGGATTTGGGAGAAGCATCTTACATCCTAGGGATGAAGATCTATAGAGATAGATCTAGAAGATTGCTTGGATTATCCCAATCCACATACATTGATACTATACTGAAAAGGTTCAGTATGATTAATTCCAAGAAAGGCTATCTTCCAATGGGCCATGGAATTAACCTCTCTAAAAGGGATTGTCCGACAACCTCTCAAGAAAGAGAGACTATGGATAGAATTCCATATGCTTCGGCAGTGGGATCTATAATGTATGCCATGACATGTACTAGACCAGACGTGGCATACTCACTAGGAGTAGTGAGTAGATACCAGTCTGATCCAGGTAGCAACCACTGGAAGGTTGTCAAAACCATCCTTAAGTATTTGAGAAATACTAAAGATCAGTGGCTTGTCTACGGTGATTCTGACTTAAAACTTGAGGGATATACCGATTCAAGTTTTCAGTCAGATCAAGATGATAGCAAGAGCGTGTCGGGATATATCTTCACTTTTAAGGGTGGGGCCATCTGCTGGAAGAGTTCCAAGCAGCATACAGTGGCAGATTCTACATGTGAAGCAGAATACATTGCAGCATCTGATGCAGCCAAGGAAGCCGTATGGTTGCGCAAGTTCATCACCGAGCTGGGAGTGGCACCTTCCATTGATGGTCCAGTTCCTATATTTTGTGATAACACTGGAGCCATAGCTCAGGCAAAGGAACCTAAAGCACATCAGCGGACCAAGCATATTCTGCGACGTTATTACCTGGTTCGAGAGATTATAGAACGAGGTGATATTGATCTTCAGAAGATTGACACAAAAGAAAATCTGGCTGACCCATTTACCAAAGTCCTTCGGCATCAAAGAGTTCAACGAACACAAGTCGAAGATGGGTATTAGATACTGTGCCGATTGGCTTTAGGCTAAGTGGGAGTTGTTGGAAATTGTATCCTAAATGTCAATCGTCAGCATATTGATGATTGAATATTGTAAATAAATTGACAAATTAATAAAGTATTATTTGGCATTATTCATCATTTCATCTTCAAATGAACTCTTATATGATGAAGTCCTTAGGACTTATGTTATGATAAAGGAGGATTTATCTTTGAGTCCTTAAACTTGTTCGCGACCAAATGATATGTTGTTACTAGGACGACAACATTATCGAGATTAGGTCGTTGTGTGACATATACGTTGGTTGTCCTCTTAACCAAGGAGTGTGGAGACACTGGTATGCCATACAGGTGAAGTGTAGGAGTACATTTCACTGAACGTGACCAATTCCGGAACGCTCTACTGTCGAGAGATGTTCCGAGTGGATATGGGTATAAGTTTGGCCCTCTGACCTGAGACCGCAACCTGTGACTAGCAAGCAACTCACTGTACTTTGGTACCGGACTACCTGAATTTCTAATTCAGTGACGGAAGGTCACTGGGTGCAGTCAAGTACTTGCGTAGTCAGTTGTGAGTCAAGATGGAATTGACCCCTCCTGCAAACAGGAGATAATGTCTTGTGACTAATTTAGCAAAACCTTGGCCAGGGTAATCTCAGTGAGGAGTCACGGGATATCTAAAGTTAATCACATAATGGATGTACTAATTATAGGGTTGACAGTGAGCTCTAAGTCATCCTGGCATTAAGAGTCAAAGGGATTGAATTATACAGTAACCATAGTTCAGGGTTCCAGAATATTTGCTTCGCATATATTCGGCCTATTCGGACGTCGGGTACCATTGCTAGATGGTCACATCGATTAGTGTAGGAAGTCGTTCCTATACTACCGGCTTAGGTTCGAACCTATGAGGTCACACGCATAGAAGATTCCTGATTGATCAAGAAGGCTGATGAATGATTAAGAATCATTCAGGGGTAATTTGGTCAATTCGATTGGCAAATTATCTTATAAAATAATTAAAGTAATTATCGGAGGATTAATTAGTAATTAGATTGCTAATGAACTCAATTGGATTGAGTAATTAGACTAAGGATGAGCCAAATTGAATTAGATTCAATTCTGGGCTCAATCAGGGTTTTTGACCTGATTGGATTAGGTCTGAATCAAGAGGACTTAGGTTGACCAAATTAAATTAGATTAAATTTGTGCTTAATTAGGGATTGACCTAATTGGATTAGGTTCAACCCATGGTAATTGAATCATTCTAATTGTTAGGATTTAATTAAATTAAATGGGTTTGATCTGAAACTATTCGGATCTTGAAATCCACTTGTCACATATCCATGCATGGCGCCATAAATTGATTTTTAATATGATTAAAAATTAATTTAATTTATTTAATGGTGCCATGGGACACTTGGCAACATCAGGGACCTCTTTCATCATTAGATGGGTCGAAATGGAGAGATAAATTCATGAAAAGAATTGGATAAGATCAAATTCTCTCTCTTCATGACATATGCCATCCTTATCTTTATCTCACTTCTAATTAAGGTTGAATTTCGAATTTAATCACCACAAAATCACCACGTGACCCTCTAATCTGATTAGGGGCATGGGAATTTCGAAATTGAAAGAGGGAAGTGGCAACATGATGAATGGTTTAGATTAGATCAAGCTTCATCATGTAATGGCACATGAACTTGAATTTTGAATTCAAAATTCAAAACCCCACAAAATCCTCCACAAATATGGGATGGTTGGCATGAAGTTAGGTAGGAGAGCAACATTAAAAGGACCTCCATCATCTGGTGGTCGAATTCAAGGAAAAAAGAGAGAAAAAAAAGAAGAAAAAAGGGAAAAGAAAAGAGAGGAACCCTAGTTCATGCATGGAAAAAATTCTGCATTCAATCTAGCTGACTTCTTCCTCCTCTAAGTCCATCGCGCCATTAGTGTTAGGGGTCCCTGATAAGAGTCTTTAGATCAGATCTAAGTCCTCTTCAATCCCTTTAAACCTTTCCTCCAAGTTCTTCCAAGAAGGCGGATCAAAAGTTGATAGTGTTTGGAAGATCAAATTTCAGCCTCAAGAAATTCTGCGCAAGCTAGCACTTCCGCAGGATTGGATCTCTTCAGGAACTTCGCGTGGACTTCTCGTAGAGGCCATTCGTGTGCGTGGCTGCGAAGTCGAGGATCAGATCCACAAGTTTCATCCATCATAAAAGGTATTAATCCTACATGAATCTTTTATTATGGTGTCAAGATCTAGGTCTGATTCCCCGAGGTTTTACCCTCTTTTGGGGCTCCTCACGGAGATATCTCCAGAATCCACTCAATGGATATTCGGAGATTAATCGGAATAGAGTTCTTAAGTTTCAGATCTGATAGTTAATCATGCATGAAAGTTTTAGCATAATTGTTTAAACGATTCCGGCATAATCCTATGTGTTCTTAAGGTGCTGATTTCTAGATTTGATCTTGTAAGCATGCATGAATTAAATTGTTTGATTCCATTTTTCCGCTGCGTTTTAAAACTTAAAAAGAACTACGTATGGCTTGATCCCCCTTATGAAGGGGTACGTAGGCAACCCGATCAGGTTCAGCCATGGTTTTAAAAAAAAAAAAAAATCGCATGCTTAACACCGAAGAACCTAGGATTCACTTTCATAACCTATGTTAAGCTCTTTTTATTAATTAAGACACAACTCTTGCTTTATTGCTAGAGCAAAGATAATTACTATACACCACAAAAACATTATGCTGATATATGAGGAAGTTACCTCCTGGAGCATTTATCAGAGCAGGAGAGCTTCTGATTCAATAAATATCTGTCCTCACTCCCGCTTTTGAATAAAGGTAGTCCTATCTCAAGTATGATCTGTTAATGTCGATTGCTGTGACCTACATAAAGTTGAACAAAAGATAAAGGATCATGAACCAATTTTTATGTTCAGTTTTCAAGATATTCATGGTCGAGCATTGTTTCTGACATGCATTCATAACTTCAATAATATGTTTAATCATAAGTTTTTGCAATTTGTTTAATGTATCTTTTCTGAATAAACTCAAATATACCAGTTAAATGCAAATAAGTTGCGCACACAGACATACATGTATAAATATATATCAGTATGTATGTAGAACATACTATCGACTAGACTATACATTAAATCTCTAGTATAGAGCTTTTGATGTCCATAACCTCATACAAACAAGGGAAGGTAATTCCTTTCATCCTTCACTTGCTTACTCTGGACTTTAGTTTGCAAACAATGCCATTGAGCACATATTGAACATCAGTTAATATCCATTTAAAAGATTACACATTTATTTAACTTTTCTTTATCTATTTCTTACATGTGTTTTCAGAATATATTAGTGGTAGAGAATGGATTGGACACCGTAGGTACCCTTTTTTGTGTTTCTTGTTCAAGGACTAGGATGTTGTGTAAGGAGGCAGCTTATTAATGATTCATTATGTTTGCTCCTATCTAATTTAACATCCTATCATGTATTTTCACATATTCATAAATTGAGGCCAATTGTTGAATGTGTAAGAGATATCCTAAGGACCAGTATCTCAATAGCAACCTTGCTCCATATTGTAATATACTTTAGATCTAAACACAAGATGAATGAGTAGTGGAGTGATTGATTAAACCCTATTTGAATTTTGATGAGTCAAAGCTTTGAGTATATCTTATGTTTACTAATGAATCTGTTTACGGGGGAACTTCGCCTACATGCCCCACGTGACCGGCAAACGCGCCGCACCAGGAAGACTACGGATGCTCTTGATCGCAGCATCCCGACTCGGGTCGGAATATCTTCGGCTCCGCAGTCCGACCCCGAGTCGGCTGCCCCTTGATCCAGGCAATCGCGACCTCGGGTCGGATATCTTCGCCTTCCGGCAGCCCGACCCCGAGTCGCCCCTTGATCCAGCGAAGTCCGACCCCGAGTCAGTTGCGCCCCTTGGATCCAGCAAATCGCGACCTCGGATCACGGCAATCTCTTGACAACAACAGACTGTCTTCTGAAGGCACGTCGCGGCCCCCTGCTCCACTACTTCCTGCAACGGCCGAATCCGGCGCTGCCCACGATCCCCTGTAACAACCGTACAAAGCGGAGCTCCACTACGCCCTGCCATGGCCGGTACCCGGCGGCTGCCCCACGACGCCCTGTAACAGCCATGTCAGTGGCAACTCCATCGTGCCACACGATGACCAACCCCCTAGAAGGACCCCCCAGGCCTGGTATATATGCTGCTGGGGGGAGAAGGGGGGAGGTAAGCAAGAACTTCCAGTGCATTCTCCTACTGGCTACAATTATCTCTCCTTCTCCTCCAATCTCCTCTGACTTGATCGTCGGAGGGCCCCCACTACCCCGGTGGTGGTGCGAGGCTTGCTTGCAGGTTTTTCGGTGGAAAGTGGAGCGTAATCAACACCAACCAAGGCGACTCAGACGGAACCCCGTTCACACCGCTGTGCCAATCGTTCTCGGTTTGGACCACCAGCAACAGTTGGCGCTAGAGGAAGGGCCCGAATCTCAGAGCGATCGTAATGGCACGGCGAGGTGGTCGTGGAGCTTCCAATGCCTCCGGTCGCGGGGCCTCTCGCGCCTCCGGCCGGGAGGCCGCTGCGTCTCCAACACATTCTCAGCAACACTCCACCGTTCCACCCCCCATTCAGATGGTCGAAGTCGCTCAGTTCGACCAGCTAACCCAGCAGGTTCGCACCCTCGCGGAGGCGGTGCAGAATCTGCAGGGTGCGATGTCCCGGGCGCCGCAACGGGCTCAGGAGCCGCCGCTGCCTGAGCGTTCGCCTGTCCTCCTCAACCCGCGCTCCTTCCTCTCCCATGGGGAGGAGCACCGGCGCGAGGAGGATTCTCGAGCACGGTCCATTCTGCCGGGACCTTCCCACCGGAGCTGCGCGGGGTACGAGAGGCGGGCCCGGGCGCGTTCCCAGACCCCCCAGTCCTCGAGGAACCCGCGCTCCAGTCGGTCCCCCTCTCGCGCTCCTTGTCTCCCACCCACCGGTCGCGCTCCCTGGACCGGCGGGTGGACGATCTCCACCGACAACTCCAGGTCCTGAAGGGCCATTCCAAAGATCCCTTCGCCGACTTAGAGATCTCCTCCCAGCCGGCGCTCGCCTCGAGGATCCTGCGGACCCCGAATCCGCCGGGGTTCAAAATGCCGGCGATCGAGCCCTATGACGGGGCGGCGGACCCGCGGGATCACGTCGAGAGTTTCAGGACCCTTATGCTCCTCCACGGAGCATCAGATTCCTCTCCTCTGCAAGGCCTTCCCGGCGACCCTCCGTGGCCCGGCAAGGGCGTGGTTCGCCGGGCTTGGAGGCTAACTCAATCCAGTCCTTCGACCAGTTTACTCGCCTCTTCATCACCCATTTCGCCGTCAGTAGCCGGCGGCGACTGGTCTCCAACTCCCTCTTCGATATCCGGCAAAACAAGGGAGAAAGCCTGCGGGATTATCTTACCCGCTTCAACAAGGGCTACGCTGGAAGTCCGGAACCTGAGCCAGGAGGTGGCTCTTTCAGCCCTGAAGCGTGGCTTCCGAAAGGGCAGACTCACCTTCTCCCTGGACAAACGCCTGCCGCGGAGCTTCCCGGAGCTGTTGTCCCGGGCGAACCAGTATGCGGACGCCGAGGAGGCGGCCGCCCACCGGAGCAAGGAGGCCGCCGAGATCCCTCCAAAGCTCGGGAAGAAAAGGCGGAAAAGAGGCACGCCAGAGGAGGAGCCCGACGCCTCAGCGTCGGCGCAGAAGCCCTGTCGCCGGCGAAGAACCACGGCGCCCCACGCCCTCGTTCTCCGCCCCGACGTTTTCAACCGGTACACTCCTCTCCTGACTCCCCGGACCCAGATCCTCATGGAGATCAAGGGGCGGGAGGACCTCCCGGTCCCGAGACAGATGAAGAGGATCCCTGGGAAGAGGCCCCTCCGGGCGTACTGTGAGTACCACCGAGACCATGGCCACGACACGGAGGACTGCTTCCAGCTTCGGGACGAGATCGAGGCTCTCATCCGCCGAGGGCGTCTCGGTCGATATGTGAGCGACCGACGTCCCCCGCAGACCCGCGTCCGGCCGACCCGGCCCCTCCGGAGCCTCGGGAGCAGAATCGACCCGTTGCGGGCGTGATCCACACTATCACTGGGGGCTGCCCCCGGCCCGTGAGGAACGCAGGGGGCTCGACGGAAGCGTTCAGGGGCGGCCGTCGCAAAGAGGCAGAGGGTCGGCAATGTAATCACCTTTTTGTGATGAGGATGTAAAGGGGGTTCAGACCCCCCACGATGACGCCATGGTGATCTCCCTCACTATGGCAAACTATGATGTAAGGCGTGTTCTTGTGGATAGTGGAAGCTCAGCTGATATCTTGTTTTACGAGGCCTTCCAAAAGATGAGCTTGTCCAGACAATTGTGGCACAAAATATCCACCCCCCTCATAGGATTCACCGGTGATGCTGTCCCGGCGGAAGGTGTCGTTGAGCTGCCTGTGACTGCGGGCGTTGCACCCGCAGAAGCCACGGTGCGACTCGGGTTCTTGGTCGTCCGTGTTCCCTCGGCCTACAACGCTATCCTCGGACGACCCGGACTGAACGCCCTTCGCGCGGTGGTCTCTACGTACCACTTGCTCATGCGGTTCCCCACGGCGGCCGGGATCGGGGAGGTCCGAGGCGACCAACCGACCGCACGACAATGTTTCCTAGCGACCCTCAAAGGGAAGAAGCCCGCAGAAGCCCTAAGCGTCGAGTCCCTTGATGCCAGAGACGAGGTGGCCTTGCGGCACGGGGAGCCGGCCGAAGGGTGTGGTCGAAGTTCCCCTCGAGGAAGGCCGCCCGGACCGGGCGGTCCGGGTCGGCGCCAATCTCGACCCGGGAGCTCGGGCCCGGTTGGTGGAATTCCTCCGAGCCAATGCCGATGTATTTGCCTGGTCGGCGGTCGATGTACCTGGGATCGACCCGGAGGTCATTTCTCACGCCCTCAACGTCGACCCGACCCACCGGCCAGTGAAGCAGAAGAAGAGACACTGTGCCCCGGATCGGATCCGGGTGGTCGACCAGGAGGTAGACAAACTCTTGGAGGCAGGATTCATAAGGGAGGTCAGTTACCCCGAATGGCTGGCAAATGTCGTACTTGTCCGGAAGGCGAGCGGAAGTGGAGGATGTGCGTCGACTATACCGACCTGAACAAGGTGTGCCCTAAGGATAGCTTTCCGCTTCCGCGGATAGACCAACTGGTCGACGCGACTTCCGGATATCAGCTGCTGTCTTTCATGGACGCCTTCTCCGGTTACAACCAGATAATGATGGCCCCACAGGACGAGGAGAAAACTGCCTTTATAACGGACCGGGGGCTGTACTGCTACAAGGTAATGCCCTTCGGTCTGAAGAATGCTGGCGCCACTTACCAGCGCCTCGTCAACAAAATCTTCAAAGAGCAAATCGGCCGAAACATGGAGGTGTACGTGGACGATATGCTGGTGAAGAGCCGCCAGGCAGACCAGCACATCGTGGATCTGGAGGAGACTTTCACCACCTTACGGAAGTTTCGCATGAAGCTGAACCCAGCGAAGTGCGCCTTTGGCGCTTCGGCCGGGAGGTTCCTTGGTTTCATTGTCAACCAGCGGGGTATCGAAGCCAACCCGGACAAAATCAAGGCCATCCAAGGTATGTCCCCTCCGACCAAAGTAAAGGAAGTTCAGGAGCTCGCTGGAAGGGTCACCGCGCTCGGACGATTTGTGGCAAAATCGGCCGAACGCTGCCAACCTTTCTTCAAAGGTGTTGAAACGCCCGAAAGACTTCCTCTGGACGGCCGAATGTCAAGCAGCATTCGACCAGCTCAAGGAATACCTGGCGTCTCCTCCCCTGCTGTCCAAGCCGCAAGAAGGGGAGATGCTCTACCTCTATCTGGCGGTCTCCCCAACCGCAGTCAGTGCGGTGCTGGTTCGGGAAGAGGCAAAGCTCCAGAAGCCTGTGTACTACATCAGCCGGGTCCTACGGGATGCCGAGACGCGGTATACGAAGGCTGAAAAGATCGTCTTCGCGCTGCTGACCGCGACCAGGAGGCTCCGCCCCTATTTCCAGGCCCATTCTGTCACCCTCTTGACTGATCAACCGCTGCGACAGATCCTCAGCAACCCTGAGAATGCGGGACGGCTGGTGAAGTGGGCAGTAGAACTTGGTGAGTTCGACATCCGCTACCAGCCCCGACCCGCCATCAAGGCCCAGGCGCTCGCGGATTTCCTCGCTGAGTGCACGGTGCAGGAAGCGGAACCTAGTCGCCGAAATACCCCAGCCTCGACCTCCCGATTTGGATGCTTCACATCGATGGGTCGTCGAACCCCGAAGGTGGAGGGGCCGGGCTGGTCCTCACCAGCCCTGATGGAGTGATAGCCGAGTATGCCTTGAGGTTCGGATTTCCAGTGACAACAACGAGGCGGAGTATGAGGCCCTAGTCACGGGACTCAAACTCACCAAGGGAGCTCGGCATCCGGCGCCTGAAGGTCTTCACCGACTCCCAGCTGGTGGTCGGGCAGGTCCGTGGGGAGTTCGAAGCCCGGAACCCGACCATGCAGAATTATGTCCGGAAGGTGCAAGCACTCATTCCCGACCTCGGCAGTGTCGACATCCAGCAGGTCCCAAGAAGTGAAAATGCCAGGGCCGACAGGTTGTCCCGCTTAGTGAGCGCAGACGCGCACAACTTGTCGAGGGCGATCTACCTGGAGACCCTGGATGCCCCGAGCATCGGCGAGGCTGGAGCGGTGATGGCGATTGATCCGGAGCCGTCTTGGATGGACCCGCTCGTCGCCTACCTCGCCGAAGGGATCCTCCCTGAAGACGAAGATCAAGCTCGGCGACTTGTCAGGAAGTCCGCCCACTACGTACTCTATGAAGGGAGGCTGTATCGGACCTCGTTTACCGCCCCCCTCTTAAGGTGCCTCCGCCCCTCGGAGGCGGCCTACGTCCTCGGCGAAGTCCATGAGGGCGTCTGCGGATCGCACTCGGGGGCTAGGTCCTTGGCGCACAAGATCATGAGGCAAGGCTATTATTGGCCTACCTTGTTGGAGGACTCAAAGGATCACGTACGGAAATGCGACGCCTGCCAGCGCCACGCCAACGTCCAGAGAGCCCCTTCTGTCCCCTTGGCACCAATCACCGCACCCTGGCCCTTCGCACAGTGGGGAATGGATATCCTCGGACCATTCCCCGTCGCTTCCGCCCAGCGGAAATTCTTGATTGTTGCAATCGACTACTTCACCAAGTGGGTGGAGGCAGAGCCGCTGGCCACTATCACGGAGGCGCAAGTCCGGAAGTTCGTGAAGAAAAACATCATTGTCCGATTTGGGGTACCCCGGGTCCTCATCTCGGATAATGGTCGACAGTTCGACAACAAGCATTTCCGTGACTTCTGCGAGGAATTCGGGATCGAGCATCGGTTCACATCTGTGTCGCATCCCCAAACCAACGGTGAGGCCGAGGTGACAAACCGGACAATCCTCCAAGGAATTAAGGCGCGAATCGGTCGGACGGGGCAAGCTTGGGTCGAAGAACTCGAGAACGTCCTTTGGGCGTATCGGACCACGCATCGGACCCCTACCGGGGAGACGCCTTTCAGCCTAACCTATGGCACGGAAGCGGTTGTCCCCGTAGAGCTTGGACTCCCCTCGCCCCGTGTGGCTACGCACCGACCCGAGGCCAATTCGGAGCAACTCCGAGGAAACTTGGACCTCTGGAAGAAGCGAGGGAAATGGCGCAGGTTCGGATGGCGATGTATCAGCGGAGGGTGGCCCGATATTACAACTCCAAGGTCCGACCGAAGCTTTTCAGAATCGGAGATCTGGTGCTAAGGCGAGCTAAAGCATCTCAACCTGCGGAAGGTGGGAAGCTAGCGCCAAATTGGGAAGGCCCGTATAGGGTTCGCTGGGTAAACCGCCCTGGCTCCTACCAGTTGGAGCCCTAGATGGTCGAGAAATTCCAAGGAGCTGGAATTCCGCTAACCTGGCGGATGTATTACCAGTAGAAAGACGATGCCAGAAAGACAGTTCAAAAAATGTAATAACACTTTCATTTCAATAATTTCTGGTTCACAATCGGCGGTGCTCGTGTGATTACAAGGAATTCCCAGAGGAGAATTAGGGTGTAAAGAAAGTAAGAAGAGCGGAGACTCCGAGGAGCTGAAAATCTGGGATCCCGAAACCTCCATCCGAAGCGCTGCAATCCCGCCGGAAGTGGGTGCTTCTCCCGGAGGCGCCATCGACGCCTCACGCAAAGACGAAGAGCCGCGCGGACGAAGAAGAAGTGGACGAAGAAGGAGTTCACACTGCTCCTAGAGGAACGCCACCTCAAAGATATTCCGGCCCTCCCAAGAGAAGGGAGGGAAGGAATACAAGGGAGAAGAGCGCGAGGAGGCGCGATCCCAGATGAAGCGTCTGGCGCAGAGCTCAATCGGGAGGTGGGACGGAAAGAGGGGGATGTGATCCCGGATGAAACGCCCTAGAGCGGAGTTCCACCGGGGAGAATCTCTCGTTGATCCAGATGAAACGGCTAGTTGGCGGAAGTCGCGAGGGCGCACCCTCCCGTTCTTCCGGCAGGGACTTTCCCAGCCACGCACCGGAGAGGAGGTCCACGATCCATGGCAACCTGAACAGCTCCGACTTGGCAGGCTCCACCGCACCTGCACTTATTATTATAGCCAAACTGTGCCCCCGGTCGTTCCGATGCGGGTGGCTCCAATAAATGCGGGCGCATCGAATCCGGAGCCGTTCCGGCTCTCGAGGCGTATCCTCTCACGACCTCCTAAGCGTCGTTCTCCTTAATTGCATTCTTCATGCAGGACACTCCGGGCGGCGTGTATCCCACGGCACACGTATCTCCGCACGCGCCCAGGCCGCATCCGCCTCGAAGAACGCGCGTATCGCGGCCGCTTAACTGGCACTCCTCGCAAGCAGCAACTGGCCGATCCGATTTCCCAGGTAACGCCTCAATTAGCATTTAATAGCCTTCTGGTGTTCCCCAGGCGACGCGTCGAGAGGAGGAGAAATATGATCGCAGCTGGCCACGGAGAAACCCCGTCGAGCGGCAAGTGATAGGCGCGCGACCAACGAGCGGAATTCCCCGAGGCTCAGTCCTCGGATGCCAGGCTAACCCGATGATCATTCCGGGAGCAGACTAGCCTGAAGCCCCGACCGGTCGCCTCGGCTTGCGCCAGCCTTGGCCGACCAACGAGCGGAATTCCCCGAGGCTCAGTCCTCGGATGCCAGGCTAACCCGATGATCATCCCGGGAGCAGACTAGCCTGAAGCCCCGACCGGTCGCCTCGGCTTGCGCCAGCCTTGGCCGTCCAACGAGCGGAATTCTCCGAGGCTCGGCCCTCGGATGCCAGGCTAACCCGATGATCATTCCGGGAGCAGACTAGCCTGAAGCCCCGACCGGTCGCCTCGGCTTGCGCCGGCCTTGGCCGACCAACGAGCGGAATTCCCCGAGGCTCGGCCCTCAGATGCCAGGCTAACCCGATGATCATCCCGGGAGCAGACTAGCCTGAAGCCCCGACCGGTCGCCTCGGCTTGCGCCAGCCTTGGCCGACCAACGAGCGGAATTCCCCGAAGCTCGGCCTTCGGATGCCAGGCTAACCCGATGATCATCCCGGGAGTAGACTAGCCTGAAGCCCCGACCGGTCGCCTCGGCTTACGCCAGCCTTGGCCGACCAACGAGCAGAATTCCCCGAGGCTCAGTCTTCGGATGCCAGGCTAACCCGATGATCATCCCGGGAGCAGACTAGCCTGAAGCCCCGACTGGTTGCCTCGGCTTGCGCCAGCCTTGGCCGACCAACGAGCGGAATTTCCCGAGGCTCGGCCTTCGGATGCCAGGCTAACCCGATGATCATCCCGGGAGCAGACTAGCCTGAAGCCCCGACCGGTCACCTCGGCTTGCGCCAGCCTTGGCCGACCAACGAGCGGAATTCCCCGAGGCTCAGTCCTCGGATGCCAGGCTAACCCGATGATCATCCCGGGAGCAGACTAGCCTGAAGCCCCGACCGGTCGCCTCGGCTTGCGCCAGCCTTGGCCGACCAACGAGCGGAATTCCCCGAGGCTCGGCCCTCGGATGCCAGGCTAACCCGATGATCATCCCGGGAGCAGACTAGCCTGAAGCCCCGACCGGTCACCTCGGCTTGCGCCAGCCTTGGCCGACCAACGAGCGGAATTCCCCGAGGCTCAGTCCTCGGATGCCAGGCTAACCCGATGATCATCCCGGGAGCAGACTAGCCTGAAGCTCCGACCGGTCGCCTCGGCTTGCGCCAGCCTTGGCCGACCAATGAGCGGAATTTCCTGAGGCCTAACCCTCGGATGCCTGGCCTAGCGCCGGAAGAATTTCCTGAGGCCTAACCCTCGGATGCCTGGCCTTGGTTAAATAGGCAGAAAGGCGGGTGACGCCTCGGTGACGCCAGAGGACGCCTGGCTACCGAAGGATCGTTCTCGCCCCAAAGGCGAGTCGACGCCATTAAGGAAGGATGTCCGCCGAAATCCGCAGACCGCCAGATCAGCGACAACCGCCATACGCCATAAAAAAAAGGGCGGGGAGCTCGGAGCGCGCGCGCCTTTCCGAGGGATGGCGGCAATCTCGAAGCATCACTCCCTTCACCCGTTCCCCTCCTGGTTCCAGGCTCGGAAGTGGGGGGCTACTGTTACGGGGAAACTTAGCCACCATGCCCCACGTGACCGGCACGCGCGCCCAGGAAGACTACGACTGCCCCTTGATCCAGCAATCCGACCTCGGGTCGGATATCTTCGGCTCCGCAGTCCGACCCCGAGTCGGCTGCCCCTTGATCCAGCAATCCGACCTCGGGTCGGATATCTTCGGCTCCGCAGCCCGACCCCGAGTCGGCTGCCCCTTGATCCAGCAGTCCGACCCCGAGTCGGTTGCCCCTTGATCCAGCAATCCGACCTCGGGTCGGCAATCTCTTGACAACAACAGACTGTTCTCCTGAGGCACGCCGCGGCCCCCTGCTCCACTACTCCCTGCAACGGCCGAATCCGGCGCTGCCCCACGATCCCCTGTAACAACCGTACAAAGCGGAGCTCCACTACGCCCTGCCATGGCCGTACCCGGCGCTGCCCCACGACGCCCTGTAACGGCCACGTCAGTGGCAACCCCATCGTGCCACACGATGACCAATCCCCAGAAAAACCCCCCAGCCTGATATATATGGGGATGGGGGGAAGGAGGAGGGTAAGCAAGATTCTCCATAGCATCATCTTACCTGCTACCTCTCCTTTTCCTTCGATTCCCTCTAACTTGATCGTCGGAGGGCCCCCACTACCCCAGTGGTGGTGCGAGGCTTGCTTGCAGGTTTTCCGGCGGAAGATGGAGCGCAACCAAAGCAATTCAAAGGGAACCCTGTTCACACCGCTGTGCCAATCGTTCTCGGTTTGGACCCCCAGCAACAAATTCAATTAAGTGTTTCAGTGAAAATCGTGTCTAAGTGTTTCTAGACTTGGTTCAAGATATTTTGGATAAGGTATGAAGTCAGTTTGAACCAAAGTCTGAGACTCGAGTCGACTCCAGGATATTACGAGTCGACTCCAAGCGTATCAGAATCACTGGCACGGGCTCGAGTCGACTCCAGACCAGTACGAGTCGACTCCGACTGAGAACAGACAGACGAACAGAAAGCATCAACTTAAAACCTGTCAGCGAGTCGACTCCTGAAGTGCGCGAGTCGACTCCGATGCTTACCGAGTCGACTCCGGAGTAATATGAGTCGACTCCAAGAAGCTACAGACAGAAAAGTCAGATAGCGTTATTTCGACCCTGAGATTCGAGTCGACTCCTGTGGAACGCGAGTCGACTCCGATGGTTGGCAGGTCGACTCCAAAGAAAGCGAGAGTCGACTCTCAGTGGTACACAAAGAAAAAATCAGAGAGGAGTTTTCGGACTCTGAGATTTGAGTCGACTCCCGCAATACACGAGTCGACTCCGAGACAGCGCGACACCAAAAAGGCAGAAGGCCATATTTCGGAAACTGAGAGGCGAGTCGACTCCCAGACAGCTCGAGTCGACTCCAAGGCAGCGCTCCACCAAAAAGACAGAAGGCCAAGTTTCGGAAACTGAGAGCCGAGTCGACTCCAGAGAAGTTCGAGTCGACTCCAAGACTGGACGAGCCAAAAGACAGAAGATCGGGAGTTCGGGCTCTGAGCGCCGAGTCGACTCCCAGGATTATCGAGTCGACTCGAGTGGGCCAAGTTGAAAATTGGCTCCGTGGATTTCATGAGATGAGCCGACTCCGAAAATGCCAAGTCAGCTCCAGAAGTTGGCGAGTCGACTCCGGGTCAAGACGAGTCGACTCCCAGTCGAAGAGGCCACTTTAATTCAAATCCGGAACAGTTGCCGAGTCGACTCCAGAAAAGCATGAGTCGACTCCCGCTACAGCCGAGTCGACTCCTGATCGCGCGAGTCGACTCCGACCCCAACGGACATATTGTCAGGTTGTGCAGAGTGTGCAGAACGGGCAGAAAAAGGTGTCTAACGGCTAGTTTCCGTAGGGGATGGTTTAAATAGCCACAGAGGACTGTAGCAAGGTAGAGAACTACCATTCCATTCAAAGAGATCAAGCTTTCATTCTCTGCAAGTTGGTTTTCAATGAAAAGAGGGAAGAGCGGCATTAACTCCATCCAACTTCCTCTTCCCAGCATTTAAAGAAGCCTCCTCCTGCATTCAAGTCGACCAGACATTCAAGAGGAGACCCGAAGCTCAAGAAGCCCTACTCAACTCCAACTCAAACGTGTTTGAGGGCTTCTAACCTCTCTTCAGTTTATATTGTTATTTATCTGCTTTTGAGAAGCTTTGTTTTCTGTTTGTCCCTTTTATTTACATCTTGTCTTTGCTTGGTTCAATCGGGGGATTGAATCAAGGGTGTAGAGGTTGGTTGGTGAGCCGAGTGTAAAACCAACGTGTAAGGGTTCGATTGTGATCCCGGAAAAATAATCGGAGTTGGTTCTAGTCGGTGAGCCTGGAAAAACCGACCGAGTTCGTTGTGAGCTCGTAAAACAATAAGTTTGGTTGTGAGCTTGGAAAACAACCAGCTGTAATCCAAGGGGTTATAGTGAATTCCCAAGTGAGGCTTGGAGAGTGGACGTAGGAGCAAGGGTTAGCTCCGAACCACTATAAACATCGTGTTTCTGATTGCTTGTCTCTCTTTCTCTCATTCTCATTTCACTCAAAGCACATAGCAACTAATTAATCACCTTGCAAAAGTATTAATTAGTCATCTACAAAAGTTTTAATTGTAAAATTATTTTAAAACCCAATTCACCCCCCCTCTTGGGTTGTCTATCTGGGCAACAAGTGGTATCAGAGCCTAAACTCTTCTACCCTAAGAGTAAAAGATCGAAATGACAACCCCATTTGGATCTTCCCACATTGAGGGTCAGTCCACCCAAAGACCCCCATTCTTTAATGGATCCGATTACTCATATTAGAAGGCTAGGATGAGAATATTCATCCAAGCCCAAGACTATGAGATGGGACCATTGTATCAAATGGACCATACATTCCATCCATCTATGTAGAGGGGGTCACTGTACCCAAACTAGAAAAGGATTGGGATGAACATGACATGAGAAAGGCACAACTCAATTCTAAAGCAATGAATGTGCTTTACTGTGCATTAGATAGGAATGAATTCAATAGAGTCTCTACTTGCAATTCTGCAAAAGAGATTTGGGACAGACTTGAAGTGACCCATGAGGGCACGAATCAAGTCAAAGAATCCAAAATAAATATATTAGTTCATAAGTATGAACTATTTAAGATGGATTCTAATGAGACAATCACTAGCATGTTCACTAGGTTTACTGACATTGTCAATGGCCTAAAAAGCCTCGGCAAAAACTATACTAACAGTGATCTTGTCAGGAAAATTCTTCGCTGTCTACCAAGGTCATGGGAAGCCAAGGTGACGGCAATCCAAGAAGCTAAGGACTTGAACAAACTTCCACTTGAAGAGCTCCTTGGATCCCTAATGACTCACGAGCTAACAATGAAGCAGCACAGCGAAGAAGAGTCCACCCATAAGAAAAAGGTAATAGCTCTTAAATCTACATCATCTAACAAGGACTTATCTTGCAGTAGCAGCAGTGAAGAAGAGGATCATGAGGGAGATGATGATGAGGCTCTTCTTGTGCGCAAATTCAGAAAATTCATCAACCACAAGAAGTCCTATCATCAAAGGAGAGGCCCCTCAAATTCCTATCGCAAGGATAAAGGTAAGGAAAGGGAAAATGAGGGGATTGGTTGCTATGAGTGCAAAAAGTCGGGACACATCAGAGCTGAGTGTCCCTTACTAAAGAAGAGCAGCAAGTACAAGAAGAAGAAAGCCCTTGTCACCACCTTATCGGACTCCGACGCATCATCGTCATCATCGGATGAAGAACAAGAAGAAAAGGCCAATTTCTGCTTCATGGCCAATGAAAATGAGGGAACATCCGAAACACATCTTGATTTTACTTTTGATGAACTGTATGATGCATTTAATGAACTAATGATTGAATATAAGGCTATAAACGTTAAGAATAAAGAGCTAAAACTAGCTAATCAATCTTACCTACATAAATGCGATAAATTAGTTAAGGATAAGGACTATATCACCAAAGAAAATCTAGAACTTAAGACAAGCAACCAACTCTTAACTCAAAAGACTAATATCTTGAGCAAAGATAATGAAAAACTAACTAAGAAAATTTCAGAACTTAAAAACAATAAACCAATCTTAAACGAGAATCTCATAAAAGACTTAAACATTCTAAAAACAGAAAAACAAACTCTAACTAAAGAACTTGAAAAATACAAACCTTTGGTTGAAAAATTTACATATAGTTCTGAAAAATTGAATATGATACTTAACAGTCAACAAGCGGTATTCAATAGAGCGGGTTTAGGGTATAAACCTAAAAATAAGCAAAAACTTCTTAGTAACTTCTTTGTTAAAGCAGGAGAAAGTAAAACTAAGAAAATAACCTGTTTTTGTTGTGGAACTGTAGGACATAAAGCAAATGTGTGCAATTATAGAAAAGGAAAAACAAAAAGAAAAGTTAAAAGGGTATGGGTTCCAAAAGGAACCAACATGACTAACCATGAAGGATCCAAGAAAACTTGGGTACCTAAGATTACATGATTTGCTTGTGTAGGAGTGTCTTGCAGCCAAGGTCAACAAAAATTGCTGGTACTTGGATAGTGGCTGCTCGAGACACATGACGGGTGACAAGGATCAATTCTTCACCCTTGAAGCTAAGAAGGGAGGTGCTGTGACTTTTGGAGACAACAACCAAGGTCACATCATTGGTATAGGTAAAGTACAAATTACCCCTTCTACTTTTATAGATAATGTTCGATATGTTGATGGTCTTAAGCATAATTTATTAAGCATTAGTCAATTATGTGATAGAGGCTATAATGTCATGTTTAAACCATCACTATGCATCATAACAAACCCAAATGACAATAGTTTAGTTTTTAAAGTAATAAGACGTGGAAATGTGTATGTTGTAGACCTTGAGGATCTTGCCAAACACAACCCATGTTTAGTTGTTAATGAAACCAAGGATAATGATGCTAGTTGGTTATGGCATCGTAAGTTAGGTCATGCAAGCATGGACACAATATCTAAACTAGTTAAAAGAGATTCTGTGATAGGTTTGCCAAAATTAAAATTTGAAAAGAATAAAATATGTGAAGCATGTCAATTTGGCAAATAATCAAGGAACTCCTTTAAATCTATAAATTGTGTCTCTACCTCTAGACCTCTAGAACTACTACACATGGACCTCTTCGGACCAACTAGAACCACAAGTCTAGGAGGAAATAAATATGGTCTAGTTATCGTAGATGATTACTCTAGATTCACTTGGGTTATGTTCTTAGCACATAAAGATCAAGCTTTTTCAGTCTTTAAAAAGTTTCATAAGGAAGTAACAAATGCTAGAGATTCTTCACTCATAGCCATTAGAAGTGACCATGGAACCGAATTTGAAAATCAGTTATTCGATGAGTTTTGTAGTAAAAAGGGGATAACTCATAATTTTTCTGCACCTAGGACACCACAACAAAATGGAGTTGTGGAGAGGAAAAATAAAACTCTAGAGAAAATGGCTAGAACTATGTTATGTGAAAGTAACCTCCCTAAGTACTTTTGGGGAGAAGCCATTAATACTTCTTGTCATATATTAAATAGAGTTCTATTAAGACCCATTATAAAGAAAACACCTTATGAACTTTGGAAAAACAGAAAACCAAAGGTAAACTATTTTCATATCTTTGGATGTAGGTATTTTGTTCATAATAATGGAAAAGATAATCTAGGAAAATTTGACTCTAAATCTGATGAGGGCATATTCTTAGGGTACTCTACAACTAGTAAAGCCTATAGAGTCTTTAATAAAAGAACCCTAGTCATAGAAGAATCTATACATGTTGTTTTTGATGACTCGAGTGATATCTCCTCTAGTAAGAGAGTTAATTTTGATGATGATACGGAAATTCTTGAAGAAAAGATTGATGAGATGACATTACAAGATAACAATCAAAAATTAATTGAAGATGCATCATCAAGCCAAGAGACTATAGTAGATCATGGGCGAACTAAAGCTTGGAGGTATGCTCACGGGCATCCTAAGGAATTAATTCTAGATGATCCATCTCAACCTATTAGGACTAGAGCATCCCTTAGGAACTTAAACAATCATCTAGCTTTCGTTTCACATTTTGAGCCCAAACACATAGAAGAAGCTGAAAAAGATGTAAATTGGATAAATGCAATGCAAGAAGAATTAAACCAATTTACTAAAAACAAAGTATGGAATCTAGTTGAAAGACCTACTGAATATTCAATTATTGGTACCAAATGGATTTATAAAAATAAACTTGATGAAAATGGTATTGTAATAAGGAATAAGGCTAGACTAGTAGCAAAGGGTTATAATCAAGAAGAAGGTATAGATTTTGATGAAACCTTTGCTCCGGTAGCTAGACTTGAAGCAATTAGACTTTTACTAGCTTTTGCATGCTCTAAGGACTTTAAATTATTTCAAATGGATGTAAAAAGTGCATTTTTAAATGGGTATATTAATGAGGAGGTATATGTAGAACAACCTCCTGGTTTTGAAAATCATCAATACTCTAATCATGTTTATAAATTGAACAAAGCACTTTATGGTTTGAAACAAGCACCTAGAGCATGGTATGAGAGACTTAGCAAATTCCTATTAGAACATGAGTTCTCTAGGGGTAATGTAGATACAACACTGTTTCTGAAAAGGCAAAACAAAGATATGTTATTAGTACAAATTTATGTTGATGATATTATTTTCGGTGCTACTAACAATCGCCTCTGCGAAGAATTTGCTGATTTGATGCAGAGTGAATTTGAAATGAGCATGATGGGAGAGCTGAATTACTTCCTTGGACTTCAAATCAAATAATCTGAAGAAGGCATCTTCATCAGTCAAGCCAAATACATCAAGGAGATGCTCAAGAAGTTTGATATGGAGGGAAACAAATCAATCAGCACCCTCATGAGCTCATCATGCAAATTAGACCAAGATGAATCAGGTAAATCTGTAGATCAGAAGCTATATAGAGGTATGATAGGATCTTTGTTGTATTTAACTGCAAGTAGACCTGATATCATGTTTAGTGTTTGCATGTGTGCAAGATATCAGTCTAATCCTAAAGAATCTCATCTAATTGCAGTCAAAAGAATCTTTAAATACCTAATAGGAACCAAGAATATAGGTTTATGGTATTCTAAAGAATCTAGCCTAAAATTAATAGGATACACAGATTCAGACTTTGCTGGATGTAAACTTGATAGAAAAAGTACCAGCGGGTCTTGTCAATTTCTAGGAGAAAACCTAATCTCATGGTTTAGCAAGAAACAAAACTCGGTTGCTTTATCTACTGCTGAAGCTGAATATGTTGCAGCCGGGAGTTGTTGTGCTCAAATCTTGTGGATCAAACAACAATTAGAAGATTATGGCATTAAACAAGACAAAATTTCCATTAATTGTGATAATACAAGTGCCATTAATCTAACTAAAAATCCAATTCAGCATTCAAGAACTAAACATATTGAGATAAGACATCACTTCATAAGAGATCATGTACTGAATGGTGATGTGACACTACAATTTGTTTGCACTAATGATCAATTAGCTGACATTTTTACAAAACTCCTAAGTGAAGAGAGATTTAGTGTGCTTAGGAGGGGATTAGGAGTGATTGATCCATCCTAGTGGTATTATCCACTAGATTCATTGATTTTGATGATTAGATTGTGATTAATATAGAGTTTCGTTTCAATGATCATCAAATCAGATCATAATTTAGTGATTTTCCCTCATTCGGCACGAATATAGCATGATTTTAAGGTGCGTGCCAGGGTTCGAGACGACTCGAGCATATTTCAGAGTCGGCTCGTAAGGGGGAGTCGACTCGCGCATTCACGGGAGTCGACTCGAGAACGATGGCAGCAGAGGGGGAGTCGACTCGCATACAGTCGGGAGTCGACTCGAGGTCAATAGGCGCATAAGAAGAGTCGACTCGCGCATATTTTGGAGTCGACTCGAGGTCGAGTCGACTCGCGACTCAGTGGAGTCGACTCGCAGTCGGGATCCGACTTTTTAACCCTAACTTCATCGCTTAGAAAACATTTCTTTTCACCGCCGCCACTGTTCAAAACCCTAGAGTCGACTCGTAGATCGTCTCCGGCCGCCCCTAGGTCCTTTTCCCGTCGATTTTTCATCGCCCATTAGGTTTTCATCCCATTCTAGGTCAACCATGCCTCGCAAATCCGTTGTCTCAAGCTGGAAGAGGCCCCATTCCGCGACCGGTGCCGAGCGGCGTTCCAAGGCTCGGAATGACCCCGTGAGGCCACAATCTCCGGCTCGTTCCCCGCCGAGGGCGGTTCCCGCGAGGCCGTGCGCCGGGAAGGCGGTCTCCACCGGGAGATACGTCGATTTCGACTATCTCTCCCGGGAGGGCTTCACCATAGGTGAGAGATTGCGTGTTCAGGGCTTAGAATATTTCCTTACATTAGATCTCCCCACATACCCTGGATTAGTTAGAGAGTTTTACGGTACCGTCCATCGGGGAGATAGGGGTATAGAGGGCACGGTAGCCGGTGTCCCTTTGTTCATTTCGGAGGATATCATTGCCCACATCCTCCACCTTCCACAAGTAGGGGTGGCTCCCACACATCTCGAGGATAGGACTGAGGCCCTTACGGCCATTCTAGGATACCCACCTCAGTCCTCCTTAGATGAGGTGTCCGCTAGCTCACTTCCTGTTGAGGTGCGGATCCTCCTGAGCATCTTGTCTAGGTCCATCTTCCCGAAGACTGGCCGCTTCGATTTTGTTTCTGAGAGGGACCTCGCCCTTATGTTTTATATTCTTCAGGACACCCCAATCAACTTCCCCAAACTCATTTATAGGTATCTATGTGAGCCACTAGATAGACCTAGGCTCACCCTCCCCTATGGCATGTTGTTCACCCTTATCTTTAGGGAGGCCGAGCTCCCTATTCCTGAGGGGGAACCCTCTCGCGCATTGCGATGGACAGATCGCATGCGTCCGGGGACCCTACACAGGATGGGGTTTCGGAAGGTAG
Organism: Phoenix dactylifera; assembly: GCF_009389715.1. Classification (NCBI taxonomy): domain Eukaryota; kingdom Viridiplantae; phylum Streptophyta; class Magnoliopsida; order Arecales; family Arecaceae; genus Phoenix; species Phoenix dactylifera. Next base: position 16,442,072 of record NC_052405.1, read on the forward strand.
AGGGGACCTGGGTTAGGAAGTCTTCCACCTCCACACATACCACCAGACATTCTCCTAGTCCTGAGCCAGATTCTGACTATCCTGACTTTCCCTCCACTTCTGCTCCTACCACCTCAGCTGGACCCTCCTCCTCAGCTCCACCACCCATGGAGGTCCGGATCGCTCCTGAGCAGCTCCTGGAGTTGCGGCAGGAGATTGTCCGAGACCTGCGAGATGATCTGCTTCGGGAGCTCCGAGGTTCAGTGCCTGCTCCCACTCCTGCACCCACATCTTCTGAGTTGGTCCCTTCCTTGACAGCCGTGACTGACATGACGGCCCATGTACGGGAAGAGATCTACAATGTCCGGAGTTTGGTCCAGGCTCAGTTCTCCAGTATGAGTGAGGTCACGGGCATCACTCGGAAGATGCGCGATGACATCCGGAAGGACATGAGCACCACTACTCAGGGGGCCGAGCGCTTGTTGAATGTGCTCATCGACAAGTTGGACGCACTTCAGAAGTCGGTGACCGAGCTCGACACGATGCATAGCAGGGCCACCTCGGCCATCATCCGACAGCTAGAGCACGTCACCAATGCAGTCCAAGCACTTGCTGACCGCATGCCTCGGGGAGCCACATCCTCTTCGAGGAAGCCCTAGATATCGTTTTGTATTTTGACATGTATTGTTTTGCTTTACTTATTGTATTCTCAAATGTATTTACATACAAATCAATACAATGAGTAGACATGTTCTCTTCAATTCCTGTGCAATTTGATCTATGATTGATTATGTGTACTGCTTACCTCCTTTTTGATACGATGACAAAAAGGGGGAGAAATACTTAAATACAAAAGGACTCAAATAAAAATTAAAGAAAATTAAAACATAATTTGTTCTTAGTGGATTTGGTACCTCGAGGCTCATTATCTCTCTGTTGGGGCTCCTAATGGAGTAATCTCCAGAATCTATTCAAGGGATATTCGGAGATTAGCTGAATCCAACTCAAGAACAAATTGACAGATTTTCCTTCTAAAAACCAAAAATTTAAAATCAAAAAATTCAATACATTAAAAGAAAATTCAGAGAATCAAATCATAAGTAGAATGCATATGTTGAGGGGGAGAATCTGAATGTTTTTAAGAAAGCTAAATCATTAAATATATATAAGCCAAACAATTGATTGCATGATATGAAGGCTTATATAATTCCAAATGAAAGGGGGAGCTTTAATTCCAAAATTTATTGCTTCACACCTTTCAAGCCTGGATATATTAAATTACCAGACATTTGAATTCATTTATGGATTTTATTTCCTTGTTTATTGAGCAATTCACTTTACATATACTCAAAGTTTTGTCATCATCAAAAAGGGGAAGATTGTGGAGTGATTGATTAAAACCCCTATTTGATTTTGATGAGCTCAAAGCATTTGAGTATATCTTATGTTTACTAATGAATTCAATTAAGTGTTTCAGTGAAAATCGTGTCTAAGTGTTTCTAGACTTGGTTCAAGATATTTTGGATAAGGTATGAAGTCAGTTTGAACCAAAGTCTGAGACTCGAGTCGACTCCAGGATATTACGAGTCGACTCCAAGCGTATCAGAATCACTGGCACGGGCTCGAGTCGACTCCAGACCAGTACGAGTCGACTCCGACTGAGAACAGACAGACGAACAGAAAGCATCAACTTAAAACCTGTCAGCGAGTCGACTCCTGAAGTGCGCGAGTCGACTCCGATGCTTACCGAGTCGACTCCGGAGTAATATGAGTCGACTCCAAGAAGCTACAGACAGAAAAGTCAGAGAGCGTTATTTCGACCCTGAGATTCGAGTCGACTCCTGTGGAACGCGAGTCGACTCCGATAGTTGGCAGGTCGACTCCAAAGAAAGCGAGAGTCGACTCTCAGTGGTACACAAAGAAAAAGTCAGAGAGGAGTTTTCGGACTCTGAGATTCGAGTCGACTCCCGCAATACACGAGTCGACTCCGAGACAGCGCGACACCAAAAAGGCAGAAGGCCATATTTCGGAAACTGAGAGGCGAGTCGACTCCCAGACAGCTCGAGTCGACTCCAAGGCAGCGCTCCACCAAAAAGACAGAAGGCCAAGTTTCGGAAACTGAGAGCCGAGTCGACTCCAGAGAAGTTCGAGTCGACTCCAAGACTGGACGAGCCAAAAGACAGAAGATCGGGAGTTCGGGCTCTGAGCACCGAGTCGACTCCCAGGATTATCGAGTCGACTCGAGTGGGCCAAGTTGAAAATTGGCTCCGTGGATTTCATGAGATGAGCCGACTCCGAAAATGCCAAGTCAGCTCCAGAAGTTGGCGAGTCGACTCCGGGTCAAGACGAGTCGACTCCCAGTCGAAGAGGCCACTTTAATTCAAATCCGGAACAGTTGCCGAGTCGACTCCAGAAAAGCATGAGTCGACTCCCGCTACAGCCGAGTCGACTCCTGATCGCGCGAGTCGACTCCGACCCCAACGGACATATTGTCAGGTTGTGCAGAGTGTGCAGAACGGGCAGAAAAAGGTGTCTAACGGCTAGTTTCCGTGGGGGATGGTTTAAATAGCCACAGAGGACTGTAGCAAGGTAGAGAACTACCATTCCATTCAAAGAGATCAAGCTTTCATTCTCTGCAAGTTGGTTTTCAACGAAAAGAGGGAAGAGCGGCATTAACTCCATCCAACTTCCTCTTCCCAGCATTTAAAGAAGCCTCCTCCTGCATTCAAGTCGACCAGACATTCAAGAGGAGACCCGAAGCTCAAGAAGCCCTACTCAACTCCAACTCAAACGTGTTTGAGGACTTCTAACCTCTCTTCAGTTTATATTGTTATTTATCTGCTTTTGAGAAGCTTTGTTTTCTGTTTGTCCCTTTTATTTACATCTTGTCTTTGCTTGGTTCAATCGGGGGATTGAATCAAGGGTGTAGAGGTTGGTTGGTGAGCCGAGTGTAAAACCAACGTGTAAGGGTTCGATTGTGATCCCGGAAAAACAATCGGGGTTGGTTCTAGTCGGTGAGCCTGGAAAAACCGACCGAGTTCGTTGTGAGCTCGTAAAACAACAAGTTTGGTTGTGAGCTTGGAAAACAACCGGCTGTAATCCAAGGGGTTATAGTGAATTTCCAAGTGAGGCTTGGGGAGTGGACGTAGGAGCAAAGGTTAGCTCCGAACCACTATAAACATCGTGTTTGTGATTGCTTGTCTCTCTTTCTCTCATTCTCATTTCACTCAAAGCACATAGCAACTAATTAATCACCTTGCAAAAGTATTAATTAGTCATCTACAAAAGTTTTAATTGTAAAATTATTTTAAAACCCAATTCACCCCCCCCCTCTTGGGTTGTCTATCTGGGCAACAAGTAGTAAGCTATTTTTAGACCTGCTCTAATTCTGGAACAATAAGCTACTTCTACTTATGCACCTATTACAGATATGAAGTATAGGTGTCAATGTCTTAGAGACTAAAGGAGGTGTCAGTGTATGCACTGAAGGTCCATGGAAGATCCATATTTTCTATTCTAGATATTTCCAGGTTTTTAGATCAGAACTAGTAGTGTGATTTATCTTGGATGAGCCATCATTGAATTTGTATTAATTATATCTTTTACCAATAATTTAATGTAGTACGTTGTCTGACTCTTTCGAAATGTGTTCTAGTTAGACTATAACTAAAAATTAAATTTTTAGTAAATATTTAATGATTCCAAATCAATGATGGATCATTTTAATCAAAAATCTGCTCGGGGTGATCATGATCTAGGCATTATAAATGCCTAAAACCTGAAAATCATATGTTCCGTGGCCACATACCTGTGCGTAAAATAGGTAATGAAATTACTGGTAAACAGAAACAAGTGAACACAGCATTATTTTAATGTGCTAAGGAGTTGAAAAACCTTGCCCTCCGTCGATAATGCTAGTGCTGTCGCAAGGAGTGAATAATGCTAGTGCTGTCGCAAGGAGTGAATAACCTGTGAACACACCAAGCTCAAGTGTCTTCTTTGCATTCATGAGCTTTAGAAGTATAGAAAGATGTTGGCATTCCTCCGGAGGCACCATCCAGAAATGCCTGCGACATCAAAAAATAAAAAAGAAAGAATTCAAAAAAAGTGGACGGGAGGGTGGTCTAAATGCTAATTATAATTGACTCGCATAAGGTTAAGTATTAATAGATTGACAACTTAGAATAAGATATATCATCATACTATTCATTTAATATAGTCAAAGTTCCCTATGCTGTCCTATGATGTATGCAGTTTCAATTTTAACCAGTCTTTAAATAGTTAATCTTATTTACCATTTGTTACACATAACTAGTTAAAGATTGAAATCTCCAGAAAAGTTAGTTAAAGAATTCACTAATCATCTGGATTTGGATTAGCTAAATTAGTCTGGCAATGTTACTTAAGGATACCAAATCAAAAGAAGGTCCAATATTAGTTTGAGGGTCCTTATTAGGCACAACAATGTCTGATGAATGAAGATCAGGGAATCAAACTATCATGACATAGTTAATATATTGGACGAATGTGATAGTAATTTCAGATCCACTTTATACAATAAATATTATATCTCGTTGGCTATTATACTCTACAAAAAAAAAAATAAAAAAAAAGGGATTTCTCACTGTTATCAGGAATGATAAACAGGGCTAGGTTAGTGTTTCTTGGATCACAGATAAATCTTATTTTAAGCAAGTTAGCATATCAGAGGATCATATTTTAGCCTGATATCTAGCACACATGCAAACACTAAACATAATATCAGGTCTACTTGCAGTAAGATACAATAAAGATCCTATCATACCTCTATACAGTTTCTGATCTACAGATTTACCTGATTCATCTTGGTCTAATTTGCATGATGAGCTCATGGGGGTGCTGATTGATTTGTTTCCCTCCATATCAAACTTCTTGAGCATCTCCTTGATGTATTTGGCTTGATTGATGAAAGATGCCTCCTTCAGACTGTTTGATTTGAAGCCCGAGGAAGTAGTTCAGCTCTCCCATCATGCTCATCTCAACTTCACTCTGCATCAAATCAGCAAATTCTTCACAGAGGCGATTGTTAGTAGCACCGAAAATGATATCATCAACATAAATCTGTACTAGTAGCATATCTTGGTTTTTCTTTTTCAGAAATAGTGTTGTATCCACATTACCCCTAGAGAACTCATGTTTTAGTAGGAATTTGCTAAGCCTCTCATACCATGCTCTAGGTGCTTGTTTCAAACCATAAAGTGCTTTGTTCAATTTATAAACATGATTAGGATATTGATGATTTTCAAAACCAGGAGGTTGTTCTACATATACCTCCTCATTAATATACCCATTTAAAAATGCACTTTTTACATCCATTTGAAATAACTTGAAGTCCTTAGAGCATGCAAATGCTAATAATAATCTAATAGCCTCAAGTCTAGCTACGGGAGCAAAGGTTTCATCAAAATCTATACCTTCTTCTTGATTATAACCCTTTGCTACTAGTCTAGCCTTATTCCTTATTACAATTCCATTTTCATCTAGTTTATTTTTATAAATCCATTTTGTACCTATAATTGGATATTCAGAAGGTCTCTCAACTAGATTCCATACTTTGTTTCTAGTAAATTGGTTTAATTCTTCTTGCATTGCATTTATCTAATTTACATCATTTTCGGCTTCTTCTATGTGTTTGGGCTCAAAGTGTGAGACAAAAGCTAGATGGTTATTTAAATTTCTAAGGGATGCTCTAGTCCTAACCGGTTGAGATGGATCATCTAGAATTAGTTCCTTAGGATGCCCGTGAGCATACCTCCAAGCTTTAGTTAGCCCATGATCCACAATAGCCTCTTGGCTTGATGATGCATCTTCAATCAATTTTTGATTGTCATCTTGTAATGTCATCTCATTTATCTTTTCTTCAAGAATTTCAGCATCATCATCAAAATTACCTTTCTTACTAGAGGAAAAATCACTAGAATCATCAAACACAACATGTATGGATTCTTCTATAACTAGGGTTCTTTTATTAAAGACTCTATAGGTTTTACTAGTTGTGGAGTAACCTAAGAATATGCCCTCATCAGATTTAGAGTCAAATTTACCTAGATTATCTTTCCCATTATTATGAACAAAACACCTACATCCAAAAACATGAAAGTAATTAACTTTTGGTTTTCTGTTTTTCCAAAGTTCATAAGGTGTTTTCTTTATAATGGGTCTTAATAAAACTCTATTTAATATATGACAAGAAGTATTAATGGCTTCTCCCCAAAAGTACTTAGGGAAGTTACTTTCACATAACATAGTTCTAGCCATTTTCTCTAGAGTTCTATTTTTCCTTTCCACAACTCCATTTTGTTGTGGTGTCCTAGGTGCAGAAAAATTATGGGTTATCCCCTTTTTACTACAAAACTCATCAAATGACTGATTTTCGAATTCGGTACCATGGTCACTTCTAATAGCTATTACTGAGGTATCTCTAGCATTGGTTACTTCTTTATGGAATTTCTTAAAAACAGAAAATGCTTGATCCTTATGTGCTAGGAACATGACCCATGTGTACCTAGAATAATCATCTACAATAACTAGACCATATTTATTTCCACCTAGGCTTGTTGTTCTAGTTGGTCCGAATAGGTCCATGTGTAATAATTCTAGAGGTCTAGAGGTAGAGACACATTTTATGGATTTAAATGAGTTTCTAGATTGTTTGCCAAATTGACATGCTTCACATATTTTATTCTTTTCAAATTTTAATTTTGGCAAACCTATCACGGAATCTCTTTTAACTAGTTTAGTTATTGTGTCCATGCTTGCATGACCTAACTTACGGTGCCATAACCAACTAGCATCATTATCCTTAGTTTCATTAACAACTAAACATTGGTTATGTTTGGCAAGATCTTCAAGGTCTACAACATACACATTCCCACGTCTAATTCCTTTAAAAACTAAACTATTGTCATTTGGGTTTGTTATAATGCATAGTGATGGTTTAAACATAACATCATACCCTTTATCACATAATTGACTAATGCTTAATAGGTTATGCTTAAGACCATCAACATATCTAACATTATCAATAAAAGTAGAAGGGATAATTTGAACTTTACCAATACCAATGATGTGACCTTGGTTGTTGTCTCCAAAAGTCACAGCACCTCCCTTCTTAGCTTCAAGGGTGAAAAATTGATCCTTGTCACCCGTCATGTGTCTTAAGCAGCCACTATCCAAGTACCAGCAATTTTTGTTGACCTTGGCTGCAAGACACTCCTACACAAGTAGATCATATAATCTTAGGTACCCAAGTTTTCTTGGGTCCTTCATGGTTAGTCATATTGGTTCCTTTTGGAACCCATACCCTTTTAATTTTTCTTTTAGTTTTTTCCTTCCTATAGTCACATACATTTGCCTTATGTCCTACAGTTCCACAACAAAAGCAGATTACTTTCTTAGTTTTGCTTTCTCCAGCTTTAACAAAGAAGTTACTAAGAAGTTTTTGTTTATTTTTTGGTTTATACCCTAAACCCGCTCTATTAAATACTGCTCGTTGACTATTTAGTATCATGTTCAATTTTTCAGAACTATATGTAAACTTTTCTACCAAAGGTTTGTACTTTTCAAGTTCTTTAGTTAGAGTTTGTTTTTCGGTTTTTAGAATGTTTAAATCTTTTATGAGATTCTCGTTTAAGTTTTGTTTATTGTTTTTAAGTTCTGAAATTTTCTTAGTTAATTTTTCATTATCTTTACTCAAGGTATTAGTCTTTTGAGTTAAGAGTTGATTGCTTGTCTTAAGTTCTAAATTTTCTTTGATAAGAACATCTTTATCCTTAACTAATGAATCATACTTACGGATATAAGTTTGGTTAGTTACTTTTAGTTCTTTGTTTTTAGCATTTATAGCCTTATATTCAATCATTAGTTCATTAAAAGCATCATAAAGCTCATCAAAAGTAAAATCTAAAGGCGATTCGGACGTTACCTCATTTTCATTGGCCATGAAGCAGAAATTGGCCTTTTTCTCTTGTTCCTCATCCGATGAAGAGGATGATGAGTCGGAGTCGGATAGTGTTGTGACAAGAGCCTTCTTCTTCTTGTACTTGCTCCCCTTCTTCAGTAAAGGGCACTCAGCTCTTATGTGACCCGGCTTCTTGCACTCGTAACATCCAATCCCCTCATTTTTCCTTTTCTTACCTTTGTCCTTGCGGTAGGAATTTGAGGGGCCTCTCCTTTGATGATAGGACTTCTTGTGGTTGATGAATTTTCTGAATTTGTGCACAAGAAGAGCCTCACCATCATCTCCCTCAAGCTCTTCTTCTTCACTACTGCTGCTGCAAGACAAGTCTTTATTAGATGATGTAGATTTAAGAGCTATTACCTTTTTCTTATGGGAGGACTCTTCTTCGCTGTGCTGCTTCATTGTGAGCTCGTGAGTCATTAGGGATCCAAGGAGCTCTTCAAGTGGAAGCTTGTTCAAGTCTTTAGCTTCTTGGATTGCCGTCACCTTGGCTTTCCATGACCTTGGTAGACAGCGAAGAATTTTTCTGACAAACTCACTGTTAGTATAGTTCTTGCCAAGGCTTTTTAGGCCATTGACAATGTCAGTAAACCTAGTGAATATGCATGTGATTGTTTCATTAGAATCCATTTTAAATAATTCATACTTATGAACCAATATATTTATTTTGGATTCTTTGACTTGATTCGTGCCCTCATGGGTCACTTCAAGTCTGTCCCAAATCTCTTTTGCAGAATTGCAAGTAGAGACCCTATTGAATTCATTTCTATCTAAGGCACAATAAAGCACATTCATAGCTTTAGAATTTAGTTGTGCCTTTCTCATGTCATGTTCATCCCAATCCTTTTCTAGTTTGGGTACCGTGACACCCTCTACATATATGGATGGGATGTATGGCCCATTTACTACAATGGTCCACATCTCATAGTCTTGGGCTTGGATGAATATTCTCATCCTAGCCTTCCAATATGAGTAGTCGGATCCATTAAAGAATGGGGGTCTTTGGGTGGACTGACCCTCAATGTGGGAAGATCCAAATGGGGTTGTCATTTCGATCTTTTACTCTTGGGTGGAAGAGTTTAGGCTCTGATACCACTTGTTGCCCAGATAGACAACCCAAGAGGGGGGGTGAATTGGGTTTTAAAATAATTTAGCTATTTAAAATGTTGTGGATGACTAATTAAAACTATTGCAAGTTGTTTAATTAATTGCTATGTGCTGTGAGTGATATGAGAGTAAGAGAAAGAGAGACAATCAATCACAAATACCAAGTTTTATAGTGGTTCGGAGCTAACCCTTGCTCCTATGTCCACTCCCCAAGTCTCACTTGGGAATTCACTATAACCCCTTGGATTACAGCCGGTTGTTTTCCAAGCTCACAAACAAACTTGTTGTTTTACGAGCTCACAACGAACTCGGTCGGTTTTTCCTGGCTCACCGACTAGAACCGCCCCGATTGTTTTTCCGGGATCACAATCGAACCCTTACACACGTTAGTTTTACACTCGGCTCACCAACCAACCTCAATACCCTTGATTCAATCCCCCGATTGAACCAAGTAAAGACCAGGTGAAAATAAAAGGTACAAACAGAAAACACAGCTTCTCAAAAAGCAGATAAATAACAATATAAACAGAAGAAAAGCTAGAAGCCCTCAAACACGTTTGAGTTGGAGTTGAGTGGGGCTTCTCGAACTTCGGGTCTCCTCTTGAATGTGTGGTCGACTTGAATGCAGGAGGAGGCTTCTTTAATTGCTGGGAAGAGGAAGTTGGATGGAGTTAATGCCGCTCTTCCCTCTTTTCGTTGAAGAACAGGTTGCAGAGATTGAATGCTTGATTACTTTGAGTGGAATAGTTGTTCTCTACTTTGCTACAGTCCTCTGTGGCTATTTAAACCAACCCCCACGGAAACTAGCTGTTAGAGACCTTTTTCTGCCCGTTCTGCACACTCTGCACAGCCTGACAATATGTCCGTTGGTGGGTTGGAGTCGACTCGCGCGATCAGGAGTCGACTCGGCTGTAGCGGGAGTCGACTCATGCTTTTCTGGAGTCGACTCGGCAACTGTTTCGGATTTGAATTAAAGTAGCCTCTTCGACTGGGAGTCGACTCGTCTTGACCCGGAGTCGACTCGCCAACTTCTGGAGCTGACTTGGCATTTTCGGAGTCGGCTTATCCCATGAAGTCCACGGAGCCAATTTTCAACTTGGCCAACTCGAGTCGACTCGACTGTCTTGGGAGTCGACTCGGCGCTCAGAGCTCGAACTCCCGATCTTCTGTCTTTTGGCTCGTCCAGTCTTGGAGTCGACTCGAACTTCCCCGGAGTCGACTCGGCTCTCAGTTTCCGAAACTAAGTCTTCTGCCCTTTTGGTGTACCGCTGCCTTGGAGTCGACTCGAGCTTTCTAGGAGTCGACTCGGCTCTCAGACACAGCAGATTGGTCTTCTGTCTTCTTTGGGGTCGCGGTGTCTAGGAGTCGACTCGCGTATTGCGGGAGTCGACTCGAATCTCAGAGTCCGAAAAACGTTCTCTGACTTTTTCCTTGTGTTCCTCTGAGAGTCGACTCTCACTTTCTTTGGAGTCGACTTGCCAACCATCGGAGTCGACTCGCGTTCCACTGGAGTCGACTCGAATCTCAGACCCGAAAACTGCTCTCTGACTTTTCTGCCTGTGACTCCTAGGAGTCGACTCATACTACCCTGGAGTCGACTCGGTGAACATCGGAGTCGACTCGCGCAGTTCAGGAGTCGACTCGCTGACAGGTTTTGAGTTGATGCTTTCTGTTCGTCTGTCTGTTCTCAGTCGGAGTCGACTCGTACTGATCCGGAGTCGACTCGAGCTCGTGCCAGTGAACTTGATACGCTTGGAGTCGACTCGTGATACTCTGGAGTCGACTCGAGTCTCAGACTTTGGTTCAAGCTGACTTCTTAACTTATCCAAAATATTATGAACCAAGTCTAGAGACACTTAGACAAGATTTTCACTGAAACACTTAATTGAATTCATTAGTAAACAAGAGATATACTCAAATGCTTTGAGCTCATCAAAATCAAATAGGGTTTTAATCAATCACTCCACAATCAACAAGAAGTTTCATGCACATATAAAAAGAATCATGCCTCCGGCATGCTGTGGTCATACTCTCAGATGCTACTGCGAAGTCATTATCGGCCACTGGCGGGGCCAACTCAGTTATTAGGCGGCCACTGGCGGGGCTGGCTCAGTCATTCTCGGCCACTGGCAAGGCCGGCTCAGTTGCATTCGATCAGTAGCTCTTAAGAGTCCGTAAACAATTCTTCTTGTAGGTAGTACCTCATGGATGCTACGGCGAATTCATTATCGGTCACTGGCGGGGCCTGCTCAGTTATTAGTCGGCCACTGGTGGTGCTGGCTCAGTCATTACCGGCCACTGGCAAGGCCGGCTCAGTTGCATTCGGCCCGTAGCAATAAGAGCCCTTAGGTACCCCTTGCAAGCAGTACGCATAACTAGATGCAATTCATTATCTTATTTTATATGGATATCACTATTATATAGCAATGTAACCCAATTCATCTTGTATGCATAATAAAATCTGCATAAGCTCAATACATGCATAATCATACATTATATGGCTAAAACATACCACTCATGATGTATAGTTCATAACTCAAGATACATAATTCACAATAAAATTGTGACAAGTTAATTACATGCATGATCCATAGAAGATTAGGACAGGTTACTTACCGTGATTCGCTTTTTCTGGTCTCTCGCATCCTGGTGACGGATCCTGAGTCACCTAAAATCATATCATAACGAGCATGTTATTTCTTTTTACTTGTTTGGATCCTACCCGAAATTTAGCCCAAGTCTAATGCATTCGTATTGGAGCCTTGATTGGGTCCATATGGGTTAATTGGCCTTCTAATTAGTTAATAGGCTTAATCCCAAGTTTAATTGGGTCAAATTTTAGGTTTAGGGTCAATGTGGCCCATTTGGGCCTGAGTCAGGGTCAGCCCGAGGTCAATTTGGCCTCTGGTCCGTTGAATTGGGCTTGGATTGGGTCTCATTTTAATTAATTTGGTCTGTTAGGACTATCCCAGCTTAATTGGGTTCAGACCCAATTCAAATTGAGCTTAATTTGGTTTAATTTATAATTTGGGCTCGTTCAGGTTCAGCCCAATTTGATTGGGCTCGAGTTTAGTTAAATTTGGCTAAACCCGTTCCTTTTTTTTTCTTTTTCCTTTTTCTTTGGGCTTAACGGGTTGTGGGTTCGGATTCGGATCCGACCCGTGAACCTGTTATCAGGTCTTTCTCCCCCCTTCCAGAGGCTTCCGCCTCTTCATCTTCCTTGCCTCCCTCTCTCCTTCGGCTCTCCCTCTCTCTCGTTCTCTCTTTCACTCTCACCAGAGACCTCCGTTGCTCCGGCCGGTCCTTCGGCCTTCCTCTCCGCCTCCGGCCGAAGCAACTCTCTCTCTCTCTCTCTCTTTTCCTCCCCTTCTCTCTCTCCTTGGTTCCGACCGAAAGCCCTAGCCATTTCAGCCAGTCCTCTGGCCTTCTTCTTCTCCTCCGGCTGGATCTACGGCCTCTTCCTCCTTCCGACCTCTCTCTCTCTCCTTCCCTTTCTCTCTCTTTCTTTTTTTTTCTTCTTTGTTTTGGCCGAAACCCTAACTCCGGCCCACCGAACCCTCCGTCTCCTCCCCTTCTTCTCCTGCAGGCGACCGGGGAGACGAGGCTCCCCCTGATCCACCGACCAAGGCGGAGTTTCCCCCCGGAGCGCCGGCGGAAGGAAGGCCGGCCCCTTCCTCTCCTCCGAAGTGATGCCGGAGAAGAGGAGGAGCGCCGGGAGGTAGGGTCGCGGCTGGATCTCCTCCGGGAGGTCTCCTCCTGCTCCGACCACGACGAGGTAAGACCGCAGTCTGAGGATGAAGCCTTTACGGTCCGGTGAGTCCTTTTTTTTCTTTTCTTTTCTTTTCTTCCTTTCTTTTTCCTTTTCTTTTCTTTGGTACTTCCCTCCGGCACCACCACCTCTTGCCGGAGAAGAGGCGGCGGTCCGGCCGGGGCTGGCCGGCCTTGTAGCCGCGCCTGTTGCCGGCTCGGCCAGATCCGGCGGCCCGAGGTTGCCCCCCGAGCCCTAGGGTAGCCGCAGCCGAGGCTGTGGTGCCCTTGTTCGTCCGCAGGCCGAGCTCGGTGGGCTCGGCCTGGGTGGTCGTCGGGCACGTGGCCTGTGAGTCCGGCCCGACCCGTGGCCTGTGGGCCTTTCCCCCTCCCCTGTGCCGGTTTCCTCCTTTTTTGTTTCACTGTTGACACAGAGGGGAAGAGCACCCCACAGAGTGGTTTCTTTATCCCTGTTAAAACCCTAACCCTAATGTTCCTTACCTTGACCGGTTACCATCGGACAGTATTTCCCCCAGGTAGTCCCTCCTTCCTCTCTTAGAGCTTCAGGGCTTCTTCGCCTTCGGCTCTCTAGTTTAGTGTTCTAGGGGGTCTGTGATTTTGGGTTACCGGCAGAGGCTTAAATAATTTTTGTTTGAGGGATGAGACCTCTTCTGAGAGGTCCCATCCTCCTTCCCCCTTGCTTCGGGACAATCAGCCACCCCCTCTGGTCTCAGGCCCGCCGGAATCGGTTGCCAGCAGGGGGTGAGGTAGCGGCCCCAGATTTTGCATGGCTAGGGGGGTCCCTCAGTGAGGTCCCATCTCCCCCTGCCCTCTGGTTTCAGGAGCTTCCAGCTGCCCCCCCTTATCTCAGGCCTGCCGGAATCGGCTGCCAGCAGGGGGTGAGGTGGCGGCCCCAGAGTGTGCATGGCCGGGGGGTCTCTCAGTGAGGTCCCATCTCCCCTGCCCTCTGGCTCTGGGAGCTTCCAGCTGCCCCCCTGCTCTGCCACTGCGCCTGGCCTTGCCACATGGGCGTGAGGTGGCCCTCCCTCTGTCGGCTAGTAGTGGCCTTGTCATTTCTTTTCTCAGCATGAGGTGGCAACCTCTTCCCGGTTGCCACCCTAACAGTACTGCCCATAGTAAAATCGGGCCCAACCCCCTAACTGGGCCTTTAACACATTGGGCCTAGTTGGTTGTGGGCTCGGGACATTACATCCTCCCCTCCTTAAAATAAATTTCGTCCGCGAAATTATAATACCTCCATTTTTGAAGAGTTGGGTGTAACTTTAACGCATCTCTTCTTCAAGTTCCCAGGTGGCTTTCCGTTAAGTGTGGTTGGTCCACTGGATTTTGACATAAGGGATGGTGCGCCTCCGAAGAATCTGCTCCTTCTTATCAACGATGCGCAGAGGGACTTCCTCATAGGTCAAGTCTTCATTTATCTGCAAAGGTTCATACTGTATTACATGGCTGGGATCTGGGATGTACCTGCTTAGGAGGGAGACGTGAAAACGTCATGTACTCCTGATAACTCCGGAGGTAAGGCCAGCTTGTAGAAGACCCTGCACACTTTAGCGAGAACCTCGAATGGGCCGATGTAGCGGGGACTCAGCTTTTTTGTCCGCCCAAATCGGTTAACACCCTTTGACGGAGAAATTTTTAGGAAGATAAAGTTTTCCTCCAAAAATTCCAATTTTCTCCTGCGCTTATCAGCCCATCGTTTCTGTCTGTTCTGAGCGGTCTGTAGTCTTCACGTTATCAAAAGTACTTTATCTCTAGTACTCTAAACCAATTCAGGACCTAGTAATTTTCGCTCTCTAACCTCATCCCAATGCAGAGGAGATCGGCATTTTCTTCCATATAGAGCTTCATATAGTGCCATTTGGATGCTGGAATGGTAACTGTTGTTGTAGGCAAACTCTACCAGAGGTATGTGGTCGTCCCAGCCCCCACCTAGGTCCATGGTACAAGCTCTCAGCATGTCTTCTAGGGTCTGGATTGTTCGTTCTGACTGACCGTCGGTCTGGGGATGATATGCTGTACTAAGCCTCAATTTGGTACCTATGGCCTTCTGAAAACTTCTCCAGAATCTAGATACGAATTGGGGGTCGCGATCAGATACAATGCTCACTGGCACTCCATGTAGGCGCACAATCTCATTAATATATACTTGGGCCAGCCTATCCAATGAGGTTCCAACCCTAAAGGGTAGGAAGTGAGCTGACTTTGTGAGGCGGTCAACAGTCACCCACACCGCATCATTTTTTTTACTGTTCTTGGGAGTCCTGTAACAAAGTCCATAGTAATATGCTCCCATTTCCATTCTGGAATCTCTAATGGCTCTAGTAATCCTGCCGGCCTCTGGTGTTCTACTTTTATCAGCTGACAGGTCATGCACCGGGCAACATATTCAGCTATTTCTCTTTTCATATCCTTTCACCAGTAATGCTCTCGGAGGTCCCTGTACATCTTGGTACTGCCAGGGTGGATGGAGAAACGAGATTGGTAGGCTTCTCCTAGGATCTCCTTTTTCAATTCCGCATCAGCTGGGACATATAGTCGATGACCGAACCTCAGGGTACCATCTGAGTAACCCCAAAGTTCGGGTCGTAACCCTCTCTCTACTTCATCCCTGAGTTGACCTGTGTGTACATCAGACTGTTGGACGATCTTTATTCTGTCGATCAGTGTTGGTTGTATTCTCAGAGTGGCCAACAGACCCTTTGTAGTTTGTGCAATTACTTCAACCTGCAGCTTGTCCAGATCTTTCTGAATCTGCAGCTGGATGGTGAGTAGTGCAGCTGAACTTACCGCCGACTTTCTGCTCAGAGCATCAGCCACCATGTTGGCTTTGCCTGGATGATAATACTCAAATCATAGTCCTTCAGAAGTTCCAACCATCTTCTTTGCTGCATATTCAATTCTTTCTGAGTAAATATATATTTTAAACTCTTATGGTCGGTGTACACCTCACAGTGCTCTCTGATGAGAGCACACAAGTGCAATCGTCAGACTATTTTAATTAGTATTTTAGCTAATCATTTAAAATAAAATTAACTAATTAATGTTTTATTTGTGCAAGCATCCCACATTCCATGTCCAGGTTCAACCGAGCCCAACTACATCTGACTTCTCTTAATTCCCACGGCCATCATCCTGATGAAGTTGAGTCACTACCGGCTGCCATCCCACCATTGTCTCAGCCCAACTTTGATTCCAGCTCCCAATCGTGCGCATCAGCGTATTATTGATTCTGGTATGGCACCAACTTGACCCATGCACGTCACTGCCAGCACCCCATCCGGAACTCCAGCCTCCCAAATTAGCAGCCATTAAGGAGCCACTTCACAGAAGGAATCCCATCTCATCCCGTGATCCAGCATGGCCTGAAGAAGCAAGCCGTGATCATTTCCTCCTCTTCTTCCATCGTTGCCAGCTCTTCCATGAACGGCTCCTCCCGATGATCACGCTCCCAGCTCTTCCGTGATCCCGACGATTCCAGCATGTGCCAGCCCAACTGTTTCGAGCGATTCCAAGCTCCATTTCGAATCATCCCATGGTCCAAAGAGGAAATCCCAGCTCTTCCGTGATCTTCTTATTCAGCGTGCCAGCAATGACCGCATCCCAGAGATCTCACGATCAGCCCAGATGCGTCTTCAGCGCGTCCCCATTGCATCTCATCCCGCCTCTGCATCCACCTCTTCCGCATCAGAAGGAGGAGCAATGATCCTCACGGATCCACGTCCTCCGATTCCAGCCAAGCTCTTCCGCGCTCATCATCCACGGATCATCGCCTCCTCCCAGCGAAGATTCTGCAACGCCCAAAGAAGGAAGTCTGTGCCTTCCTTCCACGATCCGCCAGCCAATTCCTACATCCGCGCCGGATCTTCACCCATGATCAGCTCCCATCGATCTCGCATCCTTTCCACATGCTTGCTGATGGGATCTATATAAGAGAGGAGAAGAACAAGAAGAGGGGTGTGCTCGGTGGAGGCAAAGAAACAGAGGAGAGCTCGGCTGGGTGGTGGCCGGCTGGTCCAAGGAAGAAGAAGGAGCTCGGCTGCTTCGTTTTGTCCAAAGAACAGGAGAGTGCTCTGTTTGTTTTGGGAAAGAAGAAAAAAAAAAAGGGAATTAGTATTTTATGTTCCATCGTGGGGGAGAGAGAGAGAGAAGAGATTTATTTTTGTTTTATTTTCTTTATTTTATTTGCAAAATAGAAGGAGTAATAGGTCTGTATTTGCCATTTTTATTTGTAATCAGTTTTCTTTTTTTTTGAAATCCATCAATTTTCTTTTGTGAAATCCTTGTTCTAGGTTCAGTTTAATTTCTATTTTTTTATGCAATCTTTTAATTCTTCGTTGATGCAATACATTAAATTTTCTTTTATGCAATTTATGTTCTAGGCTTTTGATCTTCTTAGCACTGTTTTTCATTCATTTTAATTTATGCCAAAGCTTTTCCTTTCCATTAAATATATAAATGCTTTTCGAATTTAAGTAACTGTCTTTCCGTTAATTCCAAGTTAAAAATCATTCCACATTCCCAACGTAAGGTTTT
Organism: Phoenix dactylifera; assembly: GCF_009389715.1. Lineage (NCBI taxonomy): Eukaryota > Viridiplantae > Streptophyta > Magnoliopsida > Arecales > Arecaceae > Phoenix > Phoenix dactylifera. The sequence goes on from NC_052405.1 coordinate 16,459,458, forward strand.
TCTTTCATTATTCAAGAATCGGTTTCGAATCCAAGTGAATGTTTTAATTTTTATGCAACTCCAATCGCCTCCCTGTGGATCGACCTCTTACGACCACTATTCTTCGAGTAGAACAGGTAAGAGTTTAATTAATTTAAACTTTATTTGTCGGTTCTAACAATGATCTGTTTAGCATAATTTTTAGTTAGATAGGAAAGGACGAACAAAATTTTGGCACCGTTGCCGGGGAGACAAATCGAGAAGCAAGAACGATCACGAAGATCAAATCGAATTTTGGATGCCCGGAGTGAACGCACTCCGGTAGTAAGTTTTTTTTATTAATTTTTCTTATTTTGATAATTTTTAGTTAATAATTTCATAGTTATTAAATTCTGAAATTTGAAATTCAAAATTTAAAATTCAAAAAAAAAAAATTAAAATTAAAAAAAATTCAAAAATTCAAAAATTCAAAAAAAAATTAAATTCAAAATTTGAATTCTGAGATTCGAATTTTGAAGTTTAAAAAGAAAAAAGATTAAATTAAAAAACTAAAAATAAAAAATTATTGTTTTTGCTAGTAATTGATAGGGTACAATCCTCCGAGGTTATCATACCTCTATTGGGACTCCTCACGGAGTAATCTCCAGAGCTTATTCAACGGGCATCTGGAGATTGACTGATGCATAAGGATTGTGTTTAGTTTACATTCAAGTTATTGCTAAAAAAATAAAAAAAATAAAAAAAATAAAAAAATAAAAAAATAATAAAAAAATTTTGTTTGCTCATTTAATCAGTACAACCTAATGACATTGCATAAATTTTAAAAAATTATTGATTATTTGCTGCATTTAGTATTAAGCATTTGCATAAAAGAATTTAAGGGCAAAATCCATTAAAAAGATAAGGTCGGAAAGTCATTACTTGTCCTTAGCCCAAAAATCACCACCTTGCATACATATCCTAAGCCAAATTAAATTAAAATCAATTAGTCGTTGGCCTTAGGGTTTTCGAGCTCAATTAGGCTCTTGGAAAGAAGCGGCTGAAAGCCACTCTAGTGAGAATTTAGTAATTGGTGATGTCTAGAAAAGTTTTACAACAGTGAGAACTGTTACGGGTATTGTGGTATCAGTGTATCCCTTCTGGCACCACCACACACCCCGGGACTTTTCTGGTCACTGGTTACTGGATCGCTTAACTGGTAAGCTCAAGCTTAATCTGAAAGAGATATTAGGAGCTATCTAATCTAGAGAGAATTTCAGAAACTTTTTAACCTGATAAATCTCTGTGCAACTAGATTTAAGAAGCTACTAAAACCTCACTTAATTCTAAGACTAATAGGGTCAAGTTGTTGTGTGGTGTTGGTTGTGGTCATCTGTGTCTAGTGTTCGTCCGATTCCCGTCTACCTAAAAATACGCTAGACAGATCGTTGTTAGAACCGACGAACAAAAGTTAAATTTAAATTCTACTCTCACCTTTCCTACTCGAAGAATACTAGTCGTGAGAGGTCGATCCACAGGGAGATGATTGGAGTTGCATAAAAATTAAAACGTTCACTCAGATTCAAAATCGATTTTCGAATAACTAAAGAAAAACATTATATCAGGGATGTTGAATGTTCTCTAATTGAAAATAAACAAAGGGGAGAAAGAAAACTTTGCAATTGAAATTGGATGCAGATTAGGGGTCGATTTCTAAAGACAGAATATGAATTAAAATTGCCAGTCGAATAGCAAAGATTAATTTCAGAGTTATCTTAAAATTAAGAATTTCAAAATAAACTGCAAAGATTAAACTAAACCTAGAGCATGGATTGCCTAAAAGAAAATTAATATATTGTATATGAAGGCAACATTAAACTGAACCTAGAACACGGATTTCATAAAAGAAACTGATGGATTTCATGAAAAGGAAATTGATTACAAGAACATAAAATAAAAAAAATGAAATAAAAAGAACAAGTAACTCGGTTGAACAGTTAAAAAAAAATTAAAATAGCTTTTTTTTTTTTCTTCCTTCTTCTCGGAAAACAGGGCTTCTCCTTTGTTCCAAGAATAGAAACAGAGCTTCTTCTTCCTCCTTGGACCAGCCGACAGAGAGCCCTTTCCTTTCCTCTGTTTCTTGGCCTCCACTGAGCACACCCCTCTAAGCTCCTCCTCTCCTCTTTTTATAGGCCCTTGGAGATGTGGTAGAGGTGGGATCAGCGGGATCGGCTGGGCGGATTGTAGAAGGGAGGCGCGGTCTTGCTTCTTTGGGCCACGGATGCGGGATCGCCGGTGATTGCGGAAGAGGGGGCTGGGGCTTCCTTCTTCGGGTGCTGCTGGGAGCTGAAGCGGAAGGTGGGCTGCTGGCACGCGGTGGAAGAAACGCGGACGGCAGGAGCGGAAATGGTGCTAGGATTTCGGGATCACCGAATTGGAAGCGATGCTGGGATCATCGAAAATCTGGGACGCTGGCAGCGATCGCGTTGATGGCTTGGAGGATTTGGAAGGCATGTGTTGCTGGCACGGGATCTCGGCTTGCATCACGGGATGCTTGCTGGCACGGTGGCTGGCACGGAAGAGCTGATGATGAAGCGAAAGAGGAAAATGGATGCGTGATGCTGGGGATCCGACGGGAGCTGGCACGGGTTGGATGCGAGGCCACGGGATGATTCGGGCGTTGATCATGGAAGATGCTTCACGGCTGAATAGGAATGGGGCGCTCGCACGAGATTGCCGTGGATGGACGAGATGCTGGGAGGAAACGGGATGGGAGCTGGGAGACACCAAGTTCCGTCCAATCAGTCATATAGATAAAAAAAAATAGTGTGATATGAAATTTGGCTTGTAGACGGACGAACTCAGTTCGTCACGGGTCATCTGTTCTGACTGGAGGTCAATTGCAAGTCTTTCAAGTCATGGGTCACCCAGCACCTCATAGTTATGATATGGTCAAATTAGATTTGCCCAAAATTCTTTCCTAAAAGCATAAAGAAATTGGACCCGATTCGGACCCGAACCCGACTCGGACCCGAACCTGACTCGGACCCGACCCGATCTTCAACCGGGTCGGATCTGGGAAGGGATCCTTCTTTAGTCAAATTTGTACTCAATGTGCATTTTATCTCTAATTTATGAAAATCTGTGCCAAACCCAAATATAATATTAATCCAGTGAATTTATCATTATCGGTTAGCAATAATACTAATTTAGGTGACATGTAGGTCGCACTTTTATGCTTTCATCACACCCCCCAGCTAGCTTATTGCTAGTCTCTAGCAATTTAGTGCGAAAATGATAAAATAAGAGTGCAAAAGTGTAATTTATTATATAAATATACTAAGATAAATACTCATTTTCGTAGAGCATTACGATTGCACTTAGCATGTGCAACAAGCCTTTAAACCCCTAGGTTACCCTAGCGGACGAGTGTTGTCTCGTGAGGGTTTGCAGTGAAGTTACCCACAAACTTCAATCCCAAAATAAAATTTGGTTTGTGAAATGAAAGTCTAATTTCAAGTACATAATTGATAAGAATTTCAAAAGCACACAAGGTTTTAATTACTAAGTAGCCCAATTTCTAGGTTAGTATGCAATTTAAGTTGAAGTCATTAAGTTTTCCGTTAGGGAGTTGTAATACTTATTTATACTTGAGTGCTTAGTGAAGTCTAGACCATGCACCAGCTAAGGTTTCGGATCTCCAAAATATCGCTAATATTAGTAGTTTCCAAGAATTGGTCGGACAAGACCTATTTGCTGATTCAAAATCATCTTATCTGCCGGATTTCGAGAGCTGTGGATATTTACTTTAATACCTCATGGGCTTTATCTGTAATATTCCAGTTTACTCGAATTTTTACAACGACGGCTTTCACACTATTGTCTTTCTTAAGGTCAATATACATTTTTTTTTCATTTTTTTTGTTTTTTTTTTGCATTAAAGAGAAATGATAATGTATATATTTTGCACTTTTACTCCTGTGATGATTCCTCCATGTAGCGAGCAATTGGTCGACAATTCTCACACCAGTTGGCATGAGGTGTCGGGCATCAAGACTCCCCTACAGACCTATGCTCGGGTTCCTCATCACAAGCCCACTGACCTTTGACAATAGGTAGCCCTTTTCGATGTACCTGACTAAATCCACCAATTTTTTTTTATTAGAAGATATTTACATGTTGGGTTGCCTCCCAAGAGTGCTAAGTTTTATGTCTTCAGCCAGACAATTCTAATTCATTCATGATAGACAGGGTCGGTCAGAAGTGTCTCCTCGACTTCTGGACTCAGATACTCAAAGTATGGTTTTAAACAATGTCCATTGACTTGAAAGGACCTACCATCCTTGGTATTGCATATTACTACTGCACCATGCGGGTGCACTTTCTCTACTGTGTATGGGCCAGTCCAGCGAGAGTTAAGTTTTCCAGAAAATAGATGTAATCGAGAATCATATAAGAGAACTTTTTGTCCTTGGTAAAACTCTTTACGAGTAATCATTTTATCATGCATGACTTTCATGCGATCCTTGTACTTCTTAACACACTCGTAAGCATCGTTCCTAATTTCTTCAAGCTCGTCGAGCTGAAGCTTTCTATGTTCTCCCGCCTTGTCGAGATCGAAATTTAGGCGTTTGATTGCCCAATAGGCCTTGTGTTCTAACTCGACAGGTAAATGGCAAGCCTTGCCATAGACAATCCTATATGGGGACATTCCAATTGGTGTTTTGTAAGCCGTTCGATATGCCCACAGTGCATCTGTTAGCCTAAGAGACCAATCCTTTCGAGATGGATTGACAGTTTTCTCAAGGATGGTCTTGATTTCTCTGTTGGAAATCTCAACTTGTCCACTCATTTGTGGATGATATGGTGTACCGACCTTGTGGGTGATGTTGTACTTCCTAGCAAGGGCTTTAAAAATTCTACAGCAAAAATGTTTTCCCCCATCACTAATGATAGCACGAGGGGTGCCAAAGCGAGCGAAGACAGACTCCTTAAGAAACTTGATCACTACTTTGTGATCATTGGTCTTACATGCGATAGCCTCAATCCACTTGGACACATAGTCAATAGCTAGGAGTACGTACTGGTGCCCAAATGACATAGGAAAAGGACCCATAAAATCAATATCCCAAACATCAAAGATTTCTATAATTAAGATTGGGTTCAAGGGCATCTCATTTTTTCTTGAAATTTTTCCTAGTCTTTGACATCGGTCACATGCTTTGCAATACTCGTGTGAGTCATGAAATAGTGTGGGCCAATAGAATCCGCACTGCAAAATCTTTGCAGCCGTCTTTTTACCATTGAAATGACCACCACAAGCGTGGTCATGACAAAAGGAAAGGACATTCCTTTGATCGTGTTCAGGGATGCATCGTCTGATGATTTGATCAGGACAGTATTTGAACAGGTATGGTTCATCCCAAAAATACCATTTTACACGAGCTAGGAAGCGAAATTTCTCTTGTTTGGTCCATGAACTGGGCATTCGTTTAGTAACTAGATAGTTGACTACATCAGCATACCATGGAACATTGGTATGGAAAATCATCATTAATTGTTCATCAGGGAAGGTCTCAGACACAGGCATGGATTCTCCAGATGATTCAACAATTAATCTGGACAAGTGGTCAGCTACAACATTTTCAGATCCCTTTTTATCTCGTATTTCAAGATCAAATTCTTGAAGCAATAGGATCCAACGAATGAGTCTTGCCTTGGCATCCTTCTTTGTGAGAAGGTACTTAAGGGCGACATGATCAGAATAAATAAGGACCCTGGATCCTATCAGATAGGGACGAAATTTGTCAAGAGCAAAGACAACAGCCAACAACTCTTTTTCAGTGGTAGAATAGTTAAGTTGGGCGTCATTCAGAGTTTTGCTCGCATAATGAATCACATGGGGAAGCTTCCCCACTCGCTGACCTAGGACGGCACCTATTGCATAATCAGATGCATCACACATAATTTCAAATGGTAGATTCCAATCAGGGGACCTTATGATGGGTGCTGAGGTTAGTTCAGACTTCAGTCTTTCGAAAGCAGTTATACAAATTGGCGAAAAATTAAAAATAGCAACTTTCGCCAACAGATCGCATAAGGGTTTCGACAATTTACTGAAATCCTTGATAAAGCGGCGGTAAAAACCCGCATGCCCTAAAAAGGATCTGACTTTTCTAACAGTTTTGGGAGGTGGTAACTTGGCAATTAATTCTACTTTGGCTTTATCCACCTCGATTCTCCTTTGTGACACAATGTGTCCCAAAACAATACCTGATTGGACCATAAAATGACATTTTTTCCAGTTAAGAACTAAATTTTTCTCTTTACATCGTTCTACAACAAGGGTCAAGTGATGGAGACATTCATTAAAATTAGATCCGAATACAGAAAAGTCATCCATAAAAACTTCTAAAAATTTCTCCACCATGTCGGAGAAAATGCTCATCATACACCGCTGGAATGTAGCCGGTGCATTGCATAACCCAAAAAGCATGCGACGATAGGCAAAAGTGTCATAAGGACAGGTGAATGTGGTTTTCTCTTGATCCTCATGTGCAATTGGAACTTGGTTATATCCAGAATAACCATCAAGGAAACAGTAATGAGAGTGGCCAGCTAGACGTTCTAACATTTGGTCAATGAAGGGCAGTGGGAAGTGGTCTTTTCTAGTCATGGCGTTCAGCTTTCTGTAGTCGCTGCACACTCGCCATCCAGTTTGGATTCGAGTTGGGACTAACTCATTTTGGTCATTCTTGATCACAGTAATTCCAGATTTTTTGGGTATGACTTGAACTGGGCTCACCTACTGGCTATCAGAAATAGGATATATAATCCCTGCATCTAAGAGTTTAATGATTTCAGCTAGAACCACATCCTTCATGACTGGGTTAAGTCACCTTTGTGGTTCTCTAGAGATTTTTGCATCCTCTTCTAGATGAATTTTATGTTGGACCACAGAAGGGCTAATCCCCTTAATATCAGCTATAGACCAGCCGATTGCTTCTTGATTTTTTTGAAGGATATTTAACAACTTCTCTTCCTGTTCTTCAGTTAAATTTGATGCAATAATAACAGGTAAAGTGTTGTTGTCCACTAGAAATGCATATTTTAGGTTTTCAGGCAGATCTTTAAGTTCAAGCTGGGAAGGTTTGACAATTGAAGGTACTAGCTGGGATTCAGGTATTGGTAATGATTCAAATTTAGTAGCCCATCTGCTAGTATCCATTACAGGAATGGAATCTAGTAATGCATTAACCTCCTGATTCGACTCTCCTTCCTCACAATCTTGACTGAATTGGGCCAAACATCTTTCTAGTGGATCAGAATAACTTGATTCTTCGAAGGACTTGCTGATTATATTTTCAATCATGTGAATTTCTTCTAAATCGTCCATCTCAGATGGTTGATTACTACTATGAAAGACATTGAGTTGGACGGTCAAGTTTCCAAATGCTAAGGTCATTATTTGTTGCCCAAGGTGACAAGCCAAGAGGGGGGGGGGGTGAATTGGTTTCTCTTAATTTTAACTATCTTACTTATGTTAATTGATGAGTTAGTGGAATTAAACAAATCACAATACAAACAACAAGAAGTATAGTGGTTCGGTGCTCTCCTAAGCACCTACGTCCACTCCCCAAGCGACTCCTTAAGAATTCACTATAATTCTGCGGATTACAATTGGATTGTTTTCCGGGCTCACAATCCAAAAATCTTTACACTTTGGTTTTCCGGGTTCACCAAAAACCTATGTTGGTTTTTCGGGCTCACCAACGAACCTTTACAATTAGTTTTATGGGTTCACCAATCAACCTACACCGTTGGTTTTGCGGGCTAACCAACAAACCTTTACAAGGTGATTAATAAAAGAAGTAAGAAGATTTAAGCTCCTAGATGAGCAAATATAACAATATAATCTACAAAGAAGAGTTTAGAGAATAGTTATCGCTTGATGTGACTTCTCTCTTCTTTGTCAAGGATGCTTCACTCTTCAAGGGTGGAAGGAGCTCTTAATGACTCTTAGAATCTGCTCAACCACTTTCTTTTGACTCTTGAATGAAGCACTTGGATGAAGAAGATTAGGGCACTTTGTCTTTCTTGTGTACTCTTTGATATTTTGCAAAAGAATGTTCTCTCTGATGAATAGTGCCACTTTAAATAGTTTTCTTCATCCATTGGACAAGCCCCAATGGTTAGAATTCAAAAACTAGCCGTTACTCACTGTTGGAAGGACAAAAAGTACTTCTGCAGAACTAGCCGTTATGCTTCTGCCCGTGCTTGGGTCGACTCAACCTTTCCTTGGGTCGACCCAACTTTCACTTGGGTCGACTCAACATTTTCTTGGGTCGACCCTCTCAGAACCACAGAAACTTATAATTCAGCCTTCCTTCACTTGGGTCGACTCAACATTTCTTTGGGTCGACTCAAGGTTCAGTTGGGTCGACTCAACTTTCACTTGGGTCGACCCTCTCAGGGTTTCCAGAGAACCTATTCTGTCAATGTATTCTGTCACTGCCTTTGGGTCGACCCTCTCAGTGTTTGGGTCGACTCAAGCTTGGGTCGACTCAACTTCCTCTTGGGTCGACCCTCTCAGTGTTTCCAGAGAACTGTTTTCTTGAAGCTTGAGAGGCTTGAGGTTTGGGTCGACTCATGCTTTCCTTGGGTCGACCCAACTACTGTTCATCCGTGCCATTTTTGCAGAAGTGTGCCAGATACTTTCTTGATGTGTCGGGGTCGACCCAATCAACCTTGGGGTCGACTCAATCCACACTTTGCTGCAACTCAAGGTTAGATTCATCCATATAAACAATGAAATGCATCTTTATCTTATTATACGAATATACTGAGAGTAACAGACTTATAAATGAAGTATCGAATTAACTTGTAACATACTCTTGATTATTGTATTAATCATCAAAATACCACTATCATCCTCAATCTCCCCCTTTTTGATGATTACAAAATATAGAGTATGAGCCTATTGATACTTATCTTAAAATTAGTTTTAAAAAGGGCTCAAGTTGCTGAATTTTAGCTTTTCAAATTTGAGAGTGAAGTCTCCCCCTATTTCATCCAAATGTTTCCAATTTGACTTTTTGAATTACTCCCCCTTTCTTTTATATTTCATTAAAGAGGAAACTTCAAAAATTTGAGATAAAGCATGAGTTTCAGATTATGTATCGAGGTGTGAAAGGTATGTGCCAAATTCTGAAATTCTATGTGCCAAATTCTGAAATTCAATATAAATTTTAGATTTGATCATTTTCATTGTTACAAATTGCTCCCCCTTAAATGTATATGCTTTCCTATTATAATTTTCAACTTGTTTGACAACTTATTTCTCTTTCCTTACTTCTCCCCCTTTTTGTTATCATCAAATAGGTGCATGGGAATATACACAATAATTAACAAACATTTAAACTTCATTGATCAAAATAGGAACATTTTAGTACAATTAATGCCAAAAACAAAAACAAATACAATGTTCCTCAATCAAAGTTCAAAGTACATGATCAACACAAAATATATATGAGAACTAGATACATATCCTAGGCTCTAATCATAATGCTAATATCAGCCTAAGGAGTATCTAATGGCTGTGATCTAGTCCTCATCCTCCTAGTATAAGTGGTGAGGGGAGGTCGAGCCTGATGAGATTGAGTCTGGCGTGGAGCACGGTGAGCTGGATGACTCTGTGCCGAAATCTCTGACTCAGCTGCCTGTGGCACATATGATCCATGAGCCTCTCTCTCTCGTCGTAGAGCTCCTATCTGCTCTTTCAGATCACTGATCTCAGCCGACATGATATCTAGTCTGCTCGTCAGCCCATCAGTGATAGTCCTCACCTGAGCTGACATAAGCTCAGTCATCCTACTCCAGAACTCATCTGTGTCTCCCGCAGGAACAGATGACGATGGTCCAGCCTCTGAAGGTGCAGTAGGATGATCTGTATGCTCCTCATCCTCAGAGATTGGGTCTCCAAAATCTGGTGCATCACCCTCTGGTGCATCATCCTGAATTCCTGCTCCAGTACGTACCCACTGCCCGTTCACCTTCTCATAACCCATGCGAATAAGGGATCGTGCAGTGTACGTGTCAGTATGGAGTAGATGCCTAGAGATCTCTCCCTCTACTGATATGTCGTGCTGTCGAAAGATCAAGGTGAGTATCATACCATAAGGCAGGGATACTCTGGAGTTGCAGATCACCTTCCTCATCTGCCTCAATATCATGGCCGGAAGATTCAGGGGAATACCCTGAATAATATGCTCCATCACAACTAGATCTCGCTCTGAAATGAGATCAAATCTCCCGCTCTTCGGAAATAGAATCCTATCAATGATGTTGTGCAACAACCTCATCTCTGCAGAAAGAGAGCTCGCTATAACCTACTCCGAGAAGTCGAAGTCTTCATTCTCAAGATTTAACTGCAGGGCTCTCAACTTGTTTTCTAGCTTTTCTGGAGTTGCTCCTTCGCGGGGGAGATGAAGCAACTCACTCAAACTCTCTTCAGAAAGTCGAATCCTAACTCCTCGAACTTCCGATATGAGCCCTTCCATCCCAGTTTTGAGGAAGGCATAGAACTCCCGGACTAGTCCCGGGTATATCACCACATCTAGGGAGCAGAGATACTCCCATCCTTGCCTTCGGATCCATCCCCCCAAACGGAACCCTTCTTGATCCAAGAACTCGGAATGGATCCTTCTCCCCGTTGTAACCAGTCTCCCCGCAAACTTTGCAAGTTGTACTGAAGGGGAGGGAGGAGGAGGTGGCACTACACGTGTCTCACCTTGTGGAGACACTATAGATGGCTCCGTAGCTTCTCTTTCCGCACGTTGGATCCGTGAGACCCTCCCGGATCGCTTGGCTACGGCTCTTTTGGGTCCCATTTCTCCAAGATTGTGAAGTAATCTACTGTTTGGAGATGATTGGAGGAGATTGGAGAGTGGGAAATAGGGTTTTCGGAAGAAGTCAAAGTGTAAACAGTGCCCTAGATAGCTCATAGGTCCCCCTTTTAACAGTAGGGTCCCGACGTTGGGTCGACTCAAGAATTTTCTTGGGTCGACTCGATGTTGGGTCGACCCTATTTTGGGTTGGGTCGACCCAAGTTCAGAAATTTTTCCTTTCTCTTCCTTTTCGCTTCTAAAAATTTTTCTCGCTTCCAATCCTTACAAATTCTTTCTGGGACAATGATACATGAGTAATGAATCTATAGATGACAAGTTTGACTCATGTTTCATGGATTTTTAGAAATGGGAGGAATGTATCATGAGACTGCTTGCTCTCTTTTATATCTCTTCAATAAAAAGGATCACATATGCCTAATTCCCTCCTTAGCGTGCAGAATCTATCTTCACTCAATGGTTTTGTGAATATGTCAGCTAATTATTTTTCAGTGCATATATGCTCAATACATATGTTTCCATTTTGCACATGATCCCTAATAAAATGATATCTTATTTCTATGTGTTTGGCTTTAGAATGCTGAACCGAATTTTTAGTGAGGTTGATGGCACTAGTATTATCACACTTAATAGGAATGTTATCTAGCTTAACTCCATAGTCCTCTAGTTGTTGCTTAAGCCATAGTACTTGAGCACAACAACTGCCAGCAGCTATATATTCAGCTTCAGTTGTTGACAGTGCCACTGAATTCTGCTTTTTGCTAAACCATGATACTAAGTTGTTTCCTAAGAATTGACATGTTCTACTAGTGCTCTTTCTATCTAATTTGCATCCAGCAAAATCAGCATCTGAGTATGCAAGCAAATCTAGACAGGAGTCTCTTGAGTACCATAATCCTATATTCGTAGTTTCTCTTAAATATCTAAGGATTCTTTTAACAGCACTTAAATGTGACTCCTTAGGATCTGATTGGTATCTAGCACATATTCCTACACTAAACACAATGTCTGGTCTACTAGCAGTAAGGTAGAGCAAGGATCCAATTAGTCCTCTATAAAGCTTAATATCAATACTCTTTCCTTTCTCATCTTTGTCAAGCTTACTAGTAGGATTCATTGGAGTGCCTACTCCCTTATGATTTTCATTCCCAAACTTCTTTAGTATTTTCTTTGTATACTTAGTTTGATGAATAAAGATACCTTCTTTAGTTTGTTTGATTTGTAATCCTAGAAAGAAACTTAGTTCTCCCATCAAACTCATTTCGAATTCTCCGTGCATTAAATCAGCAAATTCTTTGCAAAGAGTATCATTTGTGGCACCAAAGATTATGTCATCTACATATATTTGTACCACTAATAGATTTTCGTCCTTTCTTTTGAGAAACAGTGTTTTATCTACATTTCCTCTACTAAAGTCATTATTTAGTAGAAATTTGCTTAATCGATCATACCAAGCCCTAGGTGCTTGCTTCAATCCATATAATGCCTTATGTACTCTAAACACATGATTTGGCAATTCATGATTCTCAAAACCAGGAGGTTGCTCTACATATACTTCTTCCTCTTTAAAACCGTTTAAGAATGCACTTTTTACATCCATTTGATACAATTTGAAATCCATGAAACATGCAAAAGCTAGAAGTAATCTAATAGCCTCTAATCTAGCTACAGGAGCAAATATTTCATCAAAATCTATTCCTTCTTCTTGATTGTATCCCTTAGCTACAAGTCTAGCTTTATTTCTTATAACTGACCCATTTTCATCTAATTTATTTCTAAAGATCCATTTTGTTCCAATTACAGAGTTATGCTTGGGTCTTTCAGTTAATGTCCATACATTACTTCTTTTGAATTGATTTAATTCTTCTTGCATAGCATTTATCCAATTGGTATCTTTTTCAGCTTCTTCATAAGTCTTAGGTTCTAACTGTGAAACAAAAGCAAGATAATCATTTAAATTTCTAAGAGAGGATCGAGTTCTTATCCCTTGAGATGGATCACTAATGATTAAGTCTTTAGGGTGTCCATATGCATACCTCCATTCCTTTGGCAAGTTTTGAGATTGTGGTGGCACGCAATCATCTCCCTTATCTTGAATTGGCACGTCATCAATATTCAACTTTTTAAAGTTAATAATTCCTGTATCATCATCAAGAATATTCTCTTTCCTAGCAGACTTACTATCAGACTCATCAAATATGATATTAACTGACTCTTCGACTACAAGAGTTCTTTTATTGAATACTCTATATGCCCTGCTAGATGTGGAGTATCCTAAGAAGATACCTTCATCTGACTTGGCATCAAATTTACTTAGATCCTCCTTGCCATTGTTTAAAATGAAACATCTACATCCAAATACTCTAAGATATTTAGCAGTTGGTTTCTTATTCTTCCAAAGTTCATAAGGAGTTTTCTTGGTTATTGGTCGTATTAAAATCCGATTTAGAATATGGCAAGCAGTGCTTATAGCTTCAACCCAAAAGTACTTTGGAAGATTTGATTCGCACAACATCGTGCGTGCCATTTCTGCCAATGTCCTGTTTTTTCTTTCAACAACTCCATTTTGTTGAGGCGTTCTAGGTGCTGAAAATTGATGTGAGATACCATTTTTATTACAAAATTCTTCAAAGTGTTGATTTTTCAAATTCAGTACCATGATCACTTCGAATTGCTACTAAAGTGAGCTTCTTTTCATTTATGATATTATTATAAAGTTTCAAGAATTCTGAAAATGCTTCATTCTTATGTGCCAAAAATGAAACCCATGTATATCTTGAAAGATCATCTACAATAACTAGTTTATACTTCTTTCCTCCTAGACTCGCAGTTCTAGTGGGTCCAAATAGATCCATGTGTATGAGTTCAAAAGGCCTAGTTGTTGATACTATATTCTTTGATTTGAAGGATGATTTAGTTTGTTTTCCTAATGAGCATGGTCCACAGATTTTGTCCTTTTCAAAAATCAATTTTGGCAAATCTTTTATTAATTCCTTCTTGACTAGTTTTGATATTAATTCCATACTAGCATGTCCTAATCTACGATGCCAAAGCCAACTTGTTTCATTTTTCTTTTCTTCATTAGTAATTAAGCATAATCCATTTTTCTTGCCTAAATCATAAAGATCTACCATGTAAATATTTTTTTGCCTTTGTCCTACAAATACAATGCTATTATCTTTAGGATTTGTGATTATGCATACTGATGCTTCAAATGTGACTTTAAACCCTTTATCACAAAATTGACTTATGCTAAGTAGGTTATGTTTCAAACCCTTAACTAATAAGACATTTTCTATGAAAGTGGATGGAGTAAAGAAAATTTTACCCTTTCCAATGATATACCCTTTTCCATTGTCTCCATAGGTTACTACTCCACCCTTCTTAGATTCCAAGGTGACAAATTGATCTACGTCACCGGTCATGTGTCTTGAACAGCCGCTATCTAGATACCATCGTTTTTCCACTTTATTAGCTGCAAGACACCCCTGCAATAAAGATCAAGAAAGAGCTTTAGGTACCCAAACTATGTTGGGTCCTTTAGGGTTAGTACTTGATGTTCCTTTTGGAATCCAAACTTTCTTGAATTTAAGCTTATGATTATTACTCAATTTGTTTTGACTGGACTTTCTATAGTTACATTCATATGCTTTATGTCCTAATTTATTGCAGCAATGACAAGTAATATTTTCTTTTTTAGCTTTTACAAAAATGTTCTTTAAGTATTTTTGTTTTCTATTTGTTTTATATCCTAATCCAACCTTATCATATACAGCTTTTTGACTATCAAGAATCATATTTAATTTGGTAGAACTAAGTGTAAACTTATCTACTAAGGATTTATATTTTTCAGCATCTTCTTTTAACTTGACATTTTCAGCAATTAGATTCTTGGTTTCATTTGTGAGTTTCCTACTTAATGTTTCATAGTTATGAGATAGTTTTAACTTATCTTTGATAAGAGATTATTTTCTTCTTTTAGAACTTTATTTTTATTGATTAGTTTTTTATGTTCTTCCATGAGTTCTAAAAATGCATCATGTAATTCATCAACAGTAAAATCACATTCAAGTTCAGAATCTACCTCATCGTCATTGGCCATATGACATATTTGGGCCGTCTCTTGATGATCTTCCTCTTCCGAACTTGACTCCTCACTTTCACTCCATTCAGCCATGAAGTTCTTCTTTTTCAGTTTTCTTGCCATCCACTTTAATTCCGGGCAATCTATCTTATAATGCCCGGGCTTGTTACACTCATAACAAATAGGTGATTCTTTTTCCTTTTCTTTGTCCTTATCCTTTTCTTTGCTTGAGCTACCTTTGAAGAAGTGTTTCTTTTTATGAAATCTATTCTTACCTCTCATAAATTTTCTGAATTTTCTTCCAAGCATAGCCATTCCTTCTTCATCAAATTCATCATCATCATCTGAATCTTCCGACTTAGTTTGTTGTTTTGGAGTAGTTGACTTTAGGGCAATGGTCTTTCTTCTCTTGACCTCGTCTTCTGAATTTTGCCTCATGGTCAACTCATAGGTCATGAGTGATCCTAGAAGTTCCTCCAATTGCAGTGTATTGAGGTCCTTAGCTTTCTGAATTGCAGTTACCTTGGCCTCCCAAACTCTTGGTAGAGACCTGAGAATTTTTCGCACCAATTCAGAGTTAGTATAAGACTTTCCTAAACTCTTTAGCCCATTTATAATTTCAGTAAAACAAGAAACATATCAGTTATGGACTCAGTGGATTCCATTTTAAACAATTCATACTTATGTACTAATATGTTTATTTTTGACTCCTTAACTTGATTAGTTCCTTCATGTGTGACCTCAAGTTTGTCTCAAATTTCTTTTGCAGAGATGCATGTAGATATTCTATTGAATTCACTTACATCTAATGAACAGTAAAGTACATTAATTGCTTTTGCATTTAATTGTGCTAATCTTCTATCACTTTCATTCCAATCCATTTTTGGTTTGGGTATGATAGTGCCCTCTATACTAATTGTGGGTGTGTGAGGTCCTCTAGTAATAATATACCACAATTTATAGTCTAGAGCTTGAATGAATATCCTCATCCTAGCTTTCCAGTATGTGTAATTTGTGCCATTAAATAGAGGAGGTCTATTTGTGGATTGCCCCTCACTCATAGAACATCCCACTTGGGTTGTCATGATCTTTAACTCTTGATTGTGAGATCAATAAGTACTATTGGAGCACCTTGCTCTGATACCACTTGTTGCCCAAGGTGACAAGCCAAGAGGGGGGTGAATTGGTTTCTCTTAATTTTAACTATCTTACTTATGTTAATTGATGAGTTAGTGGAATTAAACAAATCACAATACAAACAACAAGAAGTATAGTGGTTCGGTGCTCTCCTAAGCACCTACGTCCACTCCCCAGGCGACTCCTTGGAAATTCACTATAATCCCGCGGATTACAGTTGGATTGTTTTTCGGGCTCACAATCCAAAAACCTTTACACTTTAGTTTTCCGGGTTCACCAAAAACCTATGTTGGTTTTACGGGCTCACCAACGAACCTATGTTGGTTTTCTGGGCTCACCAACGAATCTTTACAATTGGTTTTACGGGTTCACCAATCAACCTACACCGTTGGTTTTGCGGGCTAACCAACAAACCTTTACAAGGTGATTAATAAAAGAAGTAAGAAGATTTAAGCTCCTAGATGAGCAAATATAACAATATAATCTCCAAAGAAGAGTTTAGAGAATAGTTATCGCTTGATGTGACTTCTCTCTTCTTTGTCAAGGATGCTTCACTCTTCAAAGGTGGAAGGAGCTCTTAATGACTCTTGGAATCTGCTCAACCACTTTCTTTTGACTCTTAAATGAAGCACTTGGATGAAGAAGATTAGGACACTTTGTCTTTCTTGTGTACTCTTTGATATTTTGCAAAAGGATGTTCTCTCTGATGAATAGTGCTACTTTAAATAGTTTCCTTCATCCATTGGACAAGCCCCAATGGTTAGAATTCAAAAACTAGCCGTTACTCACTGTTGGAAGGATAAAAAGTACTTCTGCAGAACTAGCCGTTATGCTTCTCCCTGTGCTTGGGTCGACTCAACCTTTCCTTGGGTCGACCCAACTTTCACTTGGGTCGACTCAACCTTTCCTTGGGTCGACCCTCTCAGAACCACAGAAACTTATAATTCAGCCTTCCTTCACTTGGGTCGACTCAAGGTTGAGTTGGGTCGACTCAACTTTCACTTGGGTCGACCCTCTCAGGGTTTCCAGAGAACCTATTCTGTCAATGTATTCTGTCACTGCCTTTGGGTCGACCCTCTCAATGTTTGGGTCGACTCAAGCTTGGGTCGACTCAACTTCCTCTTGGGTCGACCCTCTCAGTGTTTCCAGAGAACTGTTTTCTTGAAGCTTGAGAGGCTTGAGGTTTGGGTCGACTCATGCTTTCCTTGGGTCGACCCAACTACTGTTCATCCGTGCCATTTTTGCAGAAGTGTGCCAGATGCTTTCTTGATGTGCCGGGGTCGACCCAATCAACCTTGGGGTCGACTCAATCCACACTTTGCTGCAACTCAAGGTTAGATTCATCCATATAAACAATGAAATGCATCTTTATCTTATTATACGAATATACTGAGAGTAACAGACTTATAAATGAAGTATCGAATTAACTTGTAACATACTCTTGGTTATTGTATTAATCATCAAAATACCACTATCATCCTCATTATTCCATTTCGGCAACTGATCACAGCATTTGAAGTGGCCAAAAATGGTCTACCAAGGATTACCGGGATGTGACTACCTGGATTTTTTACTGGTTCAGTTTTGAGGACTACAAAATCCACAGGGTAGTAAAACTCATTTACCTTTACAATTACATCCTCTACAATTCCCTTAGGATACTTCACAGTCCTATCTGCTAATGACAAAGTAATGTTTGTAGGCTTTAATTCCCCCAAACCTAGTTCGGTATAGACAGAATAGGGTAATAGGTTTACACTTGCTCCCAGGTCTAATAGGGCTCTCCGAATGATGGTTTCTCCTATTTTAATTTCAACAGTGGGGCAACCAGGATCCTTGTATTTTGGGGCAATCTGTTGTTGAATAAGAGATGAGGCTTGTGCCGCCATCACAGCTTGCCTAGGAATACTGGTTTTCCTTTTTACCGTAGTTAGGTCTTTTAAAAATTTTGTATAGGAGGGGATCTGTCTGATGACATCTAAGAAGGGTAAATTTATTTGGACATTTTTAAAGACTTCCATGATTTCATCGTACTGAGATTTTTTCTTTGAGTCTTGTAGTCTACTAGGAAAGGGAGCCTTGGGTGTGTACGTCTCTATTGGTTTCTCCTCTATTCCTTGTGTTCCATATTCTTGTGCCTTTTTCTGAGTGTGGTTCGGTTCATGCTTTTCTTCTTTTTCTTGCACAGGAAGTTGGACCTTGTTGTCCACTTGCTTGCCAGACCGTAAAGTGGTAATTGCCTGGACTTCATGGGTAGGGTTTCCATTAGAATCAATCTGAAACTGGCCTCTCGGCCCTTGATTCTGTTGCCTACTAGGGTTAGGCACTGGCTGACTAGGTAATTCACCTCTCTTCCTATCCCCTAGAGAGTTAGCTATTTGGCTCAGACTAACCTCAAGTTTTGCAATCGCTTGCTCATGGAATTGGTTAGTCTGGGTTTGAGCTATGTTGGTCTGTTGTTGTTGTTGGATGAAGTCTTGTTGCTGCTTCATCATGTTAACCATCATGGCTTCTAATGATGTAGTTTGCTGAGGGATAGGGGCACTATAAGTAGGAATAGGTGGAGCCAATGATTGGTTTATTTGTGATGGACCTATCCTAGAAAAATTCTTCTGAAAACCTGGTGGACCACCTTGATGCTGAATAGGTTCATTTTGTTTATATGAGAAATTTGGGTGGAACCTATTATCAGGGTGGTAGACTGGGCTGAATGAATTGGGAGTGGACTTCTTGAAGGCACTATATGAGTTTAGAGCATTTGCCTGCTCAGCCTTAATGTTGGGTAAACTAGGACAACACTCCACTAGATGCTCAGAATTGTTACACATGATACATAAACTATGTGACTCGTGATCCACTTTCATGATGGGATTTAACTCTTTGTATGAACTCGAGCTAGTGGAAACAGTGAAAGCATCAAACTTTTTGCTTAAGTTGTTCATTCCAGTCACTAGATTAGACATGACATTTTTGAGTTCTGGGTCTGCTTTCATTTCATAATTACCTGATTTTCTAGATCCGAACTCATCTCTATTTACTTCCTCACCATAGCTACTCCAATTTTGGGCATTCTCGGCTAAGTCAACAAGAAATTCATAGGCTGGATCCGGGGTTTGGTCCATGAACCTACCCTTGTGCATGGACTCAATCATGTTTCTATGTACCGGAGGTAGTCCTTTGTAAAAGAAATGTACTAGATCAGCCTTGTCAAGCCCATGGTGCGGGCACTTGACCAAAAGATCATGGAATCTTTCCCAAAATTGAGAAAATTCCTCCTCAGATTTTTCTCTAAAAGTTCTGATTGCATCCTTAATTTTTTCAGTTTTTACCATGGGATAGAACTTAGCCATGAACTTCCTAGATAGTTGTTCCCATGATGTGATGGAATTTGAAGCTAGGGAATACAGCCATGCAGCAGCACGATCCTCTAAAGTCATGGGAAATAACCTTAATTTAATACCCTCTTCATCTAAATTTTGATTTCTAAACATTTGACAGATTGTCAAAAATTTGTTTAGATAAATGTAGGGTTGTTCACTCTCGAACCCATGAAACTTGGGTAACATGTTTATTGTTGCAGTCCGAATCTCGAATTGGGTTGCATTATTAATTGGTAATACTATGCAAGTAGGGGGACTAGCGGATGCGGGTGCGAATAACTCATTCAAAGTTCTAATGTGTTCACCCATTGTAGAGATTGACAGTTGGTTTACAGTTCGCAAGTTGTGATGAAAAGTTCTGTCAATCTCAGGATCAAATGGGGTTAACTTATCCCTTAATGACCTTCTACCATGCATACATTATCAACACTTCATTAGATTTGACTCCTACAATGAACGAAATCCTAAAAGAAGAGAAGGGTTAGACACAGATGACCACAACCAACACCACACAACAATTTGACCCTATTAGTCTTAGAACTAAGTGAGGTTTAGTAGCTTCTTAAATCTAGTTGCACAGAGATGTATCAGGTTAAAAAGTTCCTGAAATTCTCTCTAGATTAGACAGCTCCTAATCTTCCTTTTAGATTAAGCTTGAGC
This sequence comes from Phoenix dactylifera, assembly GCF_009389715.1. Classification (NCBI taxonomy): domain Eukaryota; kingdom Viridiplantae; phylum Streptophyta; class Magnoliopsida; order Arecales; family Arecaceae; genus Phoenix; species Phoenix dactylifera. Next base: position 16,479,581 of record NC_052405.1, read on the forward strand.
TTACCAGTTAAGCAATCAGTAACCAGTGACCAGGAAAGTTCCGGGGTGTGTGGTGGTGCCAGAAGGGATACACCGATACCACAATACCCGTAACAGTTCTCACTGTTGTAAAACTTTCCTAGACATCACCAATTACTAAATTCTCACTGGAGTGGCTTTCAGCCGCTTCTTTCCAAGAGCCTAATTAAGCTCGAAAACCCTAAGGCCAATGTCTAATTTGATTTTAATTTAATTTGGCTTAGGATAAGTATGCAAGGTGGTGATTTCTGGGCTAAGGACAGGTAATGACTTTCCGACCTTATCTTTTTAATGGGTTTTGCCCTTAAATTCTTTTATGCAAATGTTTAATACTAAATGCAGCAAATAATCAATGATTTTTTAAAGTTTATGCAATGTCATTAGGTTGTACTGATTAAATGAGCAAGCAAATTTTCTTTTTATTTTTCTTAATTTTTTTTAAATATTATGTTGTTTTTTTTAATTTTTATATAGGAATAACTTGAATGTAAACTAAAACTAATCCTTATACGTCAGTCAATCTCCGAATGCCCGTTGAATAAGCTCTGGAGATTACTCCGTAAGGAGCCCCAATAGAGGTATGATCACCTCGGGAGATTGCACCCTATCAATTACTAGCAAAAATAATATTTTTTTTGATTTAATTAATTTTTAATTTTTTTTAAAATTTAAATTTAGATTTCAAATTTCGAATCACAGAATTCAAATTTTGAATTTAAATTTTTTTTTGAATTTTTTAATTTTGGAATTATTTTTTTAAAAAATTTTGAAATTTTTTTTTGAATTTTAAATTTCAAATTTCAAATTTTAGAATTTAATAACTACGAAATTATTAACTAGAAATTATCAAAATAAGAAAAATTAATAAAAATAAAAATAAAAATAAAAAAACTTACTACCGGAGTGCGTTCACTCCGGGCATCCAAAATCCGATTTGATCTTCGTGATCGTTCTTGCTTCTCGATTTGCCTCCCCGGCAACGGCGCCAAAATTCTGTTCGTCCGATTTCCGTCTACCTAAAAATACGCTAGACAGATCGTTATTAGAACCGACGAACAAAAGTTAAATTTAAATTCTACTCTTACCTTTCCTACTCGAAGAATACTGGTCGTGAGAGGTCGATCCACAGGGAGACGATTGGAGTTGCATAAAAATTAAAACGTTCACTCGGATTCAAAATCGATTTTCGAATAACTAAAGAAAAACATTATATCAGGGATGTTGAATGTTCTCTAATTGAAAATAAACAAAGGGGAGATTGAAAACTTTGCAATTGAAAATGGATGCAGATTAGGGGTCGATTTCTAAAGACAGAATATGAATTAAAATCGCCAGTCGAATAGCAAAGATTAATTTCAGAGTTATCTTAAAATTAAGAATTTCAAAATAAACTGCAAAGATTAAACTAAACCTAGAGCATGGATTGCCTAAAAGAAAATTAATATATTGTATATGAAGCAAACATTAAACTGAACCTAAAACACGGATTTCATAAAAGAAACTGATGGATTTCATGAAAAGGAAATTGATTAAAAGAACATAAAATAAAAAAAATGAAATAAAAAGAACAAGTAACTCGGTTGAACAATTAAAAAAAAAATTAAAATAGCTTTTTTTTTTCTTCCTTCTTCTCGAAAAACAGGGCTTCTCCTCTGTTCCAAGAACAGAAACAGAGCTTCTTCTTCCTCCTTGGACCAGCCGACAGAGAGCCCTTTCCTTTCCTCTGTTTCTTGGCCTCCACCGAGCACACCCCTCTAAGCTCCTCCTCTCCTCTTTTTATAAGCCCTTGGAGATGTGGTAGAGGCGGGATCAGCGGGATCGGCTTGGCAGATTGCGGAAGGGAGGCGCGGTCTTGCTTCTTTGGGCCACGGATGCGGGATCGCCGGTGATTGCGGAAGAGGGGGCTGGGGCTTCCTTCTTCGGGTGCTGCTGGGAGCTGAAGCGGAAGGTGTGCTGCTGGCACGCGGTGGAAGAAACGCGGACGGCAGGAGCGGAAATGGTGCTGGGATTTTGGGATCACCGAATTGGAAGCGATGCTGGGATCATCGGAAATCTGGGACGCTGGCAGCGATCACGTTGATGGCTTGGAGGATTTGGAAGGCGTGCGTTGCTGACACGGGATCTCGGCTTGCATCACGGGATGCTTGCTGGCACGGTGGCTGGCACGGAAGAGCTGATGATGAAGCGGAAGAGGAAAATGGATGCGTGATGCTGGGGATCCGACGAGAGCTGGCACGGGTTGGATGCGAGGCCACGGGATGATTCGGGCGTTGATCATGGAAGATGCTTCACGGCTGAATAGTAATGGGGCGCTCGCACGAGATTGTCGTGGATGGACGAGATGCTGGGAGGAAACGGGATGGGAGCTGGGAGACACCAAGTTCCGTCCAATCAGTCATATAGATAAAAAAAATAGTGTGATATGAAATTTGGCTTGTAGACGGACGGACTCAGTTCGTCACGGGTCATCTGTTCTGACTGGAGGTCAATTGCAAGTCTTTCAAGTCATGGGTCACCCAGCACCTCATAGTTATGATATGGTCAAATTAGATTTGCCCAAAATTCTTTCCTAAAAGCATAAAGAAATTGGACCCGATTCGGACCCGAACCCGACTCGGACCCGACTCGGACCCGAACCTGACTCGGACCCGACCCGATCTTCAACCGGGTCGGATCTGGGAAGGGATCCTTCTTTAGTCAAATTTGTACTCAATGTGCATTTTATCTCTAATTTATGAAAATCTGTGCCAAACCCAAATATAATATTAGTCCAATGAATTTATCATTATCGGTTAGCAATAATACTAATTTAGGTGACATGTAGGTCGCACTTTTATGCTCTCATCATCTTGCCCTTCTTCTCTTTTATGATTTTGTTTAGGAGTCGAGTCTAATTAAGTTATTGATAATGTATGCATGGTAGAAGGTCATTAAGGGATAAGTTAACCCCATTTGATCCTGAGATTCACAGAACTTTTCATCACAACTTGCGAACTGTAAACCAACCGTCGATCTCTACAATGGGTGAATATATTAGAACCCTGAATGAATTGTTTGCACCCGCATCTGCTAGTCCCCCTACCTGCATAGTATTACCGATTAATAATGCAGCCCAATTCGAGATTCGGGCTGCAACAATAAATATGTTACCCAAGTTTCATGGGTTCGAGAGTGAACAACCCTACATTCATCTAAACAAATTTTTGACAATCTGTCAAACGTTGAAAAATCAAAACTTAGATGAAGAGGGTATTAAATTAAGGTTGTTTCCCATGACTTTAGAGGATCGTGCCGTTGCATGGCTGTATTCTCTTGCTTCTAATTCCATCACATCATGGGAACAACTATCTAGGAAGTTCATGGCTAAGTTATATCCCATGGTAAAAACTGAAAAAATTAAGGATGCCATCAGAACTTTTAAAGGAAAATCTGAGGAGGAATTTTTCCAACTTTGGAAAAGATTCCATGATCTTTTGGTCAAGTGCCCGCACCATGGGCTTGACAAGGCTGATCTAGTACATTTCTTTTACAAAGGACTACCTCCGGCACATAGAAACATGATTGAGTCCATGCACAAGGGTAGGTTCATGGACCAAACCCCGGATCAAGCCTATGAATTTCTTGTTGACTTAGTCGAGAATGCCCAAAATTGGAGTAGCTATGGTGAGAAAGTAAATAGAGATGAGTTCGAATCTAGAAAATCAGATAATTATGAAATAAAAGCAGGCCCAGAACTCAAAAATGTCATGTCCAATCTGGTGACTGGAATGAACAACTTAAGCAAAAAGTTTGATGCTTTCACTGTTTCTACTAGTTCGAGTAATATAAAGAGTTAAATCCCATCATAAAAGTGGATCACGAGTCCACCTATTCCTACTTATAGTGCCCCTATCCCTCAGCAAACTACATCATTGGATGCCATGATGGCTAACATGATGAAGCAGCAACAAGACTTCATTCAACAACAACAACAAACCAACATGGCTCAAACCCAGACTAACCAATTCCATGCGCAAGCGATTACAAAACTTGAGGTTAGTCTGAGCCAAATAGCCAACTCTCTAGGGGATAGGAAGAAAGGTGAATTGCCCAGTCAGCCAGTACCTAACCCTAGTAGACAACAGAATCAAGGGCTGAGAGGCCAGTTTCAGATTGATTCTAATGAAAACCCTACCCATGAAGTCCAGACAATTATCACTTTACGGTCTGGCAAGCAAGTGGACAACAAAGTCCAACTTTCTGTGCAAGAAAAAGAAGAAAAGCATGAACCAAACCCCGCCTAGAAAAAGGCACAAGAATAGGGAACACAAGGAATAGAGGAGAAATCAATAGAGACGTACACACCCAAGGCTCCCTTTCCTAGTAGACTACAAGACTCAAAGAAAAAATCTCAGTACGATGAAATCATGGAAGTCTTTAAAAATGTTCAAATAAATTTATCCTTCCTAGATGTCATCAGATAGATCCCCTCTTATACAAAATTCTTAAAAGACCTAACTACGGTGAAAAGGAAAATCAGTATTCCTAGGCAAGCTGTGATGGCGGCACAAGCCTCATCTCTTATTCAACAACAGATTGCCCCAAAATACAAGGATCCTGGTTGCCCCACTGTTGAAATTAAAATAGAAGAAATCATCATTCGGAGAGCCCTATTAGACTTAGGAGCAAGTGTAAACCTATTACCCTATTCTGTCTACACCGAACTAGGTTTGGGGGAATTAAAGCCCACAAACATTACTTTGTCATTAGCAGATAGGACTGTGAAGTATCCCAAAGAAATTGTGGAGGATGTGATTGTAAAAGTTAATGAATTCTACTACCCTGTGGATTTTGTAGTCCTTGAAACTGAACCAGTAAAAAATTCAGAAAGTCACATCCCGGTGATCCTAGGTAGACCATTTTTGGCCACTTCAAATGCTGTGATTAGTTGCCGAAATGGAATAATGACTCTAGCCTTTAGTAATATGACTGTCTAGCTCAATATTTTTCATAGTAGTAGTCAGTCAACTGAGATGGATGATTTGGAAGAAATTCGCATGATTGAGAACATAATTAGCAGTTCTTTTGAAGAGTCGAGTTATTCTGACCCATTAGAAAGATGTTTGGCTAATTTTGGTCAAGATTGTGAGTCAAGTCAAGAGGTTAATGCATTGTTAGATTCCATTCCTGTGATGGATACTAGCAGATGGGCCACCAAGTTTGAATCATTGCCTATTTCGGAATCTCAACTAGTGTCATCCAATGTCAAACCTCCACAACTAGAACTTAAAGATCTTTCCGAAAACTTGAAGTATGCATTTCTTGGAGAAAACAAGACCTTACCTGTTATAATTGCATCGAATCTAACTAAAGAACAGGAAGAGAAGCTGTTAAATATCCTTTGGAAGAATCAAGAAGCTATCGGTTGGTCTATAGCTGATATTAAGGAGATTAGTCCTTCTGTGGTCCAACATAAAATTCATCTAGAAGAAGATGCAAAAATCTCTAGAGAACCACAAAGGCGACTTAATCCAATCATGAAGGACGTAGTTCGAGCCGAGGTCATCAAGCTTTTAGATGCAGGGATTATATATCCTATTTCTGATAGTCAGTGGGTAAGCCCAGTTCAAGTCGTACCTAAAAAGTCTGGCATCACTGTGGTGAAAAATGATCATAATGAGTTAGTCCCTACTCGAGTCCAAATGGGATGGCGAGTATGCATCGACTATAGGAAGCTTAATGCCATGACTAGGAAAGACCATTTTTCTCTACCCTTCATCGATCAAATGCTAGAACGGCTAGCTAGCGACTCCCATTACTATTTTCTCGATGGTTATGCTGGATATAACCAAGTTCTAATTGCACGTGAGGATCAAGAGAAAACCACATTCACCTGTCCTTATGGCACTTTTGCCTATCGTCGCATGCCTTTTGGGTTATGCAATGCACCAGCTACATTCCAGCGGTGTATGATGAGCATTTTCTCCGACATGGTGGAGAAATTTTTAGAAGTTTTCATGGATGATTTTTCTGTATTTGGATCCAATTTTGATGAATGTCTGCACCACTTGACACTTGTTGTAGAACGCTGTAAAGAGAAAAACTTAGTTCTTAACTGGAAGAAGTATCATTTCATGGTAGAATCAGGTATTGTTTTAGGACACATTATGTCACAAAGGAGAATTGAGGTGGATAAGGCCAAAGTAGAATCAATTGCTAAATTGCCACCTCCTAAGACTATTAGGGAAATTCGATCATTTTTAGGGCATGCGGGTTTTTACCGCCGCTTTATCAAAGATTTTAGTAAAATATCCAAACCCTTATGTGATTTGTTGGCCAAAGATGCTATTTTCAATTTTTCACCAACTTGTGTAACTGCTTTCGAAAGACTGAAGTCTGAATTGACTTCAGCACCCATCATAAGGTGTCCTGATTGGAGTCATCCTTTTCAAATCATGTGTGATGCATCCGATTATGCCATAGGTGCTGTCTTAGGTCAGCGAGTAGAGAAGCTTCCCCATGTTATTCATTATGCGAGCAAAACTCTGAATGACGCCCAACTCAACTATTCCACCACTGAAAAAGAATTGTTGGCAGTTGTTGTTGCCCTAGATAAATTTCGCCCCTACCTGATAGGATCTAAGGTTCTTGTTTATTCCAATCATGCCGCCCTTAAGTACCTTCTCACAAAGAAGGATGCTAAGGCAAGGCTCATTCGTTGGATCCTATTGCTCCAGAAATTTGATCTTGAAATTCGAGATAAAAAGGGATCTGAAAATGTAGTAGCTGACCACTTGTCCAGACTGATTATTGAGTCCTGCAGAATCCTTACCTGTATCCGAAACTTTTCCGGATGAACAACTAATGATGATTTTCCATACCAATGTTCCATGGTATGCTGACATAGTCAACTACCTCGTTACTGAACAAATGCCCAGCTCTTGGACCAAACAGGAGAAATTTTGCTTCCTAGCTCGTGTGAAGTGGTATTTTTGGGATGAACCATACCTATTTAAATATTGCCCTGATCAGATCATCCGACGGTGTATCCCTGAATACGAACAAAGGAAAGTCCTTTCCTTTTGTCATGACCACGCTTGTGGTGGTCATTTCAGTGGTAAAAAGACGGCTGCAAAGGTTTTGCAGTGCGGATTCTATTGGCCCACACTATTTCATGACTCACACGAGTATCGTAAAGCATGTGACCGATGTCAAAGACTAGAAAAAATTTCAAGAAAAAATGAGATGCCTCTGAACCCGATCTTAATTGTAGAAATCTTTGATGTTTGGGCTATTGATTTTATGGGTCCTTTTTCTATGTCATTTGGGCACCAATACATACTCCTAGCTATTGACTATGTGTCTAAGTGGATTGAGGCTATCGCGTGTAAGACCAATGATCACAAAGTAGTGATCAAGTTTCTTAAGGAGTCTGTCTTCGCTCGCTTTGGCACCCCTCGTGCTATCATTAGTGATGGGGGGAAACATTTTTGCAATAGAATTTTTAAAGCCCTTTCTAGGAAGTACAACATCACCCACAAGGTCGGTACACCATATCATCCACAAACGAGTGGACAAGTTGAGATTTCCAACAGAGAAATCAAGACCATCCTTGAAAAAACTGTCAACCCATCTCGAAAGGATTGGTCCCTTAGGTTAACAGATGCATTGTGGGCATATCGAACGGCCTACAAAACACCAATTGGAATGTCTCCATATAGAACTGTCTATGGCAAGGCCTGCCATTTACCTGTTGAGTTAGAGCACAAGGCCTATTGGGCTATTAAACATTTAAATTTCAATCTTGACAAAGCAGGAGAACATAGGAAGCTTCAGCTCGACGAGCTTGAAGAAATTAGGAACGATGCTTACGAGTGTGTTAAGATGTACAAGGATCGCATGAAAGTCATGCATGATAAAATGATTGCTCGTAAAGAATTTCACCAAGGACAAAAAGTCCTTCTATATGATTCTCGATTACATCTATTCCCTGGAAAACTTAAATCTCGCTGGACTGGCCCATACATAATAGAGAAAGTGCATCCGCATGGTGCAGTAGTAATATGCAATACCAAGGATGGTAGGTCCTTTCAAGTCAATGGACATCGTTTAAAACCATACCTTGAGTATTTGAATCCAGAAGTTGAGGAGACACTTCTGACCGACCCTGTCTATCATGAATGAATTAGAATTGCCTGGCTGAAGACATAAAACTTAGCGCTCTTGGGAGGCAACCCAACATGTAAATATCTTCTAATAAAAAAAAAGAAAATAATAATAATAATAATAATAATAATAATAATAATTCAATAAATTACTAACATGCAGGTTTGGGGGTATTTTTTTTCCAATCTTCAAGTTATTAGCCATATCAAGGTCCAATATCAGGTAATGTCTATCCTCTGTCCTCTTACTGCTTTAAATTTTCTTTAACATTGAGGACAATGTTAGATTTAGGTTTGGAGGTATTTTTTAAGCATTTGGAATTTTATAAAAAAAAAGTTTTTAGTTAAAAAAAAATTACAACACACAAGGTATATAAAATCTAAGAGCCCAATAACTAGTCGGAAGTAGTGCAAAGTGAGTTCTTTTTATTAAGTTCCTTTTAGTGAGTTGTAAGCTAATTAGTGCTTTAAATTTCACAACACATCTGGCCTGCATTTTCTAAGGTATAGGTTCGACATTGTGTTGAGAATATGGTAGCAACCTCGAATCCTAATGAACCATCTTTTTCTAATCCAAAAAAAAAACTATTTGGTGGATTTAGTCAGGTACATCGAAAAGGGCTACCTATTGTCAAAGGTCAGTGGGCTTGTAATGAGGAATCCGAGCATAGGTCTGTAGGGAAGTCTTGATACCCGACACCTCATGCCAACTGGTGTGAGAATTGTCGACTAATTGCTCGCTACATGGAGAAATCATCACAGGAGTAAAAGTGCACAATATAAACATTTTCATGTTTCAAAAAAAAACAAAACAAAAAAAAATTGAAAAAAAATGTATATTGACCTTAAGAAAGATAATAGTGTGAAAACTGTCGTTGTAAAAATTCGAGTAAACTAGAATATTATATATAAAGCCCATGAGGTATTAAAGTAAACATCCACAGCTCTCGAAATCCTGCAGATAAGATGATTTTGAATCAACAAATAGGTTTTGTCCGACCAATTCTTGGAAACTACTAATATTACCGATATTTTGGAGATCCAAAACCTTAGCTTGTGCATGGTCCAAACTTCACTGAGCACTCAAGCATAAATAAATCTTACAACTCCCTAACGAAAAACTTAATGACTTCAACTTAAATTGCATACTAACCTAGAATTTGGGCTACTTAGTAATTAAAACCTTGTGTGCTTTTGAAATTCTTATCAGTTATGTACTTGAAATTAGACTTTCATTTCATAAAACAAATTTTATTTTGGGATTGAAGTTTGTGGGTAACTTTACTGCAAACCCTCATGAGACAACACTCGTCCACTAGGGTAACCTAGGGGTTTAACGGCTTGTTGCCCGTGCTAATTGCAATCGTAATGCTCTACGAAAGTGAGTATTTATCTTAGTTCATGTATATTTATATATATAATAAATAAAACTTTTGCACTCTCATTTTATCATTGTCGCACTAAATTGCTAGAGACTAGGAATAAGCTGGTTGGGGGGTGTGATGAGAGCACACAAGTGCAATCATCAGGCCATTTTAATTAGTATTTTTAGCTAATCATTTAAAATAAAATTAACTAATTAATGTTTTATTTGTGCAAGTATCCCACATTCCATGTCCAGGTTCAACCGAGCCCAACTGCATCTGACTTCTCTTAATTCCCACGGCCATCATCCTGATGAAGTCGAGTCACTACCGACTGCCATCCCACCGTTGTCTCAGCCCAACTTTGATTCCAGCTCCCAATCGCGCGCATCAGCGTATTATTGATTCTGGTATGGCACCAACTTGACCCATGCACGTCACTGCCAGCACCCCATCCGGAACTCCAGCCTCCCAAATTAGCAGCCATCAAGGAGCCACTTCATAGAAGGAATCCCATCTCATCCCGTGATCCAGCATGGCCCGAAGAAGCAAGCCGTGATCGTTTCCTCCTCTTCTCCCGTCGCTGCCAGCTCTTCTATGAACGGCTCCTCCCGACGATCACGCTCCCAGCTCTTCCGTGATCCCGGCGATTCCAGCACGTGCCAGCCCAGCTGTTTCGAGCGATTCCAAGCTCCATTTCGAATCATCCCATGGTCCAAAGAGGAAATCCCAGCTCTTCCGTGATCTTCTTCTTCAGCGTGCCAGCAATGACCGCATCCCAGAGATCTCACGATCAGCCCAGACGCGTCTTCAGCGCGTCCCCATTGCATCTCATCCCGCCTCTGCATCCACCTCTTCCGCATCAGAAGGAGGAGCAACGGTCCCCATGGATCGACGTCCTCCGATTCCAGCCAAGCTCTTCCGCGCTCATCATCCACGGATCATCGCCTCCTCCCAGCGAAGATTCTGCAATGCCCGAAGAAGGAAGTCTGCGCCTTCCTTCCGCGATCCGCCCAGCCAATCCCTACATCCACGCCGGATCTTCACCCATGATCAGCTCCCATTGATCTCGCATCCTCTCCACATGCTTGCTGATGGGATCTATATAAGAGAGGAGAAGAACAAGAAGAGGGGTGTGCCCGGTGGAGGCAAAGAAACAGAGAAGAGCTCGGCTGGGTGGTGGCCGGCTGGTCCAAGGAAGAAGAAGGAGCTCGGCCGCTTCGTTTTGTCCAAAGAACAGGGGAGTGCTCTGTTTGTTTTGGGAAAGAAGCAAAAAAAAAAAGGAAATTAGTATTTTATGTTCCACCGTGGGAGAGAGAGAGAGAGAAGAGATTTGTTTTTATTTTATTTTCTTTATTTTATTTGCAAAATAGAAGGAGAAATAGGTCTGTATTTGCCATTTTTATTTGTAATCAGTTTTCTTTTTTTTTGAAATCCATCAATTTTCTTTTATGAAATCCTTGTTCTAGGTTCAGTTTAATTTTCGTTTTTTTTTTAATGCAATCTTTTAATTCTTCTTTGATGCAATACATTAAATTTTCTTTTATGCAATTTATGTTCTAGGCTTTTGATCTTCTTAGCACTGTTTTTCATTCATTTTAATTTATGCCAAAGCTTTTCTTTTCCATTAAATATATAAATGCTTTTCGAATTTAAGTAACTGTCTTTCCGTTAATTCCAAGTTAAAAATCATTCCACATTCCCAACGTAAGGTTTTTCTTTCGTTATTCAAGAATCGGTTTCGAATCCAAGTGAATGTTTTAATTTTTATGCAACTCCAATCACCTCCCTGTGGATCGACCTTTTACGACCACTATTCTTCGAGTAGAACAGGTAAGAGTTAAATTAATTTAAACTTTGTTTGTCGGTTCTAACAACGATCTGTTTAGCATAATTTTTAGTTAGACAGGAAAGGACGAACACTCTCCATATAGGTAGTGCCTCCAGATCTTCAAGGCAAAGGCCACAGCAGCTAACTCCAGGTCGTAGGTTGGATAATTCTACTCATAGAGTTTTAGCTGTCTAGAGGCATAGGCTACTACCTTGCCATTTTGCATTAATACACAGCCTAGCCTGGTTTTGGAAGCATCACTATAAATAGTAAATTCTCCATTTGTGGATGGCAGAGTTAAAATTGGAGCAGATACTAACCTCTATTTTAACTTCTGAAAGCTTTTCTCACAACTACTGTCCCAAATAAATTTGGCCCGTTTTTTGGTTAATTGGGTCAAGGGAGTGGCTATCTTGGAGAATCCTTCCACAAACCGTCGGTAATACCTGGCCAGTCCCAAAAAGCTTCTAATTTTCTTGACGTTGGTGGGACGAGGCCAATCTACCACTACTTCAATCTTCTTGGGATCCACCGATACTCCATCCTCGGAGATCACATGTCCGAGGAATGCCATGCTGCTCAACCAAAACTCGCATTTGCTCAGCTTGGCATATAACTTTTTCTTTTGAAGGGTCTGCAGTACCATTCTCAAATGAACTTTGTGCTCTTCCCTGCTCCTTGAGTAAATCAGTATATCATCAATGAAGACTATCACGAACTGATCTAAATTCTGCTTGAAGACTCTATTCATTAAGTCCATAAAAGCAGCTGGAACATTGGTAAGTCCAAATGGCATAACCAGAAATTCATAATGCCCATACCTGGTTCGAAATGCAGTCTTTGGCACGTCATCAGGCTTGATTTTTAACTGATGGTAACCGGACCGCAAATCTATCTTGGAGAAGACTTGGGACCCTACAGCTGGTCAAACAAGTCGTCGATCCGGGGCAGAGGATATTTGTTCTTTATAGTTATCTTGTTCAATTCCCGGTAATCGATGCACAGCCGCATGCTCCCATCCTTCTTTTTTAAAAACAGTACTGGAGCTCCCCATGGAGACACACTGGGTTGAATAAACTTTTTATCCAAAAGTTCTTGTAATTGTGTCTTTAATTCTCTAAGCTCAGCAGGGGCCATTCGATAAGAAGCCTTGGAGATAGGTTTTGCTCCTGGTGTGAGGTCAATAGTGAATTCGACCTCTTGATCAGGGGGTAGTCCCGGTAGTTCCTCAGGAAAGACATCCGGATATTTCCTGACTACTGAAATATCTTCTAATTTGGTCTCCTTTTGAGTATTCATCACACATGCCAGATAAGCCGTGCACCCCTTTCTTAGTGCTCTGGCGGCTCGCAAGGCAGAAATGAAATGCAGTATTGAATTACATTGAGGGGGTGTATCATCATTCAGAAAGTAGAACTCTGGTTCCCCTGGCATCCAGAATACCACTTTCTTATGGTAACAGTCAATATGGGCATGGTATTGGGACATCCAGTCCTTACCCAAAATGATGTCGAAATCATGCATGTCAAGCTGTAAAAGATTTCCCTCTAACTCCTTTCCTCCCAACTGAATTATACAGTTCTTGTATTTAGTGTCGACTATTACTATTTCTTAGAGGGGTGTGGCAACATGCAATGGTTCTATTTTCTCAGATGTGCAGTGTAACTGTTTGGAAAAACTAACTGACACGAAGGAAATGTGTGGAACCAGAATCAAATAGAATAGAGGCATCAATCAAGTTGACTGGCAGTGTACCTGTCACCACTTGGTCGCTCGCACTAGCGTCCTGGCGAGTCAGCGCGAACACTCGGGGATTGTTCCTTGGCTTCTGGCCCTCAGGTGCAGGAGGTCTGGGTGCTCTCGCAGGTAAAACAAACCCCAATTTTATTCAGACAGGGCCCACTGTGATGCTTGCCACAGCTAGGACAACCTCGGTTCTGTCTTTTCTTAATCATAGACCCCTTGATGCCCCTGGGCCTACTACTCTGTCCTCCTGCTGGCCTGGCCTTCGTCAGCTCATTTCTTTCTCTGTCAGGCCTCATCAAGTCGGCCTCAACCTTCAAAGCCCGGTCCAGCACGTCCCTGTAGTAGGTAAATAGGTGAGAAGATATTCGGGATCTGATCTTGTACCTCAGCCCCCGCTCAAACCGGCTTTGCCTTACTCCTTTTATTGTCCATGAATTGGGGGCAGAACCGGCCCAGTTCGTTGAATTTGTTGGCATACTCTAGGACGGACATCTGCTCAGACTGCGTCAGTGCCAAAAATTCATCTTGTTTCATCTGGCTAACCGAGTCCGGGAAATACTGTGTATATAACAGCCTCGTGAAGTCCCTCCAAGTTATCCTGTTGGCGGGGTATGCGGGCTCCATGGTCGTCCACCAAAACTCTGCGCTTCCTTTCAGCTGGGGAATGGCTAATCAGACCTTTGTTTCTTCGGAGAACTGGAAAGCTTGGAACATCTTCTCCATGTCCCAAATCCATGTCTCAGCTACTATCGGGTCCGGTCCGCCGTCAAATACTGGTGGGTTCAACCGTCGGAACCTCTCATAATAGGAGTTAGCCGGTTGTATGGTTGCCAGCTGCATCTGCTGTTGCTGCTGGAGTAACTGTGCCATCAGCTGGTATACTCCAGCTAGATCTGCGTTACCTGCCGCAAAGCGTGGCGTATCCAGCGAATCGGAGTGGTAGCTAGGATCTAGGGACGGTGCCCTCCTATCGTCTTCCATATCTTAAAAATGAACAGGCATGAGCTACACGGCTCAGTAAGTAATCCAGCATAATCTTGTCGAATCAACTAAAAATGCTAAACATGTTTTAGCAGGGTTTGAGAAGCTGACATGTATACCATCTAACAAATCATCATGATAAAATATTCATGCTGAGTAAATAAATCAGTGTCCTATATCAACAAGAATTTTCATGCATATATAAAAAGAATCGTGCCTCCGGCATGCTGTAGTCATACTCTCAGATGCTACTGCGAAGTCATTATTGGCCACTGGCGGGGTTGGCTCAGTCATTCTCGGCCACTGGCAAGGCCGGCTCGGTTGCATTCGATCAGTAGCTCCTAAGAGTCTGTAAACAATTCTTCTTGTAGGTAGTACCTCATGGATGCTACGGCGAATTCATTATCGATCACTGGCGGGGCTTGCTCAGTTATTAGTCGGCCACTGGCGGGGCTGGCTCAATCATTATAGACCACTGGCAAGGCCGGCTCAGTTGCATTCGGCCCGTAGCAATAAGAGCCCTTAGGTACCCCTTGCAAGCAGTACGCATAACTAGATGCAATTCATTATCTTATTTCATATGGATATCACAATTATATAGCAATGTAACCCAATTCATCTTGCATGCATAATAAAATCTGCATAAGCTCAATATATGCATAATCATACATTATATGGCTAAAACATACCACTCATGATGCATAGTTCATAACTAACTCAAGATACATAATTCACAATAAAATTGTGACAGGTTAATTACATGCGTGATCCATAAAAGATTAGGACAGGTTACTTACCGTGATTCACTTTTTTCCAGGTCTCTCGCGTCCTGGTGACGGATCCTGAGTCACCTAAAATTATATCATAACGAGCATGTTATTTCTTTTTACTTATTTGGATCCTACCCGAAATTTAGCCCAAGTCTAATGCATCCGTATTGGAGCCTTGATTGGGTCCATATGGGTTAATTGGCCTTCTAATTAGTCAATAGGCTTAATCCCAAGTTTAATTGGGTCAAATTTTGGGTTTAGGATCAATGTGGCCCATTTGGGCCTGAGTCAGGGTCAGCCCAAGGTCAAGTTGGCCTCTGGTCCGTTGAATTAGGCTTGGATTGGGTCTCATTTTAATTAATTTGGTCTGTTAGGACTAACCCAGCTTAATTTGGTTCAGACCCAATTCAAATTGGGCTTAATTTGGTATAATTTATAATTTGGGCTCGTTCAGGTTCAGCCCAATTTGATTGGGCTCGGATTTAGTCAAATTTGGCTAAACCCATTTCTTTCTTTTTCTTTTTCTTTTTCTTTTTTCTTTTTCTTTGGGCTTAAAGGGTTGCGGGTTCGGATTCGGATCCGACCCATGAACCTGTTATCAGGTCTTTCTCCCCCCTTCCAGAGGCTTCCGCCTCTTCATCTTCCTTGCCTCCCTCTCTCCTCCAGCTCTCCCTCTCTCTTGTTCTCTCTTTCACTCTCACCAGAGACCTCGGTTGCTCCGACCGGTCCTTCGGCTTTCTTCTCCGCCTCCGACCGAAGCAACTCTCTCTCTCTCTCTCTTTCTCTCTCTCTCTCTTTTTCTCCCCTTCTCTCTCTCCTTGGTTCCGACCGAAAGCCCTAGCCATTTCAGCCGGTCCTCCGGCCTTCTTCTTCTCCTCCGGCTGGATCTACAGCCTCTTCCTCCTTCCGACCCTCCCTCTCCTTCTCTTTCTCTCTCTTTCTTTTTTTTTTCTTCTTTGTTTTGGCTGAAACCCTAACTTCCGGCCCACCGAACCCTCCGTCTCCTCCCCTTCTTCTCATGCAGGCGACCGGGGAGACGAGGCTCCCCCCCGATCCACCGAACGAGGCGGAGATTCCCTCCGGAGCATTGGCAGAAGGAAGGCCGGCCCCTTCCTCTTCTCCGAAGTGATGCCGAAGAAGAGGAGGAGCTTCGGGAGGTAGGGTCGCGGCTGGATCTCCTCCGGAAGGTCTCCTCCTACTCCGACCACGGTGAGGTAAGGCCGCAGTCCGACGATGAAGCCTCCATGGTCCGGTGAGTCCATTTTTTTTTCTTTTCTATTCTTTTCTTCCTTTTTTTTCCTTTTCTTTTCTTTGGTCCTTCCCTCTGGCACCACCATCTCTTGCCGGAGAAGAGGCGGTGGTCCGGCCGGGGCTGGCGGACTTGTGGCCGCGCCTGTTGCCGGCTCGGCCAAATTCGGTGGCCCGGGGTTGCCCCCCGAGCCCTAGGGTAGCCGCAGCCGAGGCTGTGGTGCCCTGTTCGTCCGCCCAGGTGGTCGTCGGGCACGCGGCCTGTGAGTCCGGCCCGACCCGTGGCCTGTGGGCCTTTCCCCCTCCCCTGTGCTAGTTTCCTCCCCTCTGTTTCACTGTTGACACAGAGGAGAAGAGCACCCCACAGAGGGATTTCTTTACCCCTGTTAAAACCCTAACCCTAATGTTCCTTACCTTGACCGGTTATCGTCGGGCAGTATTTCCCCCTGGTAGTCCCTCCTTCCTCTCTTAGAGCTTCAGGGCTTCTTCGCCTTCGGCTCCAGGGCTTCGGCTCTCTAGTTTAGTGTTCTAGGGGGTCTGTGATTTTGGGTTACCGTCAGAGGCTTAAATAATTTTTGTTTGAGGGATGAGACCTCTTCTGAGAGGTCCCATCCTCTCCTTCCCCCTTGCTCCGGGACTATCAGCTGCCCCCTTGGTCTCAGGTCCGCCGGAATCGGCTGCCAGCAGGGGGTGAGGTGGCGGCCCCAGAGTGTGCATGGCCGGGGGGTCCCTCAGTGAGGTCCCATCTCTCCTGCCTGCTGGCTTCGGGAGCTTCCAGCTGCCCCCCTGCTCTGCCACTGCGCCTGGCCTTGCCACGTGGGCGTGAGGTGGCCCTCCCTCTGTTGGCCAGTAGTGGCCTTGTCATTTCTTTTCTTAGCATGAGGTGGCAACCTCTTCCCAGTTACCACCCTAACAGTGCTGCCCACAGTAAAATCGGGCCCAACCCCCTAACTGGGCCTTTAACACATCGGGCCTAGTTGGTTGTGGGCCCGGACATTACAATTTTCTACTTAAAGATTAGTGCAGACAAAATGATATGCATCATCCCCAACATATCAAGAAAGAGGCACTTTTTAATAGGTAGAAATTTTATTAAATCCAAGTAGATACTGAAGATTTTCAATGGGAACAATATCTAAGTAGCTCCATGTCTTATTTCCATATATAAAGTATGCATAAAGAGACGTGATCAAGTCTCGGCAATTAGATAATGCGGCAAAAGATGGTACGTCCATCACCAATACAAACTTATGATATATCAATGTGAGAATCAGCAGCCAAGAAATCATTAAACTTCACTTGAAGGTTTCTCATTTCAATGAACTCCTCGGGATAGGATGGATTCACTGGAACAGCTACACTACCAGACCAAAGTGTATTAATTATCATATGCAATAACTCCTCCTACTTTGACAAGTTTTAGCAAACGTTCGTGGTATTTCCCATAATTTAACTTGTCGGCATCCACTAAAGCAAAATCAAAGAGGTTATCTTTCTTTGTCTACAATTATCCAAAAAGTTATGCAATCGCAATAAAATAGCCAAAAGGTACTTCTGTATAAGAGTCCATCATAAAATGGCCGTAAGGTACTTCTATATACTTGGCACTGTCATAGGACTGACTGTTGGCTATTTGAACAATATTCAAGTTCTCAAAATAGTGAGGTGGGTCGGCCAATAACAATCACCCATGCCAACAAGCGATTATTTCAATCAAGCAACCTTTACACTATTATGGAAATGGCACCATACTCTACTTTATCACCTGAATAAGAGATTTATTTTCTAATTCTTAAGCTTCCAACAAATGCAAGAATCACTAAGACAATAACTAATAATACGGTGGCAGTTAATAACATATACTGGCCTAGCTAGCGTCAGAGTATGCTCTAAGCTTAAGAAAAGAAGAAGAGGGGAGATAAAAGCTTCTAGTAATGTAACAAGGTAAACAACCTAAGCTTACCCTAAAAACTTGAGCTATGATCGTATTATTAGTAATGTAACAACCTAAGCTTAGTAAATCCATCTTCTAGCATGCATCTTAGAATGCACACTTGAAGGGATAAATGGGTTGGGTCAAAATGAGAACCTGGTTGACTAAATAAATAATTACTTTGGGGGGATTGAACTCACATTCTCCAATAATCTGAGCTTTGACACTAAGTTGGAACAAGAGAAAAAAAAAACCAAAGTATGCTCAAATATGCAATGTAAATTAAGATATATGTCATGGGATGCCCCACATCACTGATAAAGAGGTGCCACATGGGTTCACAAGCTTGGGTCGATCTCCACCCAATGGTTTAAGTTTTTTAGTATAATCAAACCACATAATTAGATAAGACGCATACAGATGGTGAGTCCATCACCAATAGAAACTTGTGATATCTCAATCCGGGAGTCAGCAGCCAAAAACTTATTAAACTTCAGAAAGTAGTCTCTGACTTTGGCATCATACTCAGAAAGAGGAGTACCCACCGGAGCAACCACACGACCAGACCAAAGAGTATCATCATAGACAATAACTCCACCAATCTTCACGAGTTTAAGCAAGCGTTCATGGTATTCTCCATAGTTTAACTTGTCAGCATCAACAAATGCAAAATCAAACAACTCATCTTCCTTTACCTGCAGTTGTCAGTGAAATTTCGTTATCATGATCATATAGAAGTAACTTCCTACATAGAGAGTTTCACTTACAAATTGTCTCGTTTGAAATCCCAATGATAGTTTAACCATATGGCGGCATTGTAGTTTTAGAACAAAAATATTGTTTTCCATTCAAGCATTCCATTTTTGTTAGGTTCTTCAAAGGTTTACACTCAAAAATCAGAATAGAAGCAACATACTTGCTTGCCAAGAGATGAGAGCAACATATTTTTTAAAAGCCTGAAGCATATATGAAGAGTGTCGAAGAGATTGGTAATTTTTATGCTTACTTTGTATCGTGGTGGTATTAAGATACGATGATTTCAAAGTAATTTGATCCATGCTTTGACAATATAAATCCCTACATTTGCAGCTATTATTTGTATAATTTAACTGAGTAAATCACATAAATTCTCTTGAGGTTTATGTTTGTTATACTTACACCTAATAGTTTGTAAAACTTACACTTACACCTAGTTAAATTAACGACATTAGTGAATCCATTTACCTCATATGAAAAGTCAAAATTGTCCTTGAATGAGGAAGAGAATATATACATTTTCTTAAATCTTTGGGTGGTTGTTATGTCACATAAAGTTATTTTGCCATTTTAAAATTTTTTTCTGATGTAATATTTGGATCTCATTTAAAGTTAACAGTTTGACTAATGTTCTGTTAGGTTATAGGTTAAAGTGTTGGATAAAAATAAATCTCAAGGAGGTAAGCGTAGATTTTTCATACTACTGGGTGTGTAAATATAATTTACTCCAAATCTCTAGGAGGTACGTAGTGAATAAATAAAATACAAAATGATTAGAAAATAAATTAATTTTGCACTCTTTGACAACAAATATACTTTATGTTGGAAGTCTAATTCAAACTTAGATTAAAAGTTTGAGATCTTGTCTTGAGTTATAAAGTAGGAAGAGTAGGTAAGGTATAATGGCTTGATGAATTAAGTCATCTAGTTTGGGCTGTGCAGTGGTTGAAAGGTTGTTCTCAATATGAACCTCCGCAGACTAGAGGTGTCATATGGCCATGTTTTGAGCTCTTTATTGGATAAAGATCGGAATGTAATCTTGGATTAGTAAATGACAAACGAGATACAAGTGGTGAAGAGCTTACCATGTGAATAGAATGGTACTTGGCTTGGTAGTGTTTAAGTGGAAAGGGAATGGCCGTGTGTGAGAGTCTATATAAAAAGTGAGTTCAGCAGTATAGATTTAGAGAGTATTTAGTAGTAAAATAATATATTGTTTTGTGTGGTGCTACCATTCTAAATTTCAGCAATGAGGCTCTATGCTTACTCCATGATTTTTATATTGCTAGTCTTTTGACACATGAAATACACATGCAGAAGTCAAAAAAAGATATCAGATTATCAATTTGATCGTAATTATGCAAGTATGTAGGCTAGTCCGCATCTTGATGTATGGCATATGTATGTTTTATTGACTTAAAATTTTGATCAATTAAAATATATTTAATTATCAGCAAAGGATATTGACAAGTGCCAACATTCTACAAAGAAAACAACCTTTTACATATAGTTAGAAAAACAAGCATCCACATAAGCATATATAATTTTGGAGTTGCAACACTCTAATTCACAACATATTATATCATGCAAAAGATTTCAAACTCAAGTTTCTAAATGATTAACACAGTTTGGGACCAATTGATAATTGCTATTGGGGACCCTATGGAAAGAATGAAATGATAGAATTTTCATTGGAAAAATCAAGCTCTGGTTTTGCTCTTATGTAAATGGCTTTGGAACAAGAAGCCTAACAAGTTCTACATATCATCGAAGATTGATTAATATGATAAGATATCAAAACCAAGTTTACTGAAGGTCATCAATTCAAATCCTTCCAAGCCAATTATTAATTAATTACCCAACTCCGATGTCATCTTATACCTGTTATAGTCTCCAAATGGATGATTCAAGCTGCATGTGAGACATGTTAACCTAATATAAAATGTTAACCTATTTTCGGTCAACTAGCAAAATAAAAAATATCAAATGCATAACAGGTTATTTTGTTTAGTCACTATGGAAAATGGTCTAAAAAGTCATTATCCCTGTTGTATAATAGCTATGATAATAAAATAACAGCCAAATAATTGCCTTTGTTTAAATGGTTCATTATTAATATATAAAATAGAAAAAATTATGGTATTTGTAACTTCAAGCACCCCTTTAAGATTATATTATGAGGACCATTATGCTACACCATGATACTTTTGTAATGAGGATGCATCAGATTTAACCTATTTTAGGACTTACACAGTATAGATACACTGGAATGAGCTATAGACTAAGAAATTTAGGAGTCAAATGTTTTTTCTAAATTTTTTAATTTTAATTGGTTGGATTGCATAGTCTTCTCTATTATCTAACTGCAACTGAGGGATTGGTTTAAGATAATGAGAGTGAGATATCAATAAGAGTCATAATCTTTTCTCAAAGTTAACATAAATAAGAGTACTAACCCTTTTTTAAAAACAAAGTAAAGAAGAGTCCTAGCTCTTATATAATAATTCTATCTACTTAAAAATCATCCCATTTCATGGCAGTCATCCAAAAGCAATAGCAAGATAGCAAGATACCTATTCACTCATGCGAACATGCATATCTATTTGTAACAAAAGGAAGATGTAGAATTTATTTCATGGGTCTCTTTTGTTTTGATAGATCTCTCCTTAAAAGTGGGCATAAAATGATTTAATAAATTTGGCAATTATGCTAATCTATATTTTTTTGGCTTAGCTCTATTTATTATATGAAACCTTTTTCATTTGCTCGAACTCAAATATTTTATGATTTATATCCAGGACACTTTTATTTTATTTTTTTGTTAATTTTTTGTTTCTCCAAACACATGCAAAGCTTTGCAAGGGATATCTACATGGCTTAACCTATGTTAAGTTCTTTTTTATTAATTAAAGACCCAACTCTTGCTTTTATTGCTAGAGCAAAAGATAATTACTATACACCACAAAAAATATTATGCTTGATATATGAGGAAAGTTACCTCCTGGAGCATTTTATCAAGAGCAGAGAGAGCTTCTGATTCAATAAAATTAATCTTGTCCTCAACTCCCGCTTTTTGAATAAATGGTAGTCCTATCTCAAAGTATGATCGGTTAATGTCGATTGCTGTGACCTACAACAAAGTATGAACAAAAGGATAAAGGGTCATGAACACCAAATTTTTATAGTTCGAGTTTTTCAAAGATATTCATGGTTGAGCATTGTTTTCTGACATGCATTCATAACTTCAATAGTATTGTTTAATCATAAGTTTTTGCAAATTTGTTTAAATGTATCTTTTCTGAATAAACTCAAAATATAACCAGTTAAATGCAAAATAAGTTGCGCACACACAGTCATACATGTATATAATATATATGTCAGTATGCATGTAGAAACATACATATCGACTAGGCTATACATTAAAAATGTCTAGTAATAGAGCTTTTGATGTTCAAAACCTCATACAAAACAAAGGGAAGGTAATTTCCTTTTCATCCTTCACTTTGCTTTACTCTGGACTTTAGTTTTGCAAACAATGCCATTAATTACATTTTGAACATCAGTTATATATCCATTTAGAAGATTACACATTTAATTTAGTTTTTCTTTATCTATTTCTCACATATGTTTTCAGAAATATATTAGTGGTTAGAGAATGGATTGGACGTCGTAGGTACCCTATTTCTCCATCTTGTAATAATATTTAAGATCTAAAACACAAGATGAATGAGTAGTAAGCTATTTTTAGACCTGCTCTAATTCAGGAACAATATGCTACTTCTACTTATGCACCTATTACAGATATGAAGTATAGGTGTCAATGTTTTAGAGACTAAAGGAGGTGTCAGTGTATGCACTGAAGGTCCATGGAAGATACATATTTTCTATTCTAGATATTTCCAGGCTTTTAGATCAGAACTAGTAGTGTGATTTATCTTGGATGAGCCATCATTGACTTTGTATTAATTATATCTTTTACCAATAATTTAATGTAGTATGTCGTCTGACTCTTTCGAATTGTGTTCTGGTTAGACTATAACTAAAAATTAAATTTTTAGTAAACATTTAATGATTCCAAATCAATGGTGGATCATTTTAATTAAAAATCTGCTCAGGGTGATCATGATCTAGGCATTATAAATGCCTAAAACCCGAAGATCATATGCTCGGTGGCCACATACCTGGGCATAAAATAGGTAATGAAATTACTAGTAAACATAAACAAGTGAACACAACGTTATTTTAATGTGCTAAGGAGTTGAAAAACCTTGCCCTCCGTCGGCAATGCTAGTGCTGCCGCAAGGAGTGAATAACCTGTGAACACACCAAGCTCAAGTGTCTTCTTTGCATTCATGAGCTTTAGAAGTATAGAAAGATGTTGGCATTCCTCCGGAGGCACCATCCAGAAATGCCTGCAACATCAAAAAAGAATAAAAATAAAAAAAGTGGACAGTGGAGGGTGGTCTAAATGCTAATTATAATCGACTTGCATAAGGTTAAGTATTAATAGATCGAGAACTTAGAATAAGATATATCATCATACAATTCATTTAATATAGTCAAAGTTCCCTATGCTGTCGTATGATGTATGCAGTTTTAATTTTAACCAGTCTTTAAATAGTTAATCTTATTTATCATTTGTTACACATAACTGGTTAAAGATTGAAATCTCCAGAAAAGTTAGTTAAAGAATTCACTAATCATCTGGATTTGGATTAGCTAAATTAGTCTAGCAATGTTACTTAAGAATACCAAATCAAAAGAAGGTCCAATATTAGTTTGAGGGTCCTTATTAGACACAACAATGTCTGAAGAATGAAGAACAGTGAATCAAACTATCATGACATAGTTAATATATTGGACGAATGTGATAGTAATTTCAGATCCACTTTATACAATAAAGAATATATCTTGTCGGCTATTATACTCTACAAAAAAAAAAAAAAAAAAGGGATTTCTCACTGTTATCAGGAATGATAAACAGGGCTAGGTTAGTGTTTCTTGAATCACAGATAAATCTTATTTTAAGCAAGTTAGCACATCAGAGCATCAGATTTTAATAACGCTCATGGTCTGTTTGGATATTCCTACAGGATTGGAGCTTGGTGACCCATCGGCCATCTAGCTTCCATTTTTTAGGAACCAGTCAAACCTAGCCCGGATCCTAGCTTTTGGGCTACAAGAACAAAAAAAAGATCAAAGAAAAGAAAAATTTATGAAGGTTTTTTTTTCTTTCCATAGGATTTGAGCTAGGTAGAGTTTGGTTGATACTGGGTTATACTTAAATGGACGGCTCAGTCTTAGAGGAATACCCAAAAAAGCCCTTAAAATACTTAATGGTGGCTTTTGAATACTTGACATCATACTGAAGGCTGCAAATGGGTCGGGTTGACTCGTGACCCGACCTGTTCAGACCCGATTCGACCCATTTTAGAGAACCCGTGGGGCTGGGTTAGGTTCTAAAATTGAACTCGTTCTATTTTTAGGGTCAGGTCTAGTTTTTTTGAATTCTGACCCGACTCGATCCGATCTATTTGAAATTTGGACAAATTTAGGTTTCTAACTCTACAACCCGACCCGAAAAAAAGCTGCTATAATGTGATAGTTCTTCCGGCAGTTCTCTTCGGTGCCCATGAAAATTGAGGTGAGGCTTATGGTCAACAGCAATATTGTTACAATCAGAATCACAATCTCTACATCATGCAAGGGGGAGTGGTTCATGGTTCACAATGCAACGGCAATGCTGTTAGTAAAAAGGGAGTCAACTTTTGGCGTATTGAGGCTCTAGACCGCACCCTCGACTCAAGAGTTCGAACCAAGTTGCTCATGGTGTGGAAGTCTCTCTCTCTCTCTCTCTCTCTCATTCTCTGCATGTATGTGTATGCGTGGGTGTGTATGTGCGTGTGTGTGTGTGTGTATGTGTGCATGCGCGTGTGTACATGTGCGTGTGTGTGTGCGATGGCACAAGCATCTTCTGATAATGGTGATGTCTTCAAGTACATGTCCAAAATCGTTATTTAATATACCACAACAAAAATAGTTGTCTTTGTATTTTTCTATCCATATTTGAATGAATAGTTTGAAGACAAAATATAATGTGTGTTATAACATATACATTATTAGCTAGTACCCGCTTCAATGGAGACTAACAAGAGATTTTATATACATATATATACATACATATATATATATATATATATATATATATATATATATATATATATATATATATATATATATATATATATATATATATATACATATATATTGGCTTACACTTAAGCATTTTTCTTTAAACAGTAATTGCAATCTCATGAGGACTGTACTCTAATAAAGACATCGTGCCATCAGCATACAATAGTTGCACCAAAGTACAACTTCGGTCATGATTAATGCCTTGGTAATGTGCAAATTTGTAATAATTCTTTCTCCGGATCCGAACAAAATTTGGCCCGGATCCAAATTTTTTGGGTTGGGAGCAGATTATATATGGATCCGATCCGAATGATTCGTTGATCAAAAATTGTAGTTGTGGATCTGACACAATCCGACCTTGATCTTCTATTAGGTTGGGTCTGAGTCCAATATTAGAACCTGAGCAAAAAAATTGAATTAGGTCGGAGTCACTCATGATTCGGACCAACCTGACCCATTTGTACCCCTAATCATGTTGTATATTCTATTACATAATGATACAATAACACATTGCAATAAAGATAAACATGAACTGGTTCCCACTTCGCAACACTCCTCAAAAGGAGAAAGAACCAACCGTACCCACAAAAAAAAAAGGTCAAAAAGAGCTGTACAGAGAGACAAGGTAAGTGGGGCCCTTAGATTTGTAACTGAGCAGCTAGGACAATGCTCGAGTTGTTGGTGCTCACTCTTTGCCTTTGGAATACCCTCTTTCATGTTAATTCAGTAGGAATTCCTCTTGCCCAACCATGAAGAGATGCATCAATAGCATGGATAAAATCACAAGATATTTTCAGATTTCGTGCTTTGAATTATTCTTTATTTTTTTCCACAAAGATATCTAAAATAACTACATAACAATGTAATCAAGCCATCTCACTGGTTTATAATTTAATGTTTCCATAAAATTAAATAGTTAAGATTCAGCAATCTAAAGGTTTGGAACTTGCCACTCTTGTTTCTTAGTCGCCTCTCTCAATGCCTGAAGTTGTTCGTGCTCTCGTGGATAAACACTTGTCTCCAATATATACTGGAAAAAGAGAAAGAGAAAAGATTAATTAGAAATAATGGGGCAAAAAAACCCTCCATAAAGAAAGAATGTTCTCTTTATTTTAATCATTCAGAAGTGAAAAAATTCGGAGAAACGAGAAACTCCCCTTTTTTTTCTAATTTTTCTTCTTTTCTTTTTCTATTCTCTTGCATCTCCTCTCTCTTTTTTTTTGTCTGTTTTTTTTTTCTTCTTCTCCTCTACTACATATCCCAAAAGAAATCATGAAGAAGAAAAAGAAGAAAAGAGAAGCGACCTTGTAAAGGGCATCATTCTGCAAGAGATGTATTGCATGTCCTGCCGGGATAGCCATTGATGTTCTTCCAGAGTTCCTTAATGGAGATCTCTTAGTTTGGCACCCTCTCCTTCCTCCATATATATATATATATATATATATATATATATATATATATATATATATATATATATATATATATATATATATATATATATATATATATATCCCATGGGTTGCGACTACTCGATAAAGAGGTGGTAGGTGGTCGGTGGTCGGTGGTCGGTGGTAGGTGAGGGTGGCTATGATTAGTGGATTCCTTGCAAATTTTTTCTTTTGCTTTTCTTCCTCCTAAGGAACATAAAAGAATTTATTTTTTTAATTGGCTTCAACGATGATTCCATGAAGATGAGCATTTTTAAAACGTTGGCGTGCCCACGCGCAGCAGTAGCTAGTTGGATGATTTATACTTTCGAGCTGTTCTTTTGGTAGGGAAGTGACAGCACAACAGAACTTCTGCCGCATACGACTGCTGAGGTCGGTAAAAATCGAAATAGTCGAAATATAGAAGATGGCTCGCAGGAAATTCTTTTTTTTTTTTTGCTAAAGAAAGAGGAAGGGGGGAGGAAGGGGGGAGCCCATCCCTGCGTAGCAACTCTCACTGGGCCCCCATCCCGCCAGAAAAATGTTCGATGCGGGCAGAAATGACCCCCGGCCGATTTTACTCATACCCTCCCCAGCCGTGGGCCCGGCTCGGTTACCCCTCTGGGCTCCGGCACGAATACCACGTGTGAGTAGGTCACACCTGGCACCACCGAGGCTACCAGCAGAGCGATACGCCCTTCCAGACCCCATGTCCGAGCAGGGAGCATCCGGTCTCCACAATTTAATCAACACCCGTACGTCTCGAACTCGGAACTACTTGGTTGGAAGTAAGGCCACGCTCCCACTAGGCTACCACCTCAGTGGCGCAGGAAATTCATTTATTGAAGCCTTTTTGTTAGAAAAGCGAAAAAACAGTGTAGAACAAAAAATTCTTAACAAAGTAGTAAAAGCCGGCTCAATCCTTTGATGAACACATAAGCCCCGGCTCTCAAATATATTTATTATAATAAATTCTAAAGTGAGCATCCAAAATGTATTAAGGCTCCCAATGCATTTGGGGGCCTCAAATGATGCTATGTATCTTTATAGCTATAAATATATTGAAGCCTCCAACTACATTTATATTAGGACGTATCTTTTACTTTAAAAAATTTATTGTTTCTTTTCTTATTTATGCATGGAGACCCCCAAATGCATTGAGCCGCTTCTAAGAATGGCATTTTCTAGACGAAAACTATAGCATGATATAGGCTTAGGCTTATCGTTTAGAGGTCTTCGAAACTATCTCTTTATATGGAGTGGTCCATTTTGCCGTTATCTAGATTAGTGTGACATGCAGTGATGGTCAGATAACGGTCGGTAGTACTATTACGGCGAGAAAATTATTCCATGTGGGGCGGCATACGGCTCTGTTTGTGTGCCGATTATAATGCTGCTACAGTTGCTAGTTGCCCAAACTATCGATTCTTATTGGTATGTATTGGTCAGCTCTTTGGCTAGGACTGTAGTCGTGCGGTGCAGTTCGAGCTACTATCAGTACGTTTTGATGGGCTTCTGAGCTGATTAGGGCTGAAGCCATCCACCTCAATCTACACCGACACAAAAAAAGTTGGTCTAGGCCAAAAAAGTGTTAATATTTTCCTCGTCGATGCCAAACAGATTTCATCGGCAGTTCTATGCATCTTAAAGTTACCATGAAGAGAAAAACTTGGCATCATCTTCTCGCAATGATGACGTTTAATTTGCAAAAGCAGACTAGAATGTAGTCATTTGATGTGTAATTGGAAGAATTAAACATTTTATTATTTCTAGTTGGAAAAAAAGCTGGGGACTATCCTATGACATCCCTAGAGCAATAGAGAGAGAGAGAGAGTAGGTTAAGGATTGGCAATTTGGACGGATCGACTATGGCTAAATTCAACTTGGACCATAACCATAACTAGGGGTGGCAATCGGGTCCGGTCGGGTCACAAATGGGTCGGATCACATGCAGGTCGGGTCAGAAAATCATAAACATGAACTCGACCTGTTTATTAAATAGGTCAGAAATTACAACCTGAACCTGACCTGTTTATTAAACAGGTAACCCGACCCGATCCGTTTAACCTGTTTAATAAACAGGTAACCTGTTTACCTAACCCGACCCGACCTGTTTAACCTGTTTGCCCAACCTGATCCATTTAACCTGTTTAGACCTATTTAACCTGCCCAATCCAACCTGTTTAACCTGCTCAACCCGACCTGTTTAGACATGTTTAGATCCGTTTAACCTGTTTAGACCTGTTTAACCTGTTTAACCCGTTTAACCTGTTTAGACCTGTTGAACATGCCCAACAGTTAAATGGGTTAAACGGTTTAAACGGATCAGACATCTAAAATCCATATCCGATCCAATTAATAAATAGGTTAAACGGGTCGACCTATTTACGACCCGAACCTGTTTAGGCCAAACCCAAACCTGTTTATGGCGGGTCGAACACGGGTCGGGTTGGTGGGTCGGGTCATATTTTGCCACCCCTAACCATAACCGATCATTCCAGACATATCAAATGCAAATGCAACTGATACTTCACTTGTTAAACTAAAAGTTACATAAAATGAAATAGTAATTAAGACTTTATATCTTTACATCTTTCGGAAGATGTGATTCTAAAATTCATGTAGTCTATCCTCACTAGTCACAGTTTCTTTTCTTTTTTTTTGGTAAATGCAGCAATTTATATAGCTCTAACTTGAGTACATTCTGCCAAATCACGAGAAAGCAAAGCATACAAAAGAGAAGGAATATCTCCTATAGATGTCCATAGAAACTCTCCGGAGTGCCGGACGACGAAGGAGACAACTCAGTCTGCTGCTTTGTTCGCCTTCCGAAATACATGTGCTGCCTGCAAGCCACCCATCTCCTGAACCAGCCTACGAATGTCTCTGATGAGAGGATGGCCATCACCATATCTGTCCACACTTCGTATAACTAGTCACAGTTTTTAGTATGCCTTTCTTGCAGCTACCATTAGGAAAACATAATTTGTCATCACACTCGTTGAAGTTACCAAGAGCAGAGCTGATAAGAGGTTAGGGTGGTTTTTTCGAGCAGCTAAAAAATGAGGATCATTTGCTTTATGTCCGTAATATCCATTGAAATTGTACTTATATATATAATATACTCTAGCAACATTTGTCTTTTGAGGAAAAATTTGTATATCCTCAGGAGCACCAAGATAGTTGTTACATTCTTTAACAAATTATTCAGTCTCTCACCCTCAAAAAAATAAAGTTGTTTTGTCTCTTTGTTTCTTGAAGATCTACATACGAATGGTGCACCCTGCCTCCGTGGAAACAAGATTCAGATTCAAAAGGAGAAAAATTCTCTTGGTTTTTTCTGAAGAACACTGATGAGAGCACAAAAGTGTGATCTACATGTTGCTTAAATTAATATTATTGCTAATAAATAATGATAAAAGTGCTGCATTAATTTTATATTTTTATTTGGCACAGATTATTGTAAATCAGAGTTTAAATGTGCATTTGGTACAGTTTGGGATGATTCATGACTTCAAGCCTGATTACACTAGAACAGAATTGAACCTGGTCAAGCACACTTGCACCCGAGCAACACTTGTCTACTTGTTATAGTCCCTTGAAGTGCATTGGAATCCTTCATTGGAATTCAAAATAAAGAAAGAAATCAGCAGTGTGTCCAGCTTCCTTCTCGTCTCATCCTGTGCGGCCATTTGAAAAAGATCACGATGCAGCCGTCTACATCCAATTCCCCGCGTCCGCCCGCATGGAAGAGATCCCGATCCTTCTCAATCGGGCCACATAATCAGGAATCCCCCGAGTCCTCTACTTTCTACTTCCGGATTCGTGATCGTCCCAACATCCCGCGATCACCTCCCAGATATCAGAATCCCACGCATCTCATGTGCATCTTCAGCCGTCCCAGCGCGTCCACCTCTTCCGGGTTCTCGCTCATCCGAGCCAAGGGTCCCGCTTACAATTCTCTCGTTTCCGCAAGTGAGCCACGGCGTCCCAGAGCTCCCAGCCATCCGCCTATCCCGCGATCAGCTCCCAGCCCGTGAAGCTTCCCAGCATCCCGTCTCCACCGCGTCCGCTTCACCTCCCAGCCGTTCACAGCCTCAATCCGCCTCACGCGCCTCCCAGCTTCCTCCAGCGTGCGACCCCAGGATCCCACGCATCATCCATTACCATCTGCGCCTCCCAGCTCTTCTTCCGGACCCGCATCAGACCCTCCCCAGCATCAGCAATCTTCCGTGATCTGATCTCCCGCATCCCCTGTTTCCGCTCATCCAGATTTCAATCCGCTCTCATCCTTCCTCCCAGCCGAGATCAACGTCTATTGCTTCCGGATCCGCCTCTTCCTCGATGCATCACAACATCCCAGCGTCCGACTGAACCTCCCACGCATTTACAGCAGCGGATTTCCAGCCTTCCAACGAAATCCCATCCGAATCACAGCAAATTTGATTCGGATTTTCGTTTGATTTGTTTGGCTTTCCAAGAATAAACAGAGGGGGAGGGAGAGTTGAATATAAAGGGGCTTGGGGTCTTCCTGTCTCAGGGGGGTTCTGGTTTCCATTCAAAAAAAAACAGAAGAGACTCTCTTTTCAAAAGAGAGAAGGGAAGAAAGAAAGGGAAACAGGGTATGCCCGGTTCCGAAAAGAAAAAGAAAAAAAAAACACAAAAGGGGAAGCGATGTTTGTAATGGAAAGCTAATTCCTTGGCAAAGGGTGATGGATGAACCCTTGTCATTGTCATGTTGCTTTCATCAAGTACATTCTAAACTTTTATTCTAATTATTTTATATCCATTGGTATGTTTTGGACTCTTGCATATTTATTTATTAGATAGATCTTTTATGGTTTATATATTTTGATGCATGGATTGTTTCGATGTTTGATTTGTCGTAGACGTAACCGGCACGATAAATACTTAGATGTTGAATTCATATTTTCAGATTGTATACTCCATGATTAGAACTACTCTATCATATTAATCCTTAATCAAGAATCGCCGAGTTTATATATTGAAAGTAACATTGTCAAGGAGGATTCCGGATCCCTAGCCTTCTCTATATTCTTGAACTTTGTTTAATTACCTATTATTCTCTGTTTTTAATTTCTGAAAATCAACTGAAAATTACATCTGAAATTACGCTAATAATATCTATACCGTTCCATGAGGATTCGACCTCGGACTTCCGAATTTTACTGCTTGTGCGATTCTCCTGCACTTGGAAGAGCAATTTTGCGAGCGCATCAAACACCCAGCGCTTGATGTCAACATGAGCTTTGAGTAATTTAAGGTGCAATTTTTTATGAAATGGTATTTGAATTATACAACCTTTAGCTATGCAGCCTAATTACATCATTCTTAAT
The DNA here is from genome assembly GCF_009389715.1 of Phoenix dactylifera. Taxonomy (NCBI): domain Eukaryota; kingdom Viridiplantae; phylum Streptophyta; class Magnoliopsida; order Arecales; family Arecaceae; genus Phoenix; species Phoenix dactylifera. The sequence continues at coordinate 16,511,351 of NC_052405.1, forward strand.
AGCAGAATTATTTTATGCTTCAAATGTTAACTCTTTATGAACTTGGAATGCAAATAAGCGGCATGTTTTATGAGTATTAATCTCATCATTCAAATTTAGCATGTAATAGTTATCGAACAGAGTTAAAAAGTAATTTTTAGATCTAGTAAATTCTAGACTCATGACTTTGCTAAGAAGTTCAAGGCCTACTTTTCCACGAAAAGCACAATATTGCAGCCGATGGCTATAAGTTCCAAAAATGCATAAATTGGTAGTGTGATTACAAACATATCTATCTATATGCGTGAATCAGTTCATAGAAACCTGCAAGTAATCACACAAAACCTGCATGCAATCATTTTCTATTCATATATACTTAGAATAAATAACCCTCTCCTTAGGATATTAAGTTGGGGAAAATACCCATTCAATTTCCACCAATATTTTTTTCAAAGGGTGCAACTCCTACATATCTCTAAAATAAATCATTTTGGCTTTTATTGTTTAAAGCATCGATATGTGTTCTTATATATGATCTATGCACATCATACTTGATTCGTACATTCTTATATAGAAATATAAATAGCAGTATTTTCTACTTAAAGATTAGTGCAGGCAAAATGATATGCAAGAGTTAGGAGAGGTTTGGCGTCGGGTCCGTCGTCAGACAGTGAACTCTTCGGGGGTGCAGGGGAGGGCTGAGAGGCCGATTTCATCGGCGGTGGTGGCAGAAGATCGGGCAGCTCTGGCTTCCTACAACTGAGTACGCTTTGTTTGTTTTCTTCTAACCAATCTGTGTGCAGGTTCGATGGGCCGATGGATCAGCAGGCGGGCCCATCGGGGACAAAGCCGATGGGGAGCTCTACGTACGCGGCAGCAGTGGCGGGCAAAGGCAAAGGTAAGCTTCCTACAGAACGGGGGGAAATGTCCAGGGCTCCGGCGAGGCTGGGACCTTGGGTGACTCACTGGCCCTCGGATGAGGACGTGGCTCGGTTGAGTCGTCGCTTTCCGACGGTCATGGAGCTGTCGAAGGCGCCCATCGAGCTGCCCGCCGGGAGTGGGAAGGCCTCTCGGTGGTGGCCCGTAGCCTCGGATGCTGGGTGCCGGCCGAGTGGGTGACCAAGGATGTGGCCACCCATGGAAAACTTGTAGGGAAGATGGAGGTGGTGCCGCTAGCCGATGACCACCTAGCCCTGAGGTTTGGGTCGATGGCTGACCGCGACCGGGCACTTAATGGAGGCACATGGGTGGTGGCGGGGTAGCTCCACGCCATGGAGCTGTGGGTGCCGGAGTTTGCGCCTGGGGAGGTCGCCGTGAAGACGGTCGTGGTATGGCTCCGACTACCCCGGCTACCGCCGAAATATTGGTTGGCCGCGACCATACTAGAGATTGCAACCCAAGCGGGGCGGCCGGTCGTCGTTGACGGGGTGACCGAGCAATGGCGAGCCATGGGTTTCACGCAGGTGAAGGTGGCCATCGATGCCACCGAGCCCCTTCTTCTGGGGGTTCTGATTCGGCGGAAGACGAGGGTGCGATGGCAACCCTTCGTCTTTGAGAATGTCGCCGACTGCTGCACCAAATGCGGCAGGATAGGCCACTCGGCAGTGGCGTGCCGCCAGCCGGTGCTAGAGCAGACGGAGGAGAGGGTGGCGGATTTGGGGGTTTCTCAAGCCGGGCCGAAGTCGGAACCCGGGGAGGTCAATCAAGGGCCGATCTATGGCCCTTGGTTAGTGGCGAATAGACCCCGGCTCCCGAGGGGGCTACCGCTGATAAGAGCACAAAAGTGCGATCTAAGTACTAATTAACTTAGCCTAATGCTAGCAAAATAATGATAAATAATAGGTGTTAACATTTACATGATTAAATATTTTATCCTTAGCACTTATTATGATTTTTATCATCTCTTTCCAGCTGCAGAACAGAGCCACATCAGCCCTCTCAAGACCCGTCTGCGTCTTCGAATCATGCTGCGATCAGGTCTTTCTCCCAGCACCCCGCGATTTCTGCATTGTCCCGCGATCAACTTCTCCCGATAGAGCCCTCGTGCAGCCCATCCTCTTCTCCCACGAGTGATCCATAGCGTCCATCCGAGCGTACAATTCCCAGCCTTCAGCGAACGTTCCAGCATCCCGCGAGGCATCACGATCCGTCCGTGCTTCTTTCCGATCCATCCGCCTATCCAGCGAGTGATCCACGGCGTCCGCGAGCCTCCCGTGAAGCTTCCCATTTCCGCATCCAGCGCGTCCGTTCCTCCGAACCAGCTCTCGTGTCCGTGTGCACCCTCCCAGCATGCCACGTCTGAACCTCCCAGCATCCCGCAGCCATCCATGGTTCAGCTCCCACGCATCCTAACCGATCCCTAGCATCTACGATCACAGCACATCCCAGCAGCCTCCTGGATTCGTAATCCACGAGTCCCAGATATCAGGATTCCGCATCCGATTCTCCCGCATTCACAGCCTCATCCAGCCGTCCGCGTCCATCATCTTCGCCCGGGGGATTCATCTCAGCCGACGGGTCTCCACTGCGTGTGGGGGGGGGGATCGAAGGCCAAAGGATATCCTCTCTCGGCTGGGAAGAGAAGCATCCCTCATTCGAAAAAACAGAGAGGACCCTGCCGCTTTGGAAAGAAAAAAAAAAAGGGGAAACAGGGGATGCCCTGTTTCCGAAAAGAAAAAAAAGGAAAAGGAAAAATATGGGGAGGTTAATGTTTTTAATGGAGGGCTGATTTCTTAGGTGAAGGGTGATGGAGGAACCTTTGATATATTACTTTCTTTGAAGTAAATTCTGAACCTTTGCTCTTATTGATTTATATTTTTGATGTATTATGGGTTCTTGCATAACTATTTCGTAGATAGATTTTTAATGGTTTATGTTTATTGGCACATGGACTGCTTTAGTATTTGATTTGTCATTGATGTAATAGGCACGATGAATGCTTAGAAATAGAGTTCATATGTCCATAAAATATATTCCATGTTTTGATCTATTCTACTTTTACATCCTTAATCAAGAATCGCAGGATTTATTCTTGTATGCAATATTATCAAGGGGGATTCCGGATCCCTAACCATTTCTATTTGATAGAACTTTGTTTATTAATCTATTATTCTCTGCTTTTAATTTCTGAAAATCAACTAAAAAATTACATCTAATAATTACGCTAATAATTCATAAATCGTTCCCTGAGGAATCGACCTCGGACTCCCGAGAATTTACTACTTGTGCGATTCTCCTGCACTTGGGAGAGCATTTCTGTGATGCATCAAGTTTCTGGCGCCGTTGCCGGGGAACGGCTGATTTATTAGTATAATTTTAGATTTAATTAGTACTTTAGTAGTTAGTCTTTTTCTTTCGAAAAAAAAATTATTTACTGCTGTTTTTTTTCCCTGCACAGTCTGCATCAAACTCTGATATCAAAGAAATTAACCGTCTGATTGAACTCAAATTTGGTCGTCTGGTGCAGGACCTGTGTTTCTTTCATCTGAACGGTCTGATTGATATTCTGAGACTTTTAAGACCATTATATTAATCTGAAATTTTGCTGCTGTCTGTTTTGAATTTTCTGTGTTTAATTTTTTTTTTAGAATCAGAATTTTATTATTATCATATCTCTTTAACCCTTGTTGCTAATTGAAAATTGATAAGAACTTTAAGAAAAGAGCAAGGGTGATCATTAAAAAAAACAAATAAAAAAAATTAATTAAAATTAAATTTTGTATGCTAGGTTGGAATAGGGACAACACTGGGCGTTTGAATCGAAAAACTTTTGACAATTCCTTAGATCATATTACTGAAACACTTTCGCAAAATCTCAGATCTGTTGAGATGGCTGATGATGATGTAGGAAGTCACCATGGTAATGAAGGTAGACCCCCAGTTATGACACTTCGATAATACTTATACCCTACTAGGACTAGTCAACCTTCATGCATGATTATTCCTGAAAATGTAGGACACTTTGAAATCAAACTAGGAGTAATTCAATTGCTGCCCAAGTATCATGGGATGGAATCCGAGAACCCTTATCTTTACCTTAAGAATTTTGAGGAAATTAGCATCACATTTAGAGTGCCAAATGTATCGGAAGACGTCCTTAAATTGACCTTGTTTCCTTTCTCCTTAAAGGATAAAGCCAAAACATGGCTGAACTCCTCGAGACCTAGATCGCTAGGAACATGGCATGATATGCAAAGAGAATTCTTGAAAAAATTCTTTTCCGCACAAAAGACTAATTTTTTGAAAAGGCACATTAGTAATTTTCAACAAAAAGACCATGAAACATTTTATGAATGCTGGAAGAGATTTAAAGAATTGCTTCTCTCTTGTCCTCATCACGGGTTTGAAACATGGAGAACCATTAGTTTCTTTTACGAAGGGTTGTCTCCACAGTTAAAACAATTTATAGAGACTATGTGCAATGGTCTATTTTTTGGAAAAGCAACCCGATGAGGCATGGGACTATTTAGACTCTCTCGCAGAGACTGCACAATTATGGGATACAGGGGATAGAGTGAATAAATCTTTGCCTAAGCCTACTAGCATTGGACACGAGGGCCTTTACAACCTTAGTACTCAAGATGATATTCAGGCTAAAATGGCATCCCTTACTAGGAAGGTAGAGGAAATTGAACTTAGAAGGATTGAACCCGTCAAGACCATAGAACATAACAACTAGTGTTGTAGGATTTGTGAGATGCCTGGCCATCTCACCACTGATTGCCCCACAATACCCACATTCAAGGAAGTCTTGCACGATCAGGCCAATGTTATGAATACCTATCAAAAATCTTTTAATAATCCTTTTTCGGGTACTTACAACCCTGGATGGAAGAACCATCCAAATTTCAGGTGGAGGAATGACCAACCTCAACAAGTATATAACCCAACTCCTCCACCTCCGCAACCTCATTATGCACACGCACCCCCTCAAAAATCCAGTCTCGAAGAAACTTTGCAATCTTTCATGCAAGGTCAAGCTAAAATCAATGATGAATTAAGAAATCAACTGACAACGCTGACCACTGCTTTAAGTGCTCAAGAGAAGGGTAAGCTACCAGCTCAACCATAACCTAACCCTCAAGTCTACGGCAGTAGCAATGCATCATCTTCAACTTCGCATAAAGAACGGGGGAAGAGTATAATAACTTTGCGAAGTGGAAAGGTTATTGACCGACCAGTCCCAGAACAAACACAAGTCATACCTGATTCTGACCCTCCAAAGACAAAAGAAAAGGATAACGAAGAAACTGAAGCACCAACATCTACTGAAAAAAGCAAATGTCCTTTTCCAGCACCATTTCCACAAAGATTAAAGCCCTTGCAAAAGCTTGAACCAAACTCTGAAATTCTTGAGCTTTTTAAGCAAGTAAAAATCAATGTACCTCTTCTTGATGCAATCAAACAAGTGCCTTCATATGCAAAATTTTTGAAGGATTTGTGCACCGTCAAGCGTCGATTAAATGTCAAGAAGAAGGCATTTCTGGCTGAAAATATGAGTGCGATTTTACAGCATAACATTCTTCCTAAATATAAAGATCTAGGTTGCCCAACTATCTCGTGCATCATTGGCAATTTTAGGATTGAGCGAGCATTGCTAGATTTAGGAGCGAGTGTGAACTTGTTGCCATATACGGTATATGAGCAACTCGGTTTGGGTGAGTTGAAGCCAACAACTGTGACCTTACAATTAGCTGACAGGTCAGTGAAGGTCCCTAGAGGGATTATCAAAGATGTGTTGGTCCAAGTAGACAAGTTCTATTTTCCTGTTGACTTTATCGTACTGGACACACATCCGGCTTCCAATTCTCCATCTCAGATTCCGGTCATCTTAGGACGTCCATTCCTTGCAACTTCTAATGCATTGATCAATTGTAGGAATGGTGTCATGAAGCTTTCTTTTGGCAATATGACCTTGGAACTGACGTCTTTAGTATAGGCAAACAACCCAGTGATCATGAAGAAAGTAAAGAGGTTGAATGGGTTGAAACCATTGCGGAAGAATATCTGTTAAAAGAAACATTTACTGAATCGGCCGACAATGGTTTAATAGATTGGTGTTCTGAAGGTATTGCTAATGATGTGGTCCCACCTGTTTTAGATAATTCGGATGTCATGATGGTCAATGGGTGGAGACCGAGAATAGAGGAATTCGAGCAGTTGCCCTTACAAGGGACAAAATTTGTACAATCTCGGAAACAAGCACCCATACTTGAGCTGAAACTCTTACCAAGAGAACTCAAGTATGCCTTTCTTGGACCCGATAACACTTTTCCCGTAATTATCTCGACTGAGCTCGATAATGATCAAGAAGGGAAATTACTTACGATCCTAAAGAGTCATAAAGAAGCACTTGGATGGTCGATTGCAGACTTAAAGGGGATTAACCCTTTGATTTGCATGCATCGGATATATTTGGAGGATAATGCCAAAACCACAAGGCAAATGCAGCGTAGGTTGAATCCTACAATGAGAGACGTGGTTAAAATAGAAGTCCTTAAGTTGCTTGATGTGGGTATTATTTACCCGATTTCCGACAGCAAGTGGGTGAGTCCTACTCAAGTCGTGCCTAAGAAAGCAGGTCTGACGGTAGTCGAAAATGAGCAAGGTGAGTTAGTTCTGACTCGCGTTCCGACGAGTTGGCGCATGTGTGTTGACTACCGAAAATTAAATTTGGTCACTAGGAAAGATCACTTTTCCCTACCCTTCCTAGACCAAGTTTTGGAAAGAGTTGCAGGACACAAATTCTATTATTTTCTCGATGGCTATTTCGGGTACTACCAAATCGAAATTTCACCTGAGGATCAAGAGAAGACTACCTTCACTTATCCTTTTGGCACATTCGCTTTCCGTCGGATGCCATTCGGGTTGTGTAATGCACCTGCGACATTCCAAAGATGCATGCTCAGCATTTTTGAAGATATGAACGAAAAATTTTTAGAAGTGTTTATGGATGATTTCTCTGTTTTTGGCGACTCATTTGATGATTGCCTGTCACATTTACAAGCAGTCTTAGCTCGATGTATAGAAAAGAATTTGATACTGAATTGGAAGAAATGCCACTTCATGGTACCAAAGGGAATTGTCCTAGGACATATTGTTTCATCGAAGGGCATGGAAGTTGATAGAGCTAAGATTGACTTAATCGCCAAGCTACCTGCACCCAAGATGGTTAGAGATGTTAGATCATTTTTGGGTCATGCCGGATTTTATAGGAGGTTCATCAAGGACTTTAGTGTCGTAGCTCGACCATTATGTAACCTCCTAGCCCTTGATACACCATTCAATTGGACTGAAACCTGTCAAGAGGCATTTGAAAAGTTGAAGTCTATGCTTAGCACTGCACCCATCGTGCGACCACCTGATTGGTCATTACCTTTTGAGATCATGTGCGATGCTAGTGACTATGCGATAGGAGCTGTCCTGGGACAACGCAAGGATAATAAGCCATATGTCATTTACTATGCAAGCAAAACTTTAAACGATGCTCAAGTAAATTAAACCACCACCGAGAAGAAATTGCTTGCAGTAGTATTTGCATTAGACAAATTTTGCTCTTATATCCTTGGTGCTCCTATTGTTATCTTTACGGACCATACAACGCTAAAATATTTGCTGGATAAGAAAGAGGCCAAACCACGCTTAATACGATGGATACTTCTACTCCAAGAATTTGACATCACTATTAAAGATAAAAAGGGAGTAGAGAATATGGTTGCTGACCATCTATCACGGCTAGTTGTTCATGATTTGGTGCCACAGTTGCCCATCAAGGACTCGTTCCCTGAAGAGCAATTGTTTGCACTTTCTACTATGCCATGGTATGCTGATATTGTAAACTTTCTTGTCACGAACCGGATGCCGGAGCATTGGGGATCGGATGATAAGAATAATTTCTTGCGTGAAGTAAGAAGTTATTATTATGATGCCCCCTATTTGTTCAAGTATTGCAATGATCAAATCTTTAGAAGATGCATATCGGATCATGAGATACAAAGTGTACTCTCTTTTTGTCATGCCAGTGCTTGCGGAGGATACTTTGCATCTAAGAAAATGGCAGCTAAGGTGTTACAATGTGGTTTTTATTGGCCTACACTATTTAAAGATGCCCACGAGTTCTGTAGGACATGTGACCCATGTCAACGTGTCGGAAGTCTAACTCGTAGGCAAATGATGCCTCTTCAGCCCATTACTGCTATTGAAATTTTTGACATGTGGGGCATCGATTTCATGGGCCCATTCCCACCGTCTTTTGGATATGAGTACATTTTGGTTGGTGTAGAGTATGTATCCAAATGGGTAGAAGCTGTGTCTTGTCGAACAAATGACCACAAACTAGTTTTAAAATTTCTTAAAGAAAACATATTTTCTAGGTTTGGGATGCCTAAGGTTATAATTAGTGATGGGGGAAAATATTTTTGTAATAAACCTTTTGAGATCCTATTACGAAAGTACGGTATCACCCATAGAATTGCAACTCCTTATCATCCGCAGACTAGTGGCCAAGTAGAGTTAGCCAATCGGAAAATTAAACGAATTTTAGAGAAAACGGTGAATCCATCATGCAAAGACTGGTCTTTAAAACTTTCTGACGCATTGTGGGCTTACCGTACTGCTTATAAAACTATTCTTGGTATGTCCCTGTATCGGCTAGTCTATGGAAAAGCATGTCATCTACCTGTTGAAATAGAGCATAAATCGTATTGGGCCATTAGAAAATTAAACTTTGAATTACAAGATGCTGGTTTAGCTAGAAAATTACAACTAAGTGAGTTGAATGAAATTCGTCGGGATGCATATGACAATGCTAGACTTTGTAAAGAACGAATGAAAATTAGGCATGATAAATCAATTCTAAGAAAATCTTTTGAACCTGCACAAAAAGTTCTTTATTATGACTCTCGCTTACATCTGTTTTCTGGAAAGTTACGATCAAGATGGACAGGTCCTTTCATTGTAAAAACTGTTTTTCCACACGGGGCAGTTGAGATTGAGAATCCACAAGATGGCAAAATTTTTAAGGTAAATGGACACAGATTAAAACCTTTTCTTGAGAATTTTGCAGATGAAGAGGACTCCTTTTCCTTGGGGGAGCCTTCTTATGACTGAGCTTGACGACAAAGGTATGTGTATATTAGTTAGAATTATTTTTTTTCTTTTATTTTTCTTCTTATTTTGTAGGTCTTCTTTTCTAGATATCAACAGCTCAAGGTATTACTCTTCTCTCCAACATTATTTTCTCTCTTGTCTTTCATATATCGTTTCTTGTATCTTTTACATTGAGGACAATGCAATGTTTAAGTTGGGGGGAGGGAAATATTTTTTTTTAAAAAAAAAACTTGTTTTTGCATTTGATTTATTCTATTACTTTCTTTTCTGAGCAAATGCACATGTATTTTCATATTGAGTTTGTGCAACTATTAAGGCAAGGAACACATGCATACTATGACTGATCAGAGACCTATTATTAGATCCCCACACGTGTACTTAATGACAATAGGAAGGCCTCAGGAGTTCATATTTGTTAACTGCATTTTTGTTAGCCTTATCCGTAAAAGAAGTATGAGTATCCTTGTTCATACCATAAGGTTCATGATTTGGTTTTCACATAAAGATAGAGGTTGAATATCCCAGTTAGATTACTTAGGTGCCTTATGATCCAACCTTGGTTGACCTATAGTCACGATGCAGTCACATATATAATAAAAAAATACCTATATGGTTCAGTCTATCTTCTCTTTTCTTGCGTAATTAAAAAAAAAGGAAAAAAAAAATCCTTATGATGACAAGTCTGGCCTCGTGGGATAGTCTGGTTCGAGTAATTAAGTCCGAGGGGTGTTTCACCTAATGTCTTGAGCCAACTGGATCGGAGGTCATTGACTGAAAGCTCGCTACATGGGCCTTACTAGAGCCTAATGGGGTTGGACTATTGTAATCGTCATATGTGTTTAAAAATAAAAATAAGCATGAATAGGATTGGTCGGACTGAACCTAGTGACATGTGGTAATGACTGGTTTGACTCCATTGTGTTGGACCTCTGTGTACCCAGGTTGTTTAGTTGGGATTGATAGCTCTTTCTTTACATGCGAACCATTCTTGACAATTTTAGACAACATGTGATATTCTGAAAATTTGATGGATCAGGTTCTAACAAATTGTAGAAAATACTTGTGAACTTGAGTAGTGCACCTAAAACTCAAGCGGTGCCCGGTTGTGGTGGAGGTATTAGTACTCTAAGAAAGTCATGTGATTTCATGCACACTACATGATCATTTTTTTTTCCTTGCTTTGATAGTTGCCATGTTTGAAAATATATATCAATTAATTGCATGTGTATTAGCTTAGAATTTATTTCACATTTTTATTAGGATCTCATGTCATGTCATATCATTCATGATGTTTGTGGGTAACATCCCTGAAAACCCTCACGAGACAACACTCGTCCACTAGGGTAACCTAGGGGTTTAACGGCTTGTTGCACGTGCTAAGTGCAATCATGATTCCTACGAAAGTGAGTACTTATCTTAACTTTATGCAATTAGTTCTAATAAAACATCATAGGTTAAACCACCCCTTTTGCACTCTCATTTTATTATTTGCTCGTTAATTGCTAGAGACTAGCAATAAGCTAGTTGGGGGGTGTGATAAGAGCACAAAAGTGCGATCTAAGTACCAATTAACTTAGCCTAATGCTAGCAAAATAATGATAAATAATAGGTGTTAACATTTACATGATTAAATATTTTATCCTTAGCACTTATTATGATTTTTATCATCTCTTTCTAGCTGCAGAACAGAGCCACATCAGCCCTCTCAAGACCCATCTGCGTCTCAGGATCCGTGATCGAATCATGCCGCAATCAGGTCTTTCTCCCAGCATCCTGCGATTTCTGCATTGTCCCACGATTAGCTTCTCCCGATAGAGCCCTCGTGCAGCCCATCCTCTTCTCCCACGAGTGATCCATAGCATCCATCTGAGCGTACAATTCCCAGCCTTCCAGCGAACGTTCCAGCATCCCGCGAGGCATCACGATCCGTCCGTGCTTCCTTCCGATCCATCCGCCTATCCAGCGAGTGATCCACGGCATCCGCGAGCCTCTCGTGAAGCTTCCCATTTCCGCATCCAGCACGTCCGTTCCTCCGAACCAGCTCCCGTGTCCGTGTGCACCCTCCCAGCATGCCACGTCCGAACCTCCCAGCATCCCGCAGCCATCCATAGTTCAGATCCCACGCATCCTAACTGATCCCTAGTGTTGCCCAAGGTGACAAGCCAAGAGGGGGGGGGGGGTGAATTGGTTTCTCTTAATTTTAACTATCTTACTTATGTTAATTGATGAGTTAGTGAAATAAACAAATCACAATACAAACAACAAGAAGTATAGTGGTTCGGTGCTCTCCTTAGCACCTACGTCCACTCCTCAAGCGACCCCTTGGAAATTCACTATAATTCCGCGGATTACAGTTGGATTGTTTTCCGGGCTCACAATCCAAAAACCTTTACACTTTAGTTTTCCGGGTTCACCAAAAACCTATGTTGGTTTTACGGGCTCACCAACGAACCTTTGTTGGTTTTACGGGCTCACCAACGAACCTTTACAATTGGTTTTCCGGGTTCACCAATCAACCTATTCCGTTGGTTTTGCGGGCTAACCAACCAACCTTTACAAGCAGTTTAACAAATAAAGGAAGAAGATTTAAACTCCTAAATGAGCAAATATAACAATATAATCTACAAAGAAGAGTTTAGAATATAGTTATCCCTTTAATAAAGCTCTTCTCTTCTTTGTCACGATTGCTTCACTCTTCAAGGGTTGGTGGAGCTCTTAATGTCTCTTGGAATCTGCTCAACCACTTCCTTTTGGCTCTTTGAATGAAGCAATTGAATGAAGCTTGCCTTGCTAGGGTTCTCTCTTGAATGCACTTGATGTTTTTTTCAAAGCTTACTTCCTCTGATGAATACTCCCTCTTAAATACTTCTCCAACCTCCAAATAGTCCTTCCTTACCGTTGGATTGAAGAAACTAACCGTTTATAGCCGTTGGGAGTCCAAAAAGCACTTCTGCACAACTAGCCGTTATGCTTCTGCCCGTGCTTGGGTCGACCCAAACTTTTCTTGGGTCGACCCAAACCACTGTTCATCAGGCTTGGGTCAGCTCAAGCTTTTCTTGGGTCGGCCCAAGCTTTTCTTGGGTCGGCCCTCTCAGAAAATTCAGAACCTTGAATTTCAGCCTTTCTTCACTTGGGTCGACTCAACCTTTCTTTGGGTCGACTCAAGGTTCAGTTGGGTCGACTCAACTTCTTCTTGGGTCAACCCTAACAGGGTTTTCGGAGAACCTTTTCTGTCTTCTGTTCTGTCTTGCCTTTGGGTCGACCCACTCAGGGTTTGGGTCGACTCAAGCTTGGGTCGACTCAACTTTATCTTGGGTCGACCCTCTCAGTATTTCCAGAGAACCATTTTCTGAGTTGTTGAGGATCTTGATGTTTGGGTCGACTCATGCTTTCCTTGGGTCGACCCAACTCACTGTTCATCTGTGCCATTTTTTGCAGAAGTGTGCCAAATGCTTTCTTGATGTGCCGGGGTCGACCCAATCATCCTTTGGGTCGACTCAATCCACACTTTGCTGCATCTCAAGGTTAGATTCATTCAAATAAACAATGAAATGTATCTATATCAATTTATACAAATATACTGAGAGTAACAGACTTATAAATGAAGTATCGATTTAACTTATAACATACTCTTGATTATTGCTTGTTAATCATCAAAATAACACTATTATCCTCAATCTCCCCCTTTTTGATGATTACAAAATATAGAGTATAAGCCTATTGATACTTATCTTAAAATCAGTTTTTGAAAGGGCTTCTTAACTTGCTGAATTTCAGCTTTTCATATATAAGAGTGAAGTCTCCCCCTATATCATTCAAATGTTGCCAATTTGACTTTTTGAATTGCTCCCCCTTTTATTTATAATTCATTAAAAATGAAACTCCAAAAATTTGAGATAAAACATGAGTTTCAGGTTATGTATCGAGGTGTGAAAGGTGCGTGCCAAATTCTGAAGTTCTATGTGCCAAATTCTGAAATTTGATGGAAATTTTTGATTTGATCATTTTCATTGTTGCAAATTGCTCCCCCTTAAATGTATATGCTTTCTTATATGATTTTCCATTTGTTTTACAAGTTATTTCTCTTTTCTTACATAATTTCTTATTTCTCTTTCTTTACATAACTTCTTATTTCTCTTTCTTTACTTCAACTTCTTCTTTCTCTTTCTTTACTTCTCCTCTTATTACTCTTTCTTTACTTCTCCCCCTTTTTGTTATCATCAAATAGGTGCATGGGAAAAGACACAATAAATAACAACCATTCAAACTTCATTGATCAAAATAGGAACATTTTAGTAATTTCATGCCAAAAATAAAAGCAAATACAATGTTCCTCAATCAAGGTTCAAAATACATGATCAACACAAAATACATATGAGAACTAGATACATATCCTAGGCTCTAAACAAGATCGTGAGACTCTCCCGGATCGCTTGGCTACGGCTCTCTTGGGTTCTATTTCTCCAAGATCTTGAAGTAATCTACTGTTTGGAGATGATTGGAGAAGATTTGAGAGTGGGGAATAGGATTTTCGGAAGAGGACAAAGGGTAAACAGTGCCCTAGATAGCTCATGGGTCCTCCTTTTAACAGTGGGGTCCCGACGTTGGGTCGACTCAAGAATTTTCTTGGGTCGACTCAACGTTGGGTCGACCCTATTCTGGGTTAGGTCGACCCAAGTGCAGAATTTTTCTTTTCTCTTCCTTTTTGCTTCTAAAAATTTTTCTTGCTTCCAATCCTTATAAATTCTTTCTGGGACAATGATACATGAGTAAGGAATCTATAGATTACAAGTTTGACTCATGTTTCATGGGTTTTTAGAAATGGGAGGAATGTATCATGAGACTGCTTGCTCCCTTTTTATATCTCTTTAATAAAAAGGATCACATATGCCTAATTTCCTCCTTAGCGTGCAGACTCTATCTTCACTCAAGGGTTTTGTGAATATGTCAGCTAATTATTTTTCAGTACATATATGCTCAATACATATGTTTCCATTTTGCACATGATCCCTAATAAAATGATATCTTATTTCTATGTGTTTGGCTTTAGAAATGAGACATTTAAGATGTGAGCCAAAAGAAATCTCTAAATGTAGATTCCAAAGATATTTTTTCCAAATCAAGTGTAGATGGAATCTTTTTCAAGTTATTTCAAGGATCAAGAATAATATTCAAAGAAAGCACGAATGAAAATCCAATACCCTTTTTTTTAATATATTAAGTATATAGCAACATGAGAGCAATCTAATTAATTTTTAGAGTATAGTATAAGAGCAGATAAAGATCAAAATTTATATACTCGAAAAACATAAGATTATGTTGAATCCTTAATTTTTAATGACTTCAAAATTCTTTCATGATATAAAAGTATTGGAGCATAGATACCAAAATATGAATTTATGCAATGTAGGATACATAAAATTCAGGGCTTTGAAAGTTCTTTTAAAACTCTCTTAAAGACTTTCTTTTACTCCTTTAAAGATCATAGCATCAAAATCAATTAAAATGAATTGGCTCAGGATTGAAATACTAAAGTGCAAGCCAATAAGAGCTAATTAGTGGATTCCAAAGTAAATTTTCAATACTAAGACAAATGAAATCCTTTTCAATTAATTTTCAGAAATAAATGATTTATCGATGAATACAGATGGAAATCCAACTTTCAAAAGATATTCAATGAAGCACAAAGTTTAATACCACTTTACATTTAGTATTCTTTGTCTCATCTTTAGATGCGAATTTATACGATTAAGTTCTATATGATCTCTCACTCTGAAATTTTCTTTCTCCCCCTTAATTAATCATTCCATTTGAGAGTTTAGAATTTGAAGATAATTTTCAATAAAGAGATTGAGTATTTAAAGCTCCCCCTCAAAAGATGCATTTTCTTTCAAACCCTTTTTTTTTTGTTCTTCTATAATATCAAGAATGTAGAGTGATCCAGAATTTTTCAAAATTTATAGCAATCACTCTTTTTAATCTTTCAAGAATAAATTATATTTCCTCTTATTTTTTTTGAATATGTATGGAAATATTAATCAGAAAATAATTCTTTTGAAGCTCAAATTTCTTTCAAAAGTAATTCCATTTTCTTTTCTATAAGAATTATTGAAGTGAGTTAAAATATTTTAAGCTTTAGGATCATTAACTCTCTTCTTAAGAATAGTTTTTTTTTTTAATGATAGAACCATTTAATTATGCAGGAGTGTATATTCAAAATATTAATTTCTTAGTCATAGTTTTTCAGCAATGTATATATGAAGCACCATAAATCTTTTTAATATCAAAATAATATCATATGTTTAGAACCATTTATTTGCAATCAAGATCATTGAAAAACACATCATTTAGACCAATTTCAATACACTTATAAGATAAAAAATGATATGTTTCAGATGCGTATCGGAGCAAACAACCAAGGTATCCAAAGTAATTCTATTTTTCTTAAACTGTAGTTTTCATCTAGAAATCATATTGAGTTATTCCCCAAAATGATGCAATCATTGAAGCATATAATGAAAGTTACAAAAATACGACAGTAGAAATATTTTAAATTAAGTTTAAGCCTTCATTACAAAATCAGATTCTGAATTTTATAAAAATTTTCAAAGAAGCTTTCAAGATTATAATTTGAGATATGCATCTTCTACGTTGTAGCTCATCTTAAATTAATAAGATTGAAAACACATATTTCAAAAATATTAGAGCACATCCAGAATCTTTGTAATTCATATTGAATTTTGGTACAAATTGGAGGACATTATGTATTAATGTTAGGCAAATTAAAAGATAAATTAGCATCAATATATTCTGCCTAATTTGCAAATTCGGATTATTCTTTTCTTTTATTTTTCAGATGATATTTATTAAAATAGAAGTATCCTTTTCTTCTTCTTTTTATAAATATATTCAACTTTCAGATTTCAAAGATGATCATGAACGACAAATCTAAAATTTCTTTCAAAAATATTTTTAGAAAAATTCTTATGTAATTTTTTTTTCAAACATTCAAGCATTGGAACCAATTTAATAAGAAATTTTGTTTTTGATCAAGAGAGTACAAAAGAAATCCAAAATATCATTGATGAGTATAGAATACAAGTAAAAACAATTTTCATTAGGCTTTGGAACACAAGTTATTTCGAAGTCAAAGGTGAAGCAAAAACTTGTATACAAAGTTAAAGCCTATTCCAAATTATGAGCGTCATAAAAAGAAAAATAAATTTGCTGTTGGTAGAAATATGTTTCAATCAAATTATTCAAGCATGGAGCATTTCAAACTGAATATTGAAAACATATAATTCAAAGTATGCAAAACATAGCAAGCATGTCATGGATCAAAATCAATTCTTTTCAAATAAAATTTTCTTTATTTAAATACAATTTAGCACTGATTTTATCCTTAAGCTGTGTTTTCAAGTGATTGAAACTTCATTTGATTTTTCACAACCTTCTTATATATTTTCATTTATTTATCATTCATTCCCCAAATTTTTAATTTCTTTCTTTAACCATTCAATGAACATTTTGATTATCTTCATTTATTTTTCGGTTTTACTTTTCTATGCTCTATATTCTATTTGCTCCCTATCCGGTGGAGTTGGAAGGGGCACGAGGTACTACCACTAGCCTCCCTCTTGTGCCGTCCCTAATATGCCCTACACCGAATAGTTGGGTCAAATAGTGCCGGGTACTACCACTAGCCTTCCCATTGGCACCATCCCTATGATGAGCAAAATAGAAAGGTTAAACCGTTTTCTTTAACAACAAAATATTCACTCCAAACTCTCCCTATTTAAATATAATAAATTACGAATTTTATCCCTTCCAAAAGAATGCTCACACAAGTCTCACAAATATGCTGAATATATTATGCTTGCTCTGCTTTTTCTTAAGATTAAAGTATTTACTTAGCTTTTACTTCTCCCGAACAATGTTCATTTTCTTTTTCTTTATATCTCTCTCTTTTTGTTATTTTCAAGTAATTACATGAAAGAGCAGAATAATAAAAAAAAATAATCTAATATGCTGCATATAAATATATATCATGTAAACAGCATTTCATTATGCCCAATAATTCATAGCTTATCACAAGTTATTCTGAATTAGAGATTTGAGGCATACACTTGTGTATTTCATGGTTATGCATTATACACGCAAGAGTATATTTCAATTTAGGCAAACCATGAAACAAATTTCAAAAGCATAAGTTAGTCAAAATATATGTAGACATGATATCAAGAAATTAGTAATTAAGGACTTTAATCATGCCACAATATGACTTTGCTCAACTGATTTATAAGAGAGATATATGAAATTACCGATTCATTCTGCATTCTTTAAGTCAAATACTTAATAGACTTCTCATGTATAAACTTTTGGCTGAAGAAAGTTCTCTCTTTTGTTTGCATATGAATGTTTATTGTACCTTATGTGGAGGTGTCCTTCAAGTTGAAATCTCTCATTTCTTGCTTATAGATCCTGCATCATTAGTAGAATCTTTTTCCTTTATTGAAGGCAAGTCATTAGGTTGTCCAAGATACAAGAATATTCATACAACATATTTCATAACTATATGACTTGACATAAGATATGACAATGATTGAATTTGAGTCACTCTACTCAAGAGATTGCCTAAATATAAGCAAGCACAAGTCACTTGAACTAAAGAGATAATTTTATTAAATAATATGGTTCAAGGACACCCATGTGAGGCAATAGGAAGATTTATCAAAGTCAAACCAATTTCTTATTTTCAGAAGCAATTTAGCTTAGATTCTATTTGCTTAAGATAATTATCAATAAGATATACCAGTTAAGTTTTAATCAAATTATCTTAAATAGTTGTTTCTATCAAAATTCTGGTTATGATTCAGCTTTCAATACAAATAATCTTGTTTCAGAGAGATAGGCAATTTTCTTTTAGATTAATTAAGATTTTACATTTGACTTATGGGAGATGGTTCAAAGAAATTAATATTCATACTTTTAGAATATTTTTATGCTCAGATTAAACATGACGTGTTAACATTAATCAGTAGAATTTGAGATAATTTTATGTAAGGATATTAATCATTCAATCAAGGATACAATGATTATACTAAATGAAACACTTTAAAGATCAGATTTATTAATCTTAGATTTTTAGAATAGTCTTGAGAATTACTTATAAAGAAAAAACAATCCATTGTTATAAAACTTTTTAGTAGAATTCCCATTATGGTCACGACACATTAATCATTTATGATTGAAACATATAATGCATACATGCGACTTATAGAGTAAATCATAATATATTTCAAATAATCACATAAGGAATGAGTGATATAATGATAAATTATACTCATACCTTCACAAATAATGAAATAAGATTTCATAAGTATTATGCTCAATAAAGTTTTAACATGAAGGTATGAAATCAGCATCAAGTGTTTATACTAGAGAGAAAATTTAGATTTTGTAAACTTGAAGAAGAAGGTTATATATATATATCCATTCATTGTTTTCTTATCATGATGCAAGCACTAGAAAGTTTCATGCTAAAATCGTTGAGATAAGATTTAACATATGAGGCATTTAAAAACTTTGATGCAGAGAGTATCGTAATTTCATAAAAAGATAATTTCAATACATGAAGTAGAATGTTAAACCTTATACTAGATTTAATGAATAAATTGAGACTTATCTTTAATTATGTGTCAACGCACCCATTTGTATGAAAATTTCATTTATTCCATGGGTAGCTTGGCACACCTACATCTACACCCTCATATTTTCATTTTGGGTACCCAAGCTTGCTTGGGTCCTTGAGGGTTAGTGCATATGGTTCCTTTTGGAATCCAAATCTGTTTAATCGTAATAACTTTACCATTTGATTTATTCATATTAGAACCATAGGTAAAGTTTTTATGCCCAATCTTTTTATGTTTGAAATAAGTTATCCTATTTGATGGTTTGCTTGGCGAATTGATAACCTTTTTCTTTAGGGGTTTATTATTGAGCAAAGGAATCCAGCCAAGTCTTGATTTATCAAAAACAGCATGTTGGCTTTCAAACATCGTTTTTAATCTTTCTGAACTTACAGTGAATTTGTTAATAAAAGATTTCAATTGGTTAACTTCTTCACTTAAGTTTTGATTTTCTTTAATTAAATTCTGATTTTTCTGAATCAATTCTTCCGAATTTAATCTTAAGCGTTCATTCTCAAAATTTAATTTGTCTTTCATTTCAGCGGAAGAATTTCTTTCTTCTGACATTTCCAGATTTAGCTTTTTAAGATTTTTATTTTTCGTAGCTAATTTTCTACATTCACCATACAAATCATGAAAAGCATTTAATAGTTCATCATAAGAGAATTCTTCCTGAAATTCATTAGGTGTGAAATCAGATTCAGATTTTACCTTATCTTCTTGTGCCATAAGGCATAAGTTAGTTACCTCTTGTAGTTTTTTGGAGCTAGTATCATTATTGTTGCTCCTCACTTTCATTTTCTTGCTTGACTCTTCCTTGGTCAAGGCTTTCTTGCTTTTTATCTCTTTCTTCCTTTCTTCTTGCTTCCTCTTCTTCTTTGTCTTTAGGAAGCTTTTGAATTTTTCGAGGTTTGGGTATGGGTCCTTGTTTTCATCACCGAATTCTTCATTTGTTGTTCTTTCTTCCGGATTGGGAAATTCAACATCTTTTTATGCAGGCTCACTGTTAGTGTGTAATTGAAGCACATGTGAGCTAATCTGAATTTTGTCATAAATATTTTCTAAAGTATCCCAGATTTTCTTAGCAGATAAGCATGCAGAGATTTTATTAAATTCAGTTTCATGAATAGCACAATATAGTATGTTCATAGCATTAGCATTCAATTGTGCTAAGTCTTTTTCATTAATAGTGTGAGAGAGTGAGTGAGGGCCTCTAGTAACAATGTACCATAATTCATAGTCTAAAGCTTGAATGAATATCCTCATCTTAGCTTTCCAGTATGTGTAGTTTGTGCCATTAAATAGAGGTGGTCTATTTGTGGATTGCCCCTCACTCATAGAACATCCCACTTGGGTTGTCATGATCTTTAACTCTTGATTGTGAAATTAATGAGTACTATTGGAGCACCTTGTTCTGATACCACTTGTTGCCCAAGGTGACAAGCCAAGAGGGGGGGTGAATTGGTTTCTCTTAATTTTAACTATCTTACTTATGTTAATTGATGAGTTAGTGAAATAAACAAATCACAATACAAACAACAAGAAGTATAGTGGTTCGGTGCTCTCCTTAGCACCTACGTCCACTCCCCAAGCGACCCCTTGGAAATTCACTATAATCCCGCGGATTACAGTTGGATTGTTTTCCGGGCTCACAATCCAAAAACCTTTACACTTTGGTTTTCCGGGTTCACCAAAAACCTATGTTGGTTTTACGGGCTCACCAACGAACCTTTGTTGGTTTTACGGGCTCACCAACGAACCTTTACAATTGGTTTTCCGGGTTCACCAATCAACCTATTCCGTTGGTTTTGCGGGCTAACCAACCAACCTTTACAAGTAGTTTAACAAATAAAGAAAGAAGATTTAAACTCCTAAATGAGCAAATATAACAATATAATCTACAAAGAAGAGTTTAGAATATAGTTATCCCTTTAATAAAGCTCTTCTCTTCTTTGTCACGATTGCTTCACTCTTCAAGGGTTGGTGGAGCTCTTAATATCTCTTGGAATCTGCTCAACCACTTCCTTTTGGCTCTTTGAATGAAGCAATTGAATGAAGCTTGCCTTGCTAGGGTTCTCTCTTGAATGCACTTGATGTTTTTTTCAAAGCTTACTTCCTCTGATGAATACTCCCTCTTAAATACTTCTCCAACCTCTAAATAGTCCTTCCTGACCGTTGGATTGAAGAAACTAACCGTTTATAGCCGTTGGGAGTCCAAAAAGCACTTCTGCACAACTAGCCGTTATGCTTCTGCCCGTGCTTGGGTCGATCCAAACTTTTCTTGGGTCGACCCAAACCACTGTTCATCAGGCTTGGGTCAGCTCAAGCTTTTCTTGGGTCGGCCCAAGCTTTTCTTGGGTCGGCCCTCTCAGAAAATTCAGAACCTTGAATTTCAGCCTTTCTTCACTTGGGTCGACTCAACCTTTCTTTGGGTCGACTCAAGGTTCAGTTGGGTCGACTCAACTTCTTCTTGGGTCGACCCTAACAGGGTTTCCGGAGAATCTTTTCTGTCTTCTGTTCTGTCTTGCCTTTGGGTCGACCCACTCAGGGTTTGGGTCGACTCAAGCTTGGGTCGACTCAACTTCATCTTGGGTCGACCCTCTCAGTATTTCCAGAGAACCATTTTCTGAGTTGTTGAGGATCTTGATGTTTGGGTCGACTCATGCTTTCCTTGGGTCGACCCAACTCACTGTTCATCTGTGCCATTTTTTGCAAAAGTGTGCCAAATGCTTTCTTGATGTGCCGGGGTCGACCCAATCATCCTTTGGGTCGACTCAATCCACACTTTGCTGCATCTCAAGGTTAGATTCATTCAAATAAACAATGAAATGTATCTATATCAATTTATACAAATATACTGTGAGTAACAGACTTATAAATGAAGTATCGATTTAACTTATAACATACTCTTGATTATTGCTTGTTAATCATCAAAATAACACTATTATCCTCACCTAGCATCTACGGTCACAGCACATCCCAGCAGCCTCCCGGATTCGTAATCCACGAGTCCCAGATATCAGGATTCCGCGTCCGATTCTCCTGCATTCACAGGCTCATCCAGCCGTCCGCGTCCATCATCTTCGCCCGGGGGATTCATCTCAGCCGACGGGTCTCCACTGCGTGTGAGGGGGGGATCGAAGGCCAAAGGATATCCTCTCTCGGCTGGGAAGAGAAGCATCCATCATTCGAAAAAACAGAGAGGACCCTGCCGCTTTGGAAAGAAAAAAAAAGGGGAAACAGGGGATGCCCTGTTTCCGAAAAGAAAAAAAAGGAAAAGGAAAAATATGGGGAGGTTAATGTTTTTAATGGAGGGCTGATTTCTTAGGTGAAGGGTGATGGAGGAACCTTTGATGTATTACTTTCTTTGAAGTAAATTCTGAACCTTTGCTCTTATTGATTTATATTTTTGATGTGTTATGGGTTCTTGCATAACTATTTCCTAGATAGATTTTTAATGGTTTATGTTTATTGGCACATGGACTGCTTTAGTATTTGATTTGTCGTTGATGTAATAGGCATGATGAATGCTTAGAAATAGAGTTCATATGTCCATAAAATATATTCCATATTTTGATCTATTCTACTTTTACATCCTTAATCAAGAATCGCAGGATTTATTCTTGAACACAATATTATCAAGGGGGATTCCGGATCCCTAACCATTTCTATTTGATAGAACTTTGTTTATTAATCTATTATTCTCTGCTTTTAATTTCTGAAAATCAACTGAAAATTACATCTAACAATTACGCTAATAATCCATAAATCGTTTCCTAAGGAATCGACCTCGGACTTCCGAGAATTTACTACTTGTGCGATTCTCCTGCACTTGGGAGAGCATTTCTGTGACGCATCAAGTTTTTGGCGCCGTTGCCAGGGAACGGCTGATTTATTAGTATAATTTTAGATTTAATTAGTACTTTAGTAGTTAGTCTTTTTCTTTCGAAAAAAAAAATTATTTACTGCTGTTGAGAAGAAATATGTAGAGGTGCAGAGAGTAGACTCCGCGGATAAGGTGGCAGACCCGTTCACTAAGCAGTTAAGTCAGCAAAAGACTGAAGCCCACCTTGAGAAGATGGGGCTTAGATATATGACTGATTGGCTTTAGTGCAAGTGGGAGATTGTTAGATGTATGCCCTAGAAGCCAATCTGGCTGACACATTATTAATTCTAGGGACATAATTTTGTACTTGACTATTTATTATTAATAAATAAAAGGCATCTTTTCATTCATATTATTTATGTGTCTATGAATCGTCCAAGAAATTAATAAGATGATGATGCATATTCTCAAGAGTTGAGAATTTGAGCCATGTATCATTGGTGATTAATTTCTAAATGCTCCTGATCAATGGATCATCACGAGGACGGTGATCGATCCGATCAGTGCACAGATCACTTTCCTTCTGAATGGACGAGACTTGAGTCCACAGTGTAGGGACACTGAAGTGATAGTGCAGGTGCTTGTTAGAGAACAAGGGTACTGAGCGTGACCAAGACAAGAAGTCACTTGGATGTCTATCCACTCGTCAGTGACTTGCTTGATGTTGCAGTAGTGTGACTGGTCCTTTGACCTGCGGTGCTTCGACTACTCACAGTGAGGTTATTGTAGTTTGACTGCACACATACATGGTCTCTAGCCATATGGGTCCATGCAGTGTAGATTGGCTGCAGTAGGTTCACTGTAGGAGTAGGGTATGCACCTACAAGGAATCTATCGACCTTGATAGAAGAGGAGTGATCCTATGTGATTTATTAGACTGAGTTCTAAGACCTTGGCCAGGACAGTAATATAAAGTGGAGAAAGAGTTTTCCACTATCGAACTCGAGTCGAATAAATCTTGACATATGATAGACGATGGGGTTTGACGAGTTGTCCATGACCTCCGTCCTGTAGGGATCCACGATAGTAGGACTGTATCACATGGTAACTGCACCTAGAGGTTCATCTTTCTATTCTACTGGGTAGCCACTACATGCTGCTAGGTGTCACTGGCGGATGGTGGGACTCACAGGGATTATCTCGATGATCGATAAACCCTAATGAGTTGAGTTGGAATCGTTCCAACCCATTGAAAAGAGTTTTCAATGATATAGTGATAGAGATCACAATATATCTCACTACCAGTCAGAATAGAACCTATGGGGTCACACACACTAGAAGTATTAACCGATCCGATGGTTGAAAAGTGATTATGAATCACGAGTAATCAATTCGATTGATAAGAAGTTGAAGAAGGAAAGGAAATTAATTAATTGGACTTGAAACAAGAGTCCTACTTCGAGTAGGATTCCTAGAGTCCTAATTGAATTAGGACTAGAAATCCTAGTTGGAGTAGGACTGGGATTCCTACTTATAATAGGATTCCTGCAATCCTAATGAGATTAGAAGTTTTGAATCAAAATTGGATTCCTACTTGGAGTAGGATTCCTAGAGTCCTAATCGGATTAGGACTTCGGATTCAAATAGAGTCCTAATTGGATTAGGACTAAAATTAAATATGTCCTAATTTGGATTAGGGTTTCTTAAGTCATAATTAATTATTAATCTAATGAATCAATAAGACTCCTAATTGGATTAGGATTGAAGAGTTCAACTGAGTCAAAATTGATTTAAGTTCTAATTGGATTAGGACTTACCTAGATTGGATCCAAATTGGTTCACCCTTGGGCTAAGCCTAATTGGATTAGGGCTTGACCACATTAGGGCATTCCAATCCCTACCTAATATGGATTAGGGTTTACCATGAGGAAGGGGATAAGCCCCTCCCCTTTCCACGTGGAAAAGGGAGAAGAGACGGCGCCCCCTCTTAGGAAAGACATCAAGAGCTCCTAAATGTTAGGAGCTCCACATGTCTATAAAAAGGGACTTGTGGGCGGCACCTAGGGCATAGAATAAGTGCTCTCTCCTCTCCTTGCTGCCGCCACCCTCTCCCTTTCCCTTGGTTCAGCCGCCAACAAGAAGAAGAAAAGAAGAGAGCCTTGTCCGCCTCCTCTTCCTCCAATCCTTCTTCCAACGCAGGGAAAAGAAAGGCTGTGTTCTTCTTCCTTGAGTTCATCCTTCTTCTTCCTCCTCCCAAGCACAATCAAGGGTTGATTGAAAGGGAGAAAATCAGCCATCAAAAGAAGTCTTTGCAAGGGAGCTAGCACCCCGGGAAGACAAGAGAGCTTTGATCGGATCACTGCTTCGTGTGGATACCCGTAGAGGCCGGACACTTAAACGGCTTCAAGCGAACCTTCATCCTAGACCACGAACTTCAGTTTGCGGTGATCATCTACCTGCACAAGGTGAAGATCTGATCTTCCAATGAATTTAAAAGTTTTTAATTCTTGCCTAACTACGAACGGTTCATGAAACAACGTTCATGCGATGAACGTCGATCCCGCTTATGCCGATTCCGCTGCCATCTGAATTTTTTGAAATATCAGCGGCATGGGCGGGTACCCAACATTATGTTTATTGGTACATGGACTGCTTTAGTATTTGATTTGTCGTTGATGTAATAGGCATGATGAATGCTTAGAAATAGAGTTCATATGTCCATAAAATATATTCCATATTTTGATCTATTCTACTTTTACATCCTTAATCAAGAATCGCAGGATTTATTCTTAAACACAATATTATCAAGGGGGATTCCGGATCCCTAACCATTTCTATTTGATAGAACTTTGTTTATTAATCTATTATTCTCTGCTTTTAATTTCTGAAAATCAACTGAAAAATTATATCTAACAATTACGCTAATAATCCATAAATCGTTCCCTAAGAAATCGACCTCGGACTTCCGAGAATTTACTACTTGTGCGATTCTCTTGCACTTGGGAGAGCATTTCTGTGACGCATCAAGTTTTTGGCGCCGTTGCCGGGGATTGTTAGTATAGTTGTTTTTCTTTTCATAAAAAAAAACTTTCAAAAAATATATATATCTAAAATAAAATAAAAATATTTTTTATTTTTTGTTACTTTCCTTATCTCCTTCTTCTCTCTTACTAATTTTTGATTTTGGTATTATTTAATCAGGAATCAAAGAGGAAATTTGGGACGATCAAAAAGGAAATTGCTGGAAAGAAATGCTGTAGAGGTTTGCTTTTAAAAAAAAAAATTTTCTGGAGAAATTTCCTTTGGTAACATCTGAACCTTGCTTATTTAAATTGATTCCCAATTAGCCTAAAATTCTGTGGTGATTGTTTGATTTTAATTTCAGCAAAAGTGTGAATGCATGCTTGATACACATACACCAATTAATCCGCACATAGTAAGGGCAATCACCCCAACAAGATAAGAATTGGATTTCATCACCAGATTCTTGCCCAAATTAGGTAAATCAATTCTCACATAGCTATCACCTTAATTAAAATCAATTAGACGTTGGCCCCTAGGGACATTCGAGATCAATAGGGCGAAGATCACCGAAAGTTGCACCAATTTCGCTCTGTGGCTCAGTTGATGTCTAGGCAAGCTTTGTCCCTTTAAGGGAGACAGTTCATCTGTTCGAGGCAAGTGGTTTTTAAGTGGGACCTTTGCGAACGCATCGTGACCCCCCCACTTACCTGGGAGCTTACCTGGTCAACTCAGTTCATTAGACCGGATTGAAAGCTTAGGTGCCCTCTTCAAACCAGTTAGGAGCTGTCTAGTGATTTTAGGGTAAACATAAGGATTTGATGTGTCTTTCTTTTATTGCATGCTTGGCCCATTTTGACGTTGCTATAGACAAGGCTATAGAGGCAGTCAACTCTGTGCTCGACAATCAGTCTCCCACAAATTTTCTTTTTTGAAAAACTCGGAATGAACCCGGCATGATATAATTAAGGATGCACTGCATCTGGCTGAAGACGTTAAACTTAGCGCTTGTTGGGAGGCAACCCAATTTTCATAGATTATTTTTGCACATTTTTTTATCGTATTTTTTTCAGGAGTCCTCATATTACTGATGCAACTAAGGTACAATATTTCTATCCTCCATATGCATCATATTTTCATCCAAAATAAAAATAATAATAAAAAAATAAAAAAATAAGAATATAATATTATTAAAAAATTTAAAAAATAATAATACTTTAAAAAAAATATTGAGGACAATGTCTGATCTAGGTTTGGGGGTATAGGATTCGAATTTGAAGAAAGTTTTCGTATTTTTAAATAAGTTTTATCTCAAAAAAAAACCTAATTTCTATGCCTTAGTGCTGAAATGATGAATACACAAAGTATATAAAATCTAAAAAAGCCCAATGACTAGTCAGGAGTAAGACAATTTGAGATCTTTTCATTAAAAGTTCTTTTAGTGAGTTGTAAGATAATTTTTACTTTGGAATTTCACAACACACATGGCCTGCACTTCTAAGGGTTAGGTTCAACATTATGTTGTTAAGTCTGGTAGCAACCTTGAGTCCTGATGAATCATACCTATCTGATTCACTATTATCTCATATTAAAAAAAAAGAAAAAAAAGTGAATTTAGCCAAATACATCGAAAAGGGCTACCTATTGTCAAAGGTCAGCGGGCTTGTATGAGGAACCCGAGCATAGGTCCTTAGGGGAGTCTTGATGCCTAACACCTTATGCCATCTGGTGTGGGAGTGTTGACTGAATGCTCGCTACATGGAGGAATCATTACAAGAGTAAAAGTGCATAATTTATTTATAAATACAAAAAAAATATAAATAAAAAAAAGAAAAAAAAAATAATATTGGCCTTGAAAAAGACGATAGTGTGAAAGCCGTCGTTGTAAAAATTCGAGTAAACTGGAATATTACAGATAAAGCCCATGAGGTATTAAAGTAAACATCCACAACTCTCGAAATCCTGCAAGATAGGATGATTTTGAATCAGTGATTAGGTCTTATCTGACCAATTCTTGGAAACTACTAGTTTTAGCAGTATTTTGGGGATCTAAAGTCTTAGCTTGTGTATGGTTCAGATTTCACCGAGCACCCAAGTATAAAAAGTCTTACAACTTCCTAACGGAAACTTAATGATCTCAACTTGAATTGCATCTTGACCTAGGATTTGGGCTAACTTAGTGATTAAAACTTTGTGTGCTTTTGAAATTTTTAGCACTTATGCATTTGAAATTAGATTTTATAAAGCAATAAAACAAATTCTTTAGGTAGAGACAACAGTTTGTGGGTATCTGAGTCGGAAACCCTCACGAGACAAAACTCGTCCACTAGGGCCACCTAGGGGTTTAAAGCCTTATTGCATACGGTAAATGCAATCGCGATTCCTGCGAAAGTGAGTTAGTTTTTTTTATTTTGCTCGAGGACTAGCAAAATGTAGGTTGGGGGGTGTGATAAGTGCTAAATAATGCATAAATTAATATCTTATTCATAGCACTTATCATTATTTTAATTCACATATTTTGAATATTTAACTAAAAAAAATTGTGTTACCTTCATCATTGCATTTTAATAAATTAAAGGTAATTAGTGTTTTACTTATTTATTTACTGGTCAAGTTTAATGTGTGCAGGTCGAGTCGAACTAATTGGGATGATGTCTGAACTAATGTGTGCAGGTCACGTTTGCAGCTGAACCCATGTCCACGTCACCCCTTAAGTGCTTAGAGAACAAGCTTCCACGTCATCCCTTTCCTGCCCTGTTTGAAGCTTCAAAATAGAGTCCAATTTTCCCAACGTCCCGAGTTCATCTCGCGTCCGCATCCTTCTCCATCCGAAACTTCATCCTCATCCCCTGTGTCCAGCTAACAGAGCACTTCTCGTTTCTCCCTCTCCCGTTTGGAATTGACTCCATCCACGGATGAGTTCACCTCTCCGGATCCCATGCATCCCGACATTCCGAATTGATCCCAGCTAACTTTGAGTGATTTCCGTTGTCTATACTTCATCTCCCAAGTCATTCACAGCCTTCCCGAACTTCTCAGCCGATTATAGAACTCATCCTTATCCTTTTTCTTCGCGTATTCATCCCAACGGCTTTCTTCTCATCCTCTTCTCCGGATCACTTGAATCTTCCAAAGCCCCTGCATCCCGACTCATCTCTCATCTTCGGATCAAGCCAGTGAACCCGAATCCCAGCATCTTCATCCCGTCCGCCCAAGCTTGATCTCATTCGTGATGACCATCCAGGATCCATGACAGCATCCCGAGCTTCACGGATCAGAGCCTCTATCTTCCACGGATGGTTCCCAGTTCATTCCCAGCCGTCCGCATTCCCCTCGGCATTGAAGAAGTAATCAGCTTCAGCCATCCGGCCGAGATCCTCTCAACGTCCAACCTCTCGCATCCCAGCATCTGGAAGCCAGCTTCATTCTCCCACGGATAAACCCAGCATCCCAAGCGTTCTTCTTCACAGAAACAAAACAAAGCACTTCCTTTCATCCCGTATCCCATCAACAAAACCAATCGAACAATCCAAACTTCCCAGCCGAATGGACACGTTCCCAGCCAAAGGAAATCACACACTTATCCCAATGCCAGTTGCCCAGCCGTTACCTCTTCTCAAGCCTTGCATCCGTATTCCCATGCTTCGGAATATAGCATCTTCTCACGTTCACCATCCGCATGAATCCAGCTCACATCTCGTTTGTGATCCACTCGTATCCCAGCAGTTCCAACGTCTTCCCATTTTCCAGCGTCCGGATGTTCTATGATTCAAACTTCCGTAGCCAGCCTTTATCCCGTATCCACCGTTCATAGCCTCCCCTGTTTCTTTCCCGCAACCGTACGCGTCCTCCACGCGTGTATCCCAAACGTCTTTCATCTGTGGCCAGCTATCCACCTTTCCCTACTTCAGCGGAACAGAGCCACAGTTCTAGATTAACTCCAAAGATCTTCTTCCGATCTTTCCTCCCATCGGAACAGAGCCAAAACATCCTTCCCACGATGCATGCCGAGGGATCACTTCTTCCGTTCGTCTCCACGGCTGTTCTTCAGCCTGATTCTTCCGTATCCCGTGGCCAGCTAAATCCCAGCTCATGCTCTCCCCAATATCCGGATCAGATACGACAACATCTCCCTTCTTCGACGGATCAGTTGACAGCCTTATCCTCCCAACCACATGAAGAAAAAGAGGAGGAGGGAGGAGGAGCTTGCAGCCTATAAAAGGCCCAGGCATGAAACAGGGGAGGTACTTCTGGGGGGTTCGATTCCTTCTCTTCCCCACCAGGGGAGGGGGCTGCTCCTTTTCTTCCTTCTTCTCCCACCGAGCTCTTCACAAGGTAGTTCCCACAAAAGAATAAAAAAAAGGAGAGGGAGAGAATACTTTGTGATATTTTGGGAATAGAGGGAGTGGGACGAAAGCGGAAGATTTTCATATGAAGATGGGAGCCTGCTGCGTGCTGCTGCCGCCGTCCACCACTGCATGAAAGCCTGATCTCCTCTTTAGGGCCGGATGCAGCCCTAACAAAGGGCTAAGGATTTTGTCTTTTTGATTTCTATTCTTGGAATTGTATAAACCTTATTTTGTGCTTAATGAATATTTTATTTTATTGCATATTTAATTTCTGTGATTTTAAATATGACGTTTATACAACTGTTCTTCATGATCACTAAGTTAATAGAAGATCACCCATGCTTAGAAAAGATGCAGTGTCCTGCCCGCATTAGTTTAGGGTAGACATTTCATGCCGACCGAAGATGGATGTTCCTAAATTACTTTTATGAGATTTTTATTTGAATGCTTATTGGGCTTGTAGCCAATTTGCATGTTAATCTAAGAATGAATTAAAATACAAATAACTCTTGTCCCGATGTTAGTGGTGAATTCCTTGCCCTAGGTTCCCTCAAAACTGATATCATTTTAATTGCATTTCTTATTAAATTGCTTAGTTTAATAGTCTTCACAAATTCTCTTTTTCAAATATTTTTTATTTTTAAGAAAACAACTGTACTCCAATCCCTGTGGATGGATACCCGTAATCACTATTCTACCAGATACGTGCTATTGCATGGTCTTTAAAGTTGACTATCAACCGCCGTCGCGACCGGGGAAGATGGTCGAGCCTACGGCCGAGTCGCCCTCGCCTCGGCCGCTTTCTCTGGAGGACCGGGCTAGCCCTCCGGTCACTTCTCCACCGGACCTCGACGGTTGGCAGAAACCAACTAAGGTCGTCCGCCGCCACTCGCCGCCGAAGGCATGCCGGTGGAGGGGGTGGGTTCTGGAGTCACATTAGGGCCTCCACAAGAGTCTGGCCCGGGCGAGTGTGACATGGATGGAGGGGCCCATGGGGCGGGGGACCGGGTGACGGTTAGCCACCCCGAGGCAGAGCAGCTGGCTCAGGCCCCCCAGGAGGTGGTACCTCGAGGGGACAGTAGGGAGAGCAGTGATGATCGGATTGGCGGTCGCAAGTACCACTAGTAGGCTGGCCGTGGATTATCCGATGGTGGTACAGAGGGTCCGAGCGGCAGTTATGCGGGCTATCTCTAGAGCGAGTGGGGATGACGGTCAGCGTGGGGGATGCATCCTGAGGTAACACTGGACCAGGTGGCCCAGGGGGTGGATGAGCCTGTGGCCGACCTCTCAGATTTTTCTCCATGAGGATTCTAGCAAGAAATTGTAGAGGGGCAGGCAAGCCATTCTTTAGGACGTCATTTAGGAGATTAGTGCAGGTCAACAACCCAGAGATCTGCTTCCTCTGTAAGACGTGGTTGTCCAGCAATGGACTTTGTCGAGTGCAGCACCGCCTATAGGCCGACTGGGAGTCCGATGCCATAGACTCCCAAGGGCTGTCAGGGGGTATCTTGGTGTTGTGGAAATGGGGGGTGGCGACAGTGGATGTCTTCCACAACTGCCTCCAACATGTTATTATGATTGTTACAGAACCTAATGCTGCTCCATGGGTATTATGTGGGGTGTTATGCGAGCACCAATTATAGGAATAGGAAAGTCCTCTGGGACGAGATCACTAATCTAGTTGCCAGGGGTTTCCGACCATGGTGATAGGTGACTTCAATTGTATTCTGAATGCAAGTGAAAAGAGAGGAGGACGACCCTTTACCGATACAGTAGACCGAAGAGAGTTCCGTGATTTTCTATCGCAGAACGGCTTAATGGATCTAGGTTTCTCTGGACCGCAATTCACCTGGTGTAATAACCAGTCTGGCGGGGCTAGGGTTTAGGAGCGGATAGACAGGGCTACTGCGACCTCTGATTGGATCATCCGATTTTCTACCTATCAGGTCAAACACTTATCCCGTATTGCTTCTGACCACTGTCCACTGTTGTTATCAACATTCTCGAACTCTAGCCATCACAGTCCCTTCCGTTTTGAGAAGGTGTGGTTGTCTTACCCTTAATCCTGGGACATTGTTCGGGAGGCGTGGTCTTTGCCGGTGCACAACAATTGCATGCAGAGGGTATCGCGACAGTTGGAACTAACTAAGAGGCGGCTCCGCCGTTGGAACCGCAAGGTGGTGGGAGATATTTTTAGGAAGATGAAAGTGGTGGAGGTCGCCATTAGCAATCTTCAAACTAGAGAAGATCAGGAGGGTGAGCTCCTGGAGGTGGACATGATGCGCCCACGGGGGCTACTTGCTGATCATCACTCGTTACTACACCAGCATGAGATCTTATGGAGACAGAAGTCTAAGATCCAGTAGGTTAGAGAGGGAGATTGGAACACCAGTTTCTTCCACCAGACGACGATTATCGGGAGATAGAGGAGCATGATTCGTTCCCTGCGAGATGGGACTAGTCGGCAGGTGGAGGGGAGTCGGAGGTCAGTCA